>NC_060143.1:91785414-92985414 GCF_021461385.2 Schistocerca piceifrons | reverse complement strand
AGTATTGAAAGCTGAACTGACATGTTACATTGAATGCAGACCCTTATTTATTTATAATAATGGAGGTTTATTACAGTCTGCATGAAACCATAAGCGACAGTGGCTTAACAATTAATCATGGCTGGATTTGCGATTAACTTGAACAAACGATAAACTGAAAATCCTGGAAAGCCTGCAGGAATTGCATTTTTGGTTAAAAATTCGTTCTAGTCATGACTGCTCTTAACATCACCAAATTAAATTGATTAAGCTGCTATAAAGACATTTAATGTTGGTCCTGCCTGGACAGCAACGCGCGGTGGCACGCTGCTTCCGGGATCCGGGGAGGTGGGCTGGTCCTTCATCGAATCCACTTGGCTGGTTAATGATGATGGCCTGTGTGGTGTGCCGAGCAGCCTGGAAGGGGACTTTACGCGGTTTAACACATCGCACTAGGTGAATACTGGCTTGGTACCGAAGTCCTGGCTGAAGAGGACTGGATGTGTGTGTGTGGAGGAGGGGGGGGGGGGGAGAGGAGAGGAGAGGGAGAGGGAGGAGGGTTGAAGGAGGCGTGGTGGCGACAGGAAGGGCATCCAGCCACCCCCTGTCACTAACATCGCCGGTTCCGAAAATTAACATGTCGACTCTGACATGGTATAAGGCTAACGAACAAAGAGGAGAAGAAGAAAATTTAATGTTCACAAGTGATGTAATTTCTTATCGAATACAACGACTGTCGCTTAAGAAATAATCTTTCAATCGACGAAACTAAAATTAATGTCACAAGATTGAACCAGTCTCCTCCAAGGTCTTCTGCTCTGGGCTACCACACCGATAATTGCACAGTCCAAAACTAAAACCATGTGATCGAAAGTAATACTAACGAGCAGGTCGTACCTGTCTTTTCACTCCTGACATTTAGTTGACAACTTGTGAGGATCAGCTCCGGCTATAAAATGCGTCATTCAACAATGTGGCCAAGGCAGATGACGAAGCGGTTGGTCTTGTATTAGGTAGACTTGGGATTCGCGTTTTGGTCGGCCACCATGACTAATTTTTTCTAAATCACTTTGGAGGAATACCTTGATGGTTTCCTCAACAAGGGTAGAGCTTACTTTTCAGTAAGATCCCTCTGGTGACTGTTTAAGATACGAACGAGAAAAAGTTCTTCTTCCATCCTTGCTAAAGAGTTTCTACATAATAATTCCGTATTCATGTTATTGTTCAAATGTTCAAATGTGTGTGAAATCTTATGGGACTTAACTGCTAAGGTCATCAGTTCCTAAGCTTACACACTACTTAACCTAAATTATCCTAAGGACAAACACACACACACCCATGCCCGAGGGAGGACTCGAACCTCCGCCGGGACCAGCCGCACAGTCCATGACTGCAGCTCCCTAGACCGCTCGGCTAATCCCGCGCGGCTCATGTTATTGAAAGTACAATAGAAAATCTCATTCATTGTTTTATCTTAACCTTCGTTGAGTGAGCTACTTATTTCTCTTTTTAGCTCAACAACAGCTACAGAGGGAAAATATCACAGCCTCAGCTGACAACTCACCGAGCCTCGGATGCCCGAAGCAGAAAACACAGCCGTCGTACCCGTTGATCACAGCATGGATGACGTCACAGAGAGTCGCTGCGTTCAGCTCTGCCTGGAAGATTAAAAGTGAGCTATGGAAAAAAATGTAAACTGTATACCTGGAAAGTCTTGAGCTATGACTAGTGTTTTTTATATCTCTCTAATTCTTATATGAGCTTCTTCAGAAAACATTGTTACAGTTGAGCGAATTACAGGAATATAGAGGGAGTGCTGAAAAATAATGCCCGCAAATTTTTATGTTAAAACTCGTAAGATAAAACAAATTTCTAATCATTCTACATTGTTATCCTTCATGTTTTCATATCCATTTCTCAACGTAGTCATCCTGGCGACGAACACACTTCTCCCAAAGAGACACCAGTTCGTTGACGGGGCCACAATCATACCTTTGCTTGCACCGCTTCGTCACTATCAATCTGAAGTCCTCGAAGATGTTCGTTAAGTTTCGGAATTAGATGAACATCGGATGTGGCCAAATTGGGACTACATGCTGGATGAGCAATGACAGTGAACACAAGGCGTCAGATTGTTGCAGATGTCGCAGCACTCGTGTGTGATTTGGTATTGCCATCCTGAGGAAGACACAGACACATTTACATTACACACCGCCACGTCACATGCTACATTTCGGAGCCCTTTAGCGGCAGACGGTTGCAACTTGCGTCATCGAACTGGGAAAGTCGGCCGCTTAGCACGCATGACATTTAACACCTCAACCGATTTAGAGAACAGAATAAAACGTTTGGAGGCATCAGTTTTAAGAAAGCCCTCGTACAACGACAGTCGATGAAATCAAATGTAAGGCACAGAATGTGGCGTCCAAGTTTAATGCATGAACAATCACACTCAGAATTTTTGACGATTTTTTTCCTATGTAACAGAGTGAGGTAAAGCTGTGATTAAGACGTCGTACTCATATTCGACAGCAGCATGGTTCAGGTTTAGATCCGAACAAGTTTTCCATCTTCCCTCAGTCACTTCTGGCAAATATTAAGATGTGTTCTTCCAAAGGCTACCGTTGATCTTTTCCCATATTTCTCTGCGGTTCAATAGGTGCACCACATCTAATGAGTTCGAAGGCACAGAAATATCACATTCCACCATTTTAGTGGTTAAAAACGTTTTGACGGTTGCTCAAGTAACTTATTTAAGGCAACAAATCAAAAGAGACCCATCTCCATGCTAGTCACGGGTATTGATGGAATTTCATACAGAATTCTGAAAATTTGTTCTACCTTGATAAGGAGTATGCTTAATGATATATATAATGCGTTACAGACACAAGATTTTTTTAGGCAGATTAAAACATGCAACTATCAAACATCTTTCACAAGAGGAGAGATGAAGAAGACTTAAAATGATTATCGTCTGATTTGCTTATTGACATCTTTTTCCAAAATGATCGAAAAAGTAGTGTAAACAATTTATTTGGCAGATCACAGTTTGGATTCCAGAATCGCTGATCGCTTATGCATTCTCTCACCAAACAGTATTAGCATTAAATATTAATATCGCTAGTTGGTATTTTTTGTGTTCTTCTCAAAGCGTTTGATTGTGTAGATCGCATTACACTCTTAGAAGAACTCGCATTTCATGGAACTGACGAATTTATATACGACGGGTTTTAATCAAACCTAACAGACTCACTGCAAAAACGTTTTGCTGATTTATTTAAAAATGTTGTAAGTGTAGAAAATTTTAGTGACTAGGAAGAAATCACAAAGGGAGTCAGACAGAATTTAATTCTGGATCCACTTCTATTCATTATGTACATGACTATCTTGCAGTTAACATTCAACAAGCAGAACTGGACGATACTTGTGTTGCAGTAAATCCTATTAAACAGAAAGCAACACAACAGATTGTTAATGATGTTTTTCAAATAATTGTTAAGTGGTTCTCTGAAAATGGACTCCCCTATAATTTTGAGAAAACATATTATGGTCAGGTAAAATGCTCTCGGGATTCCAGCCCAATCAAGCTGCTTAAAATCCACGAGATTTCGGTCGAGAGCTCCTCGGACGTTATCAAGTGGTAACTGTCGAATGATTGCTGTTGGTGTCCTTTAACAGCTGTGCCGCCTTCAGTGACGTCACTAGCGCTTCCCAGGCGTCAAACATGTTAATGTTTTGGTTGCGCGC
Source organism: Schistocerca piceifrons (assembly GCF_021461385.2). Lineage (NCBI taxonomy): Eukaryota > Metazoa > Arthropoda > Insecta > Orthoptera > Acrididae > Schistocerca > Schistocerca piceifrons. The sequence goes on along the minus strand of NC_060143.1, from coordinate 92,981,688 downwards.
TTGTCTCGCCCGCTTTAACCTTCCGAAGACCAGGTTCAAAGCTGTGCTTAGCTGCGGGCAGCCGTCTTAGTTGAAGATGTCAAAATTTTTTATCTCGATCCCTTATTTTATGACGCTGTCCCAGAAACCGTTAGTCCGTGTAATAACAGGTATCTCGGCGGATTATAGAAATATAGACCTTACTGAAATTTTAATTTAGTCTTTGTCTATTACTAATTTGTACTTACATTTCTTTAAAATATGAGAACTTATTTTGTGAAAAATTCTGACGTGATGGAACAAATGAAAGTAATTTTATGAATCAGCAATACAAATTGATTCTCTAGCTCCTAATTTTGAGAAATTATCTGACAAATGCTTTTTTTTAAACACAGGCTTACTTTTTCGATGTTTAAATGCGTCTATACACTGTAACAAGTTTACAAGTTTCATCAAAATCATTCAGATTGTGTTAAGTGTTTTGTGGAGTGTAACTAAGCTGTAGTTTATTTGTTAACATTAGATTCACAAGTGTTTGGAAAAATATTGTAAATATCAAATGCACATTGCGAAGATTACATGCCGAGAAAGGCACTGCGGTGTATACTGAGATCTGAGAAACCTTGAAATCTGAAGAGAGGGCGAGTAGATCCCTTACTGTAAAGACTGTTCGTATATAACAGCTGATCAAAGTACTAAATTGACTGTGGAAGAAGTGGTCAGTCTGTTTCAATATTCATTTTCTGAAGGAAAGAGTAGTGATATTGTTTAAATATTCATTTAGTTACGCCAAGAGTATTGATGTTCAAAAGTATTAAACCCAACAAGTTCTCGGTTAGCCCAGGGAATGACAGAAAGTGACTTAATGTTACGAGCGTGTTTGCCAAACCATGAGAGTTATTCGGAAAGTAAGCAACGATCTGTCACGAAATGGAAACCACAGTGAAAATAAAAACTGTTTGTTTTTTAACAGTTAGCTACAGCTGTACACAGTCTCCGACCGCTCCGACTTAAACATCAGTTGTAACTTTGTACCAACTTTCCAATTTCCTCATCATAGAAGGCAGCCTCCTGTGCATTCCGACAATTTTCTACACTGGAGTGTAGTTCGTTGTCTGTGCAAAAATGTTGTCTTCGTGGCCAGTGGTTCATTTGAGGAGGGATGAAAATCAGAGGGCGCCAAGTCAGGGCTGTGTGGTGGGTGATCAAACACTTCCCATCGAACACGCTGCATTTGCATCCTTATTGCCTCTGTAGTGTGCGGCCGAGAACTGTCATGAAGGACGAGCTGCATGACAGTTACATTATGTGGAGTTTGCTTGAAATGAGGCGAAATTTCTCACAGGCTGTCATACTCGGCGGGAGACACCACTGTTCAAGGCATCTTTAAGTGCTCACTGTGCGCTCAGAACTGAGGAGAGCTACGTGACGCTATCTACGGGCGTACTAGAGACACTGCCCAACACATCTGTGCAGCGCTTCATCGAATTTTCACTGTGGTTTCCATTTGGCGACCGATCGTGTCTTACTTTTTGAATAACCCTCGTACGAGAAAACAGAACTCAACTGCAGGACCCATAAAATGTGAGATCTATTATGAATGACAGTAACAGTTTGTGAGTATTTCAGAGTCCAAATAAGTTGCGCTGCTTGCAACAGGTATGTAGAGCAGCACCACAGTGTGGCTGGAAGATTTGGTGTATAGAGCCTAACACTAATGGAACAAATTTCTCGTGTCAATATACATAACTTTTCAGCTAAATATTTTTACATTCAACATGTCGCCGAAATATGTAATCGATTAATTGTAGTAAGCACAGAAAATTATCAAATCAGTTACGCCATCCTAACATACATTGCACAAAAGAATTAATGGGTCACCGTTTGTAACCCTGTCATTTTCTCCCATTAAGACAAAGAAGTGTAAAATTTTACTGAAAGTTGTCTACAGCCTTCCTCTGTAATGGAGCAAAATGTCATCATCTGTCTAAGGTGTCGACACATGTGAAAAGAAGGCCAGAGCTCGGAAGTTCATCTGAGGTGTAAGGTGGGTTAATGATGTCACACAGGCGCCAGTTTTCTGACCAACGCCACAATGGACATGTCACACGATGGGAAGATCGTCACACCCCACTTTAACTGCGTCTCATCCCTTCTCTTGAAGCCCCTGCCACAGGGTCACAATCGCGAGACCAGGTATTGAAATCACGCGGTTTTCTAATGTATTGCAGAGGAAAACATTTCAGACACACCACCGCTCAGAATCGATAGGAAAAGGCCACAGATGGTGGCGTAAAGGCGTGAAAGAAACCACCTGATTCTCTGAGGTGGTCATTCACATATATTTCGCTTGGCAAACGACAGTTTGCAGTGCGATGCGCAACAAAATATTCTTGACAACCTTTGACGCTGCTGACATTCCTGGACGATTTAACCTTTCAGTAAGGACATCGTGGAGCTGCTACCACATTGAACGTGATATGACCGCTTTGGAGTGTTGTGCGTCCTGGTATAGAGGGTGGAAACACAGGAGACCATTCAAAACTATTCTACGAAATTTGAATGTGCTCTGAATACGCAAAGGGTGTTTACGCTTTTTCAGCTCCATTGTTTCACGCCCTCCTATGGCGGTGACACAGGGGGTGGTGTATTGACATGTGCGTGAATAAAACGGCACATTGTCCCTGTAAGACCCTGCAGTTGGCAACACCGCCGGTGTCACCTGAACGCCTTCTTGAGCGTTTTAAAAATTTACTTTTGCAGAGACAATCCCTGACCAAGTCCCAAGCGCCTGTGGACAGGCAGCCCCTTCGACATGCCTCAGATTATCCACGCCTGCAAAGAGGTGCTAGAGCAGCAGCATAGCACCAGTGACCTCAGGGGTCGAATGGGGCCGCGCTTTTACAACATCACAGAGGAAGGTTGTAGGCACATTGCCACCGAGGCGATTAAGCAAGTTGAAAATTCACACACCACTGCGATACAATAGTTAGTTTGCTAGTAATGCCCGACAGTGTAACCTACACTGAGCAAAGTGGTGCTGTAGTGAAACACTGGATTCTTATTTGTGAAAATGGCGGTTCAGATAACCGTTTGGTCTTTCAGATTTCCATAAATCGATTAGGCAAATGTCAGGTGTTTCCTTAGAAAGGGATCTGGTCGAATTCTCCAAATTGTTTTGGTGATTACCTCTAACGAACTTGTTGTTAACAGGGTGTTAAATCTTAAAGTTTACAGCTTTCTTCATCGGTACACTGACTGGGAGCGACATGATCCGACCTGGAAACCTCTGATCGTAGCAACCACAGCTTTACAATTCAGCAATAACAGTATGTTTAATGTGGTGTTTCCTAATCGAAGGGGAACTATCATTTCCTTTTACATGATACTTTGAGAAGTTTGAAGAGCAGATTTCGTTGCCTGCTGCTTGTACTCCTACCAACGGAAGACGCGACGCACAGAACTAGTGATTTATTTTTTCCCACGTCATTGAATAATAAAACAGTCAACACAAATTCAGTAGGCCAACCTGTGTGGCCGAGCGGTTCTAGGCGCTTCAGTCTGGAACCGCGCGACCGCTACCCTCGCAGGATCGAATCCTGCCTCGGGCGTGGACGTGTGTGGTGTTCTTAGGTTAGTTACGTTTAACTAGTTCTACGTTCTTGGGGACTGGTGACCTCAGATGTTAAGTCCCATAGTGCTCAGAGTCATTTGAACCATTTTGAACAAATTCAGTACCAACAGAAACGCTTATGTCAAAGCAGAAAAGTTTTAAATAAGGATAATTCCGTAACACAATACAATTTATGAGAAAAGCCTTTCAATGAAACAGAAGCGAGAATCCGTTCAACACGCTGGCACTATCAGGAATTCTGAGAGAAAGAAATTATGTTTTTCAGATGTACGGTAAGGTGAATTTGTGGAGTTGGTTTTGTATTGGTATTCACAAAATCGGTTCCTTTACTACCTTAGCACCTTCATTTCTTTTCGAAACTGCCCCACAGCTTGTTACAATACTGTTCAACTATAAGAACTGTCTAACAAAGGCGTAAAGAACTTAAGAGACTCACCTGACTCAAGCATCCAACTACATCAACTGTCGACGAACCCAGCGTTACCTTCCAGCGTGTAGTGAAATACTATAACATCTACCGAGCAAGGTGGCGCAGTGGTTAGCACACTGGACTCGCATTCGGGAAGACCACGGTTCAATCCCGCGTCCGGCATTCCTGATTTAGGTTTTCCGTGATTTCCCTAAATCGCTCCAGGCAGATGCCGGGATGGTTCCTTTGAAAGGGCACGGCCGACTTCCTTTCCTAATCCGATGAGACCGATGACCTCGCTGTCTGGTCTCCTCTCTCAAAACAACCCAAACCACGAATACATCAGTGTCGTTGTGGAAGCGACAGTTCTCTGGGAAACTGTATTAAAGGAGGCAATCTAGATTACCGTGACAGATAATTTAACAGGGACAGTGGCTTTAGCTTAATTAAAGAATAGAATAATGCACTCAGCATAAAACGCATCAAAAAATTCTCAATCCTCTCTCTTTTCTCAAATGCCTATTAAGATGCTTTTCGTCAGTGAGGAGCTTTGTCTTCCGGCATTTTCCATATTTATATGTCTGTTATAGACTTTATGTTCGTTTATAATTGCTGTTCACTATTTTATTGTTAATCGATAGGGCGCTTCACAGTGAGTACCGTTCAACAGAGCGAGCGACGAAATCTCTGCTCGACACCTAACGATTGCACTGTGGGAAAGTGTCGAATATCATGTAAAGAGGAAATGACAAGTCGGTTGCAAACCGAGAAACATGCTACGCACCATTCTCGTCGAGAAAGCTTGAAGGATTACCGCCACACTTTCCGTCCTGCAGTGCTGCCAGCAGCGTACTGTGTCGACACTTTTGTATGCCAGCAGCGAGAACGAACAGCCCTGCTCTCCTCGTCTTACTAGCTACGTCCCCCGAGTGCTCGTCGCCATTGTCGTAACCATTCACCCTGTCATAGAAGCCCAGCAAAGCCAGATGTTCCACATCTTGTACATTTTAACACAAAAGACGTACAAGTACTCCCCTAGCTTCAGAAGGCGACCCCACGAAAACCGGAACACATATAGAATATAGACATATATCAGTAACTGAGTAGTTCTTCGAGTGAAACGGGTCGATCAGATTAGCTTCGTAAACCTCATATACACTCATGCTCATAAATTAAGGATAATTGCAGAATGTTGTGCCATAGAACGTGGCACTACACAAAACTGACGCTAATAGCACAGGCGCATAGAGAATACACACGACACAGATCTGTAAGTCCACGGTATTGGTGATAAGTTGAGAAAACCGTCCCGAAACACATGTGCTACAAAACGCCACTGTTTCCTGCGCTTGTACCCCGACATCAGTATGGGATATGATTACCATGCACACTTACACAGGTCGCACAACGGGTGGCATACTCTGGATCAGGTGGTCTAGCAGCTGCTGTGATATAGACTCCCATTCTTGCACCAGTGCCTGTCGGAGCTCCTGAAGTGTCCTAGGGGTTTGAAGACGTGCAGCAATACGTCGACCGAGAGCATCCCAGACGTGCTCGGTTTTAGGTCTGGAGAACAGGCAGGCCACTCCATTCGCCTGATATCTTGTGTTTCAAGGTACTCCTCCGCGATGGCAGCTCGGTGGGGCCGTGCGTTACCATCCGTCAGGAGGAAGGTGGGACCGACTGTACCCCTTAAAAGGCGGACATACTGGTGCAAAAGGACGTCCCGATACACCTGACCTGATACAGCTCCTCTGTCAAAGACATGCAGGGGTGTACGTGCACCAATCAAAATCTCACCCCACACCTTAAAACCACGACCTCCATAAAGGTCCCTTTCAAGGACATTAAGGGGTTGGTACCCGGTTCCTGGTTCACGCCAGATGAAAACCCGGCGAGACTCACTGTTTAGACTATACCTGGACTCGTCTGTGAACATAACCTGGGACCACTGTTCCAATGACCATGTACTGTGTTCTTGACACCAGGCTTACCGGCTCTCCTGCGACCAGGGTTCAGTGGAATGCATCTTGCAGGTCTCCGGGCTAATACGCCATGTCTGTTCAGTCGTCTGTAGACTGTGTGTCTGGAGACAACTGTTCCAGTGGCTGCGGTAAGGTCCCAAGCAAGGCTACCTGCAGTACTCCTTGGCACTGATGGTGAGATATCGGTCTTCGTGTGGTGTTGTACACTGTCGATGTCCCGTACTGTAGCGCCTGGTCATGTTTCCCGTCTACTGGAATCGTTGCCATAATCTTGAGATCACACTTTGTGGCACACGGAGGGCCTGTTCTACGACCTGATGTGTTTCACCAGCCTCCAGTCGCCCTAGTGTTCTACTCCTCATAACGTCATCAATATGTGTTCTTTGAGCCATTTTCAACACAAAGTCACCATGAGCACGCCTGAAAACGTCTGCACATTTACTGGCTGCACCGTACTCTGACATGCACCAACACACCTTTACGCATGTGGATTGCTGCCAACGTCACCGTGCGACGACCGCAGGTCAAATGCACCGCATGGTCATACCCCGAGGTGATATAAACCCGCAAACCGCCCACCAGAGCGTTGTTTCACCATGTATCAGCATTATCCTTAATTTATGAGCATGAGTGTGGATAGAATAAGTCTATGCGTGCTTACGGTGCTGGGTACACGACACATTAGTCTATAAACCTTGTAACCAACGTCTGGAGGAAGGACGAGCCAATTTGTTCATTTATTTCACTTGTACAAGTCCTCTCCGCTACTCATTTATTCTATAATGTGATTATGAATGAGTGGCTGTGAGTATAAGTAAGTTTCAAATGTTACCGGCGGCAACCAGAGTCGGTACAAGTAGCTTGTAGGTCTTGCCAAATTAACCTGATGGGAAGGTACAGCAGGAAACGGAAAGCAGGGGGCGATGCCGAAGATAAACGCTATGTCCAGAATGACTGTGCTGTCGTTGGTCACACGGACGGGACTGCCCCCCCCCCCCCCTCCACCTGTTCAAAGGAGGAACGATTTTGCGACGCGCCGCTTTGGCGTCTCTTGCAGGGTTGTGGTCAATGGACGGGCGTGCTCTGCTGAGCAGTCCTGTCAGTTTGAGGATTCGGGTATTTGAATGCGTTACTGTGGCTTGTGGAAGTGCTTAATCCTTTTACTTCAGCTTCAATACGTCAGGGAAACGTTTCATGGTCTTTTTCTATTCCTTTACTTAATTTTATGTGTTTAGAGTGACTTGATGGTGTGTGCTTTGTTCATTTGGAAGTAACACCACAGGTGACTTTTCTCTGGAGCACAAAGCATTGTCGGCTCCCCTTTTGCTAACTTGATTACTAATTATCTCGTGAACCATGTGCCGAAAATCGTAACAAATTTGTTATTATATTAACTGATCACCCTTCGTATCCTGTGTTACTGCTTTGGTTCAAAATGTTCAAACGTATGAATTCCTAAGGGACCAAACTGTTGAGGTCATCGGTCCCTAGACTTACACACTACTTAAACTAACTGATGTTAAGAACAATACACACACCCATGCCCGAGGGAGGACTCGAACCTCCGGCGGGAGTGGGCGCGCAGTCCGTGACATGGGGCCTCAAACCGCGCGACCACTCCGCGCGGCACTGCTTTGAACTCTTTGGTCCCAGTGTGTTGTTGATTTCACAGTTTCCAGTTAGGATCGCTATTTATGTTGTAGGGTGTGAAATTGTTCACCCAGTGTGTACCGACGAGGACAGCGAATTTTCTTTTGGTAACTATTTTTTTCCATTTTTAAAAAACTTTTGCAACCCCATGTCTCTGACAATGCCGCTCACTCCCCCTATGTTCAATCATTGCTTGCCATAATGGAGGTAGACTGTAGAAATAAACGTTGCCTGTTGCCTCACTGCGTGAATTTGTATGAATTAAATGATCCTTGGTGCATCAATTTTGTAGCATCAATATCTCTAAACCAAGAAAGATTCCATGTACGGTAGAATCAATGGTTGCTTCATCTTTCATTTTGAGATGTGTTAAGGCATCCTTTATTTGACGAAAAACTACGAACTGGAAACGAATATTAAGTTACGTGCCGCTGTTTATGTTGAAGTACTCTGTGTTGTTAATGTGGTGCCGAATGCACGGGGTCGTAGTCAAAAGTAATGCCTTCGAATTTTTCATGTGAAAATTATTTCAAATTCTGCTATGAAACAAACTTTATTAACATGCTACATCTTGTTTCTTTATGTCTGCATATTTATTTCTCAACATAGATACTCTGACGACGAATACATTTCTCCCAACGACATACGAGTTTGTCGATTCTTTCACTGTAAATGGATTGACTTTTTTGACGGAGTGACAACTTCACCTCTACTTGCTGCACTTCATCACTATCAAAGTGAAACCCTCCAAGGTGTTCTCTTAGTTTTGGAAACAGATAAATATCCGAAGCGGGGCAAGTCGAGACAGTATGGGGGGATGATCGATTACCGTGAACACAAAGCTTTGGATTGTTGCGGTTGTCGCAGCGCTCGTGTGTGATCTGGCATTGCCGTGATGAAGGAGAGCGTGCTCCAAGTGTGGACGAAGTCTTCGAATTCGAAACTCGATTAAACCACGCTGTTTCTCATGTAGCGGTTCCGTTAAGTTACACACAGCCGTGTTACAAACTACAATTCGTAACCCTCTAGCGCCAGACGGCTGCAAATATGTAGAGATGAAAAATAAGGATGTAGGGTGTTATTAACGTTTGTTTTATTTGAAAAGCTTCGAGAGTTTGCACATAAAGAATTAGGAGACTTTACTTTTCAGCACGTCGTCGTAGGTTTGAATAAAGTGCATGTCGTTCTGTACTAGCTGGGTGTCATTATTTGGCGTGTACAGGTCTCTGCTACACATTAGAAAACCGCGTGATTTCAATACCTGGTCTCGCGGTTGTGACCTCTGTGGCAGGGGCTTCAAGAGAAGGGATGAGACACGGTTAAAGTGGGGTGTGACGCTCTTCCCATCGTCTGACATGTCCATTGTGGCGCTGGTCAGAAAACTGGTGCCAGTTTGACATCATTAACCCACCTTAAACCGCAGATGAACTTCCGAGCTCTGCCCTTCTTTTAGCATGTGTCTCGCAAGCCCAGCGTCATCGGAAACGAGACGACGTTGGGTGGAAGTGACAGGTGAGCGGACGGGACAGGCTGATGGATGAGGCAGGGGGTGGAGGGGGAGGGTGGCAGAGACCTGTGAGGCGGCGTCGCCGTCGCCGTCGCTGAAGACGCCGTCGAAGGCGAACATCCTGGTGGCGGGCGCGCCGTCGCCGGGCAGCTCGTGGGGGCGGCAGCCCGCCTCCTGCTGCTGGGGGCAGGTCAGCGAGGCGAGCCGGCGCCGCGCGTCCACCGCCAGCACGACGCCGCCGCCGCCACCGACGCCGCCACCGCCGCAGGGGGCGCGCACCCGCAACAGCACCTTCACCTGCACACGGAACACTTCGGCTGTCACCCTGTGTGTCCCCAACCGTTTCACAAGTAAGCAATGTCTCACCTCCAGAGAATCTCTCCTGTCACTATGACCATTGCAGCTTAACAATTCTTTATTTATTTCTTTCATTCCGTTTCAAAATGAGCGACTTTTGGCCCGCTGCATGCAACCGCGAGAACGTGACGTCGCTTACAACGTAAACAGGAGCCCGTCCGAGGAAGATGGAGTAGACATCTACGGAAGAAAAACAGAAGAAGGAAGCAGAAGAGAATACAAACAGATCCTGAGCTGCAAAGACGGCCAAAGCGAGGCAGTCATCCCGAACTGCAACGGCGAGGAAAAGCATCGAGACAAATCTGTCAACTTCCAGATGCATGGGGTGTTATGAACGCCCAACACAGACTTGTAGATATGTCCCACTGTAAATGGCTCACGAAAGACGACGCCGCTGATGGTGAGAAGACAAGATCAGATGTTAACACTAGTACCTCTAGCAAGATTTTTTCAGAGTTTTTCTATGACAGTCAATTGATACCTGGGCTGTCTCCAGTAATTACCTCTCAATAAATTACCAATTCATAGAAATACTACGCGACACAAAAACCTCTCAGTTCATCCAACATACAAAACAGGAAAACAAATCAAATCCAATGTCTGCAAAGAGAAACTCAGATAAGCTCTCGAACAGCCCGCCTCCCTCCATATGAGAAGAAATGAATCGTGCAAAACATAAAAATAAAGAAAAAATTCTAGGCATGACAGTCATCAGGACCGGCAGAAGGCGGCAGTAGGTCGGCCTACTGAAACATCACACTATCAGAACATCGCCACTCAGTTCCTTTCTCTATCCTTTCAAGAGAAGCGTACCCCAGTGCAGACTAAAATCGCTCATGAAGTGGTGGAGCGTTGGCGGCATGTTGCAGGGCATACACTTCCCCAGGGCAATAAATTCATTCCAACCTGTAAAACGAAAAAACCTTTTATAAATCCAGACAATTAAACTTACTTGGCAGATTTTGACAGGTGATGAAGCTCCAAATCGAATGACTACAATCACTGGTGAATTAAATGAATATTAAGTACGTACACAAATATACTATTAAAGTCTCTACCCGTGAATCTGTTACGTGCGAACTCCTGAAACTAGCAATGTGTTGGAGGCGAGGTGGACTATCAGACACTAAATCATCACCTTTAAGCGAGTGCCATAAATCAGTTTTATTAAAAAAATCCCAATAAGGCGGTTGCTGTTAGGAAAAGCTGTTTATTTCCAAATTTTATGCGCGGTCCACGCGGTTACGGAAGGAAACGTTAATTGCGTGTTCTCGCAATGTGGGGAGAGCTACTCTAGAGCTGAAAAACTCCCAGCCTCCGCAATGAAGACGTAACACGCCTAGGTGTGTGCAGCTACCCCGTAGGACTGGCCGGGGAAGCCACGATAGAAAGGTCATCAAACTACTGGAGACACCGAGCTCTATCATTCTACTCACTCGCGCAGTTCGTTCGTCAACGCGTACACCGCCGCAGCGCCCGGTGACATGCTGCTCTGACGTTAGTTACCTTGGAGTCGAGCCCAGGCTTACTGTCAGTATGGCGCCTGGGAACTACTTGGCGGCCAGCCGCGGTCGACAAGCTGGTGATCGCCGTCACTTGCAGCAGCTAATTAGAGCTCTCGTGGTTGATTAACGAGTCCTAGCCTCCCTATGTGTAGGTTAATTGGCCTGCTGCCATCTCGTTGTGCGGTGCTACGGGCTGGAGTAAAGGATCTTCTCTATCCTAATAATACTTTTTGTGTACTAATATTTACCTCTGTGTGACAAGACTATTTCCAATGGCAATCCGATATGGTGGATTAGTGACTCCCAAAATGGAAGGACTACCTCAGCATTCATTCATATTGGAAAATATAGCTGAATTAAGATGAAATTCTACTGTTTCTCACGTGTAACCGTCCCACCTCTCCTAGTAAGTTTGGGCAGAAACACGTGTACAGAGACCCGCGTTCGTAGCCAGGGTCACTAATGAGTGTCTTTGCGCTGGTGCTCGACTCGCAGGTAATGTCAGTTCGAATCCTGGTAGTCGATCAAGTTTTCATTTCCAGTATTTAGGTAGCAAGGGGATGAGAGGTTGTGCAGTAAAAGTTACTGATGACCAGTTCTTACGCCAGTGTACTGAGTTAAATTCTAAACTCCTCTGCTGTGTCTCGTGAAGCGATGTTGATGGTGACTTGACCGTCATGTTAGACGTGGAGAGGGGGGAGGGGGGGGGGGTTGCTGCGTGCTGGCACCACGTGTCACCCTTCCTCTCCTTCCGCTCCTCTCGCCATACGTAACACTGCACCATACACGCATCCACTACGTTCACCCCACGCAAGATATGTAGCACTGTCTCAACATTTTGTGCTCGGTCACAAGTGTACGGTCGGGAGCGGATCATAGTAACCTACTAATAATATACAGTGCTGTAGCACGATCTATAACCGATTATGGAAATACACGTTGTTCTGGAGGGACAACAAGAAATCAAATTCGAAACTAGAAAAACTCGAATTACTTGTCTAGGAGCGATGCCTTCGTCAAAAAATTCATTGTTAGAAGAAGCAGCAGAAATGCCCAAAGCCTTGCGATGGAAATTAATGACGGATGTATTCCTCATTAAAATACACTCCTGGAAATGGAAAAAAGAACACATTGACACTGGTGTTTCAGACCCACCATACTTGCTCCGGACACTGCGAGAGGGCTGTACAAGCAATGATCACACGCACGGCACAGCGGACACACCAGGAACCGCGGTGTTGGCCGTCGAATGGCGCTAGTTGCGCAGCATTTGTGCACCGCCGCCGTCAGTGTCAGCCAGTTTGCCGTGGCATACGGAGCTCCATCGCAGTCTTTAACACTGGTAGCATGCCGCGACAGCGTGGACGTGAACCGTATGTGCAGTTGACGGACTTTGAGCGTGGGCATGCGGGAGGCCGGGTGGACGTACCGCCGAATTGCTCAACACGTGGGGCGTGAGGTCTCCACAGTACATCGATGTTGTCGCCAGTGGTCGGCGGAAGGTGCACGTGCCCGTCGACCTGGGACCGGACCGCAGCGACGCACGGATGCACGCCAAGACCGTAGGATCCTACGCAGTGCCGTAGGGGACCGCACCGCCACTTCCCAGCAAATTAGGGACACTGTTGCTCCTGGGGTATCGGCGAGGACCATTCGCAACCGTCTCCATGAAGCTGGGCTACGGTCCCGCACACCGTTAGGCCGTCTTCCGCTCACGCCCCAACATCGTGCAGCCCGCCTCCAGTGGTGTCGCGACAGGCGTGAATGGAGGGACGAATGAAGACGTGTCGTCTTCAGCGATGAGAGTCGCTTCTGCCTTGGTGCCAATGATGGTCGTATGCGTGTTTGGCGCCGTGCAGGTGAGCGCCACAATCAGGACTGCATACGACCGAGGCACACAGGGCCAACACCCGGCATCATGGCGTGGGGAGCGATCTCCTACATTGGCCGTACACCACTGGTGATCGTCGAGGGGACACTGAATACTGCACGGTACATCCAAACCGTCATCGAACCCATCGTTCTACCATTCCTAGACCGGCAAGGGAACTTGCTGTTCCAACAGGACAATGCACGTCCGCATGTATCCCGTGCCACCCAACGTGCTCTAGAAGGTGTAAGTCAACTACCCTGGCCAGCAAGATCTCCGGATCTGTCCCCCATTGAGCATGTTTGGGACTGGATGAAGCGTCGTCTCACGCGGTCTGCACGTCCAGCACGAACGCTGGTCCAACTGAGGCGCAGGTGGAAATGGCATGGCAAGCCGTTCCACAGGACTACATCCAGCATCTCTACGATCGTCTCCATGGGAGAATAGCAGCCTGCATTGCTGCGAAAGGTGGATATACACTGTACTAGTGCCGACATTGTGCATGCTCTGTTGCCTGTGTCTATGTGCCTGTGGTTCTGTCAGTGTGATCATGTGATGTATCTGACCCCAGGAATGTGTCAATAAAGTTTCCCCTTCCTGGGACAATGAATTCACGGTGTTCTTATTTCAATTTCCAGGAGTGTATATGCTACAGTTGACAGCGTTCTGCTACAGAAACTCGGTAGATTGTTTCAATAAGAAATGATTAGACAGAGAGTAAACACTATAAAAAAATCAGAATTATGTACAAGCTTAATAGATTTAACGGACGTTTCACCGAATCTCCAAAGAACATCAACGTAACCTAATTCAGGTTACCAGTGTAACGAAATTACTTCAACAGCTGATGTTATCCATTTACCAACACAAAAAAAGAAATACCGGAGTAGAGCGATTAGCAAAACCCTGCGTTGCTGATAATTCCCTAGAATGTTTAGAGATTTATACTGACGGCTCCAAAGCCAAAGACAATGGCAAAGTTGGGTGCGCGTTCCTGCGTCCGAGCTCAGGTTACAAGGAACTGATTTCGCTTACCAGTGAAAGTTCTAGTTTCTCTGCGGAAGACTTAGTTAGACTCACAGCGCTAAATTACTTGCACAACTTCACAGCAAGAAATGTTTTGGATTTAATAACGGATTGTAGAAGCTTGCTGCAAGATATGCAGATTCAGACCTTCTCAAGAAAACTAATCCACTGGTAATGGCCATCAAAAAACTTATCAAGGGAAAGGAAAATCCCCGAAAGAACGTAAAATTTACGTGGATCAAAGGAAACACTGACGTTAGATATAATGAAATCGTAGATAACGAAGTGAAAGTCTCCTCTCAAAACGGTACTTTGAGGAACGTCTTATTTCCGCCATCAGACTTGAAGACTACATAATACAGAAGAGCAAGGCGCCAGTGGGAAGACGAATATCAATCACCGATGCACATCAAAGGGAGGTAGTGTGGACAAATACAGCCAAACAATTTTCCCATTGTTATGATTGTAGCCAATCGTCGCTATAGTTCTTCCCTGGTGTAATGGCTAGCTTTCCTGCCTAGTAGGTAAAACGTTCTGGGTCCAAATCCCGACCGTGGGACAAATTTTGATTCATTTGTTTAGCTTTCATCATTATCTGTGAGGTGTCTCACAGGAGTGCACTACTTGTCTGTGGTCTTCACAGCGATCACTCAACACCTGACGCTGTACAAGGCCCTTGGCTTATCTCCCAGGCCTGGTAACAGGACTGAACGCGAACAACGCTAATGCAAACTGGTGGCCGCTCTGCTCGTTAGAGAAGAATGCAACTCCAGTGGTTCACGCACCGGCAGACGGTGTGTATGTGTGCTAAGTTACATCAACATCCGACCATGTCTTAAGAGTGCTTCACTTTCTTGTCAAGCAGTGTATATTGTGTGCCATTTTGTGTCAAGAAAGCGTGAGTTCGGCCAGAAAATAGCAGTGTCAAATGAGGGAATACCTCAAAATTCAAATGTTCAAATGTTGGTGAATTTCTAAGGGACCAAATTGCCTGGCGTGCCTACCTCAGAATTTGCAAGCAGACGGCCCTTCCTGTTGCGAACGAAAAGCGGGCTTAAAATACCGTAAGGAAATCAGACATCAGTACCTTATGAAAAGAACTGTTTTTAGATTTAGACTGGAAGCTGAACTGTCAATAAGTTTTATTATATACCACTAATAATGTGTTAGACAGACAGTTTTAAAATACATTCAGTAACTGTTAAGCAGCTGCGGATGCTGCGGCGACACATATGAAGAATTTTAAGAATATATTATGAATATGACGAATCACCTCTGTGCTTTGTAGCCTCCAACTCGGCAGACGAGGCCGGTGGAGAGGGGAGGGATGGGGACGCACCAGAGGGTCTACGAAAGGACCCGCCCCGGCCACAGCCCACCCACCTGCGTGTGGGGCGGACACGGCAGACTGAATTTGGAGACTAGCCCTAAATTGCATGTGTAAGTGCAGCTTGGTCAAACCAGCATTTGCGACATTCTATCTGAGCTGGTGCGTTTTCTGGCGCCAGTTTCCATCGATCGTCATTTTGATCTTTGAGTGGACTTCGATGCTTATTCGTCTTCTGCTCATCTTTGGCGGCGCGGATTTAATGGCAGCGCGTGCGCTCTGCTGGAGAGGTGTGTCGGAATCAGCTGTGAGCGAGAGTCAGGTGGGACTGTGTACGTAGGCAGGACGGCAAGAGGACGCATCGGACAACGAAGGAGCGGCGCCAGCGGCTACGACGTGTTGAGTCGTGAGGGCAGATCCACCGCCCACGGTGATTTGGTTTTCCTAGCGGTCGGAAGGATAAGCTCCTTCGAGTCTGTTATAAGCTACGCCGCGCGATTGAACTGGAGTCGCCGAGTTGCTTCGGTGGGTTGCGTGCGACTAATTTGAATATGCCAATGTACTAAAAATTCTTTGTAATTGTTTTAGTTGTTTATCACCTACCTCGGTGTCGTGACCAACTATCTTGACGGCAGTTGAGGAAGTGTGGCTACGCCCAACCAACCGACATGAAGTGTGGTTAAAGACGTAGCTAGAAGTGCAACGAGTAGTGAGTAAGTCCGGCTCTGGCGTTCCAAGACACGCCGAGATACGTCCTCTATTCTACCTTGTAGTTCATTTGATAGTTTGGCGTTTAAATGTGCGCCGAGATAATTCTCGTCATCTTAAATTTAGGGCATGATTATTAGCGAAGTTATTAATCGAAGTTTAAGGGCTGGCACTGGCCAAGTAACTCACGGAGACTAATTTGTTTCTATTCAGTTTTATTGATCACCTGTCCTCTAGATAAGATTGTGTAGTTTATGTCTCAGAATATTGTCTGCCGTTGATGTGTGTTGTGTTACAGATAATTGGAAGAGGTCGATGCGAGCGTACTGAGAGCAGAGTACACCACGGGGGCAGAGAGATATTTAAGGCCCTGTCCTCTCCCTTACATCTTGGGTTATGTTGTCACTGTTGCGTGATTCCATCTTTCCGGTGGAGAGTTATAGCATCTGAATTTCAATTGCAGTGCAAAGTTGAGTTCATTTCTATGTCGTTTCCTGTCTCGTGGATCTTTCGTATTGATTTGAATCCTTGGTCTGCTCGCGTCTATCGCTAATTCACACGCAATATTGAAGCGACCTCATTTTAGGGGTATTGTCATATGGTCATGTTCTAGTTGTAATCATTCTAAGAATATTGTTGATTAATCAAGTAAGTAAATTTTAAGATTGGCTTGGTCAAAATTAAAGCACCTCCTTAATTATTTTAGTCATTTGTATATAGTTTTGTTTAGGAAAGGTGGCTAGCCAAACCTTAAAAGATCTGTGTTTTTACTCTTAATCTGTTCATCAGCTGATTGGTAGTAGTGAGACTTCTGATGGGAATTCTGTGGACATTTGTACAATTTAAGTGAAGCTTTACTTGAGTATATTTAGCTAGTGATATTCAACTTTCAAGTTTCATGGGTCTTATTCCGGTTAAAGAAATTTATTTGTTATTTGTCCAAGTGATCTGGCCTTGTAAGGCAGTCTCATGTATTACTGTGATTGAGATTTTATAATGCTTTTGTTTGTAATAAAATATGTAGCAACTACAACGGATTACTATCGTGATTTTGATGTGTCACTACCATCACCACATTTCACTATCCTTTCCGATAAAAGTAACTAAATTCACATGGTAGTAACTGAATAAATTGAGTTCTATTTCTTTTCTAACAAATGTGGCTTGTTTTCTGATTACTGTACAAATTCTTGAAACCGCTGTGGTCACTGTGATGTACTAACTTCAGGCAGAATACCTGCTGACCTTACAGAGGATTCTGGCAGTCAAAATATTTAATTATTAGAAACATTTGAAAATTTTTACACATTTATATGTCTAAAAGTTACTCTTGTCGCGTTTTTAAACTTTAATAGCAATATGTAGGATGTTTAATACGAGGATATTTTGGTTTGTAAGTAAAATAAAAAAGAGACATTAAAAACAGTGATTATTGGTGATACACTCTACAAGGTTCCATGTGTGAAGTTGCTGTGGATCCACATGGATAATAAACTGAGGTGGCAGCGACGTGTGGAGCAGTGAAAGCCTGTTTCGCGCCTAGAAGTGGCCCTCGTTGCGTTGTCCTGCACACAGCATTGGTAGTATATTTTGTACACTTTCACTCAGTTCTGCGCTAGAGCATACGCCTCTGGGACATCGCAGCCGAGGCAAAAACATATTGTCCTACAGAAGCATGCAGTGAGAACAATATCTGAAGTTGATTGAACGTATTGCGGCTGGGATTTATATGCCAATACATATACTCTCTAATGGTATTCATCGTTAACAGCAAGAGTGAATTTAGGATGAATTCAGCTATTCCCATCCACAATACGGAAAGTAGGAATAATTTCCACTTTAATCCCTCTCTATGGTGCAGAAAGAAGTTTTACGTTCTAATGGAAAAATCTGTAACAGGTAGCCAATGAAGGTGAGGGAGGAAATTGAAAATCCTCAAATATTTAAAGACAGAGTTAAAAATACCTTGTTAGCCATCCCTTCTACAACATATTTGAAGAACTCGACAACTGGAAGTGTTAGATAAAAACTGCAGCTTGTTGGGGAAGTGGTTTCTTTCATTGTATGTCTATTTCTTCTACTATGCGTATATGAAGTAATATACAAGTAATTTCCATAATTACCAGTTTGAGCAGATTAGTACTACTCATAGTTCGTTGTTAATATACTTTACAGTAGTAACCAGCAGTGGTTACGTTTGCTTGTTAACGTATAACATGACTTATTCCACAGCCCTGAACGCACTCTTTCATTATGGGATTGATGGTACATCATATGCGGATGAATGAATTGTAAAGGGACAGTCAACAAAGAATTAACTTCGTAAGTCAATGTCAGGCCACAGCTCTCGGCCGATAAAAATCTACAGAGCGGCAAGGTAAGTGTATCTTTTCCTATGTTTTCCTCACAGTGTATTTCTTGAATATTTTGCCTATTTTTTCTTTAAGAGGTTTAATCTCACACTTTTTTAAGTGTAAATTCATTCAATCTGTAACGTAGTTTTCATTCCTACTGAACAGCCAGCTGCATAGCTCATTAATGTATCAGTGTCAATTGGTAAAACATCAGAAGGATAACAGGTATCACATCTGGGTTTCTGTCTGCTTTTTCAGTTTAGTTCTTCCATTAGACTTGCTAGGATGACTGGGATGTGTGCAAGCTGCGTGCCGACGCAGGAGCAGCTGGCCGTAGTTCACGAACAGCTGAAAGCACTTTTGGCTATGGACAGCCGCCTTCAGGCTGCTGCCTTGGGGTGTGGCCGTGGCAGAAACAAGTTATCAAGAGGCTAAGACCACACAATGCTGTTCCACCAAGACTGTATGGGCTGCCCAGGATTCACAAGGATGGCGTTCCAGTACTACTGATAGTGAGTAATATTGGTGATTCTACTTATTCGAGTGCAAAACATCTGACCACCTTACTCAAGCCGTATGTGAGTAAGTGCTGCCACCATATACGTAATTCCAAGGATTTTATCAATCGTTTGAAGACTGTTAAGCCGAGCAGCTCGGATTTACTAGTTAGCTTCGATGTGGTCTCACGTTTTGCCAAAGTGCCTTTATTTGACTGACTACATCTTATTGTTAACTTGTTCAGTGATGATTTCACGGCTTTGTTTGAACATACTCTCTCCTCAACTTATTTTTTATTTAATAACGAATTTTTGAACAAACTGACGGTGTGGCCATGGGGAGTCCCTTGTCCACTGTGGCGGCCAATCTTTTTATGGAAGACTCTGAGGAGAAAGTCTTACAGCCTACGGTTTTCTGGCGGTACGTAGATGATACTTTCTTTGTATGGCCTCATGGCAAACAAGAACTGGAAAAATTCCTTTGTCATTTAAAATCTGTACATGAGATCATCAAGTTTACTATGGAGATTGAGAAAGATGAGACTTCAACCTTTCTAGACGTGTTAGTGCGTCGTAAGAATGATCGGTCTTTGGGACATTCGGTGTACAGAAAACCCACACATGCAGATCTATATCTTCAGGCGTTCAGCTGCCATCACCCCGCACAAACCGCCGGTGTTCTCAGTACTTTAATTCATCGGGCGCATGTAATTTCGGATGCTGACAGTCTTCATGAAGAATTAATGGATCTGGAAAAGATTTTCAAAGAGAACGGCTATACTTCGCGTCAAATACGGAAGTCCATGCACAATTATAATAACAAGAAGCAACGCTCTGAGGAGACTGATGACGACTATTAATCAACTCCGTTCCTTCCATATGCCTGGAACGTGTCTTCTAAAATAGGAAGATTGCATTGGAAGAATAATATTAATGTCATCTTCCGCCCACCAGCAAAGAGCAGGGCATTAGTCGGATCCGTTAAAGACAACATACAATTGAGGAAGACGGGTGTTTATAAAATTCCCTGTGAGTGTGGCACTGCATATATAGATCAGACGACACAAACGGTCCAGGAACGCTGTGTACAACACGAAAGACACACCCGCCGCGGCAACCTTTTAAATCAGCAGTAGCAGAACATTGCATTTCCATGGGACATTCAATGGAATACAATAATACCAAGATTTCAGCACCGGTTTCCAGTTTCTAGGACTCTGTAATTAAAGAATCCGTGAAACTACGTCTTGCTGATAATTTAATGAATCGTGATACGGCTTTCAGTTTGATAAAAATTGGTGTCCAATTATTAAAATTATGCGCTCACAACGGAATCGAGATGCTCAGTCGAACTCAGCGACTGTATTGTTCTTACTTCACCACTAAGGGCAGCACACACAGCTTTGCTGGTTCGAGCATGTCACCTCCTAACGCATGCCCCGTAAACCGCCAGTACGATTCGCATGCGCGGAATTCGCTTTAAATATCATGACTGCATCACGTCTCTCCAGTACTTCGTCTAATCACCCTAGGATGGCCGGACGTCTCTGGGCCGAAATATCGTGGCAGAATGTTGACGGGATTACTGGAAGAAGAAATACGCCGGGAAAATTTCAGAAGTCACATCAATCTGCTTCTGTTTCCTGATGATGCTGTGGTGTAAGGTAAGGTGTCGAAGTCGAGTGATTTTCGGACGATACAAGATGAGTTAGACAATATTTGAAGTTGATGTGGTGAATGGCAGCTAGCTATAAATGAGGAGAAATGTAAATTAATGCGAATGAATAGGAAAAACAAAACCATAATGTTCGGATACAGCATTAATAGTGTGGTGCTTGACACAGTCACGTCTTTTAAATATCTGGACGTAATGCTGAAGCGCGATATGAAACGGAACGAGCATTTGAGGACTGTGGTAGGCTAAGCGAGTGGTCGACTTCAGCTTACTGGGAGAATTTTAGGAAAGTGCGGTTCATCTGTAAAGGAGGCCGCATATAGGACGCTGATGCGCCCTATTCGACTGTTTGGGATCCGTATCGGGTCGGATTGAAGGAAGACATGGAAGGAATTCAGAGGTGGGCTGCTAGATTTATTGCCAGTAGGTTCGAACAACATGTGTTATGGAAACGCTCTGCTTACTCAAATGGGCATCCCTGGAGCTAGGCGACGTTCTTTTCCAGAAACAGTATTGAGAAACTTTAGAGAATCGACGTTTGAAGCTAACTGCCGAACGATTCTACTGCCGCAAACTTACACTGCTTGTAAGGGCCTTGAAGATAACATACGAGAAATTAGGGAGGCATATAGACAGTTTTTTCCCTTCTCTCTGTTTGCGAGTGGAATAGGAAACGAAATGACGAGTGGTGGTACGGGGTACCCTCCACGATGCTATGTACGTGGGTGGCTTGCAGAGTTTCTATGTAGATGTTGATGTAAATGTAGAAACCTAGAACGCCCATTATTGTCGCCTCTCAGCAATCCTCTTTGTTCCACCACATCCACAGCAAGTATTAACGCCCTGCAGAGAGTGGTACTGCTGAGGTGGAGAACCACAACAGTGGACCACCAACGAGGTGCCCTCCAGCGCCCGCTGCCGCCTGACGCGCCTACGGCAGTGACCCACCTTACCCTGCTGTCCAGCGGGGAGCAGCCTCGTGCTCAGGAGTGGTTACGTTTGCTTGTTAACGTATAACATGACTTATTCCACAGCCCTGAACGCCCTCGCGTGGCTCGATGGCGTGGTTCGCCCGCTGCCGTCTGGGGCGCCTTCATCTGTGGCCCACCTTACTCTGCTGTACAGCGGGTGGCGGCGGCGCTGCGAGCAGGCGCAGCGGCGGCGGCTCACCTTGCCCGTGTGGCTGGGCTCCCCGCGGGCGAGTCTCCTCAGCAGCTGTGGCGGCAGCGCTGGCGGGGCGCGGCGCACCGCCTCGCTGAAGCTGAAGCCGGAGCTGGAGCTGGAGTTTCCAGCGCTCTCCCTGCCAGCAGCCGCGGGCCCCGGACCCAGTCGCGCGTAGTACAGCCGCTCACTCGCCCTGAACAGAGTCAGCGACATTCTAAGATGAAATTTGAAAACGGAACTAAAACTCAAGGGCAGGATATAAAAGCTTTGATAACAAGTTTCTTGTGGTGGCGGTTTTGCACAAACTGTATATAAACTGCAGCAGTTTACCATAAAACTGCGTTTCGCATGGTGGACGTTAATTTCTTGTTTTATCTATGCACCCAGACGCGTTTTGCCTTTCTAAGGAGCCACCTTCAATTGGTGTCCTCGAATACTGCATGAAATTTTTTTTCGTTTTACACAGTGGTTATAGATTTAAGACAGATCAAAGAAGTTTTTTTTATACATAAACGAAAAGGTAATTATGGACTGGCGTGTTATTAATTAATTGAAAAATGCTTCAAATGGCTCTGAGCACTGTGGGACTTAACAGCTGAGGTCATCAATCCCCTAGAACTTAGAACTACTTAAACCTAACTAACCTAAGGACATCACACACATCCATGTCCGAGGCAGGATTCGAACCTACGACCGTAGTGGACGCGCGGTTCCAGACTGAAGCGCCTACAACCGCTCGGCCACTCCGGCCGGCTAATTAATTGAAAACCGTGCAGCGTTCCCTCATGTTTCTCTATTGTACGAGCATAGTCAACTAGTGTAAACTGTGAACAAAACACACGGTAATCTATGCGTAGGCAAGACCGTACCAGCTACAGTGTAATACGTGTCATGGAAAGTACATAAAAAAGAGAAGAAAATATCAGACCATGGAAATGTCGTACAAGTCATGCAACTTTTGGGGAACAGTTAGGAGAAACGGATCACAAGACAACTACAAGAAAGAAAGACATGAAAATAGAAAAAATAATGAAAGACGCCTGCTATCCTTACAAGAAAATTATCTGACCTACAAAACAAAGAGAGTAAAGAAATTACTAAATGGGCAAGAGAACATGACTATCCATTCATTGTTTACACTAACTGATGATATACTTAAAAAAAAGCCAGTGGATGATCACAAATGCTATTCCTCTGCTAAGTACACACACAGACACACACACACACTCACTCACACAGAAACACACGCAAACAGGTATACAACGTAATTAAAGACAGGTGTACTGTTTCTGAAGCGAATGCACGATTCAGAATTATATGTGATGTTTATGTGTTCCCATTTAGTGAATGTCCACATTAATAGTGATCATAAAAGGGATTTCGTACGAACCGATAATCACATGGTAGAAAGCTTGTTTGCAGGGAATAGTTTCTACTTTCGCTATAGTTTGCGAAAGACGTGGTAAGGATGTAAAACATAAGAAAACCCTATAAAACAGTTACTTATTTTATGAGTCGAGTATATTTCTTGGTCAGTCATCCAAGTATATTTTGTGTGGTTCCTCTAAACTGCTTGAGGTAAAAGCCGATATAGTTCCACAATATAAAAAAATTTAAAAAAGCCAAGATTGAGTTCCTTCCTTAGTCTTGTCCAATCCGAGATGGCTACGACATCGACGTGGCGTTAAATTCGGTACTGGTCCATTTTTAGTTTATCAGCCCCATGGCGGAAAGTCAGGTTATGTTGTGAAAGTTTGTATTGAATCACAATAATAGTTACACCAAAACTTGTCCATGGCCAGTTTCGGCATTCAGTTCATTTTCGAGTGGTAACAACTGAGTATAAAAGACAGAAAATTACGAGTAGCATTTTAAAATAAGACACGAGTAGCTATACGAAATATAGTTATAAATAACGTTACATAACATATTATTGTACGTAAAATTAATGCACTGGACCAAAACTTAAGGACAAGAGTAACTCTTGCAAGGTGTGATACTATTGAGTAACAGAACTCGATGAAGTTCGGACTGTACATAGGAAGTACTACTATAGTATAGTACAGTGCAGTACAGTACAGTGAATAAGGTAATAGGAAGAAATAATGAATGAGAATAGAGATGGCACTGTTATTCAAAAGCAATAACTACACTTAAGTCACCCTGAAAAATTACAAAAGGCGGGACATGGTTCTCAGTAGGGTGATGATCAATGTGCTGCTGTGTTGGTCACAGGGATAGCAACGACTTCATGTGGTGGAGCATTACATTCCCTGACCAGCGCGCTTAACAACTGCTGGGTAGTCTTTGGTGTGTGTGGACTTGCTCAGATATGTCTTCCCAACACACACCACACATGCTCGATGGGACTGAAGTCAGGCAAACGGGCTGGCCTGTAGATTCACCGACTATCCTTCGTTCCAAGAGCTACTCGAGCTGCGCTGTTCGATGCAGTCGCACATTGTCCTCCATAAAAATGACATCATGGCCGAATGCATCCCTGAAAACACGCATATGGAGAAGGAGTGCTGAGCTGGCAATACATCGATTCGTACATTTGTGCCGTCTTCCGCTGCGCATCAGGTCTGGACGGCAGCGCCGCCTGCTGGCAGTTTTCTCGCAGCTGGGAGGTGTGGCTCTGACAAGGGAACATCCCCATCGCACCCCCCTCAGATTTAGTTATAAGTTGGCACAACGGATAGGCCTTGAAAAACTGAACACAGATCAATCGAGAAAAGAGGAAGAAGTTGTGTGGAACTATCAAAAAATAAGCAAAATATACAAACTGGGTCGTCCATGCGTAAGATAGGCAATATTAAGGGCAATGTGAGGCGAGGAGCGCCGTGGTCCCGTGGTTAGCGTGAACAGGTCGCTTGTTAATGGCCAATCTTTCTTGGATTTCTGCCACCAGTAATGTTTTAAGTTTGGCGCCATCTCAGTGTCTTGTCTGGAGACGAGACGAGAGTGATTGCACTAGCTTGCTGTTCGGGCTGCGGCCTACATTTATACATCTAATGATATTTCGCTGCAAATTATTTTAAAATTCAATAGTAGTAATTGAAACCTGATAGGGCAAATTAATATGTCATAATCCCACTGTGGGTAGCTAATTAACCCTGACACTGAATGTTTGAATAATTTGGTTATTCATTGCCCTGGCCTGCAAAATCATATGAGCTGAATTCGTATGTTTTAGATAAGCTAGTCTTCAGATTCATTTCATCGCGGTAGTAGTTTGCCTTTCAGATTGGCTGCTAACGTCTGTGAATCGTTTTTAGGGTAACTTTAGGAGAAATTGCCTTTAATTACCTTGCACGAGAAACACAATTTTTAAATTAATCCTGTGTAACTTGGTCATAGGCGTGGGGAAATTAGCAACTATTAGGTCTCGTTATTTAGGTCTATTAGTGGTTTTATTATTCTGTCATCCATTTGTTTTTAAATTTTAGAGGGTTTTTACGAACTTTAATTAACCGTACAGGGAGAAAATTCATCATTTCAACCTCTGCGGTCAAGTGCAGTCTCAACATGACTACGATTTGCCTGTAAATTTTATATGCAATTTGAATTTAATATTGTATGTGAGACGCAGTGTTACAGTAATTTTGGCGTAGAGGGGCTGACTGAGTACCCTTGTTTACTATTCTCGCTGGGTGGTATCTGTTGTTGAAATTCTCATTGATGCTATATGAAATTTGTTATTTATTGTAATTATTACAAGCAGTTAACCTGAGTTATTATTTAATCGAGTTCTGTACTTAGGAGTACATAACTATGAATGCTGCTGCCCCTCTGCATCTTTGGGTTCCCCCTTCCACTCTACAGCCACTTGCGCTCCACCTTGCGTCGTTTTAGCTCAGATAGACGCATCAAGTTGAGTGTACGGTGTTCAAATATTTGGAGGGCAGTACGTCAGTGCAACATTATGCTTGACACACCGTAACTCCTTAACCGCCAACTCAATCACGTTCGACAATGTTCCTGGGTGTGTTAGTACCCATATATGGCGAAAGATGCGAACGCGTATGGCACCGAGGGATACTGTCGAACATGATTGGTTTGGTGGTCCAGGTGTTACGGTGTGAGCAAATCTTTGAACACAGTACACCTAACGGGGAACATGACTGTGACACTTCCCCATACGCGTCTTTTGAGAGGTGCATTCGGCCCCGACTTCATTTTTATGGATGACAGAGCGCGACCGCAGCGAACAGCACAGCTGGAGGAGCTCTTAAAACGAAGGGACATCCCGTACACTGCAAATGAACAGGACTGCCGGTTCCTCCGACTTAAATCCCATCGAGCGTGTAGGATGCGTTGGGGAGTCTTACTGCAGAACATCCACATGAACCAACGACCACCAAGCAGTTTTAAGCGACCTTATGGAGGAATGGAGCGCCCTCCGACAAGTACTCCGCACGTTGCAGAGTATGCGCTGTCATCCAGGGTGACGATACACTGACCATGTCCAGCCTTTTGCAATGTCCAGGGGTCCACTGTAAATCTCGGTGACTTGAGTGTAATTATTATCTTCATTGAAAGTGCCGTTTCTGTCCATCTCATAACGTATTTCTTTCAGCTACTTTCTGTACTATACTTCAGCGGTTCTTTTAATCTGTGGTCCAAGTTTCATCGAGCTGTGTTACTTGACAGCGACACATCATGTGAAAGTTACTCTCGTCCTACAATTTTGCATCCCACCGTATACATTCAACTTGTTATAAGCGAATAGATGCTGTAAAGCTTGCACGTCAGTGACCTGTATGGTAATTTGTGTGATCTGGACACACTGGTGGACCAGGAGGAGTTGTTAATGAGAGCCGGCGGAGGGCGGGGATCTCGCACTGAACAGCGGCTGGTCACAAGTTAATGCTAGAAGTCCTCAAGGACTGCCATCTCACTCCGGTGAGGAGGTTGGCATGACCCGTTACACCCGGACAGCTAAGCTACCGGGAGCTTAAGCTTCTGCCAGGGTCACTCGAGCACCCCAGTTTGGAGGGCTGGAGCCAGTTACAGGACACACTCCTCTAGACTTACTTTTCCCCAACAGCAGTTGTCGATACCAGTACTATTTTTTCGAATTTTGAAAAGGTCAGTATTATCCCAGTTGCTTTTCTGAAAAATTTCATATAATTTCATATATAGTATGTTATATTTCAAGCTAAAATCTATGAAAATGAATCACTTTATTAAATGATTTAGTCTCGATGTAGAGTTAATTTTTTTTAGAATAATTTGAAATTACGAACTATTGGCACACTTAAAGTTTCTATTATTAATTACGCAATACTGTATTGGTTACAATGTTTATTTCTGGATTTATTGATGAAATAATAATCGAAAGTAATAATGTAACAGAAACTAGTAGAAATTCATTTATTAAGAAAAATTGTAAATCGCTTGGAATATGATTATTTCCGCACAGTGTGAGAGTCGTAAGCAAGCCTCTGATGTGATCGGATGTATTTTTGTATTTTGTGCAGACAATGTAGAGTTAATTTTTTTTAGAATAATTTGAAATTACGAACTATTGGCACACTTAAAGTTTCTATTATTAATTACGCAGTACTGTATTGGTTACAATGTTTATTTCTGGATTCATTGATGAAATAATAATCGAAAGTAATAATGTAACAGAAACTAGTAGAAATTCATTTATTAAGAAAAATTGTAAATCGCTTGGAATATGATTATTTCCGCACAGTGTGAGAGTCGTAAGCAAGCCTCTGATGTGATCGGATGTATTTTTGTATTTTGTGCAGACAATGTAATTTCAGCTTTGTTAACGCGAAAAATCGAAATACTGTATGATATACTAAAATGTGAAAAAAATATTTTTACGTAAAAACAAAACTTCTGCAACAACAATTTTCAAATTTATTTAGATCAATCCATCCGTCAGGACCTAAAATGTGACATTTTCAGCTTCAAGAATCAGTAACCTTAGACAAGAAGAACTGGAGCCAACTCTACATGACAAGTTAATAAACTAGAAAGTTTATTGTAATCTTTGTTCCTCTCAAATCTTCATAAAAGACTAATGTGTACAATAGATGGAATTAGGAAGGAGGGGGCGCGGTGGGGGTGGGGGGGATATTACAAGCCATACGCAGAGCAGTCCACAGCGAGGCCCCTGAAGACCGCTGATTGTAGATTAAATGGCCTTCCAGAGGGCTCAGACATCGTGTGGGAAGCGTTCTTTGACGTTCTGAACTCTAGCTTCACAGGGGAAGTACCCTGAAGGAAAACTAAGCAACTGCTGCCTTGCAATTAGGTGATTGGATCACCAAAGGCTAGAGGAAGTAAACCTGGATCGAAAATTACTGGCAAGTCATGAGGCCGAAGGATGGTAGCCCCAGCACATGCATAGTCTGGCTACGGGGCGGCTTCACGTGAGGTAGACTTTAATTTACTCATAATCGTCGAAGAAACCGAATGGATGGATTAAA
Source organism: Schistocerca piceifrons (assembly GCF_021461385.2). NCBI lineage: Eukaryota > Metazoa > Arthropoda > Insecta > Orthoptera > Acrididae > Schistocerca > Schistocerca piceifrons. The sequence goes on along the minus strand of NC_060143.1, from coordinate 92,953,592 downwards.
TAGAAGACGAACCAAGCAAGAAAGTCATAAACGATTTGGAATAGTCGAAAAGCTCAATATTGTGACGTGAGAAGTCTACACTTAAAAGAGAAACATCTTTCTAAAGAACTGAAACAACAACAAATTAGTATTGCAACAAATACAGAAACAAACAAAAATCTGTGACGAACGCAGATTTAAATGGATACTTCATGATTTACAGCTGTGCAGTAAATGATAAAAAAGCTAACAGTGGAGTTGCTACACTTGTAGATAATAGATCTGGGTGGAGATTTTAATTTGCCGGATATAGACTGGGAGACTCAAATGTTCATAACGAGTGGCAAGGACAAAGAATCCAGTGAATTTTTTTAAGTGCTTTATCTGAAAACTACCTTGAGCAGTTAAACAGAGAACCGACTCGTAGCGATAACATATTAGACCTTCTGGTGACAAACAGACCCGAACTATTTGAAACAGTTAACGCAGAACAGGGATTCAGCGATCATAAAGCGGTTACTGAATCGATGATTTCAGCCGTAAATAGAAATATTAAAAAAGGTAGGAAGATTTTTCTGTTTAGCAAAAGTGACAAAAAGCAGATTTCAGAGTACCTGACGGCTCAACACAAAAGTTTTGTCTCAAGTACAGATAGTGTTGAGGATCAGTGGACAAAGTTCAGATCCATCCTACAATATGCGTTATATGAGTATGTGCCAAGCAAGATCGTAAGTGATGGAAAAGAGCCACCGTGGTACAACAACCGAGTTAGAAAACTGCTGCGGAAGCAAAGGGAGCTTCACAGCAAAAATAAACATACCCAAAGCCTTGCAGACAAACAAAAATTACACGAAGCGAAATGTAGTGTGAGGAGGGCTACGCGAGAGGCGTTCAATGAATTCGCAAGTAAAGTTCTATGTACTGACTTGGCAGAAAATCCTAAGAAATTTTGGTCTTATGTCAAAGCGATAGGTGGATCAAAACAAAATGTCCAGACACTCTGTGACCAAAATGGTACTCAAACAGAGGATGACAGACTAAAGGCCGAAATACCAAATGTCTTTTTCCAAAGCTGTTTCACAGAGGGAGACTACACTGTAGTTTCTTCTCTAGATTGTCGCACAGATGACAAAATGGTAGATATCGAAATAGACGACAGAGGGATACAGAAACAATTAAAATCGCTCAAAAGAGGAAAGGCCGCTGGACCTGATGGGACACCAGTTCGATTTTACACAGGGTACGCGAAGGAACTTGCCCCCCTTCTTGCAGCGGTGTACCGTAGGTCTCTAGAAGAGCGTAGCGTTCCAAAAAATTGGAAGAGGGCACAGGTCATCCCCGTTTTCAAGAAGGGACGTCGAACAGATGTGCAGAACTATAGACCTATATCTCTAACGTCGATCAGCTGCAGAATTTTGGAACAAGTATTATCTTTGAGTATAGTGACTGCTCTGGAGACTAGTAATCTACTCTGCAGGAATCAGCATGGGTTTAGAAAAAGACGATCGTGTGAAACTCAGCTCGCGCTATTCGTCCACGAGGCAAGGGTTCCCAGGTAGATGCCGCAAGGCGTTTGATACAGTTCCCCACAGTCGTTTAATGAACAAAGTAAGAGCATATGGACTACCAGACCAATAGTGTGATTGGATTGAAGAGTTGATAGATAATAGAACGCAGCATGTCTTTCTCAATGGAGAGAAGTCTTGCGAAGTAAGAGTGATTTCAGGTGTGCCGCAGGGGAGTGTCGTAGGACCGTTGCTATTCACAATATATATAAATGACCTTGTGGATAACACCGGAAGTTCACTGAGGTGTTTTGCGGATGATGGTGTAGTATATCGAGAGGTTGTAACAATGGAAAATTGTACTGAAATGCAGGAGGATCTGCAACGAATTTACGCATGGTGCAGGTAATGGCAATTCAATCTCAATGTAGACCAGTGTAATGTGCTGTGAATACATAGAAAGAAAGATCCTTTATCATTTAGCTACAATATAGCATAAATTATCTGGAAGTAGGCATTAGGAGTGATTTAAAATGTAATGATCATATAAAGTTGATCGTCTGTAAAGCAGGTGCCAGACTGAGATTCATTGGAAGAATCCTACGGAAATGCAATCCGAAAACAAAGGTAGTAGGTTACAGTACACTTGTTCGCCCACTCCTTGAATACTGGTCACCGATGTGGGATCCGAACCAGATAGGGTTGATAGAAGAGATAGAGAAGATCCAACGGAGAGCAGCGCGCTTCGTTACAGGATCATTCAGTAATCGCGAAAGCGTTACGGAGATGATAGATAAACTCCTGTAGAAGACTCTGCAAGAGAGACGCTCAGTAGCTCGGTACGGGCTGTGTTGAAGTTTCGAGAACATACCTTCACCGAGGAGTCAAGTCCCTGCTACGTATATCTCGCGAAGAGATCATGAGGATAAAATCAAAGAGATTAGAGCCCATACAGAGGCATAGCGACAATCCTTCTTTCCACGAACAATACGAGACTGGAATAGAAGGAAGAACTGATAGAGGTACTCAAGGTATCCTCCACCACACACCGTCAGGTGGCTTGCGGCGTATGGATGTAGATGTAGATGGAAATCTGAAAGATAGTTACATAAATAACAGAATCATAACATTGAGTTTCAGAACAGATCGAGGGCATCTAGCAGTAATTACGATGTACACTCCTGAGAACATACTGGAACATACAAATATGAGAATAACGTCTAACTACGCTACACCAGAAGACATATCAATAAAACGAGGGGTCCGAAAAAGTTATAGCTTATCAGCTCCATTTTTTAAGATATACGTTGACGACATGACTAATATATGTAAACAACCAGCTGATCCACGCTTGAAATTATCACATGACATAATACAATACTTTTTGCAGACCACCTGCGAGTCGCGAAACTTGGCTACAAAGATTCATTTATAGACTTGACAACATTTTAAAGAATATAATCTGAAAATATCGTTTCCAGAAACAAAAGTGATGACTTTCAAGGGACAAAATCGCTGAGGACTAAGATCATAATAGGGAACAAAACAATTGATCAAGTTAGTCACTTCAGTGACCTGGGATATATTATAAGCTATCAGAATGAGCTCGACATGCACAGCCGCGTGGGATTAGCAGAGCGGTCTAAGGCGCTGCAGTCATAGACTGTGCGGCTGGTCCCGGCGGAGGTTCGAGCCCTCCCTCGGGCATGGGTGTGTGTGTTTGTCCTTAGGATAATTCAGGTTAAGTAGTGTGTAAGCTTAGGGACTGATGACCTTAGCAGTTAAGTCCCGTAAGATTTCACAGACATTTGAACATTTTTTTCGACATGCACAACAAATTGGAAAAATATCAAACAACGAGGAACAAAGTTAGGTAATACCCAAAAAACAAGCTTTCTAAGGTAATGGCCGCTCACACATTGGTATTTGGAAGTGAAACTTGGAGAATTACTGAAAGGCATGAAAGTAGACTCCAGGCGGCAGAATGAAATATCTAAGATGAGTGATGGTCTGCACCACCTCAGATAGACCAGAAAATGAAGACATAAAAGCAGACGTCTGGATATACGTTATAAAGAAGAAAATCAAATCTAATCGACAAATCTAGCTAGAACATCTACAAAGAATGCCGGATTCGAGACTACCGAAACAAGCCTTAAATTTCAGACCTTCAGGCATAAGATCCGTAGCAAGACCAAGAAAAAGATGGCTGGTTACGTAAAAGACGGAACAGTCCTATGGCCTAGACTCTGACGAAAGAAACAGAACAGAAAACTAGTTTCTAAAGCCAAGTGATGATACAGTAATAATACCAGGGGCGTTGAATTTTTTCTCGGCCAATTTCACTTCAAAAACAGCGAAATCTATTGTGGGAGATAGTGGAACATTCCCGCTTTAGGATTTAGAGTTTCATGAAGTTCTGGTAACTGATGGTGCTATACAAAGCCTTCAAAACGGCGTATGTAACGGAGGTGCATTCCGAGCAGCATTGGTTATCTTTTTTCGGAAAACCAGAGCAACACAGATATTCATAGAATGTCTAGGAAGACCTGTCAGTGAACAAAAGCACGGTGAGTCATTGGGCAAGGCGTCAGTTATCACCGCAACAAGATCGCGAAAACCTGTCCGATCTTCTGCGCGAGGGCCGGTCACACACAACTGTGACTCCTGCTATGTTGGAATATGCGGACACACTCTTTCGAGGTGACCGACGGAGCTCAGTTGAACACCTCGTTGCACAACTGGGTGTCTCTTGTTAGTTGTGTTGACACACTCGTCCACCGGTTGGGGTACTCAAAGGTATGTGTCCACTGAGTTCCTCGTCGCCTAACAGAAGACCACGAAGAGCAACGAAGGACCGTGTGTGAGGAGTTGCTTGCCTGTTAAGCGGCTGAGAGCGACAATTTTTTGTCGAATATCGTCACAGGTGATGAAACATGGGCTGATCACTTCGAGCCGGGAAGAAAACAGCAATCCATGGAGTGCCGCCGTATCACCTCTTCTATTATTATGCTTGATATCCTCCCTCATGGCACAACGATCAGCACTGAAGCGCATTGTGCTATCCTCTTGAAACTGAAGATACGACTTCGGCGTGTTCTTCGGCAAAAAAGCAAACGAACTTCTCCTTCTCCATGGCAAGGCAAGGCCTCACACAAGTCTGCGCACTCGAGAGGAGTTCGCAAAACTTCATTGGACTGATCTTCCTCATCTACCCTACAGCCTGGATCTCTCACCATCCGACTTCCATCTGTGTGGCTCAAAGAAGGATTCACTCCGCGGGAAAGAGTACGTGGATGATGGGGAAGTTATCGATGCAGCAAGACGTTGGGTCCGACGTCGACCAGTAGAGTGGTACCATGAGAGTATACAGGCCCTCCCAATAATATGGCATGAGACCGTCGCATTGAACGGAGATTAAGTTGAAAGTTAGGATTTTGTACATAAAAGAGTAGGGAATAGTATAATACCAACGTGCTTTCAGAAAGAAAAATTTGTTGCATTACTTACGGAAGGCCAGTCGTAGTAAGCTGTGCCAGTACTCACTTGTGTACTCTTTTGACCTGTACATTTTTGTGCTTTTAATCTTCAATATATAATAACATAAGGTTCAATTGATCATAGTTTCCTTGTGTATTTAATTGTGGTTGTGATTTTGTAAGTGTTTCCTGTCGTGAAATGTCACATATCTATGGAAAAACAACATTTGTACAGCTACAAATTCTCGCATTATGTGACCTATCTGTTTTATCTTAAGTTGTCTGGGGAGGGTTTATAAAACCGAAAGCCAGGTCACAACGAATCACAAAATAAATATATTTGTGAAACATTGTGTATTTAAGTTTTGAACAGACTTCAGTTGCTTTTATTTACCCAAAATATTCTGTTTTTGGCGATAGTTAGATTAACTGCAGCTATCACGCATAAAATTTGTTCTGAAACAACATCTGTTCATGACAAACTAAAGCTCCTTTTACACGATTCACTTACTTGTCCAAATTGACTACTAGAGAGAAATGTATCTACCATAGCGCCTCTGACGTTTAACCCCCGTACTGTTTCTCTTCTGTTTACAGTTGTCATTTTCGTTTACACATCAGTGTCAAAATTGATGGTGCTGTGAAAGCTGTCTGCTGGGAAATATGGCATCCGAATGTTGAAAGTGAGGTTTTGAGCTATTACCCCCTTTACGGAAAAATTGAAATATAGTAACAAAATATACGAATAATCAAAGAAACAGAGTTTACTGATGACCAAAGCAGAATTCACAGTACAAGTTCTTGTCAAAAGTCGCGTGGTAAATTGTTCGCAATCATGAGAACTGAAAGAATAAGTGAACTGTCATCCAAACATTTCAGAACATATGCATTTATTTGCTCCGGAAAATACACAATTGCAAACACACTGGACGATAAGTACAACTCAATAAACAGCGCCATTCGGTTTTATCCTTTGAACATTGTTTTCTTGAAACTACCAACTATTGCAACAACGAAAATTATTCCTCCCGTCCAATAATTATGACTTTTTCACTGTTGACACAATTTTGATTGAAACACGTTTTGTGTACATTATCGTCTGTAAAACGTGAATACTTTTTGCTTTCAGATATTTCGTCTCCGTTGTAGGAGAACACTAGTAGGAGAAAATACCACGACCGTCTGTAACTTTTCAATGAAAACAAAGCAAACAACACAATAAACATTAAGAAGATACTAAAGCAGAAATTCGTTTCTGTAATAGGAATGCGTTCGACCAGAATATGTTACAACTTCCGATGTTAGCAAACGGAGCCATAGTTTCTTGACTGTGCGCATGCGCAGCGTGCAGCATACTCTGAAATTTAGAACTCCACACTCGGCACATTCTATAGATCACTGACGTCACAGATACGCTCGCGTCGTGGTTGGTTGCTGATTTATACGCAAGCACGAAAGGCGCACGTGCTTCGAGTAGTCGATTTTGACCAGAAAGTCGCTCGTGTAAAATGGGCTTAATATCAGAAAGAACACGGTATTATTCGCATTGTGTCATAAATTACCTCCGGATAGCTGTCACGGGAGTTACATATCAGTTTGGGACAAACAGAAAATTGTTAGGAAATTTAGTGGCGTGGCTTAGTGGCTTTCATTATATGGGAACGCGTTGGTAGTTTACTGGTAGCTACGACTGGCGGGACTTGAGAGAGACAGTGTTTGTTGGACAGTAACTGTGGCAGCTACCAGTCTGAACTGCGCTGTGAAACCACAGGCACTGACAGAGCGACAGTCATCACTGGCACGCACAACCAATCTTGCACCACCTTCCAGCAAATGTCAAAGAGCTTAACATCAGGCAAGGATCTCTATTGGACCTCCTGCACATTTTTATGTCGTCGTACCGTTACACTTGATTGGTCAGCTGGAATTTTTCATATTGCCGATTGAAATATTTGTTAGCAAGTTTCTTCACTGTGTAAGTAGGCTGTTTAGGTTTTTATGTTGGTAACGTCACGTAGCGCTCTGTATGAAAATCACTGACTGTGCTGTGTGCAGTTTGTGGCTGGTTTGCATTGTTGGAATATTCGCCATTGTAGTGTCGGGCAGTTGGATGTGAATAGCGCGTAGCGCTGCACAGTTGGAGGTGAGTCGCCAGCAGTGGTGGATGTGGGAAGAGAGATGGCAGAATTTTAAGAGCGGACGATCTGGACGTGTGTCCATCAGAAAGAGTAAATTTGTAATACTGGATATCATGAACTGATATATATATATATATAATGACTTTTGAACACTATTAAGGTAAATACTGTGGTGTCACCGCCAGACACCACACTTGCTAGGTGGTAGCCTTTAAATCGGCCGCGGTCCATTAGTATACGCCGGACCCGCGTGTCGCCACTGTCAGTGATTGCAGACCGAGCGCCGCCACATGGCAGGTCTAGAGAGACTTTCTAGCACTCGCCCAGTTGTACAGCCGACTTTGCTAGCGATGCTACACTGACACATACGCTCTCATTTGCCGAGACGATAGTTAGCTTAGCCTTCAGCTGCGTCATTTGCTACGACCTAGCAAGTCGCCATTACCAGTTTATAGTCAGATTGTAATAACGTCTAAACAAGAGCGATGTTATCCAATTATGGATTAAAGTTAAGTATTCCAAGAACTACGTTCTCTTCTTTATAGGATAATTACTTTACCCTGTTCCAGACCTCACGCCAATCTGCATGAGCTTAAAAGCGTGCATTTCGGCTTACTCTCATAGTGACTTGGCTGTCTTGCCAAGTCACAACAAATACATTGTTGGTTCTCTATCAAAATCTTTTATTTCCTGACTATGCCTATCAGTAGTTAGTGCCTTCAGTAGTTAGAATCTTTTATTTAACTGGCAGTAGTGGCGCTCGCTGTATTGCAGTAGTTCGAGTAACGAAGATTTTTGTGAGGTAAGTGATTCATGAAAGGTATAGGTTATTGTTAGTCAGGGCCATTCTTTTGTAAGGATTTTTGAAAGTCAGATTGCGTTGCGCTAAAAATATTGTGTGTCAGTTTAGTGTTGATCAGATTAAGTAAAGGTAGTAATGTCTGAGTACGTTCAGTTTCGCTCAGCTGTTTGAAAATCAAATAACGTAGAGGTTTATCAGCACAGTAATTCATTAATTTTTCAAAGGGGGATGTTTCAACTGTTGCATGATGGCCATTTTTCTAGTATTAACATAAGTGAAAACTGTTGGTCTAGATAGATTCTCGACCAATATTCAATTTTCTGATATCTGAGAGCGGGTTAGCGCCGGCTGGCAGGACGGCCTGTTTAGTTGTTACCCTTTTCAGGGCCGTTCTGTTGGTGTCACCTTTACACTGTTATCATCTTAACTTACAAAAGAAACCTGTTATTAGTGCCTCCCTGACTACCACAATACCTAAGAAAACTGTCAAGAAGTCCTGATGAAATAAACCTTTATTCACTACCAATTTCGAACAACCAATCGTCACCATAGAGCATACAATTATTTACATCAGCTTGCAATAGATCTTGTGAGTTTTTTATGTTCCCTGATGATGACTGTTGATCGAAACTGGTTGCGTGTAAAGATGTATTTCGTCAACAGCTCTTGGCGGTTGTTAGAATTTCTTCAAGTATCTACGAGCTGCAAGTATTTAAGGGCAACTATTTACACGACAAAGGCACCGGGAGGGCGCGCCCGGCGTCACTTTCTGAGGAAACACGTACGTTCCCTCACTGCGCTCGGCCTTTGTGGATGCCCTCGCACAGTCACTCTGCTGCTCTAACCCTCTCTTCTTTGCAGTTGTGAAGGAACATGATCAATTTTCGTTAACAACGGTATATTATGAAGGACGCTGAGGACGCATGGTGGCAGCGTTACACGCCTGCTCTGAGGCAGGGCGGCTGGTTTAGCGCAGTCCCCGCCGCGTCCGTCCCGACAATCGGTGACGACGTGATGTGACGTTACGCCGGCCTGCGAGCCGGCGCTAACCCGCCGAGCTACCGCGAGTAACGGGACCCGCTATTCACGATGGCCCCTTCTTTCGGTAACGCAATCGTCCTCCAACGTCTCTCTAACATGTAGTTACACACACGCTTACTCGCCAATTTCTAAGCAAAATCGTAGTGTAAGAGGTCCATGACTAAAGCCGTCGGCACACTGACCGTGCTGTCGAACGTTAACATTGGGCGTGCCAAGTTCAATATGCTACTGAACGCTCTGGAGTGATGCGACTTGTGCATACGGTACGTGAGCCCCAACGTAGTATACGCGATCGCAACGCACTTCGGCGGCAGTTGAGTGATGTTTCTAGTCCGTAAATCACACTGTTTACTCAACGGGCGCGCGTAAAATTCCCACGTTAGCTCTATTAAAACGCACATTTCCTCCATCGTCCATGAAAAGGAAAGTACCATGTCCAATCAATAAGGACAGAGACATATAAAAGTTCCATTACAAACAATGCGGTACAAATTTGGAATAGTTCTCCGCATAAGATAAACATTATTTCATCATTCCAACATTTTAGTAAAACCCAAAGGTCAGTCTTACTTAATCACTGTTCCTACCCAGTAGCAGAGTCTTCGAAACATGTGAATTACGAAGCGTAAAAGAAAAAGGAGCAAAATATCTTTATACAAGTAGCGCAAGCTGTCCTGTAGATTAAGCCATTCGAACGAAGTCACCCCTCAAAAAAAGGTGAACTTATATTTACATAACATCAAATATTAGAGTATATACTTGTATTAAACTAATAATAAAGTATCAGAACGTAATAAAAACGCGAATGTTAAGAAATAAAATTGAGAAATGTCACGACGCGAACCTCCGCCCCAACTATCAAATCCATGCAAGACAGTACCACTACTCATTACGCTAAACCAACAACACAGCCCCTGTCACTAATCAAGTATGTTACCCGTTGCAGAAAACCTTGTCGTAGATATGTTATTAATTGAAATTTAACTATAACAAATTGTGCCAAGAACAATGCGTTTTGGGTGGATCTTCCTTGTGTCGCTGCCTTCAAATAGCCTACTTCTCATAATAAGCAAGTTACAATAATTCTTTTGCCATGAATATGATGTTTCTCGTTATTTTATTGGAACGAATCACACAGTTAATAACAGGTTTTCCAGTGATTCTGAATTTGCTGGTGCTCAGAAACGGCATATATACATTTAAGTTTGAAATGAATGCCAATATGGCGCCTCACAACTCTGTACTGAAGGGAGACCGCGTGCGTGTGACGTAGGTGGCGTTGTACGATCTCATTGGTCAACGCTCAGACGCACGCTCAGAATATCTGACATGCCAGATATTGCTCTGCACGTTGGGAAAGATTCCCGAAAGTGGTATTCCACGCTATGACGTCAGAAACTCGGCACGCTCAACGCTCAACGTTCGGATGCACGGTCCGGGTGCCGACGGCTTAAGGAATTTATTGCTAGCGCACTCGAGCAGATGTAATTTCGATGGAATGCTCACGCGCTGCCTGCGATATGTAAGCTACAATAGAATCGCAGACCAGACAGCAGTGTCAGCAGCAGTAGTAGTAGTAGCTCGCAGTCGGGCTGCTGGGTCAGGTCGCTCTTAGAGAGCAGTAGTCAAGTGCGGGGGCCGGTCATGGAGAGCGATGGCGGTGTCTGAGCGATGTAGTATAAGGTAAAACCAAGAATTACTATTCATAGGTGCGCGCATATGTAATTTGTAACAACTGATTTTGTACTATTGTTTTATCAAGTCCCATGTAAACGTTTTTTTTAAATCTTTTAATAATAATCTTTCTTATAAAATTAACTTTTTACAATCATTCATCTGAATTTAAAGATTTTACTAGTTTCTCCTATCCATGGTTATCCCGATTATAATAACGAAAAATCTGTTGTTTCTTATTATTCATGACAAATCTACCGGCCAGCATTGCTCTGGGCTGTGCCAAAAAAATTTCTTATAGGAGCAGATATATACGCGTTATCCGGCGACATAATTGAGGTAAGAATTTTCAGTTTATTCAGCATGACTTTTCAGGACCATGACGCAGCATTGCTGAGGTCCAGATTTACCAGTTTAGATTCACAGTCAATTAATTATTGAAAGGTCATATATGAGTCACATTTTCATTGGGAGGTTAGTCACATTTTATTCCGAGGTTACGGAAAGAATTTATCTGTTGGGAGGTTACAGCAGGCTGTGATGTACGTTTCGTTAACTGGACCGTGGAATACGGAAATACTACATCATCACCTACAAAATACGCTGAATTTACTACCGTGTCATCGAAAGACATACACACGGGCTCATAATAAACTCACGCCTGGGGCGGTACCGTGTGACGACACTCGTTATACAAACAGGTTGAGGTAGTTCATCTACCAGCCAACTAGAGTGTCAGATCGAATGTCATTTGCCTCGTTGAGTGTTTCGTGAGGCAACGTTTACGCCGCGGTTCTGTCATTTGAGCACTTACATTCAATTGCCGTTCTCATGTGGCTAAACACACTTTACGCGAGAATGACTTAATTCAGATCCAGCCTTCTGCCTTCCCTTGCGTTCTTAAGACTGTCGTTGCAAAGAACAGTCCTTGCAATGTAAACGAGCATCCTGCAGCGGGATGTGTCTACGGGCGGTGTTACGGTGCTCGCTTATTTCCAAGTCTGTATCGATCTTAGTGCTGCGTTTTCACTCAGATGGCGTTTTGGCGTTAGACGGTTGTTTCCGTGTGTGATCGCTGGCCGGGGTTAGCTGGAGGCGTGTGAGGAGGGAATAGGTGGCTGCCTTGGCGTGAAGACAGTTCGGCTCGGCTGGGGTTGTTTTGCGTCTGGACGCCGAGTGGGGCCCGATGGAAGACTGGACCGTGATTTTACGGTTAATAGTGTGGACAGCGGCGTGGTGTGCCGTTTAATTTGATTCGCAAGGGGAGCAAAATTCGCCTGTTGTAGTTTGTCGAGCCTGAGTTTGAAATACCTTCTACGTGCGGCGGGATGTCATTCCGTCCTCCTGTCTCTCCGTCGCTGGGATTGCTATCCTCGTTTACCGTCCCATGGATGTATATCGATGGGCTACGCTGCTCTCCGTACTCTACTAGACGCTGGTGATGGGAGTGCGTCGTTCAGCGGCACGTTAGTCTGGGTGCTTTATGTTTGATATTAAAGTGCATAGTCTTCGAGTGGCACTCCTTAGAGTTTGCCTTGCACGGTTAGATTGGAGTTTATTTTGTCTTGTGACGCTTCCGCTTTCCGTCAACGAAGGTTAACCTTGATTCGGCACTCCGTACGACGCTTGGCACCTCAGCGGGCGGGTCGGAGCCACCTTCGCGACTAAACGGAAGCCTTTGGACTGAGAGGTCTTGTGTTTTGCATATTGTTCATAAATTGTTGTTTTGGTATTAAGTTGGCTGAGGTCTCTTATGGATTTCCCGGGATTTGGTCTGTTGTCCGGCCCGGGCTAGGTCTCGTTATTTTAAAGGTCGATCCTTGTTTTGGTTTAGTACGATTTTGGTTTACTGCCTAATGGTTCTGGTAGTACGCCGGGTCGCTGTGGTTGTGTTACATTTTGTATGGGGCTGTGTGCTCGGAGCCGTGGAGTACCATTTGTGTGAACTGCTTCACTGGGGAGTACTGATCGGGCCATTCTTTGTATGAAATAATTTTATTATTATTTTAAAGTAACATTATCACTTAAATGATTTAATTCTTGTTGCGTTAATTGCAACTTGGGTACTGAAAAATTTAGTAGTGTAATCACGCAAGATTTAATAGTGGCACATGCCCCTTTACCTTTCGTAATCCGTTAATTACCGAAATACCTTAAGCTTATACGCATATCATTTGATTTTCTTAAATTATTGTATTTTTATGTCATGTTATTGTTTTTTAAATTTGCTGATCACTGGTGTACTGTTCCAAGTATTAAAATGTTTCAGGTAGCTATTACTTGGGTGGAACGCGCGAAACCGCAACGGAGAGAGTAGTTGCGTACCTTACGTGTCCGTTGTTGCCGCGGCCTGGTGTCCGTTGCTTGTTTTGGTGCACCTGAGTTAAGTATTGTGTTGCCTCCTCCCTTGCGACCCCGTCGTGTTCTTCTCATAAAGATTTCCTTCGAGACACTTTAGTTAATTTTATGCTAGTATTATTTTAATTTCTTACATTGGTAAAATTGTGCGGCCTTCATTATGCACACTGTTTGTTATAATGTCTCATATATCATAATGTGCGTGTGTAATGGTGCAATAAATGGATGATCGTTATTTCTGTTGGTGCCCTTCATGCCTCCTTTCTTGTACCTATTGGTACGCTGTCCTTGTACTTGTGTTGGTACACCACAACAGACGGAATTTGTACCGTCTATGGTTAGTGACCGGCTGTCAGCCGGCCGGGTTGGCCGAGCGGTACTAGGCGCTACAGTCTGGAACCGCGCGACCGCTACGGACGCAGGTTCGAATCCTGCCTCGGACATGGATGTGTGTGATGTCCTTAGGTTAGTTAGGTATAAGTAGTTCTAAGTTCTATGGGACTGATGACCTCAGAAGTTAAGTCCCGTAGTGCTCAGAGCCATTCGAACCGGCTGTCAGATACGGAGTACAACTCGATTACAAGACAGCGTTCAGTGTACACTATGTTGCAGCAGTATCCAGTGGTCAGAATGAAGATCAAATCGATACCTGCGTTGTACAAACGTTCTGGTAGGATGTAAATACTTTAGAATCAACAGAGACTGCACTGTAAAGCAGGAGCACTGACGTGTGCCTTCTCGAGCGTATGCTCGCGAGCATATACAGGCCTATGACCCCACAAGTGCCGACTCTGGACGACCAGTGCCAGTGTTGCATTTTGGCAGTTTGTGGTGGGCGTTGTGCCGAGGTGGGGGGTGGGTGGATAGAGGGGGAGCGAAATAGGCGGCAGGGAGCAGGTTTGCGGGTGGATCACTAGTGGCTCAAAGGTGGGCAGCTGGTCTCAAATCAAAGAACTGCGGTGTACTGATTTAATTAATAATTTTAAGAATAATAATTACGATGGAAATTTACTGGCGCCACACAAGAGGCTCAACAGTAGCGAGTTCGTTCGGCACCACTTGCCTCGGTTAATTTCCGAACAGCGACGCACACTCCATACAGTTCGGCTTATGATTTATCGTACAAACGAAAAAACTGTAACATATTATACTGATGTAAGGCTGTGATGTGGAATGATTTCAAAGAGATAGTATCGACGGAAATTGAGAGATATATACCACATAAATTAATAACTGATGGTACTCATCCCCCATGGTACCCAAAACGGGTCAGATCGTTGTTGCAGAAGCCAAGAAAAAAAGCATGCCACATTTAAAAGAACGCAAAATTCCCAATACTGGCAAATTTTTGCAGAAGTTCGAAATATAGCGCGTGCTTCAATGCGAGATGCTTTCGATAATTTCCACAACGAAACTCTGTCTCGAAATCTGACAGAAAACCCAAAGAGATTATGGTCCTACATAAAGCTCACCAGTGGCAAGACGCAATCAATACCTTCACTGCGCGATAACAACAGTGAAGTCACTGATGACACTGCTCACACTGGACTCGCATTCTGGAGGACGACGGTTCAATCCCGCGTCGGGCGGTCCTGATTTAGGTTTTCCGTGATTTCTCTCAATCGCCTCAGGCAAATGCTGGAATGGTACAGTCGTGGACAAAACGAGCGAGCCCCCTCGCCTTTTCGTCATGCTGAGCCGCACAGCTTTAAAGTCTGCTACACAGCATAACAGGCAAGGCGACGAAGTGCTACCAACATACTATGCGCAGGCGTGAAATTTGTCAGACTATTTTCAATCATGTGTAAGACTATGTCAATGCTGATTAGAGTCTTAACCACAACACCTAAATGTAAGATATAAATGAAAGAAGAAACGCTAATTGGTATGAACTGTACTAATAATAATGAATTTCAGCATATCGAAATAACATAACTGTTTTAGTAAGACAAAGTATTCCAGATCGTTACGAATTAGCAAAATATTATGCGCATTCGGCGGCGAAATGGTCTGTGTCAACGTTCAGACCAGTCATACTGGATTACCCTTGCTGACCTACCATGAAAGTATGCAAATTTAGCAATGCGTGAAGATTCATAACGAAATTCAGTTAAAAATCATTCAGTGTCACTCTTAAGTCAATTCAGTTATTGACAGAAGCGGAAGAAGTAGGCAGCAACAAGTATGAAATTCTACAAGAGTTTCATATCGACATCCATGGGGCGCCGGTACAGAATAAAGGTAGCAATAAAACGTATTCTGAGTGCGAGAATTTCTTAAAATTCCTTTACTGATAGTCTATCTGCCTCTATCGAGATTAGAACCGAAAACAAACCAGACCTCCCTTGCAGTAGCAAACACCTTTCACTACGCTACCAGACAACCCAGGCAAACAGCCGTCTATTATTACCCCAGACATGAATAAACCGGCAATTTCGCAATGAAAATGGCAAAATTATCTGCAGTTTCTGTTGCACAGAGCTTTCTGGACTCAAAAACATGAATTGTCTACCTTTATGTCACTGCTTATCTGACAATCATTCGGGATGTTTATCGAAATAACAACAAACTGTTATTAGCGAGTAAATTTAGTAGGATAATTCTGCACCACCCCAGGAAATAAAGGGCAACGTAGCTGCCAAACGTATTCTACAGTGTTTCGAATTCTCCATGAGACTCACCATAGTCAGGAAACGTTCATTAGCCGAAGTGTTCCTTAAGGTAGCTAGCAATGGGAATGCTTACACATCTAAAACGCGGTGGTATTAATAGTGGGATCTGAACTACCACGTGTATAGGCAAATGGATTTTATTAGCATTCGTGTAAACGTGATTTGGATCGAAAGCGTAGCTACGATTAATATGCTGATGTATCGACTGCAACTGGAACATTTAGAATAAAGAGTAGGCGGAATTATTATGCGGCCCTCGTCTTCAGTAACTGTGGCAGCTATTTTCTTTGTTAGGATTTCGTCACGTAAATCGGTAAAAATGGAACCCTACTAGTCTCACTTTCTTGACCGTCTATCTGTCTACCCAACCCTTAAAACCCGTTTACCTCGAGTACGGGTGGGCATAATAAGCGGAAATGTATCGTACTTCCTGCGGTATAGGGTCCCTTGGAGGTGTAAAAAAGTGAACTATGTCAACTTAATCTATAGATACGGCCGTTTATATTAAGGAAATTTACGCGAAAGGTCAAAAAATGACTCTAAGAACTATGCCACCAAACTGCTTAGGTCATAAGTCCCCTAGACCTAGAACTACTTCAACCTACCGAACCTAACAAACATTTATGCCCGGGGAAGGATTCGAACTGACGGCGCAAGCAGTCGCGCGGTTCGCGATATGACGCCGTTAAGGGCACGGCTAACCCTCGTCGGCAAGCTGTTAATATCATATGGAGTTACTAAAAAGTTATTCACTTCTGGTGAATGATTTTCTGCGCAGTTCAATTAAGAAAGACTACCTAAAATATATCTGATGTTACGGAAGAGGAAGGACGCGTAATTCATTTCCCCTTGTCTTTATTCATAAAGTTAGATTCGCAATCTGAGCATACGTACTATCCTAACCACACTTTAGGCCCAAGTCATAGTCACGTATATGCAAATATAACACATTGGCTTATTCTTGAGGTATTTCCTTTTTCATGAAGTGGTGGCAGACGATGCTGTGGCGTCTTCGAAGCGCGAGTTTCTCCAGTGCTCAGCTGAGCGAACATGCATAGTATGTTGGTAGCACTTCGTCGCCTTGCCTGTTATGCAGTGTAGCAGACTTTAAAGCTGTGCGGATCAGCATAACGAAAAGGCGAGGGGTCTCGCTCGTTTTGTCCACGACTGTACCTTTGAAAGGGTACGGCCGACCTCATTCCCCATCCTTCCCTTATCCAGTGAGACCGATGACCTCGCTGTTTGGTCTCTTCCCCAAACAACCCAACCCAACTAATGATGACAGTACCCAGGCCGAGCGGTTCTAGGCGCTTCAGTCCGGAACCGCGCTGGTGCTAGGGTCGCAGGTTCGAATCCCGCCTCGGGCATGGATGTGTGTGGTGTCCTTAGGTTAATTAGGTTTAAGTAGTTCTAAGTCTAGGGGACTGATGACCTCAGATGTTAAGTGCCATAGAGCTTAGAGCCATTTGAACAGTACCACAAAAGCAGAGTTAGTAAACACGGTTTTCCGGAACTCCTTCACCAAGGAAAACCTCCCGCCGGAGGTTCGAGTCCTCCCTCGGGCATGGCTGTTTGTGTGTTCTTAGTGTTCTTGTGTAGTTAGGTTAAATAGTGTGTAAGTCTAGCGACCGTAGACTTTAGCAGTTTGGTACCTTAGGAATTCACAAACATTTGAAAATTCGAACATTCACCAAAGAAGACGAAGTAAATATTCCCGAATTCCGATCAAGAACAACTGTGAAGACGAGAAACATAGAAGTAGATATTCTCGGTGTAGCAGAGCAGCTTAATTCACTTAATAAAGGCAAGTTCCTTTCAGAGTACGCAGATGCAATAGCTCCATATTTAGCAATTATATACAACCGCTCGGTCACAGAAAGTTCCGTACCTAAAGACTGGAAAGGTGCTCACATCACACCAATACCCAAAAATGGAAATAGGAGTAATTCACTGAATTACAGGCCCATATCACTAAAGTCGATTTGCAGTAGGGTTTTGGAACAGGAATTCGAACATTATGAAGTACCTCGAAGAAACGATTTATTGACACATAGCACGGATTCAGAAAATATAGTTCTTGTGGAATACAACTAGCTCTTTATACCCATGAAGAAAAGAGTGCTATGGACAGGGGACGTCAAATTCGCTCCACATTTTTAGATTTTCAGAAGGCTTTAGACACCGTTCCTCACGAGCGTCTTCTAACCAAACTGTGTGCCTATGGAATATCGCCTCAGTTGTGCGACTTGTTTCGTGATTTCCTGTCAGAAAGGTCACAGTTCGTAGTAATAGACGGAAAGTCATCGAGTAAAACAGAAGTAATATTCGGCGTTCCCCAAGGAAGTGTTATAAGCCCTCTATTGTTCCTGATCTATATTAACGACATAGGAGACAATCTGAGTGGCCCTCTAAGATTATTTGCGGTTGATGCTGTCATTTAACGTCTTGTAAAGTCATCAGATGATCAAAATGAATTGCAAAATGATTTAGATAAGATGTCTGTGTGGTGTGAAAAGTGGCAGTTGACACTGAATAAAGAAAAGTGTGAAGTTATTCACATGAGTAATAAAAGAAATCCGCTAAATTTCGATTACGCGATAAGTCTCACAAATCTGAAGGCTGTAAATTCAACTAAATACTTAGGGATTACAATTACAAATAACATAAGCTGGAACAATCACACAGACAATGTTGTATGTAAAGCAAACCACAGACTACTATTCACTGGCAGAACACTTAGATGGTGCATCATATCTACTAAAGAGACTCCTTACACTACACTTGTCCTCCCTATTCTGGAGTATTGATGTGCGGTGTGGGATCCATATCAAGTGGGACTGACGGATGATATTGAAAAAGTTCAAAGGAAAGAGGCTCGTTTTGTATTATCGCGAAGCAGGGGAGATAGTGCCACAGACATGATGCGTGAATTGAAGTGGCAATCATTAAAACAAAGGCGTTTGTCGTTGCGACGGGATCTTCTCATGAAATATGAATCACAAGTTTTCTCCTCCGATTGCGAAAACCTTCTGTTGGCATCCACCTACATAGAGTAAAATGATCATCACAATAAAATAAGAGAAATCAGGGCTCGCACACAAAAATTTAAAAGCTCGTTTTTTCCGCGCGCCGTTCGAGAGTGGAACGGTAGAGAGACAGCTTGAAGGTGGTTCATTGAACCCTCTGCCAGGCACTTAATTGTGAAGTAAAGTTCTATGTACTGACTTGGCAGAAATTCCTAAGAAATTTTGGTCTTATATCAAAGCAGTAGGTGGATGAAAACAAAATGTCCAGACACTCTGTGACCAAAATGGTACTGAAACAGAGGACGACAGACTAAAGGCCGAAATACTAATTGTCTTTTTCGAAAGTTGTTTCACAGAGGAAGACTGCACTGTAGTTCCTTCTATGGATTGTCGCACAGATGGCAAAATGGTGAATATCGAAATAGATGACAGAGGGATAGAAAAACAATTAAAATCGCTCAAAAGAGAAAAGGCCGCTGGACCTGATGGGATACCAGTTCGATTTTACACAGAGTACGCGAAGGAACTTGCCCCCCTTCTTGCAGCGGTGTACCGTAGGTCTCTAGAAAAGCGTAGCATTCCAAAAGATTGGAAAAGGACACAGGTATTCCCCGTTTTCAAGAAGGGATGTCGAACAGATGTGCAGAATTATATCTCTAATGTCGATCAGTTGTAGAATTTTGGAAAACGTATTATGTTCGAGTATAATGACATTTCTGGAAACTAAAAAATCTACTCTGTAGGAATCAGCATGGGTTTCGTAAAAGACGATCGTGTGAAACCCAGCACGTGCTATTCGTCCACGAGACTCAGAGGGCCATAGACACGGGTTCCCAGGTAGATGCCGTGTTTCTTGACTTCCGCAAGGCTTTTGATACAGTTCCCCATAGTCGTTTAATGAACAAAGGAAGAGCATATGGACTATCAGACCAATTGTGTGGTTGGATTGAAGAGTTCCTAGATAACAGAACGCAGCATGTAATTCTCAATGGAGAGAAGTCCTCCGAAGTAAGAGTGATTTCAGGTGAGCCGCAGGGGAGTGTCGTAGGACCGTTGCTATTCACAATATGCATAAATGACCTTGTGGATAACATCGGAAGTTCACTGAGGCTTTTTGCGGATGATGGTGTAGTATATCGAGATGTTGTAACAATGGAAAATTGTACAGAAATGCAGGAGAATCTGCAACGAATTCACGCATGGTGCAGGGAATGGCAACTGAATCTCAATGTAGACAAGTGTAATATGCTACGAATACATAGAAAGAAAGGTCATTTATCATTTAGCTACAATAAACCAGGTCAGCGGGTGGAAGTAGTTAATTCCATAAATTATCTGGGAATAGGCATTAGGAGTGATTTAAAATGGAATGACCATATAAAATTAATCGTCGGTAAAGCAGATGCCAGACTGAGATTCATTGGAAGAATCCTAAGGAAATGCAGTCTGAAAACAAAGGGAGTAGGTTACAGTACACTTGTTTGCCCACTGCTTGAAAATCGCTCACCGGTGTGGGATCCGTACCAGACAGGATAGATAGAAGAGATAGAGAAGATCCAACGGAGAGCAGCGCGCTTCGTTATAGGATCATTTAGTAATCGCGAAAGCGTTACGGAGATGATAGATAAACTCCAGTGGATGACTCTGCAAGAGAGACACTCAGTAGCTCGGTACGGGCTTTTGTTGAAGTTTCGAGAACATACATTCACCGAGGCGTCAAGCAGTATATTGTTCCCTTCTACGTATATCTCGCGAAGAGACCATGAGGATAAAATCAGAGGGATTAGAGCCCACTCAGAAGCATACCGAAAATCTTTCTTCCCACGAACAATACGAGACTCGAATAGAAGGGAGAACCGATAGAAGTACTCAAGGTACCCTCCGCCACACACCGTCAGGTGGCTAGCGGAGTATGGATGCAGATCTAGATGTAGAATAGCAGAGTAATCACGTAGATGTAGATGTAGGTTATTAGATGATAGTTCCTCGAGCCTTGAAGTTATTTGCCTCCTTTGAAGACAAAGTTACGGCGGCCAGCTTGTCCAGCTTCAATATCTTACTTCTCCGAAGTATTACAGACAGATAGATCAGGTGAAATAAGAAGATAGTAAGTGAAGTTCACTTTGCAGAATAAGAACTAACGTATTTCACATTATTGGTGAACTAAACAGAAATCTACGTCCTCTCTCTATCATGGATGGAAAAAGACAGTTTTTACAAATATAAGAAATTTAGTTCTTAATCTTTTCTTCCTAACTCCACAGGCTTGATTGCTGCAGGCATACCGCATTTTAATCTTTGAAGTAAACTACTTAGGCGAATGAATGGATAAAAATATACACAAAAAATAAAACATATACTGATATAGGTAAACCAAAGTAAGTTCCATACAGCGGAAGGCGGGGGTGTGAGCACGGTTATCGGAGCCAGTGGGAGGCAGTACATGAAGTAGGTTATATGGTGACGTGAACAGGGAGGGGGTGACAGAACAGAGGAAGGGGAAACGGCTGGGTGGAGTGCGTGGGGCGGTGGGTCATACAAGACTGGGGCCAGGGTAGCTATGGAATAGGAGAATGTGTTCCAACTGTAGGTGCCTTGTGTGTATTCAGAGAAGCTGATGGTGGAGGGCAGGATCCAGACGTGAAGCAACCATTGAAATCAGGTGCGTTATGCTCAGCTGCATGTTGTGCCATTCAGTGTTCAACTTTATTCTTGGAAACAGTTTGCCAACGGTCATTGATCCTGGTGGACAGCTGATTGGCAGTCATACCAATATAAAGTCGGCCGGAGTGGCCGAGCGGTTCTAGGCGCTACAGTCTGGAACCACGCAACCGCTACGGTCGCAGGTTCGAATCCTGCCTCGGGCAAGGATGTGTGTGATGTCCTTATGTTAGTTAGGTTTAAGTAGTTCTAAGTTCTAGGGGACTGATGACCTCAGAAGTTAAATCCCATAGTGCTCAGAGCCATTTCATACCATTATAAACATCAGTGATGTATGTTCAGTACCGTTGGTATATGACACAGCTGCTTTTATAGATGGCCCACCCTTTGATAGTGTAAGACTCGAATAGGAAGTGCTGGGTGGGTTGACTGGGCAGGGCTTGCATATCGGTCTACCATAGGGATATGATCCCTGCGCCAAGTGATTGAGATTGGGCTTGGCATAGGGATGGAGTAGTATGTCGTGTAGGGTGGAATGGATCTTGTGTAGAATATCCCTCATTTCAAGGCATGATGAGAAATAATAAAACCCCTGACGAAGGACATCGATCAGTTGTTCCAGTCCAGGGGGATATTGGGTGATGGAGCGGCGCTCCTTTGTAGCTGATTCTTCCAGGCGGTGGGAGCATTGTTAGTGTGCAAAAATATGGTGTGGGAAATCTCTTTGTGGAGTAGGTTTGGGGGAACAGTGCCTCTCTGTGTGAAGGCCTTCATCAGACCTTCAGAATACATGGCAATGTAGCTCTTAGCACTGCAGAAACATTGTACATCGGTGGGAGGGATTTTTCGGTGTGGAAGGAATGGCAGCTTTCGAAATGCATGTATTATTGATGGTTAGTGGGTTTAATGTTGACAGAGCTATGGATGAAGCCATCAGAGAGGCGGAGATCAGCAACCAGGAAGGTAACACATTTGGTTGAGGAGGACGAAGTTGAATGACGGGAGAGAAGAGATTGCGAAGGAATATGGGTAGGGAGTCTCGACCCTGACTCCAGGTCAAGAAGATACCATCAATGAATCTGAGCCACACTAGTTGTTGAGAGTTTTGGGAGGCTAGGAAGGTTTCCTCCAGATGGCTCATAAATAAGTTGGCATTAGCATGTGCCCCAGGTGTGCCATTGGTTTTTTGTATACCTTTCCTTCGAAGGAAAAACAGTTGTCAGCCAGGACATATTCATAAGGTTATAAGGAATGAGGTAGTGGGTTTGAAGACAGGCGGAATTTGGGAGAGGCAGTGTTAGGTAGGGGCATAACCAGGTACTTTAGGGAAGTTAGTGTACATGGAGGTGGCATCAACTGTGGCGAGCAGGGATCCAGCAGGTAAAGAGGTGGTGATGGTGGAGAATCAGTGAAGGAAGTAGTTAGTATCTTTCATATGGCATACTAGGTTTTGGTCAATTTTTGGAGGTATGGGTGAACAAAAGTGGATATTCAATCAGAGGGGCCACGCAGGATTAGCCGAGCGGTCTAAGGCGCTGCAGTCGGACTGTGCGGCTGGTCCCGGCGGAGGTTCGAGTCCTCCCTCGGGCATGGGCGTGCGTGTGTGTGTGTTTGTCCTTAGGATAATTTAGTGTGTAAGCTTAGGGACTGATGACCTTAGCAGTTAAGTCCCATAAGATTTCACACACATTTGAACATTTCAATCACAGGGAGCACAGTAATCAGCTACAACAAGGCATCCAGTAATGTTTGGTTTGTGGATTTTTGGAAGCATGTAGAAGGTATATGGCTGGGATGTCGTTGGGGAGAGGAGGAAGATGGGGGAGAGGTTCATGGATGGACCAACGGATTTCATTAGGGATTAGAGGTTATATTGGATATGTGGGACGGGATCGCTAGGGCAGAGCCGGTAGATGAAGGAGTCAACTGTTGATGGAGCCCTTCCATCAAGTTGTCACTGTGACTCATCGCGCCACTGGTGGAACCAATGTCTTCAGGGAGGAAGATTACATCAGAATCTGTTTTCAGGCTGCATATGGTTGTCCTATCTTCTGCTGAGAGGTTAGTGTACTTAGGAAGGTAGCTGGAGACAGGCAGTGATTCCAAGTTGGAGATAAGGGAGTCCAGGAAGGTGACCCAGGTGGTTAGGTGGTGGGATTGGGGGCGGGGAGGGGGATGCTACAGTTAGATGGTGGTATGAAATGGGAGAGGCAAGATTCAGTGTTGGGATTAGTTTGGCTTTGGTTGGAGGGATTGGTGGCAAAGAAATGTTTCCACTGTGGATGGATATGCGTTTATTTATTGAAGGATGATGAAACCAAGAGGAACTGGTAACATGTTAGAAGTTCACACCTCATCTCAGTATGTGAAGGACGGAGGATTATCCATATTGTAAATCCCGACAGGCAACGATCTGCGGAAGATCTGAAGACAGAGTCCGATACTGGTGGAGGCACAATTGTTTCAGAGCACACCGCTCAGATCACATTGTTGAATATGTGTGGCTCGTTAACAGACATTCCAGATACGGTCCAATGTTGCGCCAACAACATCATTAATATGACTACACAGGATCATCGAGATTTGAATGTGTCACCTGACCGGATGACAAGTTTCTTACAACACCAGGTGGGCTGTTGCGCTAGGATACACCGTCAGCCAGGAAACAGCTACTGAAAACACGAACTGCAGCATGGATGCAGGGCGGTGGGAGCAATATTATGCTAAGAGGGACATTCACCTGTCTTTCCATGTAATCTTTGGCAATACTTTAAGACATCACGACTCCTGTGGAGTACCTGAACTTGTTATGGACCACCTGCAACTCTTCACCATTGATGCCTTCCCCAATGGTGATGGCATCTTCCAGCAGCATCACTATCTGTGTCACAAGCCTAAAATCGTGCTACAATGATTTGAGGAGCGTGATAGTGGACTGAAGTTGATGCTTGGCCGCCAAATTGGCCTTATCTCAACCCGATGGAACATACCCGGAACAGTATCGCGCTCCATCTTTGCGCCCACAAACAACTGATCCGCAATTTACCTGAACTGCGTAGCTTGGATGCAGATAAGTAACTGGTAGTGCCACATGCCTCTGGAAACCTACCAGGGACTGTGAAATCCTTGCCATACAGAATCGTTACAGTATTACTTTCCAACGGTGGATCAACATGCTATTAAGTGGATGGTCATCATAGTTTGTCGGCTGCTACAGGGTTTTATTGATGGTATACGAGTAGTAACAACATCGACCATCTTTCGAGTATCAAAGTGGGGTTGTCGATGTTTATTTAAATCGAGTTTGTAATTGTAATAGAGCAGAGAATTGATAGGTGTCGTCCAATAATGTTACGTGTATGCAGGAGAATTATTCGGCAGCCAGGAATTGGTATGAGGTGAGGTGAATCTGCCTGTAAGGCTGTGCCCTGACGGTCAGCCCTAGGAGCCGCGGTCAGTCCAGAGGCAGCGACCACTGCTGGCGAGCGAATTCCATTGCGGGCACCAAGGCTCGCTCAGAAATAGGGAAAATTGCTGTGTGGGAAATTTTGGACGACGCGTCTATCGCTTAACAGGGCTGGCTAAGCTCCAGCAACGTCAAAGTATCAGACAAACAGAAAGATGGCTTCTTATAGTTCTTTGAAATTCGACAATAAATCACAGTCAAATATTAGAGCAAATCTGAATACACGTGCGATCTCAAATAAATGAGTCGCATCCAATGATGCAACAATATTTTCAATAGCTTAAAAGCTACAATAGTTAAAGTTTCTCAGTGACTGGACATTTTCCAGTGAACCTCTGAATTTAACAACTTTTAGACGCTTCATGTGATTGCAATAAACAATATCTTAGATGATGCCATTGCACTACAGCTATCTCCCCTGAAAGTTGAATATCTGTATCTATTTTATTTCTTGACTTACGATGTCTTCTATATCTTTTTATTGCGTATATGTCAGTTAGAAGATCGTATTCTTCACAATAACACAGAATATGAACGCAGCATGAGTTCCTCATACAGGGTGGCGCACGAAATGTGTTACCATTTTGTTTTTGAATATAAACTTTATTGTCAATACAATCTGAAAGGAACATATACTACAATGAAGAGCCGTCCATGGAGATTTGTTCTAATTCAGCACATGCTCAATACGTCCACCATTTCGTTTCCTAACTTCCTTCAAACGAACACTGAAGTTAGTGATTACCCTACGCACATATCTTTCGTAATTTCACTGCAAGCTTGAAGAATAAGTCTTCTGAGCTCCATTAAATCTCGTGGACGTTTCGGGAAAATTTTTTCCTTTAGTAATATGGGTTGAGGTCTGAACTATTGGGGGGCCAATTTTGTCCGTCATTGAAGCGACCTGGAAACCTGAGTGAAATGATCCGCATGTCGAAATGCTCGTGTAAAAACTCCAATACAGTGTTTGCAGTATGTGGCCTTGCTCCATCTTGCATGAACCAATGCGTGTTGAAGGGCAAGGCAGTAGCAAGAAGCTGTGGAATGAAGCTATTGCGAAGCGTGCTCAAATAACGCTCGCTGTTCACAGTTTCTTCAAAGAAAAAGGGTCCAATAAGCCCGTGACTGGAAATTTCTGCCCACGCTGTTATCCTTGGAGCATAATGTTGTCGTTCATGAAGCACTTGTGCGTTTTCAGTGGCCCAAAAGCGTACATTTTGTTTGTTAACCACACCGTCTAAATGAAAATACGCCTCGTCTCAAAACCAAACGTTGGTGAGAGTTTCTTCCCTATCCTCCGCCCACTGAGCAAACAGTAGTCTCTGCTGCTTGTGTTCTTCAGTGAGCTTCTGCGCACAGGTCATGTTGTATGAGTACATATGGAGGTCACTTTTAAGAATGCGTTGAACGGAGCGTCTGGAAATTCCCAGCTGCACTGCTGCCTTTCTACACGATTTCACAGGACTTCTCTGTACAGCAACTCGTGCTACTTCAATATTCTCTGGCGAACAAACAGGCTTAGGCCGAGGTTGCTTCGCTTCCAGTACTGTTCCTTCCTGTACAAATTTATCGTACAACCTGTAGATGTTCTTCTTGCAAGGGACCCATCGTGTGTTAAACTGCTGTCGAAAACGCCTCTGAGTCACAACAAGGCTTTTCGTTTCATGAAAAAGTAACACAATTGCCGATCTTTGCTGTGGCGTCAGTCTTCCATTGTCAGCCATTGCTTCTTATTAGTCTCCTAGCGGCAGTATCGTGAATTACACGTCATTTCGTAACTCATTTGTTTTTCCAAGCTCTGCTGGTACTATTGTAGAGATCCCAGCGGGATATCTAAGTGCGTCGTAAATTGTGAAAGAAACAATTGGTAACACATTTCGTGCGCCACCCTGTATTTTGTCATACTTGTGTATTTTTTCAACGAATATGTTACTATTTTTGCCAGATATTTAATTAACTGTTGATTACAACTGCTAACTTGAAAGCATTGTAATTTAAGAAATGGTCAGTTGCATATGTTAGCTGATACCACAAATGAAAAGAGAACCAAAACATGCTTCTATCAAGCAAACAATATTTAACGACAATCTTTTATTTAATGTGAGCGAACCTATGCAAGAATGCAGACTTATTTATCTATGAACAAACTGTTATTTATATTTATCATAAATGACGTGAGCGTGATCGAATGTTTATAACATTTCTTTATTTACACTTTGTTGTAATATGTTAGACGATGTGGTAAAGCTGAAGGGGGCGATTCTGACACTTTTTTTTTTTTAGGTCTTGAGGAGGACACTGTTTTTACATTCGTTCTTGAAGAAGGCAGACCTGTCTGTGATATAGTACTTCATTCGATCGTGTAGCTGACAGATTCTGAGCGGTGAACAGCCGCTACTAGACTTTTAACTTTCACGTTACATGTCGAAGAAGGGAGAAGCTGTAGGCAGAAATCTAGTGGAAAGGCAAAGGAAAATTTGAAATGTAAATGAATTTAGGGGAAGGAATTATCAGCGTTACACCAGAACGTCGTATACAAAACAAGATATTTTTATTAGTTTGCCGGCAGCGGTGGCCGTGCGGTTCTGGCGCTGCAGTCCGGAACCGCGGGACTGCTACGGTCGCAGGTTCGAATCCTGCCTCGGGCATGGGTGTGTGTGATGTCCTTAGGTTGGTTAGGTTTAAGTAGTTCTAAGTTCTAGGGGACTTATGACCTAAGATGTTGAGTCCCACAGTGCTCAGAGCCACTTGAACCATTTTTATTAGTTTACAGTTGATTTACACGCGCTAGGGTGATGTTCGTCAATCATAAAAACACGGGAAGCATAAATTTTCTCGGCATCTTGCACACGTTATGAAGGCCGCATTTTTACAATTACACAGTTGTTTTAAGGTTTCTATACAAAAGCGGACTTGGTTTTCATTCACAAAAGATTCCGTCCCATCCCATACTTTGGCAACAAACCACGGATAACGCATTATTTCGACAAATAATGTGCGAAGACAACTTGACATGTAAATTGAATTGTATTTTACTGCATTCTTTTCGGAATGTGAATTCTTTCTCTCTCTCGATGAGATCAGAGCAGTTTTGAAGGTTTTTAAACAAATTGTTTACCTGATGATGAGAAATGATATCGCAGGGTTGCAATAGCGGTGTGCATTTCGGGAGAATCATTTTAATACTGCAAGATGGCAGTCCTTCTTCATCTTGAACAGTCTCGTTGTGTAATTGTGGATTTGTTTGTCCTCTCCACGAGCCAATCAACAGAAGTATTTATTTAACTCGCTTATAGGGTTTCATCACATCAGATACAATATTTTGAACATTATTCCCGCTTATTTGCAGTGTCAGTACAGAAAAAATATAAAAAATAGTTTCCACACAAAGGTTCGATGCCACTACCCTCGGATTACCATTCTGCCCTGTTTCCGCCGCGGCAGCCGCTGCCTGGT
Source organism: Schistocerca piceifrons (assembly GCF_021461385.2). Taxonomy (NCBI): domain Eukaryota; kingdom Metazoa; phylum Arthropoda; class Insecta; order Orthoptera; family Acrididae; genus Schistocerca; species Schistocerca piceifrons. The sequence goes on along the minus strand of NC_060143.1, from coordinate 92,925,335 downwards.
AGCTGTACTAACAGTAACTACTGGCCCACGTTCCTCCTGACCCAAAAATACTTTGCCGAAACGATAGGCCCTCTGCAGCTGCCACCCCTGTCGCTTTCATTTCTCGCTAACCGCCACACACATTATAAATCTGGATGAAATCGGTGGTGACGGGTGGCAGCGATCCCCTTGTGAGTTGTGAGTGTGCTCTGGCCTCGGTACTTATCGCCTGTCAACCGCTACTACACTGCTCCGGCAGCGTCCAGCGTCCACAGCTGCTAAGAGAAATGTTCCACTTATTTAATGGCCGTGACGTAGTCTAGGATCTGCCACAAATACCGCCCTCAGTTGTAACGAAACTCTCGTCCTGACCGCTTTATACTTATCCTATTACTTAATTACGCGTTCCGGCATATCGCCTTCGTCAAAGGAACAGAATACTGTTGATGCGTAGTATCAATTCCAGCTTACTCTTAGTAAGTGTACGTTGCACTTAAGTAAGGGTTAGCTGGACACTATACTTTTTGTCAATAGTGTTCTTTTCGTTTGACAACGTCGAAATTCCGAAACTCGTACGGAAGTAATAAACGAAGTATACAGTCATTTTTTTCCGTCTTTCCTTTATCGCTTCTATGAGGGAGACTCACGTGAAAACCGAACACCCGCCAGTACTGGATACTGGATCAGGAATAAAAGTAATCACGACACGCGTTAGGACATTTATCCCATTGGAGGACAAAACGATCAATTCCTGTGTCATAGAAAGCGACTTGCCACTGATGTGTCCACAACCGCACCCACTCTTGCACGTCTTCGTCCCACTGAAACAGGCTTCCACGTGTGTGTTTCTTCAGGGTGCCAAAGATGTGAAATTCACAAGGTGAAAAACTGCGGTTTTCGGGGAACTTTGCAGTGTTTCCTAATCAAATCGCTGAAGACTAAAGGCAGAAATACTAAATGTCTTTTTCCAAAGCTGTTTCACAGAGGAAGACTGCACTGTAGTTCCTTCTATAGATTGTCGCACAGATGACAAAATGGTAGATATCGCAATAGATGACAGAGGGATAGAAAACCAATTAAAATCGCTCAAAAGAGAAAAGGCCGCTGGACCTGATGGGATACCAGTTAGATTTTACACAGAGTACGAAAAGGAACTTGCCCCCCTCTTGCAGCGGTGTACCGTCGGTCTCTAGAAGAACGTAGCGTTCCAAAAGATTGGGAAAGGACACAGGTCATCCTCGTTTTCAAGAAGGGACGTCGAACAGATGTGCAAAACTATATCCCTAACGTCGATCAGTTGTAGAATTTTGGAACACGTATTATGTTCGAGTATAATGACTTTTCTGGAGACTAGAAATCTACTCTGTAGGAATCAGCATGGGTTTCGTAAAAATGACCGTGTGAAACCCAGCTAGCGCTATTCGTCCACGAGACTCAGAGGGCCATAGACACGGGTTCCCAGGTAGATACCGTATTTCTTGACTTCCGTAAGGCGTTTGATACAGTTCCCCACAGTCGTTTAATAAACAAAGTAAGAGCATATGGACTATCAGACCAATTGTGTGATTGGATTGAAGAGTTCCTAGATAACAGAACGCAGCATGTCATTCTCAATGGAGAGAAGTCTTGCGAAGTAAGAGTGATTTCAGGTGTGCCGCAGGGGAGTGTCGTAGGAGCGTTGCTATTCACAATATATATAAATGACCTTGTGGATAACATCGGAAGTTCACTGAGGTGTTTTGCGGATGATGGTGTAGTATATCGAGAGGCTGTAACAATGGAAAATTGTACTGAAATGCAGGAGGATCTGCAACGAATTTACGCATGGTGCAGGTAATGGCAATTCAATCTCAATGTAGACCAGTGTAATGTGCTGTGAATACATAGAAAGAAAGATCCTTTATCATTTAGCTACAATATAGCATAAATTATCTGGGAGTAGGCATTAGGAGTGATTTAAAATGTAATGATCATATAAAGTTGATCGTCTGTAAAGCAGGTGCCAGACTGAGATTCATTGGAAGAATCCTACGGAAATGCAGTCCGAAAACAAAGGTAGTAGGTTACAGTACACTTGTTCGCCCACTCCTTGAATACTGGTCACCGATGTGGGATCCGTACCAGATAGGGTTGATAGAAGAGATAGAGAAGATCCAACGGAGAGCAGCGCGCTTCGTTACAGGATCATTCAGTAATCGCGAAAGCGTTACGGAGATGATAGATAAACTCCTGTAGAAGACTCTGCAAGAGAGACGCTCAGTAGCTCGGTACGGGCCTGTGTTGAAGTTTCGAGAACATACCTTCACCAAGGAGTCCAGCAGTATATTGCTCCCTCGTACGTATATGTCGCGAAGAGACTATGAGGATAAAATCAGAGAGATTTGAGCCCACACAGAGGCATAGCGACAATCTTTCTTTCCACGAACAATACGAGACTGGAATAGAAGGGAGAACCGATGGAGGTACTCAAGGTACCCTCCGCCACACACCGTCAGTTGGCTTGCGGAGTATGGATGTAGATGTAGATGTAGAAGCGTAGCCTTTGTCCGATTGGGAGTGTGGGGGCATGCGTTCTCGTGCAACAGTATGATTTCATCCAACAGCATTCTGGCAAACAAAAGGAAACGGCAGAACCAGCAGCGGAAGCATAGCACATCTCGCTCTCCATACAAATCGAAAGCTGTGCACAAAAGGTCCGGTAAGGTCGTGAAGACCTCCTTCGACTGCAGGGGCCTTCAGGTCGTCGACTTCCTCGAACGTCAATGAAAGCGCAGCGCTTTGAAGAGACTCTGTCGAAACTGCAACGTGCCATGAAGTCAAAACGCCCAGGCATACTGTTGAACCGAGTCATCGTGTTGCACAATAATGCCCCCCCCCCCCCCCCATACTGTCAGCCGGACGAACGCTTCGATTCATCGATTTGGCTGGAAAACACATCAGCATCCTCTACGCAGCTAAATTTCCACCTCTTTGGCGACCTGAAGCAAGACATGCGTGGACGCGTCGGTTTCAGTTGGAAGAGGAAGTGCAAGAGTTGTGTGGTTGTGTTGATTCGACAGCGGCCAATCGAGTTCTTCGAAACAGGTAGTGATCGTCTCGGCACGCAGTGGGATAACTGTCTTAACGCATGCAGTGGCTACTTTTGAGTGGAACCATTCCATGGTCCAATGGTGGCGGGTGTTCCGCGTTGATTTGACTGCCCCTTATATAACCCTGGACATGGGGTTGTCTAATATAACTAAATGAAAAGCAGTTTGTTTTGTGCCATACGCGTTTCGCTTCTTTTTAATTGTAAAGCACCTCCGATGGCCTGTAATATACACTCCTGGAAATGGAAAAAAGAACACATTGACACCGGTATGTCAGACCCACCATACTTGCTCCGGACACTGCGAGAGGGCAGTACAAGCAATGATCACACGCACGGCACAGCGGACACACCAGGAATCGCGGTGTTGGCCGTCGAATGGCGCTAGCTGCGCAGCATTTGTGCACCGCCGCCATCAGTGTCAGCCAGTTTGCCGTGGCATACGGAGCTCCATCGCAGTCTTTAACACTGGTAGCATGCCGCGACAGCGTGGACGTGAACCGTATGTTGCAGTTGACGGACTTTGAGCGAGGGCGTATAGTGGGCATGCGGGAGGCCGGGTGGACGTACCGCCGAATTGTTCAACACGTGGGACGTGAGGTCTCCACAGTACATCGATGTTGTCGCCAGTGGTCGGCGGAAGGTGCACGTGCCCGTCGACCTGGGACCGGACCGCAGCGACGCACGGATGCATGCCAAGACCGTAGGATCCTACGCAGTGCCGTAGGGGACCGCACCGCCACTTCCCAGCAAATTAGGGACACTGTTGCTCCTGGGGTATCGGCGAGGACCATTCGCAACTGTCTCCATGAAGCTGGGCTACGGTCCCGCACACCGTTAGGCCGACTTCCGCTCACGCCCCAACATCGTGCAGCCCGCCTCCAGTGGTGTCGCGACAGGCGTGAATGGAGGGACGATTGGAGACGTGTGTCGTCTTCAGCGATGAGAGTCGCTTCTGCCTTGGTGCCAATGATGGTCGTATGCGTGTTTGGCGCCGTGCAGGTGAGCGCCACAATCAGGACTGCATACGACCGAGGCACACAGCGCCAACACCCGGCATCATGGTGTGGGGAGCGATCTCCACACTGGCCGTACACCACTGGTGATCGTCGAGGAGACACTGAATAGTGCACGGTACATCCAAACCGTCATCGAACCCATCGTTCTACCATTCCTAGACCGGCAAGGGAACTTGCTGTTCCAACAGGACAATGCACGTCCGCATGTATCCCGTGCCACCCAACGTGCTCTAGAAGGTGTAAGTCAACTACCCTGGCCAGCAAGATCTCCAGATCTGTCCCCCATTGAGCATGTTTGGGACTGGATGAAGCGTCGTCTCACGCGGTCTGCACGTCCAGCACGAACGCTGGTCCAACTGAGGCGCCAGGTGGAAATGGCATGGCAAGCCGTTCCACAGGACTACATCCAGCATCTCTACGATCGTCTCCATGGGAGAACAGCAGCCTGCATTGCTGCGAAAGATGGATATACACTGTACTAGTGCCGACATTGAGCATGCTCTGTTGCCTGTGTCTATGTGCCTGTGGTTCTGTCAGTGTGATCATGTGATGTATCTGACCCCAGCAATGTGTCAATAAAGTTTCCCCTTCCTGGGACAATGAATTCACGGTGTTCTTATTTCAATTTCCAGGAGTGTATGTTTGTTTATGTGTGTAATACTGCGTTGCATAATAATTACAAATCTGTTACTACATTTCAGTTTTTTGTTATTCTCTTGTCGTAAGTGAGAAACAACTTTTTGTAGCACAAGTTTCGTGAGGTTAAATTAATAATCTGTTTCGACTTATGATTTTGACCTTATCAGTGCATATGACCCATCCTTGACATGTACTTAGCTGGTCTGGGTATAGAGGATTGAGCTGTGTCGTTTTCCGAGCTGTTGTATCGTTGCTTATTGCAGCGATCCGTTTTCCTCTCACGCCACTGGACGGCGCTTGTGTCGTCTTGTAGGTGCCTCTTTGGTTGGAGGGAGTTGGAAGCAGGTTATTGACGGACGGTGGGGCAGTGAGGGAGGGGAATGGGTGACGAACGGTGAGCGTGCGATTACGGGGTCTGATCGGCTGTCGCTCGTCCAAGAGGGAGTGCTGGTGTGGAGCGGTGGGCTATATGCTATTGCGCCCGACTGACTATCCGGGTTTAGGAGTGACCGTCTGCTGATGTGGGCGACGCGATCACACGTTGATTTTTCCTGGTCACCACCCCTCCTATCTTATTTTGTGGTAAGGTACTTCTGTCTGTGGATTTGGACACCTGTGCTCCGGTGTTGGACTTGCACCCGTTAGGGTGGTTTGCCCACTATTCTCCGTCACTCCGTACCCAAGCCACTAAATTGCCCCCCCCCCCTCTGTGTGAGCTCCTTTACGCATGATATACTGTATTTGAGTGTATTTAAATTGTGTTTTCCTTTTATTGCAATCTGTTCAGAATTTCAGTAATATTGTCATTGTTGCTTGTGTGTGAAATTAATTTGGTTGTAATACGTTGTAGGTATATATTAGTGGCCACTGAGGTCGAATAGGGAGCCTGACCTGAATTGTAACATCGAGCATAGTCGTGACAAGCAAACGCCAGCGGCCCGATGAATGTTGGCCTGTTTTCTGTCCTCACGTTGGAAGGTCTTGGTGAGATCCAGCACTTCTCTTAAAATAGGGAATTTATAGTTTTAGTGTTGTATATTTTATTACTGCTGTGACCTCGCGCTTATGTATTAGTGCTTAATCATTTCTTCTTACTTTTAAGCTTACCGAAGTGAATTTTTTTGTGGGCGTTCTTGTTATCAGTTGGCTGCTAAATCAAATTAATTCCTGTGTTTCGCCATTACTGATAAACAATTAACAGGTTAATCTTTGTTTTAATTATGCAGTCAATGCAATACTTCGATTTTGGTCGGTGTCTGGGTCGTGATTTGCGTTTGGTATTCTTGTGTAGGACCGTGTAAATATACCGGGTGATCAAACAGTCAGTATAAATTCGAAAACTGAATAAATCACGGAATAATGTAGATAGAGAGGTACAAATTGACACACATGCTTGGAATGACGTGCGGTTTTATTAGAACCAAAAAATACAAAAGTTCAAAAAATGTCCTACAGATGGCGCTTCATCTGATCAGAATAGCAATAATTAGCATAACAAAGTAGGACAAAGCAAAGATGTTGTTCTTTACAGGAAATGCTCAATATGTCCACCATCATTCCTCAACAATAGATGTAGTCGAGGAATAATGTTGTGAACAGCACTTTAAAGCATATGCGGAGTTATGGTGAGGCATTGGCGTCGGATGTTGTCTTTCAGCATCCCTAGAGATGTCGGTCGATCACGATACACTTCCGACTTCAGGTAACCCTAAAGCCAATAATCGCACGGACTGAGGTCTGGGGACCTCGGAGGCCAAGCATGACGAAAGTGGCGGCGGAGCACACGATCATCACCAAACGACGCGCGCAAGAGGTCTTTCACGCATCTAGCAATATGGGATGGAGCGCCATCCTGCATAAACATCGTACGTTCCAGCAGGTGTTTATCAGCCAGGCTGAGGATGACGCGATTCTGTAACATATCGGCGTACCTCTCACCTGTCACGATAGCAGTTACAAAACCAGAATCACGCATTTCCTCGAAGAAAAAAGGCCCGATAACGGTAGATGTGGTAAATCCAACCCATACTGTGACTTTATCGTGATGCAATGGAGTTTCCACGAAAGTTCTAGGATTTTCGGTAGCCCAAATTCTGCAGTTGTGGGCGTTGACAGACCCTCGGAGCGTGAAATGAGCTTCATCGGTCAACAACACGTTACTGAACCAATCGTCATCTTGTGCCATCTTTTGAAACGCCCACACCGCAAATGCCCTCCGCTTCACTAAATCGCCAGGTAACAGTTCATGATGCCGATGGATTTTGTAACGGATAGCATCGGAGGGTACGCCTCAGCGCCAACCGAACAGTAGTGTATGGAATGCCAGTGCGACGTGCGACTGCGCGAGCGTTGACTACGGGGGTCTATCGCCTAACAACCCGTGGCTTCGAACGTCGAAATCATTCTCGCCACAGCTGCATTTGTCAACGGACCTTTACCCGTTCCAATCCCCTTCCTATGGCGATAGGACCGTAACGCTGAACTAGCACATTCCCCATTCTGATAATACAGCTTCACTAAAAGCGCCTTTTCAGGTAACGCCAACATGCTGCGACTGCTGGCGCATGTGATTCTCTCTCACATTACAGCTCCTTTTATACACGATTGTTATGCGCAGTCACTGACGTTTTGCTGTCCAGCGCCATCTGTCGGACATTTTGTGAACTTTGTTGTTTGTTTGGTTCTAATAAAACCCCATGTCATTCCAAGCATGTGTGTCAATTTTTACCTCTCTTTCTACATTATTCCGTGGTTTACTAAGTTTTCAAATTTATACTGACTTTTTGATCACCTGGTACTTATTTTTGATGCTCAGTCTTGCATGAATTATATACCCATTTGTTGGCCCCCAACTTCCTGATTTCCTTCGTGGCGTTGGAGCCGTTGGCCCCGGCGTGTTACCCTCTACCCGCCGATTCACCGGCTGTGAGCACGTCGGCTGTGCACGTGTGTGCGGCGTGGTGCTCCGCATCCCGCCTTGCGGCAGCCACTGAGGCAGCGCGGCCTCCTCGCTTACCACGGTGCCTCCCTATAACTTAAGTTCTTAATCCTTACGGCATTCAGACTTGAGTTTAAATCAAGGTGTCCACTACCCTAAGCCATCCTAGTCAAGTCTTGCCTCTGTCAGCCAAGCATTGCCTTGCATTGCTGCTTGATTTGAAGATCTTGCAATACTTATGTACATTGCTGTACATTTTAAAATCGTTGTCTCCTTTCTGTTCCAAAGTTGTTAGTGCCCAAAGGGCGTTCCATATCTTTTTGTAATGCTGGCCGTGTAAATTTTAAAATATTGGCAAATGCTCAACTTTTAAAATTCTGAATACTGTTACTTTCCTATTTGAAAAGTTGCTAAATTGCTACCGCCCTAAAGTATTTTAATGGTAACCCTGAACTTGTACAAATTTTTCTAAATAAGGGCCGCCTCTCTTGTTTGAAGTTTACTACCTAATGAGTGGTTTTCAAACTATTATCCTCATACTCTTTCTATGATTGTAGTGAAGTCAGATCTGCCTGATTGAAATCTTATGGATGCATAAACGGCTTTTGAACTGTACTTTAATGAATGTTAAACTTGCTATTTTAAAGAGGTATTACTTGTTCTGAAAAAAAAAAACTTTAAGTTTGGTCCTTTTGGCTCGCCGTTCTGAAATCTATGACAGTTAATATTGACTTGAATGTTACTGAAGTTTTTAAGTATTTCTTATTAAATAAAGGATTACCAACTATCATGAAGCAGCAAATGACCTTCTGTAAACTAATCCTGCACCTTCCTCCCGCCCGTTAAGTTGCCGTATCCTGGGGCGTCCATTGAGATTTCAAGGGTGTCTGATTTTCGTTGTTTTACTAAAACATTTTGACTTACCATCTCATTTCCACTGTTCAATGTGTTTTGGAATGGAAAGAATGGAGAAAGAGGAGACGAACGAAAACACAGCGTGACAGTTGGAAACACTCCATACAGTAAGGACAACAAACCCAATTACTGTGAATAGTGGAAGTGAGGTGTTATGTTGATATGAGTTCGTAAATCACCGAAAACGAGACACTCTGAGTGCGCAGACCAACTATGTATAACTCGAGGATGGCATATACGCAATAATATGATAAAAAAATCATAAGTAGAAACAAATAGTAATTCAACCTCACAAAACTTATGCTACATAAGGTTGTTTCCCACCTAACAGCAAGAGAATAATAAAAAAACTATAAGTATTATACAACCCAATTTATGTACATAAACGAATATGTCAGGCCGCTGAAGATGCTTCACAAATAAAACAAGCGAGACACCTATTGCACACTACAAAGAGCGTTACACTTAGCAGCATCAGGCGAGCCACATCTTCAAGGAAATTAGCCTTCTGTGATCATTATAAGTGTAAAACATTAGCGCCACCTGTCATAAATCCTTTATGCAATATTTATTCAACTCCAGTTTTTTAAATAATCGGACTCTCACGTGTAAAACAGTTTCAAACGCCTGATGTGTGGATGAGTGTAGTGAAAGTAAGTTGCGTTCTGCTTTAGGAAAATCTAGTTAATTCGTCACGTACCTTAATGTAACATCGTGTAGAGAGCGACAAACTTTTTTAATTTACATAATTTTTTGGGAGGGGAAGTGAGGTGCCAATGAGAAAAAGTTTCTAAAATGTTTGAAATGATGTATAAAGTTAGTTAGAAGGCTCTCATTCTCAAATATTGGTGAAAATAATCTGCCTAATTTCCACACTATTAGTTGTGCTATCTTGAGACATATATACAGAATTTGTAGCTTTGACATCTATTTTATTAAACCTTTAACGTATGATTATACCTCTTAATGAGAAGATTATGACAGCATTTTAAATTTTTCAGTTCAGTTGATAATTATATGGAACACTGAAATATCTAATGTATGATGCCCCTGGGAGCTGTTAGAAAGTCAATTTTATCTGGGATGCGTTGACCATTTTAGATATTTGTTAATACAGATTACTCACGTTTTATCCGTGGCTTCACCTGTGTATGTGTATGCCACATATATTGCTCAAATTCCCTCCTCCACCTTCTCACTGTCCATCTCATCCTCCCCCTCTGTCTTTTCATCTCCTGCTCCTCCCTGTGTCCATCTCCTACTCCCCCTCACTGACTATGACTATGTCCTCCTCCTCTCACCTAACTCTGTTCATCTTCTCTTCCCCCTCTCTCTGTCAATCTCTTCCTACCCCTCTCTTCATCCATCTCTTCCTCTCCCCTCTGACTGTCAACCTCCTTCTCTCCCTTCTGTATCTCTCCTTCTCCCTTTCTCTATCTGCCTCCTATACCTCTCACTATACATCTCCTTGTTCCCCTGCCACTGCTCAGTCATGCCTATCTGGATGTATAATCCCTTGAACACAATTGGAAACTTCATGCACGACATACCCATCATGCAGGGTACCATAGAGGTCAAGTGTTACCAAATATGCTCATTCCCATCCCAGCCCTATGGCAGTTAAGTAATTCTTACCTGACAGTACTGCTTCCCAGACAATAAGTAGTATGGCAAACAAATTTGGTTGTAATCGATCCAGTGGTTTAGGAGGAGATGTAGAACACACACGCACACACAATAATTTTTTTGTATGAACTAGCCTTTTGCCTGTGGCTTCACCTGTATATGTGTACGACAAATATGTTGCACACTTCTCCAAGGGCCCTATCTTGGTCCACCTCTACCTCCTCCTCCTCCTATCCATCTCCTCCTCATCACCTCTCTTCCCTACTACTCCTCTACCACTTCTCTGCCCATCTCCTCCTCGTCCCCTTCTCTTCCATCCCCTGTTCCCCCTCTCTGCTCATCTCCTCCTCCCTCTCTGATTGGCTCCTCCTGCTGGTCTCTGTCCATGTCCTCCTTCCCCTCCTAGCCCACTTCCTCTTTTTTCCCTTCTGTGTCTGTCTCTGCCTCTCTCTTCTCCCACTGTCCTTTTCCATATTCTCCTGTCACTTTCCTGCCCATCTCTTCTCCCACTGTCCTTCTCCATATTCTCCTGCCATTTTCCACACCTACTCTGTCTCCATCACCACTTGCTGCCATCTATCTGTCCATCCCCTCTTCTATCATCTAAATATTCCCCCAGCTGTGCCCATCCGCACAGGTAGCCCCTGCTAAGTAGATCGATAAGGTAGGCAGATACTGCTGCCGCAACAAACCTGTCATGCCAGGCAACCTATACATCAGAGGGTTGGAAACCAGATTTTGACACTGAAATGTAGGCTGCCCTGCAGAGCAGGTCTATAGTGTAGGTAGGCCAATACTATTCCCACACAACACACCTATCGTGCAGTGCAGCCTATACACCAGAGGCTGGAAAAACACCTCTTTGGCTGTAACTCCGCCATTATTGGAGCTAGGAGATTATAAACTCCACAGTGCTGTTACTGGGGACGCCTGGGAAGTTGCACAGTGGGCCTGCTTACCTGTGGAAGAAGGCAGCAGCTGCAGATGGCGTGGTGCGATGGACTTGAGTCAGGTTCTGGTTGGCCGTCAGCTGCATCACCTGCTGCTGCTGGTAGCGGCAGTGGCGGGGGACATGCCGGGAGAGCACTCCGTCTGATGGCGACAGCTGTGACACAGGATGAATGAGGTTGTGTTTCTGTGCAGCTCTCTGCGTACAACATACTCCTGCCTGACACTAGCTGCTTAGGTGTCCACATACCAACTACAAGCTTGACAAGTATGCTTGATACAGCATTTTGTGAGAGTGTACTTGATCGTCTGCAGGCTAATTTTGCTCAGACATTCGGATTGTCTGAACTGCTTGAGGCTTTACTGACTCTGAATGACGCATGGATGAGCAAGTGTACCAGCATGGACATGCTTGGGCAAGTGTATCAACGATGTGTGCAGTTATACAAGTAAATGTCAGTAGTGTGGCATTCTTTGTTGGTTATCAACAAACGAAAAAAATCGACAACTGAGTCGGCAGTCACTGTAGCTTTCAGCCGATACAGCCATGTGGATTGCTTAATACAGTTTGTTATTACGACGTCTTGCCTAGGCAAAGGCTTTATTGCAACTCAATCTGTACATTTTTTGTGAGTTGTAATTTTTAACCTGGTGTTGACAGTAACCGAAAAATTCTAATAAATGTAAATATATTACACTATCTAGATGGATTTATTTGCAAAAATGTTTATAGCGACACAGTAGCGAGCAATATGAAGCAAATGAACTGCAAATCGCTGGAAAAGTTTATTCAAGTGTTTGAAAGCTGACCTTGCTTCAGAAACATCAATCAGAAACATCTATCATCGTAAGGCAAACAGGGCTGTTACATACGTCATATTTTCGATAGATCAATAGATGAATTGACCCTGTCGTCGACATGCCATTATTAAAATAATAAATTATCACAGAACTAAATAAATGAGGGAAAATGGAAGGTATTTGTCTAGCAGTGAGGCTAAGGGATGAAACAGGGGCTACATGAGGGAATACTGGCACACAACAAATTTCAGTTTTGCGACTGGAGTGTAGCATTGTGCAGAGGTAAAACGTGGATGATGAACAGTTCAGACGAGAAGAGGATTTTGAAATTGGGGTCTAAGAAGAATGCTGAACGGTTAATTACTGAATTGCTGATGAAGAGCTACTGAAGCGAATTGGAAGAAAAGAAATCTGTGGTGCAACTTGTTTTAATTAAAGGAGTGGTTTCTTTAACGGTCTGTGATGTATCAAAGATTGATCAGTTTGGTAAGGAAAATAAACGTTGAGAGTTCAAATTGTTGAGGGAGAATACGGAATGACTACAGTGAGCATACTGAAATGAATGTAGGTTGCTATAGCTACGCAAGAGCAAAGAACCATGTCCAGTATAGGCTAGCATGCATAACTCCACCAAACCAATCTTCGAATTGAAGAGTTCAACAGTAACACTAACGAACAGCTTGTCGTTGTGTATTTGTCAGACACACATACCCCTTCTCACAGCTGTTTTTTTTTTACAGAGACTGTTTGCAAGGACCGGCAGTGACCGCTCGCTGCCTGCTCCTACCTGGCCCCCGGTGGTGTTGCTGGGCTGCTGCGGCTGTTGGCGCCGCTTAGCGTTGTCGCAGTCTGCCACTCTCTCCTCTCCGTGGAGGTTACTCTGCGAGAACCTGCGGAAGTTGAGAACCGAGTGATCAGTGAGCCATACTACAACGGGATATGCCATACAGCGAGTAACATTGCATCTGACAATGGTCTGGTTGTATTGGTCCTCTTAAGTGAAGTAGAAAGTGAACTCTGAGTTTACTGAGCTGTGCTATATCATTGTAGTAGAACGGCCGTATTTTTATTTTTTTAGAATTTGTTGAGTTACAAATATGTCACAGACGATTGTGCTCATTGCTATAATGCTTACAATACGCTCCCCCGTCCTTAAACAATGGGGGCTAAAATATTGTGACAATATAATCTAGAATTAGGGCAGATACAGTGGGTATGGGAGGAACATTCCAAGATGCACATGCCAACGGCACGTGACAGAAATTTCTTCGTGTCAGAACTGCAGGGTCAGCTTGATTTTGGCCACCCAGCTTTAACATCTGATATCATCATGGCGTGCCTACTGTTACTGAGATAAAATTTGTTTACAGTTTGCAAGCCTGTCTTCGTCTTTAAGGAAATTATGCAAATGAGATTTCACAATACAATTTGGGAAGACAACGATACAACTTGGCAGCAGGATCAGCGGATATGTGGCCGTACCAGTGGGACTGGGACGAGTAACAGTCCCTTCCTCCCCCCCCCCCCCCCCAAATCTGGGATTGAACCCAGGACCATCAGGAGCAGAGTCCAGTGGGTATCCATTACAACAGAAAGACCGTAAGTCATGCAACCATTGCTATCTCAACTCGGAATTAATGAGGAAATAAATTGTTATTAACATCAGATTAACAGCATGTTACTTGAATATTAAAATAACAAGAGAGTGGCTAAAACCTGGGAGACCCTGAAGGGCAGATTCTGCTGCCTGATTGGAAAGGTTTTCGCTACACTCCATGCCTGTAGGAACCTTTCCTCCGCGAAGTGTGAGAGCTGCCTCTGTAAGTGTGTCTGTTAAGTGTAATGACTGCAATTGTGTGTGTAGTGGAGTGTAAAGTAATGTAACGTGTCGTGTTCGAGAAGAAGGGAGAGAGTGCAGTGGACCCTGGTGCCGGCACACAGCCCACAAATTTCCAAGAGCGCAGAGGGGCCCATCGAGCTTAACGTCTCCAGCACAAAAAGTTTAAGAGAAGGGCTGTTTACTGGCAAACGCCTTGCAGAAAACGGAGAGAATAATATTCAGTGTAACATTCGAAATGTCTTCTTACCATTTACAGACAACAATTTATTTCTTTTCTTGGTCGGTGACCCTGAACATATTGAACCTCTGTCGTTAGGACTATGACGAAAAGATCGCTAGTATAATTCGGTTTCCACCCGGAACTAAATGTATGTTTCAGCCTTTCGATTAAAAAAAAGTTTCAGCAATCTAAAATATTTTTCAGAAAGTTGTCGGGTAATACAATTTTCGTCAGTTCTTTGTCATTTCACGTTTAGCAGGCGATAAGTATTGTTGCTCTTCAGTAGTTTCTACGTTATCAGTTTGCATCACCACATTTTAATAATTTGATCAAGTATGCCTACTAGGCCGGCCGCTGGTGGCCGAGCGGTTCTAGGCGCTTCAGTCCGGAACCGCGCCGCTGCTACGGTCGCAGGTTCGAATCCTGCCTCGGGCATGGATATGTGTGATGTCCTTAGGTTGGTTAGGTTTAAGTAGTTCTAAGTTCTAGGAGACTGATGACCTCTGATGTTAAGTCCCATAGTGCTCAGAGCCATTTGAACCAATTATGCCTGCTACGCAACACAATATACAAAACTACGGTCACGACCATTACCTACTCCACTCCAGTTCTGTCTAAATAAAATTAGTAATTACTGTAAAGTGCCTGAATGCATTACTTTTTTTAGTGGCCGTGCGGTTCTAGGCGCTACAGCCTGGAACCGAGCGATCGCTACGGTCGCAGGTTCGAATCCTGCCTCGGGCATGGATGTGTGTGATGTCCTTAGGTTAGTTAGGTTTAATTAGTTCTAAGTTCTAGGCGACTGATGACCTCAGAAGTTAAGTCGTATAGTGCTCAGAGCCATTTGAACTATTACTTTTTCGTTTTCAGGTGTGCCCGATGTAAAGAAAATGTTTGTTTTCGACATCCAATAGACGCTCTGCGTTTTATGTGACAACTACAGGGAATAAACAAGGAACTGTTCCTTTGTTAGCAAAATATACGTTATCCAAATATCATCATAAGATCTGTGCTACAGGAATTTTTTATAAAATATGTAATGTCAACAAGTCACAGTCCATCCTGATGGAACTCGTCTCTAATGTAACCTCATACACTGCCTCGACTTTCTTTCCTCTGCTAGTCACTTGTATAACAACTACACCTGCAACAGTTACACCTGCAACTTCTTCAAAAAATTAATGATGTGAGGCATTTTTGGTGTGGCGTAAGTGCTTAAAATTCACGTGCGTGCACTTTGAACTTCGCGCTACGTCCTCTTGTCACGGCTGCGTCTACTTATTCGCCGATTAGGGCTGTACAAACCGCTGTTATAAACGATTCTTGGTGCGGCAACAGAGAGTAACCTAAACATTTCTTGTAAATACTTGCAGTGCGCCCTAGCAGCTAAAATTCTGACAGTGCATGTGTTCTACCTGCGTGAAAAATTTCAAGATACGTTTGGATGTGTCGGATCGGGCATTCCCTTGCCAGTATAGCCCACTCTACGACTGTCAGAAATCCCGAAATAGAAGTGGTTTACTCAATATATCAGAAACATAATTAATGTTGAGAGAGTTTCAGTAGCTTTCTGGACATTGATTAATTCACCAAAAAGTGACTGCAACACAATTTCACGGCAGCGAGATTCTACATTTACCAATCCAGTCCCTCTCCCAACAACACTACAAAGGTCACTGATAACATCGCGCTTACAAATTATACAGTCTTTGACTGCAGGAACGTATTTTACATAAAACTCGGTGATCAATTACATGTAATAAATTGAAAACAACTTCCTTATGAAACATGAGCTCAGTATAGTTATATTGTCTGCTCACATCAGAGAACTGAACAGGAAGTGCTGGGAAGGTATAGTCGTCTGCTAAATGAAAAGTGAACAGCGCATTTTGGTAAGGATGCGTTTATTGTGTTTTTATTATTTGTAAAGCATCTGTGTATTTCCTGTAGGCCGGCCGTGGTGGCCGAGCGGTTCTAGGCGCTTCGGTCTGGAACCGCGCGACCGCTACGGTCGCAGGTTCGAATCCTGCCTCGGGCATGGATGTACGTGATGTCCTTAGGTTAGTTAGGTTTAAGTAGTTCTAAGTTCTACGGGACTGATGACCTCAGATGTTAAGTCCCATAGTGCTCGGAGCCATTTGAACCATTTTGAATATTTCCTGTAGTGTTAGTGAACTTTGTGGAAAATTAACACGCCCTGTATTGTTCACCACACTATTCCCTCCCCTCTGTAGCCGTGCAAAATTTGCTAATACACTAATTTTTCTCCTATTCACTCTTTTTGGTCTTCGTTGACTGGGTTAATATACGCGCGTCTGCGCTTTGCGGTTGTGTTCTGATTAGACACGGGCATTATATTCTATTTTTTACTACTGGCTGGATAATGAACTAGAATTTTTCAACTGGAAATATTTTCTGACTTTTAAGTGTGAAGTTATAAATGGAAGTTAATGAAGTGGTTTTACAGCTGGCTGCCGAACAGACACCATCAAACATGTCTGAAATTAACTTTCTAGGAACTTTAGTAGCGAATGTTCTTAGCTGTATTTTCTTTTCAGTGGGAAACTTTACCTCTTTTTTTCTGCCGCGGTGGTCGTGTCGAATACAGCCGCCGTAGAAGTCACTATGGTTGCCCGTGTTGTCTAATGAAAGAAACTCATATTTTGATGCGGTGAGATGAACTGTTTGTCAAATAGACAGGCATTGTAATTCACTTCACGTTATTTATATTAACCCAAAATCCAATACTGTTAACAAATCTATTACAATAGGAAGAGTGATAAAAATTTTCGCGTCCTGTTCTCATCAAGACAAACCACAGACTTCTCCCTTTTTGTCGACTTAAAAAAAAAGGACAGTAACATCTCTCTCATTTAAGAGCATCTCTGCTACAGCACATCGCTTCCTTTTTTATCTTACATATGCCTCTTTGGAAACATCTAGCAAGTGCCATTACACACGCACTAACAGTGACTGTCTCCGATAGGGCCAAAATTTTATGAAGTACTTGTCGAATATTACTCAATATCACCTCAAAATTACACTGATAGAAATGAAAGGTGTTTTACGAAAAACATCGTAACCGAGCGCTACTTAACTGATACGGCAGTATTTCCATGCTGTGTGCCTTTTCATTTATGTCGTTGCGCTAACGTATATTAAAGTGCTAAGTACACTGCACAAGAGCTGCATTTTTTCCCATTCTACTTATGGACTTCGCGTCTGGGATAGTCAGTAGCTATTACGTCTGTAAGAAATTCTTATATGGGGCGCATCAGATATTGCTTTCCTCCTCCCTGATTTATGGTATATAGGATACCGTGAACACAGTAATTATATTGTGATGTAATGGCCAAGGGGGTGAAATTAGCTAATTGCTAAATAATGAAATAAAGTGTTTGTTTCCAAATAGAAGAACAGGCTATGCAAGAAAATGACTTTCCTTATGAAATTTCATGTCTGTGTGGTGTGCTGATTAAAATCTCTTCCTCATCCGAGAATGTTTTCAGTAAAGAAAACAGTCATTGCTACAAACGAAGAATGATGCAAGTTTATGATGACTCTCTAGCGTTACTGGATCTCTTCCAGTGGAGATCATGACACAGCGTAACTGGAGGACGTGCATGTTCTGCTTATCGCCATCTTTGGGAAACAGAGACAGGTCGAATCATTGGCATGTGTCAGTCACTGCAGAACGAATGGTGGTGAGGTAATGTCAGGAATCCAATGGGGCAAGTAGGCGCCGTTCCAAGCAGAAGGTCTATCTTTGAAAAATAGAAAGATGACAGAATTGCAGATGGATTTTGTAGTCAGAACGTCACGATGAACCGTTCAAACATATCACCGGTTGATTGTTTGAGATCTGGAGTTGTCATATGTCGTGTAACGCTGACATGGCAGCACGGATAACAGAAGCTTGCGTGGTGTGTAGGTTAACTGGGACACTGACTGGCATTCCATGGTGTTTGGTGATGACGCGCCACTTCTGTTTGTTGGGGACAGATGGACGCCAGTGTAGCCGTGGACGACCTAGTAAAGGGTCACAGAAAGCAGCACGTCTCTAGACTCTTACCTCTCCAGATCCTGGAACCATGGTGTGGGAAGCTGTTGGATACGGTAACAGGACTCTTTTGCTAACTGCTAAAGGGGGACTGAACGCTCGCCAGTTGTGGCAAGAGCTGTACTGACATCCTTCACGACCAGCACATCAAATGACAATTTCCAACAGTATAACGCAAGACCTGCACACCACTGTTAACACCACGAACACCTCGAAGAATGTACGGATCCTTGTCTTACCTGCAGGCTCCCCTCATTTGTCATCCACAGAGCACGTCGGGGATGTGATGAAAAGACATATATGTCGAGAACAGACTATAGCCAGCAACCTTCATAAGTTGACACAACATGCGTTTCTTGCATGGCTAGGAATTCCACAAGATGGCATTACGAGGTCGTCTGCTTATATTCCACAACTACTACAATGTGTGTTCGTGTCTGTGGGGACCACATTTTAATTATGGTCGTCAGTTCTCACTGGAATGGGAGTTGTTGTTGTTGTGGCCTTCAGTCCTGAGACTGGATTGATGCAGCTCTCCATGCTACTCTATCCTATGCAAACTGATTCATCTCCCAGTACGTACTACACCCTACTCCTTCTGAATCTGCTTAGTGTATTCATCTCTTGGTCTCCCTTTACGATTTTTACCCTCCACGCTGCCCTCCAATACTAAACTAGTGATCCCTTGATGCCTCAGAACATGTCCTACCAACTGATCCCTTCTTCTAGTCAAGTTGTACCACAAACTCCTCTTCTACCCAATGTTATTCAATACCTCCTCATTAGTTATGTGATCTACCCATCTAATCTTCAGCATTCTTCTGTAGCACCACATTTCGAAAGCTTCTATTCTCTTCTTGTCCAAACTATTTATCGTCCATGTTTCACTTCCATACATGGCTACACACCATACAAATACTTTCAGAATCAACTTCCTGACACTTAAATCTATACTCGATGTTAACAAATTTCTCTTCTTCAGAAACGCTTTCCTTGCCATTGCCAGTCTACATTTGATATCCTCTCTACTTCGACCATCATCAGTTATTTTGCTCCCCAAATAGCAAAACTCCTTTACTACTTTAAGTGTCTCATTTCCTAATCTAATTCCCTCAGCATCACCCGAGTTCACTTAACTACATTCCACTATCCTCGTTTTGCTTTTGTTGATGTTCATCTTATATCCTCCTTTCAAGACACTGTCATTCCGTTCAACTGCTCTTCCAAGTCCTTTTCTGTCTCTGACAGAATTACAATGTCATCGGCGAACCTCAAGGTTTCTATTTCTTCTCCATGGATTTTAATACCTACTCCGAATTTTTCTTCTGTTTCCTTTACTGCTTGCTTAATATACAGATTGAATTACATCGGGGAGAGGCTACAACCCTGTCTCACTCCCTTCCCAACCACTGCTTCCCTTTCATGTCCCTCGACTCTTATAACTGCCATCTGGTTTCTGTACAAATTGTCAATAGCCTTTCGCTCCTTGTATTTTACCCCTGCCACCTTCAGAATTTGAAAGAGCGTATTCCAATCAACATTGTCAAAAGCTTTCTCTAAGTGTACAAATGCTAGAAACGTAGGTTTGCCTTTCCTTAATCTCTCTTCTAAGATAAGTCGTAGGTTCAGTATTGCCTCACGTGTTCCAATATTTCTACGGAATCCAAACTGATCTTCGCCGAGGTCGGCTTCTACTAGTTTTTCCATTCGTCTGTAAAGAATTCGCGTTAGTATTTTGCAGCCCTGACTTATTAAACTGATAGTTTGGTAATTTTCCCATCTGTCAACACCTGCTTTCTTTGGGATTGGAATTCTTTTATTCTTCTTGAAGTCTGAGGGTATTTCGCCTGTCTCACATATCCTGCTCACCAGATGGTAGAATTTTGTCAGGACTGGCTTTCCCAAGGCCGTTAGTAGTTCTAATGGAGTGTTGTCTACTCCCGGGGCCTTTTTTCGACTCAAGTCTTTCAGTGCTCTGTCAAACTCTTCACGCAGTATCACATCTCCCATTTCATCTTCATCTACATCCTCTTCCATTTCCATAATATTGCCTTCAAGTACATCACCCTTGTATAGACCCTCTATATACTCCTTCCAACTTTCTGCTTTCCCTTCTTTGCTTAGAACTGGGTTTCCAGCTGAGCTCTTGTTATTCATACAAGTGGTTCTCTTTTCTCCAAAGGTCTCTTTAATTTTCCTGTAGGCAGTATCTATCTTACCCCTAGTGAGATAAGCCTCTACTTCCTTACATTTGTCCTCTAGCCATCCCTGCTTAGCCATTTTGCACTTCCTGTCGATCTCATTTTTGAGACGTTTGTATTCCTTTTTGCCTGCTTCATTTACTGCATTTTTATATTTTCTCCTTTCATCAATTAAATTCAATATTTCTTCTGTTACCCAAGAATTTCTACTAGCCCTCGTCTTTTTACCTACTTGATCCTCTGCTGCTTTCACTACTTCATCCCTCAGAGCTACCCATTCTTCTCCTACTGTATTTCTTTCCCCCATTCCTGTCAATTGTTCCCTTATGCTTTCCCTGATACTCTGCACAACCTCTGGTTCTTTCAGTTCATCCAGGTCCAACCTCCTCAAATTCCCAATTCTTTGCAGTTTCTTCAGTTTTAATGTACAGAGTCCACGTCTGCCCCTGGAAATGTCTTACAATTTAAAACCTGGTTCCTAAATCTCTGTCTTACCATTATATAATCTATCTGAAACCTGTCAGTATCTCCAGGCTTCTTCCATGTATACAACCTTCTTTTATGATCCTTGAACCAATTGTTAGCTATGATTAAGTTGTGGTGTGTGCAAAATTCTACCAGGCGACTTCCTCTTTCATTTCTTACCCCCAATCCATATTCACCTACTACGTTTCCTTCTCTCCCTTTTCCTACTGCCGAATTCCTGTTTCCCATGACTATTAAATTTTCGTCTCCCTTCACTATCTGATTGATTTCTTTTATTTCATCATACATTTCTTCAATTTCTTCGTCATCTGAAGAGCTAGTTGTCATATAAACTTGTACTACTGTGGTAGACGAGGGCTTCGTATCTATTTTGACCACAATAATGCGTTCACTATGCTGTTTGTAGTAGCTTACCCGCATACCTGTTTTCCTAGTCATTATTGAACCTACTCCTGCATTACTCCTATTTGATTTTGTGTTTATAGCCCCGTAGTCACCTGACCAGAAGTCTTGTTCCTTCTGCCACCGAACTTCACTAATTCCCATTATATCTAACTTTAACCTATCCATTTCCCTTTTTAAATTTTCTAACCTACCTGCCCGATTAAGGGATCTGACATTCCACGCTCTGATCCGTAGAATGCCAGTTTTCTTTCTCCTGATAACGACATCCTCTTGAGTAGTCCTCGCCCGGAGATCCGAGTGGGGACTATTTTACCTCCGGACTATTTTACCCAAGAGGACGCCATCATCATTTAACCATACAGTAAAGCTGAAAGCCCTCGGGAAAAATTATGGCTGTAGTTTCCCCTTGCTTTCAGCCGTTCGGAACACCAGCACAGCAAGGCCGTTTTGGTTAGTGTTACAAGGCCAGATCAGTCACTTATCCAGACTGTTGCCCCTGCAACTACTGAAAAGGCTACTACCCCTCTTCAGGAACCACACGTTTGTCTGGCCTCTCAACAGATACCCCTCCGTTGTGGTTGCACCTACAGCACGGCTATCCGTATCACTGAGGCACGCAAGCCTCCCCACCAACGGCAAGATCCATGGTTCATGGGGGTGGGGGGAATGATAGTCATTAAATTGCAGCCTGTGATTAACATCTCCACAAAGTTTTATAAATACCGGAGTAGTGTTTCACTGTGATACAGTTTCAGTTTTCGTCATTGTGACTGGGGAGGATTAGTGTGATAACAGCAACGCAGTGTTTTCATTAAGTGGTCTGCACCCTGTATATGACGCGACGCATGGTGGTGGATTTCCCTGCCGGAACTCGTCAGGAGCTGTCAGGAGGTATTCTGCAAGACACGTTCCAGCTGGTCTAGAGGGCAGAGCAGCCAGCCGCCAGCCTTAATAGAATCATCCTTGAGCGGCCGCTACGCCATTCCGCGGAGAGCCAAACGACGGCGCAGACCATCTCTGGCGGTGACATCTGCCCCGGCCGCCGGCAGAATAGCGCTGACGTCACAGACGGCTGACAAAGCGCTGCGAACAATGTCCCGCGTCAACTCGCTTTTCTCCTTCCACATCTCCCCCTCCCCCTACCTCCCTACTCTCTTACACTACCAATGGGGTCCTCGGCGTAGGGAATTCAGGGGTCGCTACTTTCACTCCACCGATTAAAATCTCCCAGCGACGCGAATATGAATAAGACATTGTGAGGGGACGGTAACTCCACATTCCCTGGGAATTACGACTTGGACCCCAGACCGACTCAATCTTGTTTTTTCTTAATGTCTGCCTGTGCCCTCGTTAACTCTTCTTAATGTACTTCTATTTTGCATGTAGCAGCGTATTTAGGTTTCCATTGATTGCTTCTGTAGAACACACTTTAAATTGAGGCGCACTAGTAAAGTCATAAGTGAACTGTGTTAAAAAAAGGCCTGAAATTAAGCCCAATTTCAGTGTCTTTTCTGATCAAATACATCACAAAAGAGCTTTGTTGGATATAGATCAGTTGTTCCAATCAAATAAAATTCCCCGAAATAATGGATCACAAACTCCCGGGATTCCAGGCAGGTCACGGGTCCAGTTTTTTTTCTCTATATCATTTTGACTACTGTTTCACTTCACACAGTTTTCACAATGTTCAATAAATAAAGTTTTGACATGAATGAAATAAATGTGAATCCTCTTGTCGCAAAATTTTCTGTGACAAAATAAAAATCCTAACTCGCTTGAACATGTAGATAAGCTGTTAAACTGCAACCTTTTCTCTCTTCCCATTAGAAGTTACTGGCAGGAGACCATAACTTACAACAAAAGAATAATCAGCGTTGTTGTCTAAGGAAGTGGTCTGACTGTTCCAAAGTACCTCAAACTAGGAAACCTTTAAAGTACGCCCATTTTCCACTTGTGGCTATAGAAGATTTATTTTGCTACTCTGATATCGGCTTTAATCTCCTGCCATTATCAACACCACAATGCATCTGGAAAATGTAATGGGTTGGGGAGGGACAGCATTAATGTGAACAACAAACATCAGATTCCGTTAACATACACGTACTTACAAATGTCTGATGCCGTTTCACACCACAGATGTAACTTATACCATTGAGATCCGAACCAGGTAGGGTTGATAGAAGAGATAGAGAAGATCCAACGGAGAACAGCGCGCTTCGTTACAGGATCATTTAGTAATCGCGAAAGCGTTACGGAGATGATAGATAAATTCCTGTGGAAGACTCTGCAAGAGAGACGCTCAGTAGCTCGGTACTGGCTTTTGTTGAAGTTCCGAGAACATACCTTCACGAAGGAGTCAAGCAGTATATTGCTCCCTCCCACGTATATCTCGCGAAGAGACCATGAGGATAAAATCAGAGAGAAGAGCCCACACAGAGGCATACCGACAATCTTTCTTTCCACGAACAATACGAGAGGCCGGCCGGAGTGGCCGAGCGGTTCTAGGCGCTTTAGTCTGGAACCGCACGACCGCTACGGTCGCAGGTTCGAATCCTGCCTCGGGCATGAATGTGTGTGATGTCCTTAGGTTATTTAGGTTTAATTAGTTCTGAGTTCTAGGGGACTGATGACCTCAGATGTTAAGTCCCATACTGCTCAAAGCCAACAATACGAGACTGGAATAGAAGGGAGAACCGATAGAGGTACCCAAGGTACCCTCCGCCACACACCGCCAGGTGGCTTGAGGAGTGTAGATGTAGATTTAGATAGATGTATGTAGGGTTCTTGTGTCCCACTTTATAGGTTCATTTGTTACGTTTAATGCTACGGATTGTAGCTGCACACAACACAAAGGATGACATGGTGGGGAGGCGAATGACAATGGACACGACGGCCGTAGTCACCGACGCAAGTAACGTAATGCCTAAACTTGTGCGATACATATGTAGGTTTCAATAAAACTGTGTTTGTGTAGTCAACGTGGGTAAAATTTTACGAAACATTCACATTGTATGAATCCTGATTGACGCCAGCTGTTTGAGGCAGGCGAAGAGTTGTGCCGGACCGGGACTCCAGCCATGATTTCCCGCTTATGGCGAGCGGTCGCCCCAACCATATCATTTTATTTTTTAAAATCCATTTTACGTTTTATTTTTGCAATGTTTTCTCTCTTTTTCTCTCGCTTACCGCGAGCAGTAGCCTTACCACTGTTAAAACTTTCTTGGTCGCCCTAACCTCCTTTTTTAATTTCTTTATTTTCATTGGAAGACTTTTATAACATAGCTTGTATAACAGCCGCTGCCATCGTGCATCGAAACCACTAAGAAAATATATGTATAAATGCTCTTCTATAATAATCATCTATACATTAGGCAGGCCGTAAGTAAGAAGAAGAAAATCAAAGTTAAATAATCAGGTCACTGAGATGTTGTACCATTAACAGTGTTTTTTTTTTTATTTTTTTGGATCTGTACAAGCAAAATGCGTAAGAGACCCTCATGCAAAAGAAAAACATCATAATGAAGAGAATAAACGAGCAGTAGATCCCTGGCGCATGGCTGGCGCGTGACGAACTGGGCACGTCTTCTCGGCCACTACATTCGCACTTCCGTGTTGTATGTCAGGGTCCATAGCAAGAGCAGCATCATGCCATCTTCGCCTGTCGGGGGGCAAACGATCCGTAAAAAGACTACCCAAATCATTGGCAAAAAGCTGACTGTATCGTGAAAGTGAAATCAAAGAGTCATGTCATTCCTGTAAGAATTCTCAATAGTCGAACAAGTCCTTTGTACTCATTCTGAAAAGATGGTAAACTGATAGTCCTTGTAGTCTTTTGATCTAGGTCAGAGCGTTGGCCTTCATGGGTGGATAATACGTGTCCCCCGCATATAGTAACATCCATAGCTCGATTATGTGTGCCGCTGTTCGAAGGTAAAAGGCAAGCATCCTCCGTACCAGCAGACACACGTCTTCTGAGGCTAGCACACTGGGCGATGTTCGTCTGTGTCCATGAGGCGACACTGACAAGGGAACCTCCCCATCGCACCCCCCTCAGATCTAGTTATAAGTTGGCACAGTGGATAGGCCTTGAAAAACTGAATACAGATCAATCGAGAAAACAGGAAGAAGTTGTGTGGAACTATGAAAAAAATAAGCAAAATATACAAACTGAGTAGTCCATGTGAAAGACAGGCAACATCAAGGATAATGTGAGCTCAGGAGCGCCGTGGTCCCGTGGTTAGTGTGAGCAATTGCAGAAAGACAGGTCTTTGGTTCAAGTCTTCCCTCGAGTGAAAAGTTTACTTTTGTTATTTTCGCAAAGTTATGATCCGTCCGTTCGTTCATTGACGTCTCTGTTCACTGTAATAAGTTTAGTGTCTGTGTTTTGCGACCGCACCGCATAACCATGCGATTAGTAGACGAAAGGACATGCCTCTCCAATGGGAACCGAAAACATTTGATCGCGAGGTCATAGGTCAACTCCTCCACAGGAAAACACGTCTGATATATTCTATACGACAATGGTGGCGGCATGTGCGTCACATGACAGGAATATGTTGTCGACCCACCTAACTTGTACACTTGGCGAATGGGTAAAAATATTCTTCTACCTTGCCCGATTTAGGTTTTCTTGTGGATGTGATAATCACTTCCAAAAATGTGTGTTTCGATGTTTGTTTAGGTGTAGCGTCCCCATACTACGGCGCAGTTCCCTCGCATCGGACGGACGGACAGACAGATAATAATTGTCTGAAAATAAATTTTTCACTCGAGGGAAGACTTGAAGCAAGGACCTCTCGTTCCGCAGCTGCTCACGCTAACCACTTTTTTTTCTCATTTTGTTCGGCATTGTTCGTTGCGTTTGGTCTGGGCGGACGTCACAAGACATCCGTTCAAGTTGGACGTTGATTCTCTTACTCAGTCTTTTTATTACAGAGGGCGAGCAGCCCTCTGACCGAACACGCTGAGCTTACGTGCCGGCACCACGGGACCACGGCGCTCCTGAGCTCACACGATGGGGAGGTTCCCTTGTGAGTGCAGAGTGAGGAGTCAGTCGTGCCGATATTGTGCAGTGGAATCTGCGCCTCGTTTTTCTCGAAAACGAGATGGTGCCAGGAGGCACGCACCTCGGACCCGAGAGAGCCACGTTGGATGGCGCGCCACGTCACAGGCTGGGCATGGTTCCTCATCATTATATGATACATTTCCCTCGCCGCTGATACTCTACTGCTGGGGAAGTCAGTATACATCTAGCTGTATTCAAAGATGATGTGTGCGGGAGATAGCGCGATTTCTGCAACGGCAATGGGCGGAAGGCGGAACACAGGTTTCAGTGCTTCAGTCAGGAGACCAGTGACGTCACTGCGTCGGTGAGTCCACACCTTAACCACTGTGCTGACATACGGTGCTGCTGCCCGTGCATAGACTTGTCAGATGCCAAACCACAATCGCGTGTGGAGAGAGAGAGAGAGAGAGAGAGAGAGAGAGAGAGAGAGAGATAGTCATACCAATCTGGAGGATACGTCCAGCACTGACGAAACACTCGAATGGTGCTGTAGTCGTGTTGTCAGGAAAATGCGAGCCAAGTGCATGCCATGAAAGTGAGTCTTTGGAGTATGTCCATTGCTCTTAACAAGCGCCACCTGACTCAGGTTCAGACTGCCAGAAGAATGCATCTATAACCAATCAGTGCTGTGCAGTAGACATTGCAAGTAAGAGGTTCACCAGACATTTAAGCTTGTCCGTCAACTGCAGCGGTGCTACACTGCCCTACTGCTCTATCAATATCCATCATCCCAGGCTTGTCTCTGTTCATACGACTACCCCCTCCAATATCACAAAACCCATTCCAGTGCTGACTTCACCTCGTAGCCCAATTGGACTAGAACGACCAGAACATCCGCTTTTGCCATGCAATGAAATGTGTACCTTCACAGTGTTATCGGTGGCAGAGCGTGCTTCAGTCTGTAGAGAAGTGTTTCAAGAGCAACTGCATGTAAGATCATTGAGAGCAGGCAACCATGATGGACGAGACACAAAACTGACAGGGGGCTCCACCACATGTCCATCAACTAGCACTTTAGATGGTGCACAAAGGAGAAATCGGAGAATGACACTGATAAAGGCTGGTAGAAAGCCATGCTGGCCATCACCGCTGCAAAGAAATCGTGCCCCAACCTGTAGAAGTCGACCATGATCAGAACAACTTGAAGGGAACAAGCTGCTGCGAGGGCCATCACATCCCAATAGTCACCATGCACCGTTTGCATATTATTAGCTCCATCCAAGGACTTTGTTCTGCAGGTAGTACTTGGGACAAGATGCTCTTCAGGCGCACTGCCAGAAATCTTGTGAAGATCGCAAAGTCGCTGTTGAGCAACGTCAGTGGGCGATAATGCTCAACCTCTCGTCTCCCTGTTGGCTTGGTAACTGGCATTACCAGACCATCAACAAAGGACGGAGGTAGTGGGACAGTGGGTGTCATCAATTCATGTTAAATCGAGGGCCTGGTAGAACCAGTGGACTTGTTGCGTGCACCCCTTGCTATGGCTTCCTTGACATTTGTGCAGGTAATGGCAGTGTAAGAGAGTCTGCTGCCAGGGCATTCACGGTACAAGATAGCGACTGTGACACTTCAGCAAAAGCTGCACCATCATAATGATCCTCACGGTATAACTGTCGGTAGTGGTCGACAAATGTATTCACAAAATGTACATACTCAAATGGCGACCTCTCGCATGTCAAGAACGTGTATCATCTTTCGTCATCGCTACTTCAGTTCACAGACAACATGGTGCATAGATGGAGGTTCACTGCCAACCTGATCTTGAAATCTTGCTCGCACAGCGACATCTTTGAGATGAACCTAGCAGTAGGATACAGCTGTTTCTGGGATACTTTTGATATCAACATGAAATCAAATTAATTATGCAAAATAATTAATTTATTAATTAATTACCCCAACCACCTGATAATGATAAGGATTGTCCATGGCCAGCATGTGCGTGCCTCCCCCCTCCCCTCCTCCCTCCTCTCCCCCAAGTCCCCCACCGCACCCCACCACTCCTGGAAATGGCGGCAAATTCGAATTTATTGGTGGGAATATAAAATATTCTGTGTTAACCTTGAAGTTCAGAGGCCAACTGACATAGTTTACAAGAACATCACCGCCGCCACCACCACCGTGTACTGTTAGCCCTTCCCACTCCTCTATATCCCATCCCTATCTCTCCTCCTGCACTTGTGAGGGAGCTCTGTGCTGAGCTGTCAGATAGGATGAAAATAAGTCTTTATTTTGTACACAGTGAGGAATATTGTTTATGAGAGTCCCTCTGCATGCTGAGAACCTTTTTTTTCCTGCAAATGGATCCCACTCGTCAGGTAACCATTACAGACGGCTGGGTAGCCACTTCCTCTAATACCAAAATGGGTGTAACCGTCATTAAATAGCTGAAGACATGCAATGCTAATTGCGTTGTGTCTCTCAGTTGCATTGTCATGCTGGTGGAAGTAATCACTTAGAATTCTGGTATACTACTTCCGAATTAATCCTGTTGAGACCCATCAGTCCATGGGGTTGTTAGGATGTTCCACTCGCCTCTCCACCCCCAATATTACTCCACCACAGTCCCTGTCCCCGCCGTCGCAAGTGAACAGCTGCCACCCCCACCACCGAGTTGTGAACCTACACCCATACGTCAAGTCTGTGCCACTACTAGCTGACAACCCACTGCTTCCCAAGCCGGTCAGCTGTTAATGATTCCAGACTTACAAAAATTGTCCTACACTTCTCAGAAGAACTGAGAGCTTGACCAGGCTGGGGTAAATACCGGGATACTGAACAATATGCTTTGTCTCATCCCTCCTGCAAACTGAAACTTTCTGAGATATTTTTTCGAAACATCCCAGAAAGGCTAACCAAAATGTGTCTACTGAACACCACTTCCCAAATGTGTACGAGGCTGCAGACCTAGGTTTTCCTCAGAATACAGCCCTATAGAAGCGTTCCCATTGGCTCCAGCCAAATTATGTGGCAGATGCTTCGAGAACTCAAATGGGAATCCCTGGAGGGAATGGAATGTTCTTTTCAAGGAACACAACTGAGAACCGACATTTCAAGCTGACTGCAGAAGGATTCTGCGGCCGCCAACATGCGTTTCATATAC
Organism: Schistocerca piceifrons; assembly: GCF_021461385.2. NCBI lineage: Eukaryota > Metazoa > Arthropoda > Insecta > Orthoptera > Acrididae > Schistocerca > Schistocerca piceifrons. The sequence goes on along the minus strand of NC_060143.1, from coordinate 92,896,005 downwards.
AGACAGTGAAGATAATACATGAGAATTTAGCGCTCAATCAGAGGCATATAGACAGTCTTTTTCTCCTTAGCTCTCTCTGTGAGTGGAATAGGAAAGTAAATGACTTGTAGTGGTAGGGGATACCCTCCGCCAAGCACTGTAAGATATAGACGCAAATTTAGTCTTCCTATCAAGATGTCAGTCCATCCATTTACAGGCACACAAATGTGATGGAAGAATATTGTCCCTTATTTATCGAGAAAACAAAAACACTGAACTTCTGCTGCTGGTTGCCCCTCTGTAGAAACCTTCACATTAGCCCCTGATATTATTACTGCAGTCACTTCGTGAGACGTATTTGAGAGGTTGTAATATGTTTGCCCAAAATTATTAGAAGAAACGGTATAGAGCTCACCTCTCAAATCCCATTTCGTCAGAGTATCACTTAACCTGCTGTAGTCACACAAATTCTCTAGTCTTCGATGTTTAGCAATTGAATCCACCTCATTTCGACGACTAAGAGATGTCCCCTGCCAAGTTACAGGTACCTGCTTATTATCTCGAAATCCCACACATTCCGATAGTACTGTTCCAGTACTTAGATGGCTGTCTAGACGTCCACCCATCACTGACTAGGTAGAGAGGTATCACAACGAGAAAAATAGCACACTAACGACAGGAGGAAATTCACAACCATGCAGAGTATACAAGGACTGCACAAAGAAACTCAGAAGCATAACACCTACAATTCATTGATATCGAATGACTGTCTATAAATATCTTGTACACGACCTAATCTCCTTTATCGTATTCCTATGATTATACCACGTTAGAAATACGACAGTGTAATGGTGTTTGAGTCTTCGTTGACAGCACAGTATCTCTCTCTCTCTCTCTTATCGTAATTATCGTAATTTTTGTAACATCCAGTGGAGTAAAACTACAAACTACAAAAACTTTACTCATGTCACCTGGTTTTTACCACGTCTCTGTTTTCTAATACATTGGAAACAAATATCATCTGCGTGTTGAGATCGGCAATATGTGGTTCCTCCATTAAATATATAAGTATTGGCATACTGGGTCTGGCAACCAGTGATTGAAGTTGCTTCGGTGGACTTGTGTAAAGTTTTGTCGCCTGTACAGGAGGAAGACCATATCCTGCAGACTATCAGTCACAATGAGAGGGTTCTTGCATTGTTTCATAAGCAGTTTGATACATTGATTTTTGCTTTAACACATCGAAGCAGTGTATTATTACAGCTGTGTACACAGCTATACATTTTGTTTTTCTACCATGACTTCGAGGTATGCGTCAGGTGCTGAACTGACATCAACATGTTTCAATCCATTGGCTCTCAAGGAAAATGAAACATCACATGATGTAAACGATGCTGCTCCCACAAGACAAAGGATGTTTCAAATGAAAGACAGAGATGGTTTTTCTTATTGGCAAGAATGAGCAATAGGTTGAAATATATGGAAACTGAAAGAGTTCGCGGCATTGTGGAGCGTTTCCAATCAGCTGTCTGAAGGTGAGGACTTCTACATTTAATCTCAGCTTCCACAGTGATGGAGCAGCCAATGTCTCGATGTTCCGTTTTTGCATCCAGGTATTTGAGCATTGTTTTGATGTCCCAGATGGTAGACATCCTGATTTAATCTACAACTGACCAGAAGTTTGAGGGTACTATACCCACTACATTCCACATGTCGTGAAGGGGCAGAGCGAGCTGAGTCTGTAACTGATCTTCAGTGAAGACTGTTCTACACCAGTCTTACTCAAGGTCCCCATCCAAGTGCACAAGATCTCTCGTGATGTGTGCATGTCAAGGAGGTTACAACCTCTCACTGGTGTATGGTAGATATGAGAGTGTTGCAGTGGTGTAACAGATGGTTAAGAAGAAATGTGTGGCTTATGCATGACTGAGCTCCAGATGGAAGGATTTGACTGCTGTCTCGGATGCTTTCCTAGAAAGTTGTTATGGGGGTGAATTAGAGTGCTATCTACCTGCAATAATTAATTGCAATCTTGTACATACCACAGCCAACAAAGGACTTCCAACATGAAACATGTCCGCCAAACTGATGGAAAACCTAATTTGATACCCTCCTTTAGACAAAGAAAGATGCATGCGAGGCACAATTTCCTGGTCACATTTTGGACATGAATAGAGTCACTGATTTCACAGCTACTTTGATTCTAACTCACTGACAAGTGTTTGTGAGTTACTGGAGACTGTATACATTTGGTTGACAGGTTTTTTTGTGTATATATATATATATATATATATATATATATATATATATATATATATATGTGTGTGTGTGTGTGTGTGTGTGTGTGTGTGTGGAAGACAGGGTGTTCTGTTCATGCAGTTAGTGCAGCATGTACACCATACTGATGGAAAACATGTTTTGGCCCCCTCCTTTAGATGGAGGAAGAGTTCCCAGTCACATTTATGACATGATTCAACGGTCAGTTTTATAACTGCTTTGATTCTAAGTCAGTGACATAGGTTTGTGAGGTACTGCAAACCCTGTGTGTGAATTTTCTTGACAGCTGTACTGTTCATGGAGTTAGTGCATCATGGCATATACTTTCACATGTCAAATACCACTGCTATGCATTTGTCTATTTCCTCATAAGACGCATTTTTCTTTGCTGATGACATTTTAGAGGACTGATGTGAGCACTGCATGGTTTCTGAATTGTAGTCTGGTTTGAACGAAGGGCACGATACATCTCTGGAATGTTATACTGTGTATTCATAAAAAATCTATGTTTTTTTTTTGTTATCATCTTTAAGTCTGTCACCATAGTGAGTGGGACAGAAAACCTGCAGGGTGGATGTTTGTTACAGGTTGGATGTATATGTCCTGCATTAGAGCTTTTAGAATGTTGCATTCTCCAAGACTAACATTTCGAAAAACACATGACCTTAACGTTATTGTGTGTTTAAGTGCCTAGCTGTTTAGCCTTAGGAGTGCATGTGTTTATGTTATACAATGATTTTTCTCTTGATGATACATACCTTCCTGATACTGACCCCAGACACTAGAACAATGCTCCAGAATTGATAGCACAGCTGATTTACACGAAAGTTTCAGTCTCCACCCATATGGCGCTCTTTCATATATAAATCACACGTTTCTTCATAATCATCTGGTGTACCATCACAGCACTCTCATGTCTACTATACACTGATAAAGGGTGCTAACATCCTTGACATGCACGCATCTGGAAAGATATTGTGCACTTGGATGGATGCCATGAGTAAGACTGATGCAGAACATTCTTCACTGAACAGCAGTTATGTACTCAGCCGACTCCATTACTTCATGACATATGAGAATGTAGTAGGATAGTGAAGTGTTTCGGCTAAGCAATGTAGTTTTTGCACCTGGTCTTTGATGATGCCGATTTCCAACACTAAGAACAGTATCTGTGTCACGTGATGCAGGCAGTGTAATAATGTTCACAGCATGCTACATGTATATGATCCTCGCAAAGTAATAGGGGGTGGTTTGGTAATGATACAGAAGTTGAGAACCATGCTGCAGTGACATGGACTGATAACATCAGGAGACTGATACAATGCTGACATGACAAGTCATCGAGAGTGGTAGTTTGCACCTTTAGTAATTCGGTAAAATGTGTCAAAATCACAGAAAAAACAGTTAAATTGCGAAACTGACAGAGAATATGTAAAACTGATGAAATAACGTCAAAAATTTGGAGGGATGAGGGCACATACATTGTATGGGTTTATGTAAGTCATTCTATTCCTCCACCAATGGGATTGACAACTGATGGTACGTACTATCTGTGCTTTGTGGATTTAAGTCCTGCAGAATACTCGATTGTTCTATAAGTGGTCATGCATTGTAAGTTATAAAAAAGAAACATGCACTGTCAGAATCTGGGGGTCTGGATGTCTACCACCTACGACACCAAAACTGCGATGATATACATGGGTGAAATATGCACCACCAGTATGATGAATCAACGCTATGGGTCTCTTCGAAAACAGACCACCGAGACATCTGCTGCTCTGTTACAGTCGAAGATGAGATTAAAATTTCATCACTTTCAGACAGCTGATTCGAAATGCTCCACAATGTCGAAAATGCTTCCAGTTTCCATATGTTGCAATATCTTTCATATGTTTGTCATTAAGAAAAACCGTTTGTGTCTTTTACTTCAACCATCATTTGTATTGTGGGAGCAGCAGCGTTTACATCATATGATGTTTCAATTTCCTTGAGAGCCAATGTATTGAAAAATGTCGATGTCAGTTCAGCACCTCACACAGACCTCGAAGTCATGGTAGAAAAACAAAATGTATGGCTGTATCCACTGCTGTAATAATACACTGCTTCGATGTGTTAGAGCAAAAACCAATGTTTCGAACTGTTCATGAACAATACAAGAACCCTCTCCTTGTGATAGATAGTCTGTGGGATATGGTCTTCCTCCATTACAGGTGACAAAACTTTACCCATGTCCATGGATGCTACTTTGATCATTGGCCACTTGCTCCAGTGGGCTAATACATGTACATTTAATGGGATCACTACATATTGCCGATGTCAACATGCAGACAGTATTTGTTTCTGATATATCAGAAGACAGAGATGTGGTAAAATAATATTGAGTTTGTAGCTTTTCTCCATTGGGTGTTACAAATACAGACACCATTACATTGTTGTACTTCTAACATACTGATCATAGGAATACAATAAAGCAAATTAGGTCGTGTACAGGAGGATATTTACAGACAGTCATTCGATATCGATGAATTGTAAGTGTCATGCTCCTGAATTTCTTTCTGCAGTCCATGTATACTCTGCATGGTCGTGAATTTCCTCCTGTTCGTTAGTCTGCTATTTTACTCGCTGTGATAGCTCTCTACCTGATCAGTGATGGGTGGGAGACTAGATGGCCTTCTAACTAACGGAACAGTGCTGTCGGGATGTGACGGGATTTAGAGATAATCAGTGGGGGTTTATAACTTGATGGGGTACATCTTCTACTTGTTGAAATGAGGCGGATTCAACTGTTATGTATCGAAGACTCGAGAATTCGTGAAACACAGCAGGTAAGTGACACACTGATGAAATGGGAGTTGAGAGGTGAGCTCTACACTATTTCTTCTAACTATTTTGGGCAAACATATTACAACCTCTGGAATACATCTTGTGAAGTGACTGCATAGAATAAATTTACGTCTGTATCTATGTGCATATCCAGCATGGCATCTTACGGTGCGTGGCGGAGGGTATCCTGTACCACTACTAATCATTTCTTTTCCTATTCCATTCACAGAGAGAGCTAGGGAGAAAAAGATTGTCTGCATATCTCTGCAGGAGCGCTAATATCTCGTATCTTATCTTCATTGTCTGTACGTGAAATACATGTTGGCGGCAGCAGTCAAATTCAGATGTCAGTTCTCAAATGAGTTCATTGAGAGGAACATCCCATTTTAAATCTCCATGCATCTCCCCACTAATTTGGCTGGAACCAATACAAATACTTCTATAGGGCTGTATCCTGATGAAAACCTAGGTCTGCAGACTCGTACACGTTTGGGACACTGCTATTGCTCACAGGATCAGCTTCCGGGATACTCCGAAAATGTATCTCAGAACCTTTCGGTTTGCAGGGAGATGAGAGGATGCATATTGTTCAATATCCCGATATTTACCTCAGCAATATTTAAACGGCCAGTCCTTCTGAAAAGTGTAGGACAACTTTTGTGAGTCTAGAATCAGTAACAGTTGGCAGAAGTTCGCAACCCAGAGGTGGGGGTGGCAGCTGTTCACATGTGAGTGGGTGGTAGGGGTGGGGATGTTGGTGAAGGCCAGTGGCAGGAGTGGTCACAAGTTGGTCAGTGACCAGAAGTCACACCTAAAGGCCATCATGAGCAGCAGCTTCGTGACTGATCAACTCGTCAGGTGCACAACAGACTCAGTACATAGTGCTGAAAAATACTGGATTTGGCTGGAGAGGTTGTTTTTTGTCTTGAGGCACCGTGTTCAAGTAAGATAAGGAGCACTACACCCATAAAAATATTTTATGGTATATTTCCCATATTTCTATTCGTTAGGATGGGGCTTGTGACTCGTAAATAGATATAAGTGTGTTTCATTTCCAAATGATGTTGCAACATGAGTTCCATATGTAGGGGCAGGGATTTATAGTTACATTGGGACAGTGCATGGCTGTTGTAATGCTATTACCCATCCTTATGCTCCTCCCAGCAGCTATTGACATGTAGACTGCCAGGAGGCTACTCCCATGTACTTCAGTGTTAGCTTGCTGTCCTATTATTATTATCGATCCATACCATATAGGGCTGTTGGCTAGACTGGTTGAAAAACTCTCTAGTGCTGGACTAATAACGAAAATATCCTCTCCACATCCAGTAGTTACTGATGTAACTGGATGGAGCTATTCTCTGGTGCTCAAGCAATGGTAACTAAATAAACGATATTCCACACTGCAAACAAAATAGATACTTGCGTCCATCCTATCAGGCAGCACAAACTGAAACTCCCTCAAAAGTGGGGAGAGGGGAGTGGGGAAGGCTAAAAACGCCCTCTGGTGGTGGTGATGGTGTTGTGAATTAAGTCAGCTGGTCTCTGAACCAATATGTTTGAATCTCCTGAAATTTCCTGGGGTGGGGGTGGGGGAGGGGATGGATGGGGGATTGGGAGGAGGGTAGAGGGGAGGGGGAAATGACCCATATGCCAGCTGGGTAAAACCCAAGATGCGATCAGAGACTGGGTTAATTAATTGATTCATTAATTAATTTGCATAATTAACTTTATACAGAAAGTGTCCCAGAAACAGCTTTGTGCTGCTACTGATGATGCAGACATGAGATGATTTCCACCCTGATGTGACGAAATTCCACTTGTCACCCATGGGATAGTGGGTTTCCCATGACTTCTCAGAGTAACATAAAGTAATGTTGTGTGTGTGGCAATACCAAAAGGGACAGTTCTCTATAATACTGGATATAACGCACTAGTGGGCTTCCCATGAGTTCTCAGAGTAACATAAAGTAATGTTGCGTGTGTGGAAATACCAAAGGGACAGTTCTCTATAATACTGGCTCATAACGTGCTGGAGTGCTGGTTTGGCTCATTTGAGCCACCAGTTCAGCGTGGAAGGATATCTCAGCATTCTATCTTTGTAGGCAGTTGACATGTCTACCTTGAGTCGACTGCATTCTGGCTCCTGAAGCTGCGCTACATTCATTTTCCAGCATCCATGTCTCCCCCATACCTTCTAATGATGGGGCCAGACAGTGCAGATGTATGCACCCTGCCTGGTAAAGACTAATGGCCATCTCTCTGCATCTGTCGTCATTGCTGCTAGATCAGGGGAGACAAAAATGTGGTCGAGGTCACTCGCTGAGTGCTTGGTGATGTTTGTGTATCTGGGGCGGTCGTCATCCACCCTTCTGCAAGTGTCTTGCAACAACAGATGAAGTGCAGGACATGTGATGTGATTGAGATACTGATCATTCGAATGAAGCACGCTGTTGAAGTCCCCACCAAGGATACAGTTGTCATAGCATTGCAGGAAGACAGGCATTATCTCCTCTGAAGAGACTGATTATGTCTCTTGTACATGTCAGAGGAGAAATAGATGCTTATAATCCAAATACCTTGGTGGTCACTGCCACTCTCTTGTGGAAAGCAAGTACATCGCCTTGTTAGCCCCTATGCTGTCTCATACCAGTGTTGCTATACTGCTACGCTCATTGTCAGTGGGTTAACGAATGAAGCATGACAACAGAGGTCTGGAAAGGTATCTAAACACACTTTTTGCATGAGTGCAATGTCCAAATCTTACATTCGAATCATATCACACAGCAACTGAAGCTTCACTTTTGAACTGTTGGCGTTGATGTTTATGGAACCAATGTGGTAGCCTGCCAGAGACTTACAGGTGCAGGGACACTCACTGCAAGAGGTTGGTGTGATGGTTCGACTTCTTCTTCAGTGTCCAAGGCCATGTCTTTCTCAACTTCACCAAAAATGTATTAATCATGTGTCACTGAGGCGTCGGGTGCAGGCACAACCTCAGTTGCAGAATCTTCTTTGTTATCATCCACTCACATATATGGCTGGGGGTTACATCAGCCATTAGCACCTCCAGGAAGCTCAATGTCGATATTGGCGCTGCAGTGGCAGGGGAGCTTGCTCATCCTCGCGATCATCATCAGGCTGCACTACTTTTAACAGTGTCCAATCCAGTGTGTGGGCATAGGTTTTGTGTTTCCATAGCTTCTATCAGCATGTATCGTCTGGGTGAAGTGAAGCATCATCTGCCTCTGTGTCATACAGTGCTTCCCTTGTGCTTCTCTGGCGATCGATATTTACATAAGTGGGCTTCTGTGTCAGACCCTGGCAAAGAGTGCTGATGGTCTGGCATGAATGCTGCCTTGGGCTCTATTACAATGTCCACATTTATGTCTCCATTGCCATTTTCATCGTTCGTCGATATAGGTTACACTGCAGGAGTGGGGGCTGTAATGGGTGTCGGAGTGATGTCTTTCCTCTGTAGTGCCTCAGTCCTCTGCAGAGCGTAGTTAGGGTCTGTTAGAGGCGGTAACATGCCCACATCATTCTTCAGCACTGCACAAATGTCACAGGTAGAGATGTCGGCAACAGGTATGGACCTGATCCATAGGTGGCAGTTGTGCTATGCTCTTCTGCAGAGATTCGGACCACCCATTGCCTTCTTTGCTGCAAACTGAGCATGTCTTCAGCTGATCATAGTAAATGATGATTTCTATGCATCCCAATGTATAAATAGAATGGGATGTGTTTATTTAAACTAATGTGGACCTGATACTTGGCACGAAGGAGAGGGTATGTGATAAAGTTAGTTCACTTTTCCACAGCATCATCCCATAAGGCAAAGCACAGACACCACTTCGTCTGTAGGCAGTTCGAAAAGGATTACCAAAATGCCAGTCTTCTTCAGTCCCAGCCCAGCTTGCTCACTCTCCATATCACTCACATTACCACCTGAGTGGCACAGTATGGACCAGTTTTTATTCTCTCGAAGGATCCTGTCACACATTATATCGTTGAGAAGCTTTAAAAGCACCAGACTGCTGACACTGTAAAGATGTAGAGGGTGATTTTGCTAGCTTGTACAAACTGCAGGGATTTATTGATGAGAAGATACAAAACAAAAAAGGTCTAATTAACTTATGTCTGGAAATATGTGGTTTCCATGTTAGAGACGATTTATTCAATCATACATTATTACAGAGACTGCAGTCTAACACACACTGTACCATGCAGTAACAGTTACAGTATGTGGTCAAAATGGTTTTCATGTGCCTCAACACATGCATGTAAGTGATATAGCGCGTAAAATTTGAAATTTTCCCGGCGAATCAACTGGTCAAAAAGATTTCTGGTTTGCAGCCGGTCGTCATAAACTTCATTGCACGATATTTCGGCTGGACAACTGCCAGCCATTTTCAGGTGAGCCGAACGAGGACTGACGAAGACGGTCTCCGCTCCAGCTTATACAGCGCGCTGATGGTACTACCGCGCATGCGCTGCAGTCGAGGAGACAGAAGGACGACACCGCCAAGCGACAGCGCCCTCGCTGATTGAACTGCAAGACTCAGCTGTCGTCGGTATTGTCGCTGGCCACAGCCATCGAAGTCTTGTCTTCGTCTCGAGCAAATTTCGGAGATGACGGGATTCCATGCGTTATTCAGTTGGTAACTACTGTCACGGTTCATTAGATTTCCCGCAATGCGTATTTCAACTGATTCTTTGATAATGGAGTCCCAAAAAGTTTTTGCAGTGGCCAAAATCGAAGTTTTGTCGTACTCCATTGAATGTCCGTTAGAAATACAATGTTTCGGAACTGTAGACTTACTGGGATGCAGTAGGCGAGTGCAACGTTGATGTTCTGTACAACGCTCTTCCACTGTACGCGTTGTCTGTCCTGTATAGGCCATACCACACTGACACGGTAATTTGTAAATTCCCGCCTTCCACAGTAACAAATCATCCTTCACCGATCCCAGCAAATCCGAAATCTTAGAAGGCGGACGAAAAACCACTTCAACATTAAAACGATTAAGAATCCTTGTTATCTTGAAGGAGATATTTCCGACAAAGGGAAGAAAAGCTAGGGACTTGGCTGGCGCGTCCTCCTCTTTATCCACTTCCCGGTTCCTGGCTCCAGTTGAGAAGGCCCGGTTAATCTGCCGGGTCGAGTACCCATTGTCTCTGAACACCGTCCTCAAATGTGCCAGTCACTTAGGCAAATTCTCTGCATCCGACACTGTGTGTGCCCTGTGTACAAGGGTTTTAAGTACACTCAGGGTCTGGAATGGGTGATGGCAACTTGAAGAATGTAAATACAAATCAGCGTGAGTGGGCTTGCGATAGACAGAATGTCCCACAGTGTCGTCACTCTTCCGTTTAACCAAAACATCCAGGAATGGAAGGCAGCCATCTTTCTCTAGTTTCATAGTAAATCGAATATTCTCATGGATGGAGTTAAGATGATGAAAAAACTCCATTAACTTCTCCTCTCCGTGCGGCCACACTATGAAAGTGTCATCGACATATCTCCAACAGACTGTGGGCTCTCTACTTAAGTAGTTCGGATCTTCTAGTGAGTTCTGATGTAGTTTCCCTTTTCACAAAAGTACCTCTTGCGGATTCCTTGATTCTAATTGGTCAACAGTTTGAATCGGACATTACTGCTTTATTCCGACATACTCTTTCCTCAACTTATTTTACACTCCTGGAAATTGAAATAAGAACACCGTGAATTCATTGTCCCAGGAAGGGGAAACTTTATTGACACATTCCTGGGGTCAGATACATCACATGATCACACTGACAGAACCACAGGCACATAGACAGAGGCAACAGAGCATGCACAATGTCGGCACTAGTACAGTGTATATCCACCTTTCGCAGCAATGCAGGCTGCTATTCTCCCATGGAGACGATCGTAGAGATGCTGGATGTAGTCCTGTGGAACGGCTTGCCATGCCATTTCCACCTGGCGCCTCAGTTGGACCAGCGTTCGTGCTGGACGTGCAGACCGCGTGAGACGACGCTTCATCCAGTCCCAAACATGCTCAATGGGGGACAGATCCGGAGATCTTGCTGGCCAGGGTAGTTGACTTACACCTTCTAGAGCACGTTGGGTGGCACGGGATACATGCGGACGTGCATTGTCCTGTTGGAACAGCAAGTTCCCTTGCCGGTCTAGGAATGGTAGAACGATGGGTTCCATGACGGTTTGGATGTACCGTGCACTATTCAGTGTCCCCTCGACGATCACCAGTGGTGTACGGCCAGTGTAGGAGATCGCTCCCCACACCATGATGCCGGGTGTTGGCCCTGTGTGCCTCGGTCGTATGCAGTCCTGATTGTGGCGCTCACCTGCACGGTGCCAAACACGCATACGACCATCATTGGCACCAAGGCAGAAGCGACTCTCATCGCTGAAGACGACACGTCTCCATTCGTCCCTCCATTCACGCCTGTCGCGACACCACTGGAGGCGGGCTGCACGATGTTGGGGCGTGAGCGGAAGACGGCCTAACGGTGTGCGGGACCGTAGCCCAGCTTCATGGAGACGGTTGCGAATGGTCCTCGCCGATACCCCAGGAGCAACAGTGTCCCTAATTTGCTGGGAAGTGGCGGTGCGGTCCCCTACAGCACTGCGTAGGATCCTACGGTCTTGGCGTGCATCCGTGCGTCGCTGCGGTCCGGTCCCAGGTCGACGGGCACGTGCACCTTCCGCCGACCACTGGCGACAACATCGATGTACTGTGGAGACCTCACGCCCCACGTGTTGAGCAATTCGGCGGTACGTCCACCCGGCCTCCCGCATGCCCACTGTACGCCCTCGCTCAAAGTCCGTCAACTGCACATACGGTTCACGTCCACGCTGTCGCGGCATGCTACCAGTGTTAAAGACTGCGATGGAGCTCCGTATGCCACGGCAAACTGGCTGACACTGACGGCGGCGGTGCACAAATGCTGCGCACCTAGCGCCATTCGACGGCCAACACCGCGGTTCCTGGTGTGTCCGCTGTGCCGTGCGTGTGATCATTGCTTGTACAGCCCTCTCGCAGTGTCCGGAGCTAGTATGGTGGGTCTGACACACAGGTGTCAATGTGTTCTTTTTTCCATTTCCAGGAGTGTATGTTTAACCAGGAATATTTTGAACAGTCTGACTGTGTCGCCATGGGCAGCCCTCTGTCTCCTCTGGTGGCTAACCTCTTTATGGAGGATTTTGAGGAGAGAGCACTTGAATCAGCGGTCTGTAAACCACACAGTGTCGGATGCAGAGAATTTGCCTAAGGAACTGGCACATTTGAGGACGGTGTTCAGAGACAATGGGTACTCGACCCGGCAAATTAACAGAGCCTTCTCAACTGCAGTCAGGAACCGGGAAGTGGATAAAGAGGAGGACGCGCCAGCCAAGTCCCTAGCTTTTCTTCCCTTTGTCGGAAACATCTCCTTCAAGATAACAAGGATTCTTAATCGTTTTAATGTTGAAGTGGTTTTTCGTCCGCCTTCTAAGATTTCGGATTTGATGGGATCGGTGAAGGATGATTTGTTACTGCGGAAGGCGGGAATTTACAAAATACCGTGTCAGTGTAGTATGGCCTATATAGGACAGACAACGCGTACAGTGGAAGAGCGTTGTACAGAACATCAACGTTGCACTCGCCTACTGCAACCCAGTAAGTCTACAGTTGCGGAACATTGTATTTCTAACGGACATTCAATGGAGTACGACAAAACTTCGATTTTGGCCACTGCAAAAACTTTTTGGGACTCCATTATCAAAGAATCAGTTGAAATACGCATTGCGGGAAATCTAATGAACCGTGACAGTGGTTACCAATTGAATAACGCATGGAATCCCGTCATCTCCGAAATTTGTTCGAGACGAAGACAAGACTTCGATGGCTGTGGCCAGCGACAATACCGACGGCAGCTGAGTCTTGCTGTTCCACCAGCGAGGGCGCTGTCGCTTGGCAGTGTCGTCTTTCTGTCTCCTCGAGTGAAACGCATGCGCGGCAGTACCATTAGCGCGCCATGTAAGCTGGAGCGGAGAACGTCTTCGTCAGTCCTCGTTCGGCTCACCTGAAGATGGCTGGCAGTTGGCCAGCCGAAATATCGTGCAATGAAGTTTACGACGACCGGCTGCAAACCCGAAATCTTTTTGACCTGCTATAGCGTGTTCTGTCTCCCCTGTTCTCATCGGCCAGGTTGCATTCCAACAGTATCAAAGTTATCATGAATACACTCCTCCTGTGTGCCACATCTGGAATTGGCTCTGCACATACGATATTTTTGAGATGGCCCCATAGCCAGAAATGGCACGAGTTGAGATCCGATGAATGAGCAGTCAATGCAATTGGACCTCATCTTCTGATCCATCGACCAGGGAAGGCACGATTGAGATGCGTCTAGACGTTAACGGCGAAGTGGGCTGGAGCACCATCATGCAGTAGCCACATAACCCTTCGAATCTTCAAAAGCACTTATTCCAGCAGGAGCGGAAAAGTTACTTGCAAGAAACGCCAATAGTTTCGGCCTGTTAGGCTGCACCAGTGCTGATGATTCACTGTGACCATACCATGGGGGTTCTGCACACTATCACCCAGATGACATATGAAAGTTGAAGATACCATTCTGCATAAAGATGGCCGCATCTGTGAATAGGATGGATGACACAGATCCCAGAATCGTGGTTGCCTGGTGAAGAAACCAGTGACAAAACTGCTCCTGATGTGGAAAGTCTGTCGCTGTTAAGCCCTCCACACGCTGCAAGCGATAAGGGTAGTAGCAGTTGCGATGGAGAATGTTCCATAGGGTCGTCTGGCTTACCTGCACTGACGGGCCAACTGCCTGGTACTGACACAGCAGTCGCCTTCCACAGTGGAAATAACATTTTCCTCCAAGTCTGGTGTCCGAACATTTCAGGTATGTCCTTCATGAATTCCTGCCTCCTGAAACGACCTTGTCTCAGAAAAACGGCGAAACATTGTTGCAAACGTTGAATGTTGTAGTAGTTGTTGGCAGGGATAGGTCTCCTGATGCAACCTAGCTGCCTGCCGCCCATTGTCATTTGCTTTTCCGTAAGTAAACACTACGTTGGCAAGCCCTCTATTCAAACCACGGTGTACAACACTATACCACATCCTCTATAAGGTGAGTCAGCAATAGAAGTGAATCGGACAAAACATTACGTATTACTATGGCAGGAAAGAGCGTTAGGGCATAACATATGAGGAACAGTACCACCCTCTAGGAGGAAACCAGGCATACTGCAACTTAAGCTGGATGGTACAGCGTGTATTAGGGCGCGGCCTCTGTAACAAAGTATGACTGAATAAATGGTCTCTAGCATGGAAACCATGCATTCCTGGACATAATTTAATTAGACCTTTTTTGTTCCATATTCTCTCGTCGATTAGTCCCTAGATTTGGAACACAGTGGATAAAAATCATCCTGTATTTCAACAAGCTCACCACTAAGGATCTTTACTTCTTCCCAGAGAAGACGTTCTAATTTTAGACCTTTCAGTCGAGTAAATTCACTGCTGAAAGCGTATTTCTGGGTCAGTTTCCTGTAATAATTGGCCACTCTAACCGACGAAAACACTGGGAAGTTCCAAACGGCCGAGACAAGTAGACAAATACCAAACGCACGTTTCAAGGCAGAGACGTAAGCAGTACGCCTGCACAACACAACTCCTCGAGCCAAACTGTCCACTCCAACTATGTGAGCACACTTCCTAGATGAGTCCAAACATTCATATGTCACGGAGTCAACAACGCTTATGAGCGCTCAATCCGTGATTTCTTCAGAGGGAGAGGCAAATATTTAATCGTAATTTTAGATAATCGAGGCGTGGATGTATCACTGACGCTTACAGTGTCTATGTTTATATACTGTCTGTATCTTCACATTACAATGTCCTTCAGACATGCATACAAGGGCATTGTAATGTGAAGATGCAGACACTGTTGAAACACAGACATTGTAACCGTCAGCAGTGGATAAAATTAATGATGAGGGACGTATGAACCTCATGTACTAACTAGCCAACATTACAGTATCGATGTTGGAACCCAAATGGAAAATGACGTCCTTTATAAAATTCATAAAGATTGCGAACTCGTATTACAAGAAGTCTCCGGAAATTCCTTCATAAATAAGGAGAAATAATAGATAATCAACCCAAAATAACGTCTCAAAGAGTGAAAGTGAAAATGTAACGGCAAAATATTCATCAAAGATATTTCCACAATTGCTAAAGTAATTTTTGTGTATTATGTAACAAGCTCCTCGTTATCGTAGGGAATGCACAGCGTCCCTCATTCTCTTTCATCCAAAAGCCTCCACAGTACCTCTCACTAGTC
Source organism: Schistocerca piceifrons (assembly GCF_021461385.2). Classification (NCBI taxonomy): domain Eukaryota; kingdom Metazoa; phylum Arthropoda; class Insecta; order Orthoptera; family Acrididae; genus Schistocerca; species Schistocerca piceifrons. Next base: position 92,880,570 of record NC_060143.1, on the reverse strand, counting down.
AATCCCTGCTCGTAGTTCCTAGAAGCTCACATTGCATCATCCAGCTTTCCATCTATAATATACATCACGTCGCCAGAATCCTTTTGAAGACCTCATCATCTGTATTCTAACCTACTAATTCGTTTTATTTCATAGAAACCAACTTCTGCAGAGCAGTAACACTACTGCCACTACCGGATCATTCCCCATTTCCCAATAAAAAAATCCGTATACGATGAGTAGTACTGAACTTCCAGTGATTTAGCTTTGCATGTAGGTGCATGTATGTGTATTCCACTGTAATATGTTAAATACTACAAAATCCGTATTTAAATTAAGATTAAGTGAAACGTTTAAGGAAGAGGATGAAATTAGTGACTAATGGACTCTCGACAACGAGGTCATTAAAGATGGAGCACATGCCCCTGATTAGGAAGGACGGGAAGGAAACCGGCCGTGTCCTTTCAAAGGAACGATCCTGGCATTTGTTTTGTGTTGATCATTCACAAGATCGATCGCACCTGATGGTCAAACGGAATATTTCAGTGTGCCTCATCCTAGTCTCTACGCTTCATTGATGTTTCCATTCATCAGGAACGACACGTGGTTCGGAGTCCACGTCAAACCGCAGACTTTTATCGGTCGGATTACCGGGGCCGGGACACATTATTTAGGGGCGCGGAAGCGCCGGGAGATTGGCACCCAGCCGTTAGGCTACACGGAATTTGCGTTATTTTATTGTTATTATTCAAAAGACGTATTTTAATGGTGTGGAGCAAATCAGTTTACAAAAATTGGAACAATTTTTCTAATGCATCTATACTGCTTATACAGGGTGGTCCAATGATCGTGAAAGGGCCAAATATGTCACGAAATAAGCGTCAAACGAAAAAACTACAACGAACGTAAGTCGTCTAGCTTGAAGGGGGAAACCAGATGGCGCTATGGTTGGCCCGCAAGATGGCGCCGCCATACGTCAAACGGATATCAACTGCGTTTTTTTTTAAATAGGAACCCCCATTTTTATTACATATTCGTGTAGTACGTAAAGAAATATGAATGTTTTAGTTGGACCACTTTTTTCGCTTTGTGATAGATGGCGCTGTAATACTCACAAACATATGGCTCACAATTTTAGACGAACAGTTGGTAACAGGTAGGTTTTTTAAATTAAAATACAGAAGGTAGGTACGTTTGAACATTTTATTTCGGTTGTTCCAATGTGATACATGTACCTTTGTGAACTTATCATTTCTGAGAACGCATGCTGTTACAGCGTGAATACCTGTAAATACCACACCAATGCAATAAATGCTCAAAATGATGTCCGTCAACCTCAATGCATTTGGCAAACGATATTCCTCTCAACAGCGCGTAGTTCGCCTTCCGTAATGTTCGCACATGCATTTACAATGCGCTGACGCATGTTGTCAGGCGTAGTCGGTGGATCACGATAGCAAATATCCTTCAACTTTCCCCAGAGAAAGAAATCCGGGGACGTCAGATCAGGTGAACGTGCGGGCGATGGTATGGTGCTTCGACGACCAATCCACCTGTCATGAAATATGCTATTCAATGCCGCTTCAACAGCACGCGAGCTATGTGCCGGACATCCATCATGTTGGAAGTAAATCGCCATTCTGTCATGCAGTGAAACATCTTGTAGTAACATCGGTAGAACATTACGTAGGAAATCAGCATACGTTGCATCATTTAGATTGCCATCGATAAAATGGAGGCCAATTATCCTTCCTCCCATAATGCCGCACAATACAGTAACCCGCCAAGGTCGCTGATGTTCCACTTGTCGCAGCCATCGTGGATTGTCCGTTGCCCAATAGAGCATATTATGCCGGTTTACGTTACCGCTGTTGGTGAATGACGCTTTGTCGATAAATAGAACGAGTACAAACAATCTGTCATCGTCCCGTAATTTCTCTTGTGCCCTGTGGCAGAACTGAGCACGACGTTCAAAGTCGTCGCCATACAATTCCTGGTGCACAGAAATATGGTATGGGTGCAATCGATGTTGATGTAGCATTCTCAACACCGACGTTTTTGAGATTCCCGATTCTCGTGCAATTTGTCTGCTACTGATGTGCGGATTAGCCGCGACAGCGGCTAAAACACCTACTTTGGCATCATTATTTGTTGCAGGTCGTGGTTGACGTTTCACATGTGGCTGAACACTTCTTCTTTCCTTAAATAACGTAACTATCTGGCGAACGGTTCGAACACTTGGATGATGTCGTCCAGGATACGGAGCAGCATATATAGCACACGCCCGTTGGGCATTTTGATCACAATAACCACACATCAACACGATATCGACCTTTTCTGCAATTGGTAAACGGTCCATTTTAACACGGGGAATGTATCACGAAGCAAATACCGTCCGCAGTGGAGGAATGTTACGTGATACTACGTTTGTGACTATTACAGCGCCATCTATCACAAACCGAAAAAAGTGGTCCAACTAAAACATTCATATTTCTTTACGTACTACACGAATATAAAATAAAAATGGGAGTTCCTATTTTTAAGAAACGCAGTTGATATACGTTTGACCTATGGCAGTGCCATCTAGCGGGCCAACCATAGCGCCATCTGGTTTCTCCCTTCAAGCTAGACGACTTTCGTTCGTTGTAGTTTTTTCGTTTGATGCTTATTTCGTGAGATATTTGGCCCGGTCACTATCAATGGACCACCCTGTATAGTGAAGACTACATAGAATATTAAATAATATTATAGTTCTACTACTGAAAGTGCTGTTTGTCTACGAACTATTGATCGGTAACAGAGTGTGATTCAGGCAGGCAGGCAGGCTGTCGCCATTAACACTGTGACAGGGAGGGGAGCCGTGGAGCGTTTACGGTGACTGGTAAAAGGAGCGGGTGGCGAGTTTCGTCTCCCTCATACAGTGCTGCCACCACACATGTGCTCTCTGTTTCATACAGATCATCGACGAAAGTGGAAGCGACTGCATGAGACCAACAACGCCCAGTCGCTTGGCAATCTGCAGCGCCGACCATCCAGCGGACCCATCGATCTTAAAAAGTTACTCAAGTAGTATGTCAGTTAATTACAAGTAACACAGAAACTAAAAGCATCTGCAGTGAAAAATAGAAATACATACGGTAGGACCTGTCATGGAGAAACATTTAATGCACAGATTGAAAGTTAACTCTGATGTCAGTCAAAAAAATGGTTCAAATGGCTCTGAGCACTATGGGACTCAACTGCTGAGGTCATTAGTCCCCTAGAACTTAGAACTAGTTAAACCTAACTAACCTAAGGACATCACAAACATCCATGCCCGAGGCAGGATTCGAATCTGCGACCGTAGCGGTCTTGCGGTTCCAGACTGCAGCGCCTTTAACCGCACGGCCACTTCGGCCGGCTTGATGTCAGTCAGTTACATCTACAGTCAGTTGAAGAAACAAATTCGTTGCAGTGTAATTACACTTTTTGTAAAGCACAAAGACCATGTGCTAATTTAATGCAATGTACAGCAAATTTAATGAGATGATAGTAGAAATCTGAAAGACGAGTCTAAAAGTTTGACAGGAGCCTGCATATGAGAACCAGATATTATTCCGATAACAAACATTTAACTACCTCAGATATTCTTCAGTACGACATTAACTTATTAATTTGTAAAGGAAAATTTCTTAAGAACGGAGTGGAGTAGCAATTAAAAAATAAATAAAAACAGAAGAACACAATGGGTTTTGGGCTACAACATCATGCCTATACAACAGGTTATATCTGAAGCGGGCGAATGCAAAGTACCTGATCAGAGGCAGGAAAGCCCACCTGTTTTCAGTACATCTCCAAACTCCATGATAGCCTGTCCCTGTTGGCAGGCTCTTGCATGCAATGCAATGGAGTGGCATAAGCCGCCAGATCGTGACAGCTTCACCAAACATGCACCGAAGAATCCCTGTAAGTATTAAAGTGGGGAAGCTGTTATCATCACTAAGGGCTTAAGGTAAGGGTGCTCTGTGTCCCCAATTTGCTTGAACATCTGTGTACAGCATGCCTTGTGCACCTGGGGATGTAAGTTCATGCCATGGGGGACTATTCCGGAATCTTTTGCCAATGGAGAGATCATCATGTCACTTCTTCAGTTACAGGCCACATGTCCTGTGGATACACGTTACTTGTCTTTAATGCAGTGGTTTCCATTGCCTTCTGCATCCTCATGTCGTTGATCATTGCTGATTCTTCCGCCTTTAGGGGCAATTTCCCACCCCTAGGACAAGAGAGTGTCCTGAACCTCTATCCGCTCCTCCGCCCTCTTTGACAAGGCCGTTGGCAGAATGAGGCTCATTAGCCGATAGCAACACAATATTTCGACCAGAGATAAGACCTCGCGTCTGCATGTTTGGAGACGTTGGTTTCCACACACAGACAGGAAGCAGACAGATATAGGAAGTGAGCATGGAATTACTCGATCAACAGAATGCTGCCACTTGATGCTTTGCTTAGGGCTGTGAGATCAGAGGAGGCCGACATCTGGCACATGGTCGGTAGTATTTAGTATCGTCACGATAAAGGATGACAGCCAAAAACAGTAGCAGGTTAAAAATTTATTAAAATTTCTTGACCAAGGTTTCGGTACATATAAATATACCTTCATCAGAAGTAAAAAATCTGAAATTACATCATGTAATGGAGATTAAGAAAACAATTATTTATCCTGCAACTGTTTTTGGCTGTCATCCTTTATCGTGAAGAAATTCAACAGTTGCTGTTGCAGCCATGTTTAAAATCTTGAAATTTAGTATCGTGTTCTGTAATTAGGACACTGGTCGGTTTTTGGCCTCCATGGCGGAACCGCACGATACACATGTGGCAGACCCCAAACTGCTGCTATTGTACCACACTTCATTCCATTTGTTGGTGCTTACGGTTATTATATCATGGGAAGCGAGGGTGAGTGGGGATGGGGGTGTGAGCTCTACCCAAGTGGAGGAGACCTGTTTCCTGCAAACTGATTAAATAAAGAATTTGTGTCAATATATTATTGACATTGATTTGAATTCCATGTCATGAGATCCTTGCTCTCCAGCACAGACTGAGTCTTTTTCATGCCAGTTTTTTTGAGAAGGGAGGGAGAAAGGGGAGGGGGTGTGGGACGACCTCTGATGGTGGCATTGTGCACTAGCTCAGTCGACCCCTGCGTGTCAAGGTGAGCACACATGCGAAAATTTTCCAACAGGGCAACACCTTCAATGTACAGCAGTGTAATTACGTAATTAGGACATGTAGTTACTGGATGTGAGCTTTTCCTGACAAATAGAGATCGAACCGCTGGAAATTGAATTGTTAAATAAACAGCATTTTCTCTGCTATGTAATTGACACTGACTTCAATTTCATATTATTATATCCTTCCTCTCCAGCACAGATTGAGTTTTTTTCCTGCAACTTTTTCTTGTGGGTGAGGAGTGGGGGATGGGATGAGAGGGCAGGGGGTAATTAATTAGGGATTTAATTATTTAGTACAATAATTTGACAACAAATGTGTGCTTGTATTTGCGAGAGGTAGTGAGAAGATTGGGGATTTCCCACAGAGATGGAAGAAGGTGACAGGGAGGGGGAGAGGGGGGGGGAGTTTCTCAGAAGGACAGATTAACCCAAGGAGTTCATAAATCAACCCCAGCGGATGATAAATCGTTTCACAGAACAACAGGTTAAGGGGAGGGGAAGAGGTACTAAATCAATCCAGTTTGGCCCTGAATGCATGCTTGCCCCTTAATATATGCTACTTATACTAACAAAACGTCCCAAAACATACTTTGCCATACTACTGTCAGTCCAGTTACACACACTGATGAGACACAACTCCGCCTGCGCCGCACAACAGCGTACTGCTAACGCTGCACAGCAGCGTTCCTGTTTGTGTGTGTGTGTGGGGGGGGGGGGGGGGTTTCTACAGTTAATCATTGACTTTTTTCTGGTCACGAATGGCAACATATGTCTACGCACACATGCTTCTTGGCTTTCTTACTGACGGTTATAAATCATAGGTATTGGAAGTCTGACATTTACTTGACAGTCCATTAGACTTTAATGCAAGACATGGCCATTAATATATATCATAGGACAAGCAGATATCTTTATGCGAACACAACTAACAGCAATGGAGAAACGCTAAGAAAACTTGTAACTTCTATCTGCAATTAGGAACATCTTTTTAAAAATGTGAAATTCATACATAGAGCTAGTTATATCTTAAAACACAAATTGGATGGTTAAAATAAAATCTAGTCATAGACGAGAGACTGCTAGTCGACTATTCAGCGCAAATTACAGGCTGGTTGTTTGTGGCCGACAGTATCACAGATGTGTCCCATCGGGTTGAGCTCAGGCGAATGTGGTGGCCAACACATCAACGTGAGTTCACTATCGTGCGCCTCAAATCACAGACTCTTGACTCTGGCTTTACAACGCGGAGAATTATCCTACTGGAAGATGTCATCACTGTCGAGTGAGACACGAAGCATGAAAAAAAGCAGTTAGTTCTCGTTCTTTACAGCTGTTATGGGCCTTCGGTTACCACCACACGTCCCTTGGATGTCCAGGCGATTGTCCGTCGTAGGTTAATACTATCCTCACCAACCTGCATCTGTGAGGTGCACGTTACGAGCAGCCGACAACGTGGATGACGACGTCTCCGGACACTGCCGTTGACCTGGTGTAACGACAACATGATTCATCCGGGCAGGCGACAAGTTTTCGTTGGCCCGCGGTCTAATGTCGATCATCCCGTTCCCGCTGTATTCGTAACTGACAATGTCGTTGGGTCAGTATGAGAACGCGAAGGGGTCATTTGCCGCCAAGTTCTGCATACGGCAATGAGCGACGAGCAGTATGCTCTGAAACACCTGTGGCTGCGCCGGCATTGTGCTGGGTCGTCAGAACTGACACAGATCGCCGGCTGTCTTGCTTTGCAGGGCGGGCAACCCTCTGATCTACGCGTTTTGTGGTGAGGCGTGGACGCCTGCCCTCGGTTTCGCTGTCCTTCGAGCACTTTGCAGGCAGGGCCACGCGAATCGCCAACCAGCTTCCGAGCTGCTGGCCCCAGTAACGCTCTGCCCCTTTTCGGAGCCGCTTATATGAGTGGATTTTCCTATGTGCGGGCCGTATCATCCACAGAACGAAATCCCTTTCGCTTATGCTCTGCTATCAGTTGCCCTTAACGCAAGCAGCAGGCAGCAGTCACTAGCACGGAAGGTGTCGTCGTGATGTTGGCTCATAAGTGTAGATGTTTTACTATAAACTAACAAAATACAGTAGGGGTATCCTGATGCAAAGGTACGGAAATCAGAAACTGAATTAGGCCTACCACGAAAGTTTCACAGCGCATTTATAGAATTTTCATTGCGAATCTGTAATGAAATGAAAGAGGAATAACTCTAATCTCGTGTTGTGTTTTATGCTTGAATCACTATTGTTTTTAATTTTAATGACCTGTATTCCTTAATACAGTGAGAACAATGAGACAGTGTTCCGTGAGAGAAGTTAAGTATTGAGCTCATGCATCCAATTAAAATATAAGAGCTGAAGGTAAATGATACTAGAAACTCAGCAAATAGTTGTGATTTAAACGGAAGTAAAGAGAAAAAATATGATACACATTACTGTAAGACAAAGAGTAACACTGACAAGAGGAAGAAGATGAACTATGGCCGGACAAAAAACGGAAGATAATAACGTGAAACTAATATTACTTCTGTGAGGTTGGAGATACTATAATTATATGGCACTGCCTCTCAGTCTACGACTCATGATAAACAACTCTCAGAGAAGTGTGACGCAGCAGCCAAATAAATTTCCTTTTGACGCCGTTTCTCAGAGACAGACAGACAAACAGAGCGCTTCAAAGTGATACAAACATATAAAACAAAGTATTTCATTAATTTAGGACGAAAAGGTAAAAAGGTAAAAGATCAAACGGTTGTACTTAAGGCGATATGTCAGGAAAGCTAACCTGTGGTTGATGTTTTGGTCATTGTTGTTGTTGTTGTTTTTGTTGTTGTTGTTCGCTAGTGAAGCATCTCGCCACCAGTCAGCAGTCTCCATTGTGTCACACCTGTAACAGAAGCACCGCGAAGATTAGCCGAGGCATGACAGCTATGAGACCACAAGAACATTAACTACGAGCAAGTACCCTGACTGTTTGCACACTACTGGCCATTAAAATTGCTACACCACGAAAATGACGTGCTACAGAAGCGAAATTTAACCGACAGGCAAAAGATGCTGTGGTATGCAAATGATTAGCTTTTCAGATCATTCACACAAGGTTGGCGCCGGTGGCGACACCTACAACGTGCTGACATGAGGAAAGTTTACAAACGATTTCTCATACACAAACGCAGTTGACCGGCGTTGCCTGGTGAAACGTTGTTGTGATGCCTCGTGTAAGGAGGAGAAATGCGTACCATCACGTTTCCGACTTTGATAAAGGTCGGATTGTAGCCTATCGCGACTGCGGTTAATGGTAACGCGACATTGCTGCTAGCGTTGGTCGAGATCAAATGACTGTTAGCAGAACATGGAATCGGTGGGTTCAGGAGGGTAATACGAAACGCCGTGCTGGATCCCAACGGCCTCGTATCACTAGCAGTCGAGATGACAGGCATCTTATCCGCATGGCTGTAACGGATCGTGCAGCCGCGTCTCGATCCCTGAGTCAGCAAATGGGGACGTTTGCAAGACAACCACCATCTGCACGAACAGTTCGACGACGTTTGCAGCAGCATGGACTATCAGCTCGGAGACCATGGCTGCGGTTACCCTTGACGCTACATCACGGATAGGAGCGCCTGCGATGGTGTACTCAACGACGAACCTGGGTGCACGAATGTCAAAACGCTATTTTTTCGGATGAATCCAGGTTATGTTTACAGCAACATGATGGTCGCATCCGTGTTTGGCGACATCGAGGTGAACGCACATTTGAAGCGTGTATTCGTCATCGCCATACTGGAGTATCTCCCGGCGTGATGGTATGGGGTGCCATTGGTTACAGGTCTCGGTCACCTCTTGTTCGCATTGACGGCACTTTGAACAGTGGACGTTACATTTCAGATGCGTTACGACCTGTGGCTCTACCCTTCATTCGATCCCTGCAAAACCCTGCATTTCAGCAGGATAATGCACGACCACATGTTGCAGGTCCTGTACGGGCCTTTCTGGATGCAGAAAATGTTCGACTGCTACCCTGGTCAGCACATTCTCCAGATCTCTCGCCAACTGAAAACGTCTGGTCAATGGTGGTCGAGCAGCTGGCTCGTCACAATACGCCAGTCACTACTCTTGATGAACTGCGGTATGGTGTTGAAGCTGCATAGGCAGCTGTACCTGTACACGTCATCCAAGCTCTGTTTGAGTCAATGCCGAGGCGTATCAAGGCCGTTATTACGACCAGAGGTGGTTGTTCTGGGTACTGATTTCTCAGGATCTATGCACCCAAATTGCGTGAAAAAGTAATATGTCAGTTCTAGTATAATATATTTATCCAATGAATACCCTTTTATCATCTACATTTCTTCTTGGTGTAGCAATTTTAATAGCCAGTAGTGTATTCGATAAGTTAACTCCTGATAACGATGGAAGAAACTTGGTGGGCACCAGAACCCGACATGAATACAGTTAGTGAACGAAAGGTTTCTTCTTCGTTTCAAAACTGATTAAATATTTGTAAGCGATTGCTGCAAAACTCAAGCTGCGACGTAAAATTTTATTCGAAATCACCTTTATTATTAATGAGTTTTTAATGTTGCTGATCAACTGTCATATAATAATTTATAAATGAACTCACTACTATTTGACTGCCTTTTTGTTTATTTAACTACCACCTAGGTTTCGGTTTTTTACGCCATTTTTAAGTGATTGATTTTATGTCATTAACATACACTGCAGGATATCAAGCTCAAAATTTGCCATAAATTAAGAAAAATATTGGCTCCCTACGAAATGCCAGGAACAAAATCATCATCTTGTAAAAAAGATCAGTAAATAAGAGTGGGAGCCTGTCATATTTATTAGAAACAAGTTTACTTGGCACAAGATGATGGTTTTACATATGGCATTTCGTGGGGACCCAACAATTTTCTTAGTTTATGACCAATTTTGAGCCTGATGTCCGGCAGTATATGTTAATGACATAAACTCAATCACTTGAAAATGGCACAAAAGGCCAAAACCTAGGTCATAATTAAATAGACAACAATATAGTCAGATGGCGGTGTGCTCATTTATGAACCGCGATTATTACAACATCTGTGGACATACAGTTAGAGAAGTGAAAACACATTTCTTACTAATTGCGTTGTAAAAAGGGTACATTTGAAGCCTTTTTTATGTAACAAGGGCTTTTAGAAAAGGCAACGACATGTTTTCATATTTGTTCTCAAACTCGGGAATAATTTGTCCAGTTAAATTCGGGACGCCTTGCGTCCTAACTTCTCCAAGAAACACTACAAAAACCTATACTATTACGTATGAAAAAAGGATAAAGCTACGATTGGGCTTGAGAAAGTAAGATATATATTGTAATGTCAGGCCAAGTAACTTGCTGCACAACACTTCGAAGTGACACAGATACGTGGCACTATTTCTCAACACAGTCACCGGGTATCTGTAGACAGCAATGGAAGCGGTCTACCAGTCTTTCGATCCCTCCAAAATAGAAACCCGCCCCTCGGTCACTGAGCCGTTCGAGAACCCCTGTGTGAACGTTCTCATCGTTGGAAAACGTCTCTGTCCCATATGTACTGTAAGTAGACTGTTTAGGTTTTTATGTTGGTAACGCCACGTAGCGTTCTGTATGAAAATCACTGACTGTGTGTAATATCTCTTTATATTCGATGAATTATTCTGATACATTTCTACCCTTGAATGACGTTTACTAATTTTCTATCTTCATACTTGCAGAATCCATGCGCAAAGTAGTTTCATACAATAGCTATGCCATGAGCGCAAGCCACTGCTCTTGTTGCGCAATGGCGGTAGCATGCGACGACATGTGTAACTTAACTTCTGAAGTTCCTTCGTTAATCAAAGGATATGGGCCAAGTTGTGTGTGCGGGATGGATTAAAAAAGTAAAGGGAATTTTGTGATTTCGCGTGTTGCGTTACTGCGATTCACGCCTTTTTTAGTTACTGTGCTGGTAAACATGCCTGAAAAGTATCTGTACAGTATTAGCCATTACATATATTTAGTCTGTTGTCATCTGTCAAGAATACCACGTGTCTTGGGGTGATATTATCACCGATTACACTGAAGAGCCAAAGAAACGGGTACACTTGCCCAATATCGTGAAGGGCCCTCGCGATCACGCAGAAGTGCCGCAGCACGACGTGGCATGGACTCTACTAATGTCTGAAGTAGTGTTGGAGGGATCTGACACCATGAATCCTGCAGGGCTGTCTGTAAATCCGTAAGAGTACGTGTGTAGAGATCTCTTCTGAATACCAAGTTACAAGGCATCCCAGATACGCTCAGTAATGTTCATGTCTGGGGAATTGGTGACCAGAGGAAGAGCTTAAATTCAGAAGAGCGTTTCTGGAGCCACTTTGTGGCAATTCTGGATGTGTGGTGTGTCTCATTGTTCTGTTCGAATTGCCCAAGTCCGTCGGAATGCGCAATGAACATGAACGGATGCAGGTCAGAGTCGTATCTAGACGTATCAGAGATCTCATATCAGTCCAACTGCACACGCTCCACACCATTGCAGAGGCTCCACCAGCTTGAACAGTCCCCTGCTGACATGCAGGGTCCATGGATTCTTGAGGTTGTCTCCATACCCGTACACGTCCATCCGCTCGATACAATTTGAAAAGAGACTTGTCCAACGGGGCAACATGCTTCCAGTGATCAACAGTCCAATGTCGGTTTTGACGGGCGCAGGCGAGGAGTAAAGCTTTGTGTCGTGCAGTCATAATGGTTCAAATGGCTCTGAGCACTACTAACTTCTGAGATCATCAGTCGCCTAGAACTTAGAACTAATTAAACCCAACTAACCACCGGTTAGTCCCTCAGCCGTTAGGGGTAAAACCCAATGGGACTCGGGGCAAGTAAGGCTAGCAACCTGCTTCCCTGGTACTTTAAATATGATGCTGGCAACAACCAGAGCAGAATGCCTCGGACCTTTGGAGGTGACGGAGTCCCACCTCTAACTGACAAACCAGGGACTCCTAAGATACGACTTGGCAAACAAATGGTAATGAGATGGGGAGCTATTAATATCAATGGGGGCTACTCTTGGAAGAAGGCAGAGCTGGCAGAGGCTGCAAGTAAGATGGGGCTGGACGTTTTAACTGTTAGTGACATTCGGGTATTTGGAGAGGATATGGAGGCCAACAGGAACGGGCAGCAACTCTTGGATTTCTGTGCCAGTATGGGCTTAGTAATCACAAACTCCTTTTTTAAACATAAGAACATTCACCGGTATACTTGGGAAAGCAGCGGAACCAGATCTGTCATTGACTATATAATAACAGATCAGGAATTCAGGAAGGCTGTGAGGGACACACGTGTATTCAGGGGATTCTTTGATGACACTGATCATTATTTAATCTGCAGTGAAATTGGGATTGCGAGGCCGAAAGTGCAGGAGGTCAGGTCCATATGTAGGAGGATAAGAGTGGAGAAACTTCAGGATAAGGAAATCAGGCACAAGTACATAACAGTGATCTCAGAAAGGTACCAGTTAGTTGAATGTAGTCAATTACAGTCATTGGAAAAGGAATGGACAAGGTACAGGGACACAGTACTAGAAGTGGTTAAAGAATGTCTTGGAACAGTAGTGTGTAAAAGTAGGATGAAGCAAACAGCTTGGTGGAATGACACTGTCAAGGCAGCCTGTAAAAGGAAAAAGAAGGCGTATAAAAATGGCTACATACTAGAACTCAGGTAGACAGAGAAAGTTATGTTGAAGAAAGAAACAAAGCCAAACAGATAATTGCAGCATCCAAGAAGAAATCTTGGGAAGACTTTGGAAACAGGTTGGAGACATTGGGTCAAGCTGCTGGAAAACCATTCTGGAGTGTAATTAGCAGTCTTCGAAAGGGAGGTAAGAAGGAAATGACAAGTATTTTGGACAGGTCAGGAAAACTGCTGGTGAATCCTGTGGATGCCTTGGGCAGATGGAGGGAATATTTTGAAGAGTTGCTCAATGTAGGTGAAAATACGATCAGTAATGTTTCAGATTTCGAGGTAGAATGGGATAGGAATGATGATGGAAATATGATCACGTTTGAGGAAGTGGAGAAAATGGTCAATAGATTGCAGTGCAATAAAGCAGCTGGGGTGGATGAAATTAAGTCGGAACTCATCAAGTACAGTGGAATGTCAGGTCTTAAATGGCTACACAGGATAATTGAAATGGGCTGGGAGTCGGGACAGGTTCCATCAGACTGAACAAAAGCAGTAATCACACCAATCTTTAAACATGGAAACAGAAAAGATTGTAACAACTACAGAGGTATCTCTTTAATCAGCGTTGTGGGTAAAACCTTCTCAGGTATTGTTGAAAGGAAAGTGCGAGTATTAGTTGAGGAGCAATTGGATGAAAATCAGTGTGGGTTTAGGCCTCTTAGAGGTTGTCAGGACCAGATCTTTAGCTTACGGCAAATAATGGAGAAGTGTTATGAGTGGAACAGGGAATTGTATCTATGCTTTATAGATCTAGAAAAGGCATATGACCAGGTTCCTAGGAGGAAGTTATTGTCTGTTCTACGAGATTATGGAATAGGAGGCAAACTTTTGCAAGCAATTAAAGGTCTTTACATGGATAGTCAGGCAGCAGTTAGAGTTGACGGTAAACTGAGTTCATGGTTCAGAGTAGTTTCAGGGGTAAGACAAGGCTGCAACCTGTCTCCACTGTTGTTTATATTATTTATGGATCATATGTTGAAAACAATAGACTGGCTGGGTGAGATTAAGATATGTGAACACAAAATAAGCAGTCTTGCATATGCGGATGACTTAGTTGTGATGGCAGATTCGATTGAAAGTTTGCAGAGTAATATTTCAGAGCTAGATCAGAAATGTAAGGACTATGGTATGAAGATTAGCATCTCCAAAACGAAAGTAATGTCAGTGGGAAAGAAATATAAACGGATTGAGTGCCAAATAGGAGGAACAAAGTTAGAACAGGTGGACGGTTTCAAGTACTTAGGATGCATATTCTCACAGGATGGCAACATAGTGAAAGAACTGGAAGCGAGGTGTAGCAAGGCTAATGCAGTGAGCGCTCAGCTACGATCTACTCTCTTCTGCAAGAAGGAAGTCAGTACCAAGACTAAGTTATCTGTGCACCGTTCAATCTTTCGACCAACTTTGTTGTATGGGAGCGAAAGCTGGGTGGATGCAGGTTACCTTATCAATAAGGTTGAGGTTACGGATATGAAAGCAGCTAGGATGATTGCAGGTACTAGTAGATGGGAACAATGGCAGGAGGGTGTCTACAATGAGGAAATCAAAGAAAAACTGGGAATGAACTCTATAGATGTAGCAGTCAGGGCGAACAGGATTAGATGGTGGGGTCATGTTACACGCATGGGAGAAGCAAGGTTACCCAAGAGACTCATGGGTTCAGCAGTAGAGGGTAGGAGGAGTCGGGGCAGACCAAGGAGAAGGTACCTGGATTCGGTTAAGAATGATTTTGAAGTAATAGGTTTAACATCAGAAGAGGCACCAATGTTAGCACTGAATAGGGGATCATGGAGGAATTTTATAAGGGGGGGCTATGCTCCAGACTGAACGCTGAAAGGCATAATCAGTCTTAAATGATGATGATGATGATGATGATGAACCTAAGGACATCACACACATCCATGCCCGAGGCAGGATTCGAACCTGCGACCGTAGCGGTCGCTCGGTTCCAGACTGTAGCACCTAGAACCGCACTGTCGTGCAGTCATTAAGGGTACAAGAGTGGACCTTCGGCCCCTAAAGCCCATATGGATTGTGTTTCGTTGAATAGTTCGCACGCTGACACTTGTTGATGGCCCAGCATTGAAAGCTGCAGCAATTTGCGGAAGGGTTCTTCTGTCACGTTGAACGATTCTTTTAAGTCGTCGCTGGTACCTGTCTTGCAGGATCTTTTTCCGGCCGCAGTGATGCCGGAGAATTGATGTTTTACCGATTCCTGATATTCGCGGTACACTCGTGAAATGGACGTACGGAGAAAGCCCCACTTCATTGCTACCTCTGAGATGCCGTGTCCCATCGCTCGTGCGCCGCCTGTAACACCACGTTCAAATTCACTTACATCTTGATAACCAGCCATTGTAGCAGCAGTAACCGATCTAACAACTGCAGCAGACACTTGATGTCTTATACAAGCGTTGCCGGCCTCAGCGCCATATTCTGCTTGTTTGCATATGTCTGTATGTGAATACACATGCCTATACCAGTTTCTTCGGCGTTTCAGAGTATATATTTAGTATAAAAATGGATCAGCGAACAAATATTAAATTTGCTATGAGAACGATATAAACTACATCGGAGTTTTGGAGATGTTAAACATGGCTTTTGGTTTGTCTGCCATGAGCATATGAAGCGTTTTTAAGTGCTGTAAGCGTTCCGAACCGGGCCGCAAAGACGTTGAAGAAGGTGAGCGCGTGGATGCCCCAGTACATGTATGTATGTATGTATGTGTGTGTGTGTATTCCTAATGGACCAAATTGCAGACGTACCTATAACACACACACACACACACACACACACACATGCTCGAGAGAGGACTCGAACCTCCGGCGGCCGCGCAATCAGTGACATGGCGCCTCAAACCACGCGGCCACTCCGCGTAGCCCCAGTACATGATCAACCGATGAAATCGTGGAAAAAGTGATAGAAACGGTTATCAATGAGCGCCGGATTACAACCGGAGAAGTCGCTGGTGATACTGGCATATCGCTTGGCTGAAGGCATGGAATGTTTTTGGATTTTTCTGGGTATGAAACGTGTGACACTATAATTTGATTCGCCCGCATCTCGTGGTCGTGCGGTAGCGTTCTCGCTTCCCACGCCCGGGTTCCCGGGTTCGATTCCCGGCGGGGTCAGGGATTTTCTCTGCCTCGTGATGGCTGGGTGTTGTGTGATGTCCTTAGGTTAGTTAGGTTTAAGTAGTTCTAAGTTCTAGGGGACTGATGACCATAGATGTTAAGTCCCATAGTGCTCAGAGCCAGCCAGCCAGTATAATTTGATTCAAAATTCCTGAATCTCGAACAAAAACAGCGGTGGATGGAAGTTTCCCTGGAATCGCTAGATGAAGTCAACAACGAACGAAGCTGCTGAAAGATGTTATAACAGGTAATGAAACGTAGGTTCAAGGACATGACGTCGACACAGATTCACTGGCCCCCTGGAAACGTTCCGGATCGCCAGGACAGGAAAAAGTCGACAAATGGCGTCAAATGAGAAGGCTGTGCTCACAGTGTTCTTCTATTGTAGCGACGTGGTGCACCCCAAGGTCTGGCAAAAATGGAGGGCATACTATTTACTAGTTAAACGCTTCTTGCGTGAAGCAGCTCCCGGATTTGTGACTGAAGTATGTGTCTGGCAACACGATTAGTCACGAGCTCATACTTCGTTACTTCTTCGAGAATTTTTATACAAAAACGATATTATAACGATACCGCAGCCATAATTTCGCCAGACATGGCGCCGTGTGATATTTTTTGTCCCAAAAAGCAAAAAAAATGTTAAAGGATCGTCAGACTGAAAACGCATCGCTGAAAGAGCTTAACAGCCATCTCAAAGATCTAGAAGTGTCTGGAGGATGAAGAAAACCGTTGGTGTAAGTGGTGCTTTATAATGGAGACCACTTTGAAGAGGATAACAGTGATGTAGACCAGTAAATGACTCTTTCCAAGAAACGAAATGGAAATTTTTTAACACACTTTGTACGAGTTGCACCGCGACATACGCTGATTCGCAGGCCACAGGCATCACAGCCAGGTGGGTCCACCCACCGGAGTAAGAAGCCACGTCTGGGGGAGGGGACAGCGCCCAGTGCAGAGGTGGAGAGGCGGGTCAGGAGCAGCTCAGCTCAGCTCGCTCTGGCACGACCCACACCAGGAGCTGCGCGGCCGGACGGCTGCCTTGGCCGACCACAGCGGCCGGCCACTCCTCCTGCCGCTCCTGCGTGGATCTGCGAGCCACCAGCCAAATGGTTCAAATGGCTCTGAGCACTATGGGACTTAACGTCTGAGGTCATCAGTCCCGTAGACCTAACTAACCTAAGGACATCACGTACATCCATGCCCGAGGCAGGATTCGAACCAGCGGCAGTAGCGGTCGCGCGGTTCTAGACTGTAGCGCCTAGAACCGCTCGGTCACTCCGGCCGGCCCACCAGCCAAGCGACGGTCTGCAGGCGAAGGGCGCTCTCCGTAACACCGTGTTCCCCGCCCACCTCCGCCGCTGCTTTTCCGGCCTCTTCATTCCCTCAAGTCCCCACGTGCCCTGGTGCCCAGCAGAATGCACCTTCTGCCCCCACCGCTGTAGGAAGTACAGTTGGTCGTGTACGAGCTGGACCAGTTTCTCTGCAGAGTACATGTGCTGCAACGATTGTAGAGCACTAAGGGAATCGGAGCATATGAGAAGCTGTTTGCTCTGAAGGCGGCTCTCTGCTCCATTGCCTTCAGACTCTCATGGAACTCCGCAAGCTCAAACAGTATACAGTAGTATTTACAGCATGGGCCAGTAGATTTGTTAGTTTATGCCTGTCGTTTATACATTCTTTCACTTCCCATGAACTCTTATTTGCCTGTACATGCCTCGGCGACTGATGACCTCAGATGTTAAGTCCTATAGTGCACAGAGCCATTTGAACCATTTGTATATGCCTTCAATTCCTCAGTGTCTCCTTTTGGCTACCTGCCGTGTTTGCTAACGTAGTTCATTATATTTGTGAGTATTATTAGTTCATTAATCAACGCAGTCTTGCGTTTCCTATGCAACACGTTTTTCACAGATAGTATCTTTATGTACTATTTATAAATCTTCAAAGCCCCATAACAAAACACCTCTCTGATAAAAGCCAGTGTCACGCAAGAACCGTCAGAAAGAAATGAAATTGAGTTTACAAAAGATCTTCTGTAATGTAATGTAGACATTATGAAATTCTCAGGGTACTAAAAAGTATCATTATTGATTGAAACCAAATGCGTTTTTGGGAAATAAAATTTGAAACACGTACCTTTCACCCATTTCAAAGATTCACCTCTAATGACTTCTGGATGACAGTAATGAGCGACATTTCCTATGGACGACAGGACTGACGAACTATCGAGACACTTTACCTGCCAGCCTTCATGGCTGGAAGTCTTGAACGTTCCTTGCAACAAGTGGACCAACAGTGTTGTGTTGGAACGCTGTTCCAGGAAGACCCTGAAGAAAGTATACTACACAAAAGCGTATCGCTCGTAACTCTCAAGTTTCTTTGCGTTGTGGATTTAAAATTAATAAAGAAGGAGACGTGTAACATCTAACACACATTTCACAAGAGTATTTTATTTTCCATTTAGTTTGTTTGAAGCCTGATAAATTACGTAAGCTAGGACTTGTTCGACCACACAAATAGTGTTGCAGCATGTCCAGGTTTCGTCCAGCAATGTGATGCAAAGAGCGCTTCGTCGAGTAACACAAAACAATTACCACGCTAAAACTGTAAAAGCTTAGTGGAGACGGTTGCTGGACACGCAAAATCTAAGAACAACGCAAGGAGGAGAAAGACATGGTTCTAACGAAAAGGCAGTGTGGATATACGTATAGCAAAAATTTCTAGTTGAGCACAAAATAGTTCGAAAAGGATACTCAAAAAACTGTGCAATTTGTCCCCAGAAAACAGCTGAAGCTGTATGTATTTCATTGAACTATTGAGACAGAAACAGTTATTTTGTGATAGGTATTGCCACGAGGCCGCTTTTCACATTTCGGAACTAGTTCATTAGCATAACACACGAGCATGCAGTTCAGAGCATCGACGAGGCAAAATTAGCTACTAAGCTGGCGTCTGGTTTGGACTGATGATTTATGCCGTCTACAAGTGTTCTTCGCAGTGAAACGGACGGTCACAGACTCACGTTCTTAGACATACCGAATACGCCACTGCACGGCTTTAAAACATAAGCAGCTGGAAGTGTGGCACGCTGTTGATTACACTGTTCCCCAGTGATTCAGAGGATGACGTGGACCGCTGCTGATACCACCACGTTTACAGTACACCATATTGATCCTTTTATTCTTGTGAGTTTAAACCAGGGATCATTTTACGACCACTAAAGTACATGACCTCAACATCTCCATAGTCAACTCTACCAATATCGCTACTCTAGAGACATGCGAGCAGATCCGAGTGGAAAGTAAGTACTGGTTCGTTAATCTGAATTTTAAATCACAATAAACTTACAGTATAAAAAGGTTAAAAACCTGTACTTCCCTTTTCTTTTTCTGTTGAGTGTTTTGGAGAGCATGAAATGCGTATTGCGGTGACGTGCGACGACTCTGAATTCTTGAGATGTTCACATCTGCAGGATAAAGGTTTGTGCTGTCTCCTTCAGTTAGTTGGTTGATCGTGCGTCGCTACACAGTTCCACAGCATAGACGATACTGATTCTGTTATATCTCCCCCCTGCAGATTATTATAATGTCATTTAATTCTTCAAAGTGAGTGTGATTCACTTGCAGGTTCTATACCCGAATGGGAAGAGACCAGAATCTACCTTCGTAAATTTCTGTCAATGTTCATGTCAGATTTTTGCCGAAAAATGAAAAAAACAAGTCACACAATTTTATGCTAAAAGTCAATAAATGCACATATAAGTGGTGGTACTGTTACTGATTATTATTCGCAGCTCTCCCGTAAAATTTTTATGGGTGCGGTAAATTTCACTGACTATGTGATATCGGTCCCAAATGCAACTGATATTACTGTTTCTCACAGCAGATAAGATGGCTTGTCTGCAACTCGGCTTCTGAATACTAACACCAAAAGGTAATGTTGCATGCTTAATGATATTTAAGGATAGGATAATTAGGATAATTACTCATAAATCATAGTCGGGCCGCGCGGCATGGGGCGTCTTGTCACGGTCCGCCAGGCTTTCCCCGTCGGAGGTTCGAATCCTTCCTCGGGCGTGTAGGTGTGTGTGTGTTGTCCATAGCGTAAGCTAGTTTAAGTTAGATTAAGTAGCGTATGAGCTTAGGGACCGATGACCTAAGCAGTTTGGTCCCATAAGACCTTACTACAAATTTACAATTTACAAATCATAGTCTGTTCACTTGGGAAGGGAGTGAGACAGGGTTGTAGCCTCTCCCCGTTGCTATTCAATCTGTATATTGAGCAAGCAGTAAAGGAAACGAAAGAAAAGTTTGGAGTAGGTATTAAAATCTATGGAGCAGAAATAAAAACTTCGAGGTTCGCCGATGACATTGTAATTCTGTCAGAGACAGCAAAGGACTTGGAAGAGCAGTTGAACGGAATGGACATTGTCTTGAAAGGAGGGTATAAGATGAACAACAAAAGAAAAAAGAGAATAATGGAATGTAGTCGAATTAAGTCGGGTGATGCTGAGGTAATTAGATTAGGAAATGGGACACTTAAAGTAGTAAAGGAGTTTTGCTATTTGGGGAGCAAAATAACTGATGATGGTCGAAGTAGAGAGGACATAAAATGTAGACTGGCAATGGCAAGGAAAGCGTTTCTGAAGAAGAGAAATTTGTTAACATCCAGTATTGATTTAAGTGTCAGGAAGTCGTTTCTGAAAGTATTTGTATGGAGTGTAGCCATGTATGGAAGTGAAACATGGACGATAAATAGTTTAGACAAGAAAAGAAATGTAGTGCTACAGAAGAATGCTGAAGATTAGATGGGTAGATCACATAACTAATGAGGAGGTATTGAATAACATTGGGTAGAAGAGGAGTTTGTGGCACAACTTGACTAGAAGAAGGGATCAGTTGGTAGGACATGTTCTGAGGCATCAAGGGATCACCAGTTTAGTACTGGACGGCAGCGTGGAGGGTAAAAATCGTAGAGACCAAGAGATGAATACACTAAGCAGATTCAGAAGGATGTAGGCTGCAGTAGGTACTGGGAGATGAAGAGGCTTGCACACGATAGAGTAGCACGGAGAGCTGCATCAAACCAGTCTCATGACTGAAGACCGCAACAACAACAACAGTCTGTTCACTTCAGAGACACGTCTTGATTAAGCCTACGACTTCCGAAAGAGTTCGTTGAAATATTTAATTTCAATTGGAATACGTTGTGAGTGAACAAATCAATTATGTACAAGACACCAAATAAGTTTTACACACTTTTAATGCTTGCAGAAGACGTTTTAACGAGTTCTGACATGTAAGTGATACCAAAGTAATGTTATTTCAGTTTCTTTCATCAAACAGTAAAGTTACAGTGTATTTAATGACAACGCCACACAGTAATACGACACCCTATGTCAAACCCAGGCTATCAAGCTCAAACGTCCGCTTAATAAATCTTAATAATACTCTCTGACACATGGAGTAATCTCGATACCATAAAATATGCAGTCGGTCAATGTTGATGTCCAGACTGCAGCAAGACTCATCAGAAAAGATGTTTGTTTCCTGTACGTATTCCATCAGCGGTATTGACCGTATCTGCACTGGTCGGATCTCATGTCATGCCCAACCTGTTCCAAACAGAAAGGGGTTTCCACTCAATGGTCTGAAGATGACCACAGCAGTGGTCGAAACCGGTCACCTTATAAAATAAATTGTGATCAAGACTGTTTTTAATAGTAATTGTTCCAAACAAGTTCACCGAGCTAGCGGTGCACTGCCCATCAGTGCACTGCGTTGGCAGACAATGGGACACTTGTGACAGCTCTGCAACGTGGTGTCGACACGCGAGGTGACGTTCCACGGCCCACATCTTCCACGCTGATGAAACACCTGTCACCTCGTCCTGGCTTCACTCATCGTGGTTGACTGTAGCGTTTACACTCGTTCGAATCGTTTCGTGACTTGGCTTCACACATGTATCTCAACAGTAGAAATTCTGGCTACAATTTTCTCCAAACAAGAAATTAAATTCACGTAGACTAACACTAATCATAATCCCCGCGTAAATTGCGTGCCATTGGGCATCAACAACGTGTAGTAACCTTTTACAAGACGATTACCGATGGCGTGCAATGGAACAAAACCCTGCGTACCACTACCACGAGAATCTTTCGCTTGTAATATTATTAGGATTTCCGTAGTATGGAAGCTGTGAGCACCCTTGGAAAGGCATTCACCTATCTGTATATTAAATGATCAACTTATGAGATGAGACCTATTCTTTGAAAGACATTTGTTTTATATAGTTTACGTAACTGTAAAGATGCGCATCTAGCGCGGACGCTAATACATCGATTGCGCAGTCAAAGAAACATTTTAACAGAAGCTGAACTGACGTTCCGCTTCGATCTAAATAAGAGATGACAGTAAAAAACTTTTGTAGATCTTCAGATTTTAATGTACGTCTGCTTGTAATGTGAAAACGTACAGAAGGTCGACTTTAAGCTATAAAAGTGAGCGGTCTGGCCAGCGTGCAGACAACATTATTAATTAATAAAATTCAAGTAATTTATGTTCGAAACTGTAAATCGACAAGTTATTGTTATGAAGGTGTTGAACAGTGCAAGAACTGTCTTTAACGAAGGAGAAAAGTAATAACTGTAATTTGCGACAAAAACGTGAACCAAGGAGACAGCACAGGGCAGGCTGAAATCTGATCGCACCATGCAGTTGGAAAAGTACCTATGTAAGTTATACTGTTTATAAATAAGCCCTAATTTGCTAGTGAGAATTGTTTGAATATATTTAGTGTTTACCAGATTTCTTATTCTATTCTTTTTCTTCATTTTTTTTACCTCCATGTCATATTATTTTTGTAAATATCAAACAGCCTTTACTACAGCAGAGAATTCTGCGGCATCCTGGTCGTAGACAGAAGGCCGCTCCTTGTCTTCTATACAACTCATAGCTGCCCCATTTATTAATGATTTCATTTGAAAATACAATTTTTTTATTGTTCATTGTTAAAGGTCCCTTAGGTGATTATAAATTTCATACTGATTACGTAAAGAAATCCGGATTGTTCTTTTCCAAATAATAGAAGCCTTTGCGTAATCAAAAAGTAGCCTCCTTCTGACAACGATCAGGAGCCGACCAGAAGACGGACGTCTTCGACCGCTTTCGTGTTTTGTAACAAGTCCGATTTATGTATCCCGCTCGATCGGGATCTGAATAGCAGCCCAAATAAATATTAATTAATGTGACCGTGTACGTAATGGGGCTGGCAACCGGATTTGACTGCTACGGAGTTGTTACATTCAATTTTGTCCTTCTCAATGCTGTAATAATGAAATGTCTGGGGACAAGAAGAACGCCAACACAGCTTCACTAATCAAGACCTATATTCGTCTCAAAAACACGGGAAAAAGGAGACAGCCACTGCCTTCGTCATACATAATTAATTACGGCTAATCTCAGCACAGGCCTCTTCGTTATTCATTATTGTCACACGCAAATTCAATCACTGCAATCCAACACTGCAATCCAAATGATGCCAGCGCGGTAGACGCGAAACCAAAAATATCGGCACAGAAATATCACTGATCACTCTAGTCATTATACTTCTTCACTTTCCCGTATTATTCTAGCACAAAGGGGTTAAACCGCGCCGATGGCCACTCCCTTTGTCGGGCAGCCTTGTATTACCGCAACAGGCCTCCACACGGCTCGGCCCGCAACCTGGGAACTGACTCACTCAACTCTCACTCGCTCTCGCAACCCGACACTATCGATTGTTTGCCCTTTCGACCTGTGCCGAGTGCAAACTTATAGTAAGGGCCTACGGACCTCTTACAGTTTCCTGTGGCAAAGCTGTGCCAAACTGAGAACACGACATTCTAGTATGAAACACAATATAATTATCAGATTAAAATTGAAAAAAAAATCAAATATATTTAACGTAATTTTTTTTATCATACTAGACACTGCACAAGTGATGTCAAGTCCGTCAGTTCACCTGATGATGGCGACATGTATGATCGCCGAAATATTGTGACCGTTGGACACTATAGACCGGCAGCACACCCGTGGATATTTTGATGTCAATGTAATTTGCGAAACAGCAACGCACCACGCGGAACAAATTATGCTGACAAGGGAACCTCCCCATCGCACCCCCCTCAGATTTAGTTATAAGTTGGCACAGTGGACAGGCCTTGAAACACTGAACACAGATCAATTGAGAAAACAGGAAGAAGTTGTGTGGAACTGAGAAAAAATAAGCAAAATATACAAACTGAGTAGTTCATGGGAAGATAGGTAACATCAAGGACACTGTAACCGCAGGGTCTCCGTGGTCTCGTGGTAAGGTGAGCAGCTGCGGAACGGAAGGTCCTTGGTTCATATCTCCCATCGAGTAAAGATTTTAATTTTTTATTTCCAGTTTATGTGACAAACTCTTATGTTTTCATTACTTTTTTGGGAGTAATTATCACATCCACAAGAAAACCTAAATCAGGCAAGGTAGAAGAGTCTTTTTACCCATTCGCCAAGTGTACAAGTTAGGTCGGTTGACAACATATTCCTGTCATGTGACGCACATGCCGTCACCAGTGTCGTATAGAATATGTCAGATGTGTTCTCCTGTGGAGGAATCGGTTGACCTATGACCTTGCGATCAAATGTTTTCCGTTCCCATTGGAGAGGCACGTCCTTTCGTCTACTAATCGCACGGTTTTGCGATGCAGTCGCAAAACACAGACACTAAACTTATTACAGTGAACAGAGACGTCAATGAACGAACGGACAGATAATAACTATGCAAAAATAAAGCAAGTAAAATTTTCCCTTGTGTGAAGACTTGAACCAAGGACCTCTGACCTCATCTTTTCTAGCTGCTCACGCTACCACGAGACCACAGCGCTCCTGAAGCACCAAACTCCGTAATGTTGTATATGTGACCCATGGACTACTCAGTTTGTATATTTTGCTTATTTTTTCACAGTTCCACACAACTTCTTCCTGTTTTCTCAATTGATCTGTGTTCGGTTTATCAAGGCCTATCCACTGTGCCAAGTTATAACTAAATCTGGGGGGGGTGCGATGGGGAGGTTCCCTTGTGAGTATCTGCGCTTTACTCTCGGGGACAGCGCCATCTAGCAGTGGCGCTCAGGTGGCTGCCGCCTCCCTGGGAGTCGTATGGTCGCCGTCTCGTCGCTGTTTCCCGACCTGGCAGCCCGTCTGTTCTCACCGCTAGGAACTGCCGCTGATGACGTCAGAAAACGACCACCTTCCAAATACCGCCTTCCGTTCCAGGACTTCCACCGCACGGGATCATTCCGGCCGCCCCCGTGTTCCGAATACATAACGCCGCAGTAACGTGAGCAGGTGCTGCCTCAAGAATACGCGACGCAATACTTGCTGTTCACAAGTTTCGTTCGAGACGTCAGTAGCTAAAATTACGAATTCGACTTCATCCCACACTCTGTGCATGGGTATATGAGTGTGTGATATCTACAGGCGTAAAGTATCCCGACAGTCTTTAGGTACTACTGACTACACGAAGTTTTTGGTACGAAAGGATGCAATGAAGATTAGTGATTAACGTCCCGTGAAAAAAGGGGTCATTAGAGACGGAGCACAGACTCGGATTAACCCGAGAACACTGAGGGCGGGAAAATGTTACATTGCTACTACATCTACATCCATACTCCGCAAGCCACCTGATGGTGTGTGGCGGGGGGTACTTTGAGTACCTCTATCGGTTCTCCCTTCTATTCCAGTCTCGTATTGTTCGTGGAAAGAAAGACTGTCGGTATACCTCTGTGTGGGCTCTAATCTCTTTGATTTTATCTTCATGGTCTCTTCACGAGATATACGTAGGAGGGAGCAATATACTGCTTGACTCCACGGTGAAGGTATGTTCTCGAAACTTCAACAAAAGCCCGTACCGAGCTACTGAGCGTCTCTCCTGCAGATTCTTCCACTGGAGTTTATCTATCATCTCCGTTACGGTTTCGCGATTACTAAATGATCCTGTAAAGAAGCGCGCTGTCCCCGTTGGATCTTCTCTATCTCTTCTATCAACCCTATCGGGTACGGATCCCACACTGCTGAGCAGTATTCAAGCAGTGGGCGAACAAGCGTACCTGCTTCCTTTGTTTTCGGATTGCATTTCCTTAGGATTCTTCCAATGAATATGTCTGGCATCTGCTTTACCGACTATCGACTTTGTATGATCATTCCATTTTTAATCACTCCTAATGCGTACTCCCAGATAATTTATGGAATTTGTGGAATTAACTGCTTCCATCGTAAATTTCATACTCCATATTTTATTCAAAGGAAGTCATAATTTATAGTTTATGTACTAATTAATTACAATTATTACAATTATAAGGTCTCTGGTGGTATGTCACACGCAAAATGAGTGCAAAATGTCCTGTTTTAGATCACGCATTGACAATAACATATTTTCCGGGCAAGTTTTATTTTTCCCACTGGCTACCACCGCCACTCCTTCCTACATTTCAAAAGACGTTAGCTGCCGCAAATTTAATTAAGGCATTTGCAATCTGTTTATATGGCGAGTGGAATTCACGTACTTGTAAACTCGAAAAGTTAAGAACTGCCTGGAACAAAGCCCGTGTCTCTGTTAGATTTATATACAGTGTGACTATCCATCCTTTCATTTCAGTGATGTAATGGTACACACATGGCTTACATACAGAAATTCAGAACGTAAAATAGGCACTGGTTATTCGACAAGTATTTAACCACTAACAGTTCCAGTTCACTCTGTTGCAACAGCATTCTCAGCATGTTCATTGTGCATAGTTCCTCATTAAAACCATAAGAAATTTTTGCGAAACATTTTAAAGGCAGTCACTGTTTACTAGCCGCGAGGGATTAGCTGAGTGGTCTAAGGCGGTGCAGTCATAGACTGTGCGGCTGGTCCTGGCGGAGGTTCGAGTCCTCCGTCGGGCATGGGTGTGTGTGTCTGCCCTAAGGCTAATTTAGGTTAAGTAGTGTGTAAGCTTAGGGACTGATGACCTTAGCAGTTAAGTCCCATAAGATTTCACACACAGTTGAACAGTTGAATTGTTTACTATCATTCACATGTGATAGTTGACTGTTACCACTCGAGTTACTTTAATTCAGAATAATTTAATTACCCCTTATTCGTTTTTTATTCTCTGCATTACATGTTGAGATACTCCCTCTCATCACTTTTCCCTTGCTTTGCTGGTCGTTTACATCAGTCCCACATTTCGTATTCATTAATACTGAACGTAGTACCATTCCTCGAAATTCTAACTGCCCCGACTAGACTCCAATGCCCCATTGAATAAATGAAAACGCGTATCAGACAGCGAGGTGGCGCTAGGGCAGTGGTCAGTCAGCAGACTCGGCCCATACTCGGGAGAATGGCGGTTCAGATCCACTTCCGGCCATCCCGACTCCGTAATTTCCTTAGATGTCTCTAGGCAAATGCTGGGATGATTCCTTCGAAATGTTACGGCCGAATTCCTTCGGCATCCTTCTGTAACCCTTGATTATTAAGCCCTCGCAAAATTTACGATCGCAGTTGGTACCGAATGGCAGTTCCTGCATATGTCACATAGTCAACATAGGATGTAAAACAGGACAATTTGCACTTATTTTGTATGTGGCATACGATTGGAGACCAAATAATTGTAATTAACTAGGACAAAAGTATACATTGTGACTTCCTTTGAATAAAATATGCAGTAGTAAAATTTACGATGCTTTAGTAACAATGCAACATTTTTCCCCTTTTAAGGGGTTAAGGTAAATGAAATACTCGTATTTTATGGGCCAGTTCTACTTTGCCCACCCCACGTCTTTCTGGTATCTGTTGCAGGGTGATGTCTGCCCACACGTTGCCAAGATTGTTGAGACTACGCTGCAGAAGTTTAGTAGTCTCCATACGCTTCCACTCTCTCCCCGTGGAATATACACTTTTTTGGAGTTCTGAAGAACCCAAATATGGT
This sequence comes from Schistocerca piceifrons, assembly GCF_021461385.2. NCBI lineage: Eukaryota > Metazoa > Arthropoda > Insecta > Orthoptera > Acrididae > Schistocerca > Schistocerca piceifrons. The sequence continues at coordinate 92,852,505 of NC_060143.1, read as the reverse complement.
TTCTTAGTCAACCGCGAACATTTATTCATGAAGGCACTGACGGTCCTGTCTCACACTGAGAAAATGTATTAATAGTTACGGAGACTACTTTTTAAATAGCTAACAGTTCACCCACTTTTTTCCACCTGACGCGTTTTCATTTGACTGTCTCTTATAGAAATACATCCTCTAATTAATGACTTTAGAACTATCTTGAAAATTATGTCAGAGTATGCTGATACAATAGCTCCATACATAACAGTCATATATAACAGCTCGCTCGCTGAAAGATCCATACGTAAAGACTACAAAGTTGAACAAGTCACACCAATACCCAAGAAAGGAAATAAGAGTAATCCGGTGAATTACAGGCTTTTATAGCTCACCTCGATTTACTTTAGGCTTTTGACATAAATAATGTGTTCGAACATTATGATTTACTTCGAACAAAACGATATACTGACAAACAGTCAGCACGGACTCAGAAAATATCTTTCTTACGAAACATAAGTAACTCTTTATTCACAAAAAGTAATGAGTGCTATCAACATGGGTTCTCAAAATGCAATTCCTAGACATCCTTAAGGCTTTCGATACCGTTCCGCACAAGCGACTTCTAAACAAACTGCGTTCCTGTGTGCTATGTCTGTGCGACTGTATTCGAGATTTCCTGTCAGAAAGATCAGAGTTCTAGTAAGTGATGGAGTCATCGAGTACCATAGAAGTGATACCTGGCGTTCCCCAAGGAAGTGTTATAGGCCCTCTGCTGTTCCTAATGTACATAAACGATTTAGGAGACAATCTGAGCAGCTTTCCTAAATTGACTGTAGATGATGATGTCATCTGATGATCAGAACCAGTTGCAAAAGGACTTAGACAAGGTATCTTTATGCTGCTAAAACTGGGAATTGAACCTAAATGATGAAAAGTGTAAAGTCATTCACATGAGTAGCAAAAGGAATCCGCTACATTTTGGTTACGCGATAAATCACAGAAATCTAAAGACTTTCAATTCAACTAAGTACGTGGGGATTACAATTACTAGTTACTTGAACGATCACTTTATAATTCTGTTTGGAAAGCGAACCAAAGACTACACTTTGCTGGCAGAATACTTAAAAAATGCAAAAAGTCTAATAAAGAGGCTGGCTACACTACGCTTGTGTTCCCTCTGCTACGGTATTGCTGTGCAGTGTGGTATCCTTAAGGGATGGGACAGATGAAGGACATCGAAGAAATTCCAAGAAGGGCAGCTCGTTTTGCATTATTATTGTGAAATAGGGGAGGAATGTGTCACACATATGACACGTGAGTGTGGAGTAGTGTGGCGGTGGGCATACCAGCCAAAGAAACTCTGACATCAGCAGCAGCGCTTTCTTGTCTGTGGTGTCGTATTACAGTTGAGACAACTGCACGTGTCATATTTCGCTGATGTCAGCATCAGCAGTTCCTTATCTCCAAACCCATATCAGAAACTGCATGCACCAAGCTAACGGAGGATAGAGGAGGGGAGGGCATTGGTATGCAGTTGCGCTTGTTATATTTCGCAGACGACAGCATTAGCTCTTCCCTGTCTCTAAGGCCATTCCAGGGATCATGACATCAGTAGCAGCACACCTGACCACATGCCAAGGCCATGGAGAGAAGGGGAGGGGAGGGGAGGGGGAGGGACAGGGGCACGTTAGCATGAAACCCCCCCCCCCCCCCCACCAACACACACACAGGAATTCTTTTTGAGTAGACCTGACATAAGATTCTTCCTGCACATGGGTCACGGGGCCTGAAGATGGCGTAATGTAACCCTGAAGCTGGTTGCACAAATAAAACGAAATTGGGAATTTAGATAGCTGAAGGTGTTTTGATTTGGCATTTTATATTGAACAGCATAGGTCCCTCAACCGTCTTGTGTAAAGATAGGCTTACAGGGCAATGAAAGAAAGTCCATTTTCACATTCTGCTTTGTCCTGTCACCAGCAGATTGCTGCAGTGTAGAGAACGAGTGGTTAGTGCCACCATCACTGGGATGCATCGTAGAACAAGGAAGTTCGTTCTTTGGAATAAGATTTTGTACTGCCACTGAGAGGTTACTTCACGGTTAAAAAATATAATAGAGTCGTAAATTAATTATATTCCACATATAAGATGTTGAAGAAATTCTAAAGCAGCTGCAAAATACACCAGTAGCCCGAAAAAGTACGGTGTTTACATTGCTAGTTGAGTTTAATAGAAGCTGTAGCTCTCAAATTAATTAATGTGAAGTCACAGTAATACAAAAAAAGATCGGCAGTATAAAAGAAAGTAGGATTTAATCTACACATACACACATATTCGCCAAATTAATGCCCAAAATTCCGAAGTGTGTACCCCAATCATAGACTTCAACATGTAACAACAGTTGACATTTGAGAATGTAGGGCTAAAAGTTCAATGTCTTAAAACTACCCTGACCAGTTCTATAGCTACAGAAAAATAAGTGATAGCTAAGCAGGCAAATAGGCAAACTAAATTTAACTAATTAAATCTACTCACAATATACCCTCAAATTAAATATTTCCACATTTTTAAATAGTTCTCAAGCACCATTTTTTGAAACGACAGAGATGAAGCATCGTTTTATTCACTGTAAACAATACAACCAGTCTTACTGGTTGCCAGTTAATGCTGTTATTACGAATGACACAGGCATATTGAGGGCTTATTACAATAAGAACAGTTTCCAGTCAGATTTATTCTGGTAAAACATAATAGAGTCATAAATAAGAACAGTTTCCAGTCAGATTTATTCTGGTGAAACATAATAGAGTCATAAGTAAACTATTTCATACATGTATGACATTGAAAAAATTCTGATAAGTAGGTATATAATGTGATAAAACTTGTTATGGTGAGACAGAATGCACTAACTGATCTTGAATAATATGAAATGAATTATTTCCAATCTTAAAGACTCAAAACCCAGAAATCCACTACCAAACAGCTATACAAAAATCTATGAATGTCAACATATATAAATATATTATGTAATTACTATGGTTATGGACTTCTTAAAAACACAGGCAATGATTATTAGTGGTTTATTTTTTTGATATATATTCTAAAGACAATTTTTCACAAATAAATTGATGTACAATTAGTATTTCCTTTGTAACATCTTGATACAGGTAAATCTTTGTTCTTGGTCAGTATGAGTATGGAGCATGAGCTAAGTATGTGTTGTCTTAGCATGTGTGTTGAACTTAATTGTACTGTGGATGAAATAACTGAAAATACTTTTGTTCAACCTCAAAAACTCAACCACTGTTCACATTATCTAAGAAAATGAAGCTGAGCATTGCCTAGACCAGTACAAGAAATTGCATTTTAGAATCTAGCATGGACATAGAATATGAGCCTAGCGTTTTAGACAATAAGAGATGAATACCATAAAAACTCTTTATGTAAATTCTACCATTGCTACCTCTCTCTGCAGTGTGTCATTATCTCAGCATGCCAAGTGCCATGAAACTGTGATCAGCTGCACAAATTTAAACTTACTTGAGGATTAATAACTCAAATTAGGGTGGTGAAAGAATCTTCTGAAAGTAAATGTGAATACTATGTTGCACTTTTTCTGTTGCAGAATAAAAGTGTATATACCCTGAAAATTTTATGCACATAATTTATATGACCTATCAGCCAAGTATGAACCACAGCTACAAAAGAGCAATAATAACAGCAAAAGGACTCTGCAGTCAAGAAGAAGAAAGGGATTAAAAATTAAAAAGTGAAGTGAACATGTAACAAAGTCGATGTCCATCAACAAAGTACTGCAATTATTGTCTCTATTTTTTCCTTTCATTTAGTGGTGAAGTTTTCATTCCATAATCATTAGAAATGACAGTCATTAAACAGGCATCTGAAATAATGGTGGGGGTAATAAAGACTTGGGAGACTTAATTAGTGTCATGGAACAAGAACAGGAATGCTTTATTGATGAAAAAGTAGAACAAGAAAAGACACTGATGAATCATGTAAACTATTAAAATAATGAAATAATTATAACAATGATATAAGTACCATGTTAGCATTGTTAATAAAACGAATAAAGATAATAAGACCAGTTAGAAAAAATTAATCATCAACTTAAAGACAGTAGGGATCAGTTCACAAAAATTAATGCGCAACTTGAAAATCTTAATGATAATTTTAAAAAATTTAAGCAAGAGAGTAAGGATTAGTTCACAGAATTCGATCATTAAACAGGAGCATTGTTTGACTACAGGTCAACTAAACAACATCAGTCAAGAAATTTCTATATTAGTTGGTCAAGTGGAGGCTGTTGAGTCCAAGATGAAAGAAGTTAAATTTAATGCTGGAGTCAAAAATATGGGAGATAATCTCACTGAAGACAGGGGGACAAAGCAAAATTGCTTTCAGGAATGTGCATACAAAAATAAGAACAGTTGATAGAAACGTAAATATTCGATTTTAGACCTTGGAAGCTAATGTTGACATTAAACTGACACTTGTTGAAACCACTGTTGTCGAACAGGTGAAGACAGTAGACAATAAATTCACAGAAAATGTAATATGAAGTAACAAGTATACCAGCACCCTTGCAAGTAGTGTTTCTGTTCCGTGCAAAAAAGTTGTATAATTGTCCAGTGATTTAGTTAACAGAAATCTTGCTAACTATGTTGGTACCATGTTTTGCAACATTCCAGCGAAAAACTTTTCAGGTGAAGGTAGCTTACATTCCATAGATTTTCTGCAGCATTGCAGAGATAATTTGTGTCTAAAGAATGCTGAAGATTTGAGGGGTAGATCACATAACTAATGAAGAGGTATTGAATAGAATTGGGGAGAAGAGGAGCTTGTGGCACAACTTGACTAGAAGAAGGGATCGGTTGGTAGGACATGTTTTGAGGCATCAAGGCATCACAAATTTAGCATCGGAGGGCAGCGTGGAGGGTAAAAATCGTAGAGACCAAGAGATGAATACACTAAGCAGATTCAGAAGGATGTAGGTTGCAGTAGGTACTGGGAGATGAAGAGGCTTGCACACGATAGAGTAGCATGGAGAGCTGCATCAAACCAGTCTCAGAACAACAAAAACAACATGACTGACATTATGAAAATTAAGTTTGTTAAGAAATTTCTAGAAGGTGAAGCATTACATTGGGCTAATCAGCATACTAATAATGGCGTAACCTATACAAATTTGTAGAAAGGATTTTTAAATAGGTTTTGGTCAGAGAGAGAACAAGCTAGAATAAAAACGGAGTTTCTCAACAGATGGGCTAATCAGTATATTAGTGATGCCAGAACCTATGCAGATTTTGAGAAAGGATTGTTAGACAGGTTTTGGTTAGAAACTGAACAATCTAGAATAAAAAGTGAATTTTGCAGTGGATCAAATTACAGGGAAGTGCCTATTAGTATGAAACAGTAATCAAATATCAGATTAAAAGTTATCCCATTTGAACAAACCTTTTGATGAAATCACCAAAATAAATGCCTTAAAAGGAGGTTACCAACTGAGGTACAGTGGGATTAGTCTATTGGCTAGATGATATGACAGACTAGTTTTTGAAATATGTAGATAAATTAGAGTTTTGGAAAAAAAAACAGGGAAATACAGCCATAATAGGCACAAAAAGTTTGAAAGACTTAGTAATCAAAATTGGCATAGTAATAATCACAATATGAGGGGACACAGTAGCCACAATGGTAACAATTATCATCAGAAGGAACACAATAGAGCAAATGGTAGTAGTTTTCATTCTGAAGAGATATATGGTAATAGTTGGGGCTTATGAAACAAATAACAAATGGACCTGAAATTACATTAATACTTACACACAAGAAAAACACTCTATTCAAGTGATCAGTAGCTACCTTAAAGATGTATACTGCCCTGTTAACATTACATCTGTTGAGAAAGAAGTATGTTCACCAGATAAGGAAAATTATGCAATAAGGTTAACTGAGTACACAGAAACTGGAAAAGAGGAGACAGAAGTAATTATAAGAATTCTATGACTGGCTAGGGACTTGTCATTTTTCAGATAACGAAGGAACTGATTTTTGTGAAGATTCTGAAAATCACAGACTAACGGAAGGACCAAATAAGAAAAAAGTGAATACTGTATTACAGTAACTTAAGAAAACTGGGTATTTAAACAGTAGGGAATGAATGTTATTGGTAATATGTGCAGTGATTTCCATGATGTTTATGGTAATATTGATTGCAATGAATATCATGAATTGAGGGTAAGTGATATGAGTATCTTAATGAAAAAGAAAAGTATTTTGTTTATATTAGGTATTAGTGAGGAAATGTGTAGCAGTGGCAATGATGTTGCAGAGTTACCCAAGGACACTGTTAAAGGATTAAGGGATGTTAATGACAGTATCACAGCAAATGAAACTCTTGATTCAATTACTTGTAAGGAGGTGTGTATAGTTGATCATACTAATTCAATTACCAGTTATGACAATGACAGTAAGCTGTTTAATAATATAAATGAAAATGAATCCTATTTATGTAATATGTGATTAAATAGTGATGCTACAGAGAAAGATGAAAGCTTTTGAAAGATGATTAAAAATCTGTGTTCAACTTCATATCCAGACTAATGGCATTAATTTAATATGTTATTGTATGACAGCTTAAAGGTAAGTACCATAGTGCTAATCTATGTCAAACACATAAGTGTACATGGACTGACGAAATTCTCAGTGACACCAATAATGATGTTAAGTTAATGAATGTGTGCCAAAGCAATGGAAGAGGTAGCAACAACAGTAATTTTGAAAGTGTAATGAATAGCCTGCAAAACAATTTCACAGGATTTTAGCTTTGTGAAGTCATGTTTCATAATAAACCAGCAAATATCACCTCTGAATTAGTAGATTTTCTACTGTGTACTGTCATGTCTGCTTAAGTATGTGAAGGAGTTGTGAGAGGAACTGTGAAAAAAAGGGAGTGATAAGAAAGAAGACATAATAGTAAGGTGAAAATACCTAAGTTAAACATTGGATACTATGCTCTTGTTAAATCACAGGATAAATCTAAAATGTTAACATCTGAATTAAAAAAGTTCTTTTGACATCAATATCAGTCCATTTAAGGCCATAGAGGACCCATATTCCAATGCTCACTGGTTGATTTATCCTAAGTCAAAAAAGCTTCTTGGGCTAGAAAATGTAACCTCATTGACCTATATAAATAAAAATGTAAAGATAATTAATGAAAAGGATTCTCACCAGAATGTTGCAAAAACGAAATGTTTTCTACCACATGTAATGAACTATGTAGTTATAGTTGTCCATAAATTTTTTGTGCAAACAATTTTAATGCAGTAATTTGTTATTTTTGATTATGCTATATCACCTTTATACAGGTTGTAAGTAAGTCATTATTTGTCTTTTATTATGTCATTTCATGAAATGTAATTAGTTTTCTTCAGTGTTATTTGTCAAAGTTTAGAGTATTGTTTTAACTAACTGATCATTGGAAAAGCTAAAGCTTTGAATATGAGTCTCAGTCAGTTCCTATGAATTTATGCACTTCTCAATATAATTTTCTTTTCAATAGATAATGGATTAGTACTTGTGACAATTTCATGATATATATGAGTCATGATATTTGTGTAAAACGACTCTGGATTCTGAAAAATGACAATTACAACATTTCTTCTGCAATTAGTTGTCATCCAGTGAAACTTTATGATGTTTCTTATATCTACTTTTGGAAAATTGTGCGTAAAGCAACAATCTTTTCTCACAAAATAACTGTTGTTTCTAGTGCTATGTACAATTAACCTATATTTAATATGACAGATATTGTTTCTCATATTTAATAATATTTTTGTATATGTATGGAATTTTCGTATTACCCCATTGAATCAGCGTACTTTATGTAGGTGTAGCAGAAAAATTTCAATATGACAGTGACTAACTGTTAATGAACAGGACTTTAACGATAAATTTCAGTGATGTTGGCATTTTTACCGAACTTACACCCAGTTTTACTACATAAGTTACCAATTTTCAGAAAATATGTAAGAATGAGCTGCAAGAAAAATATCAGAATTTATTAAGACATTTTTACTTTTGTATTAATTACTAAGCAGTCCACAAATTGTTCAGTTTACTTGAACTGACTATATGGAGCTTAAAATTGAAAATATTCTTTTTATGCAATTGACATACAAAATATGGTAAGTTTGAAAGAAGTTGACAGCTTTGAAAAGGTTAAAATGAGTACATAATAACTGCTAAGGCAAGACGTGATAAAGTTAAAAGTGTAGTGTTTTGTCTGTTATGTTCTAAATATTGTATTTATCTCTGTGTAATTGACATATACATATCTCATAACATTAAACGATTTTTGTGCATGAATAAGTAAGAATAGGAAGTTCAATATTGAGACAGAATTGTCTCATCCTCTAACATGATTTGAAAAGCTTGAAAATCAATTATTCGTATTTTATTGTATTACCCATTATGTGGCACAAAAAAGTAATGAGTGAAAAATGTTGGTAGCAATAAGAGACCAAAGGGCACTATGAGTGATAGAAACGAGGGGCTAGCACATGGAATAAATGGGCCTAAAATTTAATGAACACTAGTTTCCAAAATGGTATACCTGGTGATGTGACATATTTTGAAGCACATGAAGATAATAGCGAAAAATGTTCAATACATTGTAATATGGACTAAGATGTTTACTTTTGGTCATAGTGCATTACCACTCAGTAATATTTCGTCAACTGAAGTCAGATTTATAAATATTATTACATAAAGCAGAACAAAGAAAATGTGTTTGTGTAGTGGTTACTGCCAGATGTTTGTTGATCACAGTTTCTCAAAATATTTAAAGACATTTTCATGAAGTACAGATTGTACTGTGATAAAAGCAATGAATGTAGTTCCATGTCAAAGAATAGAGTTACAAGTAGAAGTATTTGCCGTGGGTACCATCTCTTGCTTATACTATATATGTTATATTACATTTAGTAATAACCTGAGAGCTACAGAATAGGCATGAGGTCAGACTTTGTAATGTTTTGAAAGTCTGTGAGAAAAGTTGTCGCTAAGGTGAAATTTCCCTCTTGCCCTCATTTGAATGAAGTAATGACGCTAAAGTAGTCGAATTGTTGCACATCATGTAATGAAATACTGTTTGATTTTTGTACTCCAAATCTTGTTGACATAACCAGTTTCATTGTTTCGTATCAAAATTTCTCTCACATTTCATGCTTTTGAAGTTTCTGGGAGGTGACTGTCAAGTGAATAAAACTTTTTATCATGTCGAACTCGTGATGCTATCAGCCATTGACAATGCAGCACGGTTCTCAATTTCTATATCATTACTAAACCACCCCTCCATTATTTTGTGAGGATCATAAACATGTGGACTCTTGTGAAACCTGTTACACTGACTACATCACATGATGCAAATACTGTTTCCTAGTGTTCGAAACAGCCACCAACAGAGAGGAAGTGAAAAACTACGTTCCTTAGCCGCAACACCTTATGAATTCGGTAAGATTTTATTAGGATTTGCCATCTCCCAAAGCATCGTCACATTTGTGGGATAAAGTCGGAGACATCTAGCACTATGCCCTCTATTTCGAGAGAGCGAGAGAGAGAGAGAGAGAGGGGGGGGGGGAGGGAGAGAGAGAGAGGGGGGGGGAGAGGGGGGGGCAGGAAGTGAGGCCGATATCAAATTTCAAAGGGACGCTGCCACTTGATGTTTGGTTTGCGGAGGTTTAGCGCAGCCCAGGGGCTGCGACGGTCCCTGTCAGGTTGCGTGCGCCGTGCAGTAGGCGTCATGACCATGAGTTTTTTTATCAGGTATGTTTAGGGCGAACTGTGACAGTGTAATTACATGTGGCGACTGTTTCATGGAGGTATTCCTTGTGCGATCGGAAAAACGATCTATTTAATTACTTGTTTTTTATGTATTTTACAATACCTGCATCTTCAAAAACTGCAGAGAATGATGAACTTTTGCTGCCAAATAAAGGAGAAAACCAATCCCTGTAAATTGAATTTCATAAATAAGCAGTGTCCTTTGATATGATATTGACATCAAATTGAATTTCCTGTCATGAGATCCTTAATCTCCAGTACAGACTGAGTCTTTTTTCTGGTAGGAGGGGGGAGGGGAGTGGGGGAGGGGAGAGCGGCTGAGGGACTTCCCAGAGTAGGAGGAGTTAATTTATTGATTTACTTAATTAGTCAATTAATTTAATATGAAAAGTGTGTTTGTATCGTCAAGGGGGGAGGGGGGGGACTGTTGGGGGTTTCCCAGAAGGTTTGAGGAGGAGGAAGGGCACAGGTTGGGCGGTTTCTTAGAAGTACACAATATCCCCAGCGGTCGTAAGTCAACCCTCTGTGAGTCATAAACCACTTACTCGGATAATACCTTCAGGTCACAAATTAATCAGCTGTCACAATTTAATTAATTTGGATGTCAGTTTGATATCAAATGTGCAACAGTTTCGCCATAATCCCACCACACCCTCCGAACTATCCGGTCGGGTAACAGTGCACGTTGTAGCTCTGTATGCACGCAGTCAGAAAGAGCCTGAAAAGCTCGTAAGCGTGTTGCAAAGTAGGTTGTGCTGAGAAGGAATGTTACGAAAAAAAAATCGATACCTTACAGCCTTTACCGGGCTAATTACCGTTAAAGTTAGCCAGTCAAGCTGGAACGCTCGGAGATTCAAGCAGCCCACCGTGTACAGCGGTTCTCATAGCGTAGATGAGAGCACGCTAGACTATTCAGCCTTTGGCTCGGGTTTGATCCTTACTGCCGCCTCCTGTACGGTTTCTGCACAGTTTTTGTATCGATTTTTTGTTCAGCTTTAGGAGTCCACACGAAGCACGTGTTTGGCGACACGGTCTTTAGCGAAGCACCTAAATTTGCACGCACAGCGCCCTGATTGGCTAACTTGAGTGCTAATTAATTCAGTAACAGCGCAGTGTATGGAATGTTTTTCTTAACAATTATTTCTCAGCTGAAACTACCCTGAAACACCCTTACAAGCTTTTCAGACTGTTTCTGATCAACATACATCTACACACATCAAAAAATGTTTTGCATCACCTCGGTTCCGAGAGTTCCGGATTCTGTACAGAAAATTGGAATAGAGATCAACATAAACATCATTTTCGCTCTTTTTATTGCTCATGAAAACAACGCATTGCATGTTGTACCACCATACAGCGAGACCTCCAGGGGTGGTGGTCCAAATTGCTGTACACACCAGTACCTCTAATACCCAATAGCACGTCCTCGTGAGTGTATTCGTCGTGGCATACTATCCACAAGTTCATCAACGCACTGTTGGTCCAGATTGTCCCACTCCTCAACGACAATTCGGCGTAGATCCCTCAGAGTGGTTGGTGGGCCACGTCTTCAATAAACAGCCCTTTTAAATCTATCCCAGGCATGTTCGATTGGGTTCATCTCTGGAGAACATGCTGACCACTCTAGTCGAGCAATGTCGCCTTCCTGAGGGAAGTCATTCACAAGATGTGCACTATCAGGGCGCGAATTGCCGTCCATGAAGATGAATGCCTCACCACTATGCTGCCGAAATGGTTGCACTTTTGTTCGGAGGATGGCATTCCCATTTCGTCAGCGGCGTACGTCGGTCCCACATAACGCCACCCCAAAACATGAGAGATCCTCCACCTTGCTGCACTCGCTGGACAGTGTGTCTAAGGCGTTCAGCCTGACCGGGTTGCCTCCAAACACGTCTCCGATGATTGTCTGGTTGAAGGCATGTGTGACACCCGTCGGTGATGAGAACGTGATGCCAATCCTGAGCGGCATGTTGTTGGGCCCATCTGTACCGTGCTGCATGGTGTCGTGGTTGCAAAGTTGGACCTCGTCATGTACATCAGAAGTTACGCATCATGCAGCCTATTGCGCACAGTTTGAGTCGTAACACGACCTGTGGCTGCACGGAAAGCATTATTCAACATGTTGGCGTTGCTGTCAGGCTTCTTTTGAGCCATAATCCGTAGGTAGCATCATCCACTGCAGTAGTAGCCCTCGAGCGGCCTGAGAGAGGCATGTAATCGACAATTCCTGTCTCTCTGTATCTCCTTCATGTCCGAACAACATCGCTTTGGTTCACTCCAAGATGCCTGGACACTTCCCTTGTTGAGAGCCCTTCCTGGCAAAAGTAACAATGCGGACGAGATTGAACCGCGATATTGACCGTCTAGGCATGGTTGAACTACAGACAACAAGAGCCGTGTACCTCCTTGCTGGTGAAATGAGTGGAACTGATCGGCTGTCGGACCCTCTCCGTCTAACAGGCGTTGTTCATGCATGGTTGTTTACATCTTTGGGCGGGTTTAGTAACATCTCTGAACAGTCAGAGGGACTGTGTCTGTGATACAATATCCACAGTCGACGTCTATCTTCAGGAGTTTTGGGAAACGGGGTGATGCAACATTTTTTTTATGTGTGTGTATGCCTGCCGCACTCACACGGAATCATATAACTGCCCCGCGCCGTTCTAAATCTTCTTTGTTCCTAGAAGAGCAGAGATATTTGGTAAAGGATGGAAGATTACTATACTTTGCCTACTTCAGCAGAAATGTTTCCAGTCTATGCCTGATAGTCGTGTTGAGGGCCTTATCTTCTTTCTTGACCTGCGAATTGTATATCTGTAGAGCTCTGTTTCTGCCGACACTATTACCCACACGATTGTACACAACAACCTAGATGGCGCAGTCATGTTGTTGTTGTTGTCGTCTTCAGTCCTGAGACTGGTTTGATGCGGCTCTCCATGCTAGTCTATCCTGTGCAAGCTTCTTCATCTCCCAGTACCTACTGCAACCTACATCCTTCTGAATCTGTTTAGTGTATTCATCGCTTGGTCTCCCTCTACGATTTTTACCCTCCACACTGCCCTTCAATGCTAAATTTGTGATCCCCTGATGCCTCAGAACATGTCCTACCAACCGATCCCTTCTTCTTGTCGACTTGTGCCACAAATTCCTCTTCTCCCCAATTCTATTCAATACTTCCTCATTAGTTATGTGATCTACCCATCTAATCTTCAGCATTCTTCTGCAACACCACATTTCGAAAGCTTCTATTCTCTTCTTGTCCAAACTATTTATCGTCCATGTTTCACTTCCATACATGGCTACACTCCATACAAATACTTTCAGAAACGACTTCCTGACACTTAAATCAATACTGGATGTTAACAAATTTCTCTTCTTCAGAAACGCTTTCCTTGCCATTGCCTGTCTACATTTTATATCCTCTCTACTTCGACCATCATCAGTTATTTTGCTCCCCTAATAGCAAAACTCATTTACTACTTTAAGTGGCGCAATCGTATCTCGAGTTAAACAATTTCGGGCAGATTATGTGCCAAACGGGGATTAAATTAATATATCGTTCAAAAAAGGTTTCAAACCTCAAAAAGTAGCTGCCTTAATAATTTCTTATTATCAATTAATTTTGATTTTAAATCGTCGTCACAGGGACAACTGTTGCCAACATAACATTGGAAGATGCCACCTTGACATTGAAAGTACAGGCACAACACAGAAATCGAATGAGTCACACATCTTGGATTTACAGCTCATTTGAAGTGAACAAACTGAACTACTGGGTAAATTCTTGGTACTCGATACAGCAGACTCCTGCATTATACCTATACTTCTGATGTCAACGAATCGTCTTGCCAAGTTTTACTGATATTAGTTGACTTCATAATGATTTAAAATAAAAGTTAGTCGAAAATGAGGCATTATTAATGTAACAGCTTTTGGATGTTTATGAGATCATTTCGGGATCACTAAAGATCGGTGGAACACTGCTTGCCAGACCGTGATCGTGCACTACGCCCTGGCTGAACTGCTGAAGCTGCGTCCAGCCTCGCTCACACACGTGCTGCTTCCCCCCTCCCCCCCCCCCCCCAGCCGTAAAACATTTTTCTACACAGATTTTGGAAATTTTGCAATTTCTAATTAGGTTTATAAAAAGGAAGCCTTATTGAAAAATATTACTTAAATGATATATGTCGCTGGAAAGAAATTGCACACTTCAAATTAAATTTATCCTCACGGTAAATAAATTGGAAATTGTATAAACTTTTTTAAAGAAACTGAAGTAGAACAAAACCTGTATCTTACTGCTTATTGTATGTACTGTACATAGTTTTTAATATAATATATAATAAAGAACAGGTTCCATTTGCTATACGTATTATAAATTCAGGCTCCCCACCGCGTTTATTTCTCCGTATGTGAAGGCTAATCTCAGGAACTACTGTACCTTTTCACTGACTGATTCACGAGTAAGGTTTGTGTATGTGAGTTATTACAGCTTTGCCAATCACGTTGTGGATGCTTAATGATATGCTCACGAAGATGAGGTGAGTCGCTAGTTATTAATAGCGCACAAATTATTAATTACAAATGAAACCAGAAATGGCAATATTTAAGAGCTGAGAAGATATCCCTTTTCGAAAATCGTATTTTTGTCACAATTTTACTTTTCATATCCATCTTCCGAGTAAAGACAAGTAAACTCATTGGACTGAAATTTAGTAGTTGCGTCGTGTTCTCTCGACAACATAGCTAAATTTTAAAGTCACGTTTCACCCATACTCAACCATCACTAGCGCTTTAAAGTGTTTAATATACTGAAATTGCGTTCACAAGATTCTGTTGTCATTGGCATTATCATAAATACCCTCAAAATTGTCCAGATAACCATCTCTTAACCAGTACTTTGAAAAGAACTCCAAAAAATCCAAATCCGGAACTGCATTCATGCCCTTCATCACCGCTTTCACCTGGAACTTGAAGGAAACTATTTCAGTAAGAACCTCTGCTATATTTCGCACCAAAATCAGTAGTACATTCTTCAAGAGAAGATACAGGGCTTTCATTTAGAGAAATTAAAGTCACATGAAATTGCGTTATGTGTGAGATCTGTTTTCATTTCATTCTTTGCTCTATCAGATACTAGGAACAACTGTAGCTCAAACTGTCTCGCTCCAGTCCTAAATTGGCAGGAAATCGTCGAAAAGCGGAAGTCTTCGGTCAAATCTCAAAATTATTTGGTTCACGACCCGCTCACCGACGTTTGAGACCCTACAGTTCCATAACGAGGCTGCATCAAGAACTCCACTGTTTGGTTTTGTAGGCGGCAGCTACGTCCACCAGTATGCGCTGTTGTCTATTCTGTAGAAGTCGTTCCTCTGTGGGGATAATTGGGCGAAATGACGCTGCTGACGACGGCGTGCGTTTGCTGTCCCAGGCCGAGGCAGAAGGCAGCAGCACGAGGCTCAGGGGAGATCACGTAACTGTCCCGGCTGATTCGTAAATCAGCTTTCTGTGTGCCTGTGTCCGTGGCGGGAGCCTACCTCATGATCGCCTCGGTACGGACCTACTGTTACAGAAGGTTCAAATGGCTCTGAGCACTATGGGACTTAACATCTGAGGTGATCAGTCCCTAGAACCTAGAACTACTTAAACCTAACTAACCTAAGGACATCACACACATCCATGCCCGAGGCAGATTCGAACCTGCGACCGTAGCGGTCGTGCAGTTCCAGACTGAAGCTCCTAGAACCGCTTGGCCACAACGGCCGGCGTTACAGAAGGAAAATTGATAAAATAACATAGCAAATCTAAATATTGACACGATTTCTAGATTTCTCTTTTTTCTCTCTTTTTTTGAGTCATCAGTTTTCTGACCGATTTGATACGGTTGTTGTAGTGCCCTTCAGTCCGAAGGCTGGCATGATGCAGCTCTCCATGCTACTCAATCCTGTCCGAGCATCTTCATATCCGAACAAATTCTGTAACCTACATCCTTCTGAATCTGTTTACTGTATTCATCTCTTTGTCTCCCTTTATGATTTTTACGCCCTCTTCTCGCCCCCCCCCCCCCCCCCTGAACTTTCCGCCAGTATTAAACTGGTGATCCCTTGATGCCTCAGAACATGCCCTACCAACCGATCCCTTCTTCTAGTCAAGTTGTGCCACAAATTCCTCTTCTCTCCAATTCTATTCAGTACCTTCTCATCAGTCACGTGGTCGACCCATCTAATCTTCAACATTCTTCTGTAGCACCACATTTCGAAAGGGTCTATTCTTTTTGTCAAAGCTGTTTATCGTCTACGTTTCACTTCCATACATGACTACATCCCAGACAAATAATTTCAGAAAAGACTTCCTATCACTTAAATCTGTATTCGATGTTAATAAATTTCTGTTCTTCAGAAGTACCTTTCTTGCCATTGACAGTCTACGTTTTACATCCTCTCTACTTCGGCCATCCTCAGTTATTTTGCTGCCCAAATAGCACAACGCGTCAACTGATTTACATGTCTCATTTCCTAATCAAATTCCTTTAGCATCACCTGATTTAATTTGACTACCTTCCATTATCCATATTTTGCTTTTGTTGATTTTCATCTTATGATCTCATCTGAAGTCCGTTCTATTCAACTGCTCTTCCAAGTCCTATACTCTCTGTGACAGAATTACAATGTTATCGGCTAGCCTCAAAGTTTTTGTTTCTTCTCCCTGAACTTTAATTTCTACCCCAAATTTTTCTTTGGTTTCCTTTACTGCTTGTTCAGTGTACAGATTGAATAACATCGGGGATGTGCTACAATCCTGTCTCATTTCCTTCACGGCCACTGCTTCCCTTTCATGTACCTCGACTCTTATTACTGCCGCCTGGATCCTGTACAAGTTGCAAATGACCTTTCGCTCCCTGTATTTTACCGCTGCTATCTTAAATATTTCAAAAAGAGTATTCCACTCGACATCGTCAAAAGCTTTTTCTGAGTCTACAAAGGCTATAAACATAGATTTTCCTTTCCTTAACCTGTCTTCTAAGATAACTAGTAGGGTCAGTATTGCCTCATTTGTTCCGACATTTCTCTGGTATTCAAACTTATCTTCCCCGAGGCCGGCTACTACCAGTTTTTGCATTTTTCTACAAGGAGTTCGTGTTAGTATTTAGTAACCATGACTTCTTAAAATAATAGTTCAGTAAGTTTCACACCTGTCAGCGGGTGTTTCCTTTTGAATTGGGATTATTACATTCTTCTTGAAGTCTGAGGGCATTTTGATTGTCTCATACATCTTGCATCCAGATGGAAGACTTTTGTCATGGATGGATCTCCCAAGGCTATCAGTTGTTCTGACGGAATATCATGCACTCCCTCGGCCTAGTTTCGACTTAGCTCTTTCAGAACTCTGTCAAATTCTTCTCGCAATATCCTATCTTCCGTCTCATCTTCATCTATGTCCACTTCCCTTTCTATAATATTGCCTTCAAGTTCATCTCCCTTGTATAGACCCTCTATATGCTTCTTCCATCTTTGAGTTTTCCCTTTATTTGCTTACGAGTTGTTGATATTCATACAACTGCTTCTCTTTTCCTCAAAGGCATCCTTAATTTTCCTGTAATCGGTGTTCTTCTTTCAGAAAATGGTTCAAATGCTCTGAGCACTATGGGACTTAACATCTGAGGTCATCAGTCACCTAGAATTTAGAACTACTTAAACCTAACTAACCTAAGGACACCACACACATCCATGCACGAGCCAGGATTCGAACCTGCGAGCGTCGCGGTCGCGCGGTTCCAGACTGAAGCGCCTAGAACCGTTCGGCCACAACGGCCGGCCTTTCTTTCCCCTAATGAAATATGCTTTTAATCCCTACATTTGTTCTTTAGCCATTACTACTTAGCCATTTTCCATTTCCTGTCAGCCTGATTTTTTAAACGTTTATATTCCCTCTCACCTCCTTTATTTCGTGCATTTTTATATTTTCTGCTTCGATAAATTAAATACAATATCTCTTGTGTTATCCAAGAATTTATCCTAGGCCTTGTTCTTTTACCCGTTTGATCCGTTGCTGCTTTCAGTGTTTCATCTCTTAAAGCTACCTATTCGTCTTTTACTGTATTCCTTTCATATGTTCTAGTCAACAAAAGAAAAATTCGGAGTAGGTATTAAAACCAATGAAGAAGAAATAAAAATATTGAGGTTCGCCGATGACATTGTAATTCTGTGAGAGACAACAAAGGACTTGGAAGAGCAGTTGAACGGAAAGGACAGTGTCTTGAAAGGAGGATATAAGATGAACATCAACAAAAGGAAAACGAGGGTAATGGAATGTAGTCGAATGAAGTCCGGTGATGCTGAGGGAATTAGATTAGGAAATGAGACGCTTAAAGTAGTAAAGGAGTTTTGCTATTTGGGGAGCAAAATAACTGATGTTGGTCGAAGTAGAGAGGATATAAAATGTAGACTGGCAATGGCAAGGAAAGCGTTTCTGAAGAAGAGAAATTTGTTAACATCGAGTATAGATTTAAGTGTCAGGAAGTCGTTTCTGAAAGTATTTGTATGGAGTGTAGCCATGTATGGAAATGAAACATGGACGATAAACAGTTTGGACAAGAAGAGAATAGAAGCTTTTGAAATGTGGTGCTACAGAAGAACGCTGAAGATTAGATGGGTAGATCACGTAACTAATGAGGAGGTATTGAATAGAATTGGGGAGAAGTGGAGTTTGTGGCACAACTTGACAAGAAGAAGGGATCGGTTGGTAGGACATGTTCTGAGGTATCAAGGTATCACAAATTTAGCATTGGAGGGCAGCGTGGAGGGTAAAAATCGTAGAGGGAGACCAAGAGATGAATACACTAAGCAGATTCAGAAGGACGTAGGTTGCAGTAAGTACTGGGAGATGAAGAAGCTTGCACAGGTTAGAGTAGCATGGAGAGCTGCATCAAACCAGTCTCAGGACTGAAGACAACAACAACAACAGTCAACCATTGCCTATTGCTCCCTCTGAAGCTCTGAGAAACGTGTTGTTCTTTCAACTCATCCAGGTCCCATCTCCTTAATTTTCTATCTTTTTGCAATTCCTCCAGTTGTAATCCACAGTTCATAACCAATAAAAAGTGGTCAGAGTCCACATATGCCCCTGGAAATGTTTTACAATTTAAAACCTGGTTCCTAAATCTCTGTCTTGTCATTATATAATCAATCTGAAACCTTCCGGTGTCTCCAGGTCTCTTCCAAGTAACAATCTTCTTTCACGATTCTTAAATGAAATTACGCTCTGTGCAAAGTTCTACAAGGCGACTTCCCATTCCTTACCCCCAGTCCATATTCACCTACTATTTTCCTTCTCTGCCTTTTAGTACTATCGAATCTTCATCGTCTGCGGGGCTGTTTGGCATATGAAGTTGTACCACTGTGGTACGTGCGAGCTTTGTGTCTACCCTGGCTACAATAATGCGTTCACTACGTTGTTTGTAGTTCTTATTTTCTTATTCATTATTAAAGCCACTCCTGCATTACCACTATTTGACTTTGTATTTATAATTCTATATTAACGTGACCGGAAGTCCTATTCCTCCTGCCACCGAACTTCACTGATTCCCACTGTATCTCACTTCAATCGATCCATTTCCTTTCTTAAATTTTCTAACCTACCTGACGGATTAAGGGATCTAGCATTTCACCCTCCGATCCGCAGAACGCCGGTTTGTTTATCCTGATGACGACATTCTGCTGAGTAGTCCCTGCTTGGAGATCCGAATGAAGGATTATTTTACCTCGGCGATATTTTATCCAAGAGGACGCCATCATCATTTAACCACACAGTAGAGCTGCATGCGTTCGGGGAAAATTACGGCTGTAGTTTCCCCTTGCTTACAGCCGTTCGCAGTATCAAGGCCGGTTTTGTTGATCTTACAAGACTAGATCAGTCAATTACCCAGACTGTTGTCTTTGCAACTACTGAAAAGGCTGCTGCCCCTCTTCAGGAACCACACGTTTGACTGGTACGAATTCGTCCGTCGCGCCAAGCTCTTCATCTCCGTGTCGTACTTCCTCAATTATTTAGTGGGTCTATTACAAACTGTGCCCCCTGTCCTTCTTACAGTTTCTACCCTTCACTGCTCCTCTAGTACTGAGGAAGTTATTTCCTGATGTCTCTACATATGTCGTACATGCTACCCCTTCTGCCTGTCAGTACTTTCCACGTGTTCCGCACTTCTTCGATCCTGTGGAGAACTCACTCACTTCCTATCTTACCAGTGCACTAAATTTTCAACGTCGTTCTACAGCAGAACGTTTCCAAACGCATCGGTTCCCTTTCCGTTTTCCGATAGTGCAACGAACATTAAGAGAAAATTCTTTGTCGAATTCAGGCCGATTGTAGACAATAGTATTTTTAAGCCAGTCATGCCCTCTTTACTAGTTTGCTTCGTCCATCGTGTATTATATTGCTTCCAAGATAGTAGAATTCCTTAACTAATTACTTTCATCTTTCTTCGGTTTACTTTCAGTTAACAGATCCTCTAATTCTTCGCATTCGCTGAGGACGCCAATGTCATCGGCAAATCTTATCATTGATATCCTTTCACCCTGAATTTTAATCCCACTCGTGAACATTTCTGTTATTTCCGTCATTTGTTCTTCGATGTATAGTTTGAACAGTACGGGCGGAAGACTACAACCCAGGTTTTAAACCCTTTTTAATCCAAGCACTAAGTTCCTGGTCTCTCAGAGTTATCGTTCTTTGTTGTTTCTTTAGCCTATTATTGTGTATTGCTAGTCTTTATCTACAGCATAGTCGTTACGCTGTCAGGATTTCGAAAATCTGTTTACCTTTTTATAATGTCGAACGTTTTCTCTAGGTCGATGAATCATACGATGAACGTCGTTTTTTGTTAAGTGTTGTTTCTATTATCGTTACACATGTGGGAAATGCGTCCGCAGTGCCTTTAACTCTCCTAAAGCCAAACTGACCGTCATGTAACACATCCTCAATTACCTTTTCGATTCTTCTGTGTATTATTATAGCCAGCAACTTGAATGCTTGAGTTGACACGCTGACGGTAGCATCTCTCCTTGTTATCTTTGGGATAGTGTGGTTGATACGTTTGCGAAAGTCTGATGGTATATCTCAAGTCTAACAGATTCTACACACAAGTATATGATGAAGGGTATCAAACGGATGCCATATTCCTTGATTTCCGGAAGCATTTGACTCGGTGCCCCACTGCAGACTGCTAACTAAGGTACGAGCATATGGTGGTGGTGGTGGTTAGTGTTTAACGTTCCGTCGACAACGAGGTCATTAGAGACGGAGCGCAAGCTCGGGTTAGGGAAGGATTGGGAAGGAAATCGGCCGTGCCCTTTCAAAGGAACCATCCCGGCATTTGCCTGAAACGATTTAGGGAAATCACGGAAAACCTAAATCAGGATGGCCGGAGACGGGATTGACGAGCATATGGGATTGATTTACAAGTATGTGAGTGGCTCGAAGACTTCTTAAGTAATAGAACCCAGTACGTTGTCCTCGATAGTGAGTGTTCATCGGAGGTGAGGGTATCATCTGGAGTGTCCCAGGAAAGTGGGGTAAGTCCGCTGTTGTTTTCTTTCTACATAAATGATCTTTTGGATAGGGTGAATAGCAGTGTGCGGCTGTTTGCTGATGATGCTGTGGTGTACGGGAAGGTGTCGTCGTTGAGTGACTGTAGGAGGATACAAGATGACTTGGGTAGGATTTGTGATTGGTGTAAAGAATGGCAGCTAACTCTAAATATAGATAAATGTTAATTAATGGAGATGAATAGGAAAAAGAATCCTGTAATGTTTGAATACTCCATTAGTAGAGTAGCGCTTGACACAGTCACGTCGATTAAATATTTGGGCCTAACATTGCAGAGCGATATGAAGTGGGACAAGCATGCAATGGCAGTGTGGGGAAGGCGGATAGTCGTCTTCGGTTCATCGGTAGAATTTTGGGAAGATGTGGTTCATCTGTAAAGGAGACCGCTTATAAAACACTAATACGACCTATTCGTGAGCACTGCTCGAGCGTTTGGGATCCCTATCAGGTCGGACTGAGGGAGGACATAGAAGCAATTCAGAGGCGGGCTGCTAGATTTGTTACTGGTAGGTTTGATCATCACGCGAGTGTTACGGAAATGCTTCAGGAACTCGGGTGGGAGTCTCTGGAGGAAAGGAGGCGTTCTTTTCGTGAATCGCTACTGAGGAAATTTAGAGAACCAGAATTTGAGGCTGACTGCAGTACAATTTTACTGCCGCCAACTTATATTTCGCGGAAAGACCATAAAGATAAGATAGGAGAGATTAGGGCTCGAACAGAGGCATATAGGCAGTCATTTTTCCCTCGTTCTGTTTGGGAGTGGAACAGGAAGATAAGATGCTAGTTGTGGTACGAGGTACCCTCCGCCACGCACCGTATGGTGGATTGCGGAGTATGTATGTAGATGTAGATGAAGTGTGAACAGTCGTTCGACTGGCAGTTACTCCAGTGATTTTAGAAATTCCGGAGCTATGTTGTGAATCCCTTCTGTTTTATTTGATTGCGAGTCTTCTAAAGCGCCGTTCAACTGCGACTCTAAGAGCGGTAGCTTAAGTGCGTCAGGAGGCGTCGGCAAATAGCGACGTGTAAGGCGCGTGCGCGTGCCGCAGCACGGCTTCCGGCAGTGCGGGGGCCGACCATTAGCACACAATGGCGGCCGCGGGCGCACGCACCTCAGCAGCCCCATTCACACCCGCGCGAGGCCCAGGTCGTGCAGACACGCCCCACAAGCGCCGCCAGGTGCAATGTAAGGCACTCAGCGGCCTCGAAACACAGAGCACTAACAGGTAACGAGAGCACTGCTACCACAAGTTCTGCGCTCTGCGTCTGCATACTCTGTCTCATGAAAAGTGGCCGGACGCACCTGAGAACCGCGGAACTGATCACTAGACGTCACGAGAGGCGAACACGCCGGTGTAGGAGGAGGCGAGGAGCACACAACAGAAGCAGTAGCGGCAGAATGGGTAGGTCAGCACACCTCACTGACTTCCAGTGTGGGCCAGTCATTGGCTGTCGCCCGAGTAGCAAATCCGTCAAGGACATTTCAACCTTTCTAAAGCAGCTCAGATCGACTGTTAGCGATACGATTGTTAAGTGGAAATGCTAAGTAACAACCACAGCGTGGCTGCATGAAACTAATGGAAGGAATCACTCTAGAGTTCCAATGTCTTACACTGAAGGACCAACGAAACTGGTACACCTGCTTAATATCGTGTTGGACTCCCTGAAGGATGCAGAAGTGCCGTAACACGAAGTGGCATGGACTCAACTAATGTCTGAAGTAGTGCTGGAGAGTACTGACACCATCAATCCTGCAGGGCTGTCCATAAATCCTTAAGAGTACGGGGGAGGGTGGAGATCTCTTCTGAACAGCACGTTGCAAGGCATCCGAGATATGCTCAATAATGTTCATGTCTTGGGAATTTGGAGGCCAGCGGAAGTGTTTAAACTCAGAAGGGTGCTCCTGGAGCCAGTCTGTAGCAATTCTGGACGTGTGGGATGTCGCATTGTCCTGCTGGAATTTCCCAAGTCCGTCGGAATCCACAATGGACACGAATGGATGCAGGTAATCAGACAGCGTGCTTACGCACGTGTCACCTGTCAGAGTGCATGTATCATGGGTCCCAAATCATTCCAAATGCATACGCCCCACACTATTACAGAGCCTCCACCAGCTTGAACAGTCCCCTGCTGACATTAAGGGTCCATGGATTCATGAGGTTATCTCCATGTCCGTACACGTCCATCCGCTCGATACAATTTGAAACGAGACTCGTCCAACCAGGCAACATGTTTCCAGTCATCAACAGTCCAATGTTGGTGTTGATGGGCTCAGGCGAGGCGTAAAGCTTTGTGTCGTGCAGTCATAAACGGTACACGAGTGGGCTTTCGGCTCTAAAAGCCCATACCGATGGTGGTTTGTTGAATGGCTCGCACTCTTGACACTTGTTGATAGCCCAGCATTGAAGTCCGCGGCAATTTGCGGAAGGTCTGCACTTCTGTCACGTTGAACTATTCTCTTTGGTCGTCGTTGGTCCTGTTCTTGCAGGATCTTTTTCCGGCCGCAGCGATGTCGTAGATTTACCGGATACTCGCGGTACTCTCGTGAAAAAGTCGTACAGGAAAATCCATCCTTCATAGCTACCCAGGAGATGCCGTGTCCCATCGCTCGTGCTCCGACTACAACACCACGTTCAAATTCACTTAATTCTTGATAACCTACTATTGTACCAGGAGTAACCGATATAACAACTGCGCCAGACACTTGTTGTCTCAAATAGGCGTTCCGACCGCAGCGCCGTATTCTGCTTGTTTACAAATCTCTGTTTTTGAATACGCTGAAATGGTCCTATAGTCCCCTTTCATTATCATTTCATTTGCTTTCCAGTGCACTTTGCATCCTACAGTCGAAAATGCTACTCCAGGGGGGTGTAAAATGAATGTGCGCAACGGAAACACTGAACACGAAAATGAAGATTTGGCCCTGTTTGACTAACCCCTGAAGCAGATCTTAGGATCTCTTAATGGTGATTACCTCCTCTTTCTTGCACTTTAACATATAAATTACTACATAAACTTAATTGAATGATTAAGGGAACTAGTAACTGCCAAATGATAAATGCTGTTTCCGCTTATGCATTTATTGTAGATTAAAACCCCTTTATATTACAAATGTTTATACATCAATGTCCAATGGAGATAAAGGGATGCAAATGAATTTCCTAACTAATGCGATTGATCAGTTGCCCAAATTTGCCCCTTTATGGCCACGCGATCTAAAATAATAACGTGAGACGACTGGTATCATCTACGTACCAAACACTAGAAGACACTACTTTCAAAGACTATCTACAGTGCTGTGCAACCTCAGTGGAAATAAAATTTACGTGATAACAGCTGTTCAGCTTTACAGGTCTAATGAGCCGAAGCAATTAGCAATATCACCGTATGTACTGCGTCCGGCGCGTCGGAGTGGTGGTCCTTGTACACGTCTGCGATGACAGGAGAACTCCAGCCACAAAATATATAAAAAAAAACCTCATTCAAACACTAGGACGGCACAAGACGGTCCTCTGACTAGTGTAATCAAATACTGTCTTCTCCTCTCTGTGTTCTACAGGCGAGAAACACGAACTCCCAGCCACAAGGACGGAGTTCAGATGACGTCTCAGCGTGTGTGTAAGCAGAAGTGCTCTCAATCACTGAACTCTGCGTGCTCAACGACGACCCCCACCCCGGAGGTGAAATCCAGAATCGTACAAGTTCGCAACAGTACAGTGCCTAACCGTTATAACTATAAAATCTCCTGAGAGCAAAGACAGCAAGTCCGTCTATAACAACAAAAGCTGATACTGAGCAACCGTCCAACATGGGCGCTCAAAACGAAAGACCTCTTCTCTGCACCACTGGCTTACCAGCAAAGCTCGGCTCCCCTCCTTTGTAACTGCAGAAGGCGAATCATATTCTCGAAACCACGGAATATTCTCCCTCTCAACAGATTCTTCCGAACGCCGACGAACCATCTTTTAATCTTTTGTTGCTCAGTGCGGAAAGTTTGCGAGGAAATACCTATAATCATACAATGGTACGCTTCTCAGAGTAAAATATCCTTGGAAATAACCAGCCTGCGATTTCTGAGGTAACGCTTCCTCTTTCCTGTCTGCTGCGTCCAAGATTTTCAGAGTTTCCGATGTATTTTCGGGTTATCCTTCGGGCCTACTACAAAACCGGTCGGCCTCCGCTGTATTGTGCTTCGGCACTAAGGTGCCCAGTTCGCCCGTCTTGGCTACTTCCTGTGTGAAGCAGGATCACCTCACCTTTGCGGGCTTTTTCACCCAGGGCTTGAGTTACGTCGGCCATTTCATTTCCACTGGCGTTCCAACCTCTACTAGTATAGGCAGTCATTCATTACGCAGTTTTGATAATAAAGAGACTCCGTCACATTTCATGCAATAAGCTTTAACAACTATTTACAAGTTGTACATGAGAATGTCAGTCTTCTTTAAGTATTCACATGTACGATATACAACCTATCAAATTATACCTAATTACGGTTGTAAACAACGACAAAGTATGTAGATGACTGCTTGTAAGGTGCGAAATTATAGCCACCTTACAACAGAACAATTCCGGTGTTTTCGTTGCTAAATTTCGTACCATAGAAGACTGAGCTATGATTCAATCTAGCCATAGTCTATTTCTTTCTACGATTTGCAAGCGTCATATGGCTGTTATGTTGGTTCTTTTCAGACTTGCAAATGTGTCTATAACGCCATTATAAGTCTTCCATGTTTTTGCATGTAGCCCAACTTATGACTATAATTCCATAATATGTTTATCCCTTGTTCTCCTATTCCAAGACTCTCTGGCATGCGTGAGTGAATGAATGAATGTGGATGTGTGTCATTTTGCGGTACGGTGGTTTAGTCTGCTGCAGAGAATCAGCGGTAGTCTTACAGAATGACCAACCCTTGTAGTTTT
The DNA here is from genome assembly GCF_021461385.2 of Schistocerca piceifrons. Lineage (NCBI taxonomy): Eukaryota > Metazoa > Arthropoda > Insecta > Orthoptera > Acrididae > Schistocerca > Schistocerca piceifrons. Next base: position 92,826,141 of record NC_060143.1, on the reverse strand, counting down.
CAGGTAGGCAAAGAGGTTTGTTCCCTCTGTGTGAAAGTTGCCGGTGTTAGGGTGGTGACGGAAGCCTCATCTCTTGATTTTCCTGGCCACGGGGTCGTGTGGGAGAAGTTTTAGTGTGAGATGGGCAGTCTGCGTCCAGCTCTTCGAGGGCCTGCAGCCGAGGTCTCTTCGAAGAAGGGTGAGACGATTTAACCGCGTGGTGCGTTGTCTCATAGTGAGAGGGCAGGTCTTAGTTTTGGCCTCGCGATTTATCTTATAGAGAGTGTTTTTCGGGGTTCCAGCAAGGAATGCACGGTTTTTGCATAATTAATTAAGGTTTCTGATGGCAATGGGCGACACTGAGACCACAGTACTGAGAGTACAAGACTTCCACAAAGCATCTGGTACCGTAAACTTCGACAAAATTGTCAGCAAAATACGACAGCTGAAATTATCAGATTGTAGGTGCAGGTGGCTCTAAAGCTACCAGCGAAACAGAGAAAAACGTATTCTCTCTGCGAATGAAAAGTCATCTTGGAAGCATATTCTTTCAGGAGTGCTCCAGGTGTCTGTTCTGGGCTCACTGTTGTTTTCTTTGTATGTCAATGTCAGTTGTTCTGTTCAGCAAATATCATTTCTACGCCGACGATCACCAACCAGACCTGAAGACATAAATACTGCGATCGTCTCTCTTTAGGGTAAGATGGGCGGAAAACCTGGGACTTAGACTAAATGGGTAAAAGTCCCAAGTAATTTCAGTACCCCATCAGAGAGTAGCGACTTCTGAATTCCACAAACAGCTACTTTCTATTTTTCTTGTTGTTGTTCTAAAAAAATTGTTCAAATGGCTCTGAGCACTATTGGACTTAACTTCTGCGGTCATCAGTCCCCTAGAACTTAAATCTCTTAAACCTAACTAACCTAAGGACATCACACACATCCATGCCCGAGGCAGGATTCGAACCTGCGACCGTAGCGGTTGCGCTGTTCCAGACTGTAGCGCCTAGAACCGCTCGGCCACCCCGGCCGGCCGTTATTCTAAATTTTTCATCAAAAGAACAGGGAATTTTGAAACAGAAGCTATTGGTAAGTAACACAAATTTCCAATTTAGAAAGAAGGAAAATTGTTAAGGCATTAAGGAAACCCAGTTTCTTTGAAAATATCTTGTTTTCCTTGGAAGAAGACCTTACATTTCAAGCTACAAGGTGGTGCACAAAATACTCTGTAACTGAAGAATTACTGCTTTAATATACACTCTAACACAAAAAAACGTGCGCACCGTGAAGGAATTATCCGGATGGGACGCAAATCAGTAGATGTGATATACATTTACAAACAAAAAAAGTTTACAGTTTCACAAAAAATTGGAGAAAGAGCTGGACAAATTGACGAATTAAATAAAGCGTTGATCCAGCCTGTCTCTTTTGCAAGGAGTTATTCGGCTTGGCATTGACTGACAGAGCTGCCGGATGTCCAATTGGCGCGTCAGATCTTCAAAATCGCGAAGTGGTTGGAGCGGTCTCACCATAATGCTCCAGATGATATCACTTGGAGAGAGATCCGGCGAGCTTGCTGGACGAGGTAGAATTTGGCAAGCACGTAGACGAGCAGCAGAAACTCTGGCCACGTGCGGGCTAGTGTTATGTTGCTGAAATGTAAGCCCAGTATGGCTTGACACGAAGGGCAACAAAACAGGGCATCGAAGTACCGCTGTGCTGTTAAAGATGCCGCGGATGGCAGCGAAAGGGATGCCACTATGAAAAGAAATGGCGCCCCAGACGTTCACAGCCCGTTGTCGGGCCCTAAGGAGGAGCGTCTCGAGACGCGTCAATCAATGACAATCAATGACAAACCGAATAACTGCTTGCATAATATAAGTGTTATTGTCTTTCTGATTTTCGAAGCTTTTTCCCTTTAATAAATCATCCAATTTTTCTGAAATTGTAATCTTTTGTTTATCTGCACATGTACGTCACATCTGTCAATTCCCGTCCCATTCCGATAATTCCTCCGTGGTGCTTCGACTCTTTTATGTCTTATAGTAACAGGGGTCAAACACAGGGAGCTTAAGGCTATTTATAATTTGTACAGAAAGCAGATGGCAGTTGTAAGAGTCGAGGGGCATGGAAGGGAAGCAGTGGTTGGGAAGGGAGTGAGACAGGGTTGTAGTCTATTCCCGATGTTATTCAATCTCTATATTGAGCAAGCGGTAAAGGAAACAAAAGAAAAATTTGGAGTAGGAATTAAAATCCACGGAGCAGAAATAAAAACTTTGAGGTTTGCCGACGACATTGTAATTCTGTCAGGGACAGCAAAGGACCTGGAAGAGCAGTTGAACGAAATGGGCAGAGTCTTGAAAGGAGGATGTAAAATGAATATCAACAAAAGCTAAACGAGGGTAATGGAATGTAATCGAATTAAATCAGGTGATGCTGAGGGAATTATATTAGGAAATGGGACACTTAAAGTAGTAAAGGAGGTTTGCTATTTGGGGAGCAAAATAACTGATGATGGTCGAAGTAGAGAGAATATAAAATGTAGAATGGCAATGGCAAGGAAAGCGTTTCTGAAGAAGAGAAGTTTGTTAACATCGAGTATAGATTTAAGTGTCAGGAAGTCTTTTCTGAAAGTATTTGTATGGAGTGTAGCCATGTATGGAAGTGAAACATGAACGATAAATAGTTTAGACAAGAAGAGAATTGAAGCTTTCGAAATGTGGTGTTACAGAAGAATGCTGAAGGTTAGAGCTGGCCGTTGTGGCCGAGCGGTTCTAGGCGCTTCAGTCCGGAACCGCTCTGCTGCTACGGTCGCAGGTTCGAATCCTGCTTCGGGCATGGATGTGTGTGATGTCCTTAGGTTTGTTAGGTTTAAGTAGTTCTAAGTCTAGGGGACTGATGACCTCAGATGTTAAGTCCCATAGTGCTCAGAGCCATTTGAACCATTTTGAACCATGGCATAGCACAGGTAGCTGCGTCTGAAGTGATGGCGTGACCGGGAAGCACGGAATGATGATGAATCTCACCGCGTCGTGTTCAGCAGCGAATCGCAGTTGTGAACTGTCTCCGATGTCCAACTTGGGCGAGATCGGAGGGCACCCGCGGACAGACGCCCTCGTTCCCAAGTTCTGGAGAGTTACAGTGTTGCTGCTGCTCCTGGTGTCGTGGCGTGGGGAGCCGTCGGGTACTTCCCAGGTCACGGTCGGTGACTGAGGGAACAGCGACGGTACAGCGGTACATCACCCACGTCTTACCCGTGCCAAGTGGAGAATGTTTCTGGTGTATACTAAATTTGTATTTCTCGTATATCGTCGTTGCGGTGGAAGTCTAGACGCTGCGGGCTGCTGTGTCGGGGTCGGACAGTGAGGCGTCGGTTTCCCCAGCCGCTGCTGTACCGGCGCCGAGGATTCGCCGGACCCGCCGCTGCGCGCCTCGGCCGCGGGACGCCGCCTCCGCCCCCGGCTAACCGACCCTCGTCGCGGCCAAATTAATACCGGCACACACCGGCGCCGACTAAAGACCCGTCCTGAGCGACGTAATTAAAAATGAGTGGCCAGGAGCCGCGAGCGACAGCGGGGGCCGCGTGGGGCGGCGGAGTAGTGGGCGCTCGACTGGACCAGCGGCCGCCACGTTAATTAGCGACGGGCGACCACGCGCCGGGCCCAGGACACTCCAGAGCAGAGGTCGCGCTCCCGACGGTAATTTATAAGAAACCCGACCCGTAAGGACGTCACCACCGTGTCCGCGGTACTGGCCTCCTCCGTACCGAGACTGGGCGTCGCAGTTGGATACTGCCGCATCACGAAACGTCGCCAAATTCTGTAAGTACTGCTGGTCTGCCGCGCGGAGTGGCCGCGAGGTTAGAGGCGCCATGCCACTAATGGTGCGGCCCATCCCTCGGGCGTGGGTGTGTGTGTTGTCCTTAGCGTTAAGTTATTTTAAGTAGTGTGCGAGTCTAGGGACCGATGACGTCAGTAGTTTGGACCCTTAGGTTAAAAATAAAAGAAAAATTAAAAAAAACTACTGGTCTGACCCCTGCATTCTGAGTAGTGTGTCCCAGCGCAGTGATAGGCCAGCAGTCGATTCTTGATTATGCACTGTCATATTAAACGCATTCCTACTACACGAGACTCGGATATTCAGGCTGAGGCAGACTACTGACACAGTCCAAATTACAAGAGGTATGCCTGTATACGAACTGGCTGACTGATGCTGTGAACAGGGGCTCTGATTACGAGTTGAGTAAAAATTCTCAAATGCAGCAACAGCCCACCACAAAACTAATAACTGAACTATCAAATACAAAAAGCTGTAGTTCAATGAAAAGAAACGATAAGTGAATACAGTTCTCTGCAACCGAACTCTGGTCTCTGCCCTCAAAGAACTATCAGATAACAACAATCCACAAACCCCACTCTCCAAACACACATGCGCACACACACACACACACACACACACACACACACACACACACACACACATACACACACACACACGAATAAAATAATAACAAATAACATAGTAACTAAATAAATAAAACTGATACTGATTCACCTACTCTCTGTCTCTCTCTCTCTCTGTGCGCTGTGTGTCACACACACATACACACACACACACACACACACACACACACACACACACACACACACACACACACTGCGCGCGTGACTCACACAGATTCAAAAGTCCCACCCATAAGGCTTTCGACTGTTCGCCATCTTCCTTCCGCAGTGTGTAAACAGTGAAACGGTGATAGCGGAAGTTCAGTTGCGTAGGACTCCACAGTGAAGAAAATGAAGTGACCAGAAAATGTAAGTGAAACATATTGCAAACACACACAGGCAGAATCTGCCACAGAGAATTAATTAATGTCAGGCCTAACCATAAAATTCCCACTCGTAAAATTTCGAACTAAATGACTTTTCCAAATTAGGTTCTATTCCGGATGACAGACTCTGAAAGAAAACGAGCGCTGTTAATAAAAACTCAGGAAAACCGCGGTATCTGATAATAAGATGCATATACAAAACTTCGTATTTCAAATTTGTAAATACTCTATTATGAACTCAAAATGATAGGTGTACAAGCATTTTTACAGTAAGAAAATGGATACACATTGATGACGCTGTAACTTCAGCGAAACATGTATGTAAAATAAAAGACAAAATTGTGTTTTGCTCGAGGCACCCCCTCTAGAAACAAGTCTGTTGGTAAAGCAAACACGGACAGAAGAGCAACCTCAAGATGAGTGTTTTCAGTCTTTATTTTCAACACTATCACACGCATCAGGAGTTTCCCTTTCTACCCACCGTCTAATCCTCTTGTTCAACGACATCGGTGCCATGTTTGTAACATAATCAACAACTTCAGATCGGGAAGTACCTCGTATATTGATCTGACCAGTGCATGTGTACGCATACGCCAACTGGGATTCAAGTGATTTATTCTTTATCATTCCCTTGGTGTTCTGCTAAGTAAGTATGCACCCTTCGCAGACTATGGCTGGTGTACCAGTTGCGCCCGCTGTCTATCCAAAGCCCAGATTCGTTATTGGAAATAAGCAACAATAATGTAAGTAAGGTATTCAGAATTATGTATAGGAGTTCCGTCCTTACATATTGTAGACCTTGCTTAGCCTATAGGGAATATTAACTACAGTGTTGGTTTATTCAATAATGAAATTTGTGGTCAGCAGTCTATTTGAGTTTGAGAACTATAGAGATATTTACAGCAATAATACTAAAAGAAGACTATCTGGTTAACAAATGGTTAAAATGGCTCTGAGCACTATGAGACTTAACTACTGAGGTCATCAGTCCCCTAGAACTTAGAACTACTTAAACCTAACTAACCTAAGGACATCACACACATCCATGCCCGAGGCAGGATTCGAACCTGCGACCGTAGCGGTCGCGCGGTTCCAGACTGAAGCGCCTAGAACCGCTCGCTCACAACGGTCGGCTATCTGGTTAACAACTGCACGTTGGGAACCATATACTGTCCTTCCATTGGCTGCCTTCAAATTGACACAGGGAAGCCATAGCAACATCTGATCTATAAAGACAGCGCGAGGAGGGCACCTGATAAACTTTAAACGAAGACACGAGCAAAGTACACTTTAACAATCTACCATTGGAGACAATACACCAAGAGAAGAAGTGTTTCAAATGCAATCTAAAGTTTTTTCTCCTCAACACGTTCTTTTACACTGTAGGGAAATGCTTTGTAGAGAAAGTGTCTTCGAAGTGTAGGCGATTCAAAAAAGTAATCCGAGGCAGGTCCAGACGTGAAGTTAGAAATGAAACGATAAGGATAAGAAAATGAACTAACATTCCGAGTCTGGTCTGGAGGTGTATCGCAATCCCTGGTTGAAAATTTCTCAAAAGACAAGTGGCCAGGTATGCGGACGCTAACCTGAAGACACAGCTAGCTCAGAAGAGCGGTGCGAAGCTAGCTGTTTTGAATGCAGTAATTTGCAGGGGCGGCTCCAGCTGCTGCCCCCTTCTGGCAGCTGCGGTCGGTAATTGGGGGCTGCGGAGGCGGCGCCACCGCGGTCGGTAGGTGAGTGGGCGGGAGGCAGCGGGTGGGCCGCCCCCGGCTCTGCACAGACGCCGCCACAGGCCCGGCTGCCTCGCCTTCGCGACCACTCATCTCCAAAGCCGACCTCTAGAGTCCCTACCGAGCCGACTCCGCGTCCTCAGTGCAGCTGGGGTATAACCGAAGCTCTCTCCATGTACACCACTGGCCATTAAAATTGCTACACCAAGAAGAAATGCAGATGATAAACAGGTATTCGTTGGACAAATATATTATACTAGAACTGACATGTCATTACATTTTCACAAAATTTAGGTGCATAGATCCTGAGAAATCAGTACCCAGAACAACCACCTCTGGCTGTAATAAAGGCCTTAATACGCCTGGGCATTGAGTCAAACAGAGCATGGATGGCGTGTACAGGTGCAGCAGCCCATGCAGCTACAAAACGATACCACAGTTCATCAGGAGTAGTGACTGGCGTCTTGTGACGAGCCAGTTGCTCGGCCACCATTGACCAGACGTGTTCAATTGGTGAGAGATCTGGAAAATGTGCTGGCCAGGGCCGCAGTCGAATATTTCCTGTATCCAGAAAGGCCCGTACACGACCTGCAACATGCGGTCGTGCATCATTCTGCTCAAATGTAGGGTTTCGCAGGGATAGAATGAAGGGTAGAGCCACGGGTCGTAACATATCTGAAATGTAGCGTCCACTGTTCAACGTCCCGTCAATGCGAACAAGAGGTGACCGAGACGTGTAACCAATGGCACCCCATACCATCGCGCCGGGTGATACGCCAGTATGGCGATGACGAATACACGCTTCCAATGTGCGTTCAACGCGATGTCGCCAAACACAGATGCGAACATCATGACGTTGTAAACAGAACCTGGATTCATCCGAAAAAATGACGTTTTGCCATTCGTGCACCCAGGTTCGTCGTTGTTTACACAATCGCAGGCGCTCCTGTCTGCGATGCAGCGTCAAGGGTAACCGCAGCCATGGTCTCCGAGCTGATAGTCCGTGCTGCTGCAAACGTCGTCGAACTGTTCGTGCAGATGGTTGTTGTCTTGCAGACGTCCCCATCTGTTGACTCAGGGATCGAGACGTGGCTACACGATCCGTTACAACCATGCAGATAAGATGCCTATCATATCGACTGCTAGTGATATGAGGCCGTTGGGATCCAACACGGCGTTCCGTATTACCCTCCTGAACCCACCGATTCCATATTCTGCTAAAAGTCATTGGATCTCGACCAACGCGAGCATCAATGTCACGATACGATAAACCGCAATCGCGATAGGCTACAATCCGACCTTTATTAATGTCACGGTACGCATTTCACCTCCTTACACGAGGTATCACAACAATGTTTCACCAGGCAACTCCGGTCAACTGCTGTTCGTGTATGAGAAATCGGTTGGAAACTTTCCTAATGTCAGAACGTTGTAGGTGTCGCCACCGCCGCTAACATTGTGTGAATGCTCTTAAAAGCTAATCATTTTCATATCACAGCATCTTCTTCCTGTCGGTTAAATTTCGCGTCTGTAGCACGTAATCTTCGTGGTGTAGCAATTTTAATGGCCAGTAGTGTATATAAAAACGGCAAATATTCGCTTACAAAACCTATTCTTGTGGCTTTTAAGAACATCCTAATTAGTCAGATTCATCTCTAACACGATACCAATGCCAACATCGACACACCAGCCGTTATCGCTACATTGCGAAAGTGCTGTAACAAATTTCTCTCAAAAGGCCGTGCGTAGAATCGCAGTTTGGGGTGGTCCCGGCACTCGGTTTCCATTTTAGCAGGGAACGTAGGGTGAAAAGTTCTTGGTTTAGCCCGGACCAGCGGTCATTTGTGTAGTCATTCGAACGTCTGTCTTACTGTAGCTCTATTACGGTATGTTGAGCAAAGTCTGAACGACGAACCGGAGCTGGTGCCCAGGCAAATTCTGCGAATCAGTTAATTTCTTTTGCGAAAGCTTTTAATTGGACTGAAATTAGTGCTTAGCTAAAGGCACCCTTTCCTTGTGCACCATTCCGATTTTGCGCGCAAAAACAGTTCCGCTCGTTTGGATTTTGCGAGCAATATCTGTCACCTTTAAATAATTTTGGACTGATAATTCAAATGTGGTCCCCCGGTGTATCGGACTTTGGTCTAAGGTAAGTTTTAAACGTTTGAAAAATTTTGCTTCGTTTCGACTTTAAGTGCAAAAAACACGTTTTACTAGGAAGTTTTTGAAGCGCGGCACGTCAATACACTAGTGTACAGCTAAACTATGAATGAAAAACCGCTGGGAACAGTATCTGCAGTAAAATATCTAAGAGTAACTATCCAGAGTGACGTTAAGTGGAATGACACATAAAAAAGATAGTGGTAAAATCAGATTCCAGACTCAGATTCATGGGAATAATCTTAAGAAAATGGAATTCACACCTGAAGCAAGTGGCTTATAAGGCGCTTTTTCGGACGATTCTTGAGTATTGTTCATCTATGTGGGATCCATACCAAGTAGGACATGGAGGATGTAGAGAAGATGCAACGAAGAGCGGCGCGTTTCGTCACAGGATGGTCTAGCTGACGCGAGAGAGTTACGGAGATGCTAAAAAAACTCTATTGGCAGACGTTACAAGAGAGGCGTCGTAAATGACGCAGAGATTTGCTATTGAAAGTACGGGAGAGCACTTTTCGGGTAGAGTCGGACAACATATTACTTCCCCCCACATAGGTCTTGCGTAATGATCAAGAGGAGAACATTCGAGAAACCAGAACCAATACAGACGCTTACCGACAATCATTCTTCCCACGCGCTACTCGCGATTGGAACAGAGTTGGAGGGCTCAGTTACTGATGCAAAAGTACCCTCCGTCACACACCATTGTGCGGAGATTGATTTAGATGTAGATGTACTTCAACTTGTTTTTTTGTTGTTGTGGTCTTCAGTCCTGAGACTGGTTTGATGCAGCTCTCCATGCTACTCTATCCTGTGCAAGCTTCTTCATCTCCCAGTACCCACTGCAACCTACATCCTTCTGAATCTGCTTAGTGTATTCATCTCTTGGTCTCCCTCTACGATTTTTACCCTCCATGCTGCCCTCCAATGCTAAATTTGTGATCCCTTGATGCCTCAAAACATGCCCTACCAACCGATCCCTTCTTCTAGTCAAGTTGTGCCACAAACTTCTCTTCTCCCCAATCCTATTCAATACCTCCTCATTAGTTACGTGATCTACCCACCTTATCTTCAGCATTCTTCTGTAGCACCACATTTCGAAAGCTTCTATTCTCTTCTTGTCCAAACTAGTTATCGTCCATGTTTCACTTCCATACATGGCTACACTCCATACAAATACTTTCAGAAACGACTTCCTGACACTTAAATCTATACTCGATATTAACAAATTTCTCTTCTTCAGAAACGATTTCCTTGCCATTGCCAGTCTACATTTTATATCCTCTCTACTTCGACCATCATCAGTTATTTTGCTCCCCAAATAGCAAAACTCCTTTACTACTTTAAGTGTCTCATTTCCTAATCTAATTCCCTCAGCATCACCCGATTTAATTCGACTTCATTCCATCATCCTCGTTTTGCTTTTGTTGATGTTCATCTTATATCCTCCTTTCAAGACACTGTCCATTCCGTTCAACCGCTCTTCCAAGTCCTTTGCTGTCACTGACAGAATTACAATGTTATCGGCGAACCTCAAAGTTTTTACTTCTTCTCCATGAATTTTAATACCTACTCCGAATTTTTCTTTTGTTTCCTTTACTGCTTGCTCAATATACAGATTGAATAACATCGGGGAGAGGCTACAACCCTGTCTCACTCCTTTCCCAACCACTGCTTCCCTTTCATGCCCCTCGACACTTATAACTGCCATCTGATTTCTGTACAAATTGTAAATAGCCTTTCGCTCCCTGTACTTTATGTATAAAGTCAAAACGAAACGTTTTCTATCCAGTAATCTTTATACGTTGTCGAGGTACGATGATTCAAACTCGATCTAAATGTGCCGCGTAAAATTCATTCTTACGTGAACTGAGTGGGCGGAAACTATTTAAAGTGAATCAAATAAATAAAAAAATGCGTTCTTACGATAAAATTCAAAACTCTCTTTCAAAAGTCTAGCTTCATACGGATTATACGTGCAAAACACGCTTTTTGTGAAATTTTTACGCACGCCGCTCCTATGTTTCAGACTTGTGCGAATCGGTTCAAATTTTGTACGAAGGTAGACAAATACATTTAATTAATGGTCGCTCTGTTGTTCTGTGAAAGCGTTATCAGTTGCTACGATTTAAGTAAAAAGTTTCGAAACAATAAATAAACCTGTACGGGATCACTCGTCGTCCAAGGCAACAAAAATTTACATCGGTTGTCACACTATAGCGGTCTAATGTCAAAATAATGGTAGAGTAAAAGTTGGGAACCAAAATAAAAATATCGTAGTACAAAAAAGGCGAATACGTCCTTGGCATACTCTGCCATGTAAAGGAAGGGAACTAACTTTTCGACTTATCTGGCAGCTTCAAGGACACGTAAATCAAAACGCCTTGCCATATTCACCCTTTTTTTACGAGTTAATCCTACTTCTCCAGCGCATTGAGCTCTTCTAAAGGCACCCCCTTTTGTATGTATGGTAAGTAGTGCAAGAACAAATGGACACAAATTGATGTGCTTCTGCTGAGTGGGATGCGTCTACAATATATAACAGGAAGTATCTCAGAGTGGGGATGGATGCAGCCTAAGCTTTGCGTCACGTCGTGTCTCACTGCACGATATGAAAAATGCCCCGCTGGAAGACATGATGGCATGTGACATGTCATACAACATGACATCTTGTATCATGTTCCTCTATTTGAGGCGATGCATTATGTCACATGACATGGATAGTACTAACAAATAAAAGCATGAACATGTCATGATGTTTTGATTTAAGTGACTATGAAGCTGCCAGGTAAGTCGAAAACGTAATATCCTTCTTTTACTCTTCCCGGAACAAATTCGCCTTTTTTGTGCTAAACGATATGAGAAATTTTCATTCTGGTAACACACATTAAAAGTCCTCACCAACAGTTTTCACATCTTTTTTTTTTTATTTGTTGGTGTTTGGCTTTTGGTTATGCGGCTGCAGCCAGTGAGTTATTTGTACAGGGTAAACTCGAACAGCAATGACAAAATTTCAGAGGTTGTTCAGGGACGCGTCTGAGTTCTTCGATGACTCGTTAGAGATTTTTAATTTAATGTGATTTGTCCTGTTTGCAATACAATTTACCTGTATTCCTGATATAAATATCTACTGAAGAGCGAGGAGGCCTATAGTATACACTTAACACAACACAGAAGGACGCGGTTTTTCGTCGGCGCCTGCGTCCTGTACAACGCAAAAGCAAAGTACAGATGATCTTGTTTACCGTCACTGCCGAACAGCTCAGCATTGCGTCCTTCAGTGAACCTACACACGTGTACGGTACATGCATATCGGGCGATTCTTCGCTCAGTATGTCAGTCCGTACTGCTGCCAAAGTATAGCACCTAGCTCCACTGCGACGAGTACGGTATGGCAGCCGTTCCTGTTGTCAACAGTAAATACGAGCAGTGGGAAAACATTGTTTCCAAACAAGACCCCCGGTGCATACCGACGACATTCGCATTGTTATGCAGACGTTTTCAGTGCACTAGAGAGCGAGATAAATAAGCGGAAGAAATCGAAATATAATCACTCTGCTCTGAGCCACTCCAGACAATGGATCCCTTGTACCGAGATCCCTGAACGACTCCCGCAGTGTTCAGTGTGCAGTTCGGATTCAAACCGTATTTATAAATACCTGACGTATTTGTAATAACGTACGATCAGAATTACTCAAAGCACGAAGAAAATACACACAAAATAACCGGTATTGACTTGAATCTTCACTATTCCTTGTTACAACTAAAACACGGATTGGTTCGTGATACACTGCGAACGCGCGCGTGTGGACCCCCCCCCCCCCCCCCCCAGTACAACATACTGATAAAATCTTCTCGGGTTATAAGCCGAGGCGTAACGTGTTGTCACAACGTTTCGAAGGGGTTCTTACTCGTCATTTCCAGGCTATGTTAAGTCCATATCGAGTTAGATTCTTTACAGCCTCTGGACTGCAGGCCAGAAGGTGCTTCCGGAAGACACGTCGCGCCGGAGGTAGACGAGTGAGGAGGGGGTGAGGGGTCCGTACGCCGGATCCCGGTGCTGCCTGTTCTAACAATACCATCACTGGCAAAGTAGGTTAAAAATCAGATTAATAATGTTGCTCACGCAGCATATGTTCGCTTTATCGGGCAACAACAAAGTTATTGACTGTGGATGGCATCGTCAGAACGGAAATAATGAAATCACTGTAAAAAAGTCATTAATTTTGGCACTTATCTTGAAAAGTTTCCCACGTAGATTTCGTCGAAGTTGTTACGGCTCATCTTGTTGATTCTAGGGTGATTCCACTTTGACTGCTAGAAGGTCCAGATCTGTATTTTAGCAATATTTGAAGACCTAACAAATGCTTTTTTCAGGAAATTCTTAATGATCAAACAATCCCAGATCAGAACAATGGTATTTTTGACTTGGTGTTCACGATCCATGTTTTTATTAAACTTCTTGTAAATTCACATCTACTTCTTCTTAATTGTCACATCATCAAGAAAACAGTTTTGTATCAATCTTCATATATTTAATTTCCGCGTTAACCAAACACAAGACTTGACTGTTCTTTTACAAAGCGAAATAACAACTTAACTTCTGCAAAGTGAAACAAAGACTGCCCTGTGCGCATTCGCGCCAAAACAGTTACTAGCAAGTCAAATATTATGACAGTCTCACAGAAATGAATACACACAAGAACCATATCACTATAATATATCGATACATCGGAGTACCTGTACACTAATAAAACCAAATGTGAATATTGTCACAAAAATATATCTGTTACTTCGCAGAAAAGTAGTACGATATTACTGGTATCGAGAACTGGGGTTGGAGTGCCCTAATGGTCACGTAAATAAAGAACCATTACACTGTCTATACGCCTGTTCCGCCCGCTGCCTGCGCCGCTTTCACTTCATAGCTCTGCTGACTGATTTTTACTGGAGCCACATCCCGTGCGGAGCTCAGCAGGAAACCGCTGTCCTGGCTGACAATACAGTCGTCTAGTCGTGTTTCGACTGCCTCTTGATGATGCAATCCCAGACATCGTTGGCGCGGCACGGCACCTCCACCTGTTCGACAGGAAACGCGTCTGTCTGTCGCCGCAGGCAGGTTCGGCTCCGCCGCGCCTGACCGCTACGCTCCAGTCATTGAATAGAGGCCGCACTGGCAGCTGACGCAGCCCCGTCTGGTCACCGGCTAACCCACCAGGCACAGGCGCAGTTTTCACCGTCGACCAGAGGATGGCCTTTATTCTGTGTTTCTGCGTTATTCTGGCAGTCTCGGCCGTGAGATGTTCTGCACACATAAGGAGCGTCAGGCGCATTCTTTCCCTTCAATTGTTTTCCTTCTTCTTTGTACTCGGTTAGAGAGCGCACCTTATCCGTGTGTCCGACTAGCCGTTCTTGCGGGATGTTTTCGCACAGATGTTGTAACTCGGTAAATAAACTTTCCCTGCCGCATATCGGTCGCGCTCTGTGTACCACGGTGTCGAGCTGAGACTTGCGTTGCGGTGGGCGGTTCTGTGATGCTGTCATCAAAGAGGCAACGAGAACGCCAGTACACGACGATGTTGTCAACCAGGACAGCGGTTTCCTCCCCAGTTCTGCCTGGGACGTGGCTTCGGCAAACATACGTCGGGAATGCTCTGACGTCAAAGCGGGGCGGCGCACGTAGCGGGTAAGACGGGAGCCACCGGGAATTGCCGCCAGGACTCCGTCTTGGTCCCACCCCAGTCGGCCACAGCATTCCTATGCTACCACCGGCCGCGACGTCTCTTCCGGAGACACACGAGTGGCCCTAAGTTGGGCTCCGGCAAAGGGAGAGTGCGCCCCATCGGCTACAATGAAACGCTTTGCCTTCAGATGACGAGCACGACGCCACGATATAACACGAGTAAGTCTCATCAATAATATTTTCCAAGAAATCCGTGATGGAAGGAAAATGCGTTACTTCAATATGTATCGTGTTTTGTAGAAGAGAAGTCGTTACTCGTACATCTGACAATCCCCTACTGTTTCGCGTCGTAGACGTTTACCAAACTATGCAATAAATTGCAGAGAACCACCGAAGTCGCAATATTAATTTTCTTTATTACTTGACGACTACTTTCGAGCCTAAGCTATTTATCAAATCATCCACTAAGTTATGCTGTAATATCCATTATGGTAGCCACATGAATATTCATTCCACTTCTTGTAAAACGTCATTCACCTAGCTTAGTGGATCATTTGATAGTGAACTTAGGCTCGAAACAAGTCATCAAGTAATAACTAAATATTGCAACTCAGATGGTTGTCTTCAATTTATTGCATAATTTAATAAACTTTACAGTTTCTGCCGTCATGTCTTCCAGAATCCTGGAAATTAGTAAATAGTCCTGAACGTTGTTCCTCTGTGTTTATTTTGACTATGATGATCTGTCAATATGGTAGTCCTACTGGTTTCTCTTACACAGTTCAGCTACTTTTGTGAGGAAAAATAGGTTACGTCACGTATTCGAATAAATAAATAAGTAAAGCAAACTTAGTCAAGAGGTAAATCATGCCCGTTTATATATTAAGTGAGCCATACCGAATTGACTCTTCCGGGGATAGAATGAAAGGGAGTACCTTGCGCCAACGCCTCGCTAGGAGTCGCGCAAAAATTTTGTAGTCTGCGTCAGGCAGAGTTAGGGGGCGCTAATATGCTGTCATCGCTCAGATTTCCGTTTACCAATGGGTATTACAATGCTAGCGGTATGGCGTTATCCGTCGTCAACAGTTCATGTTATACTGTCAACCACGGCGACGCCATTAGCCCAAGAAAGGTGCGATAAAATTATATCGGCAATCCATCGACGCCAACTCATTCAAAGCACGTTTGTTAACTGCATCACGGGCCTCGTCGCACGTAACCAGCTCCGCCTCGAGTGCGACGTGTGATGACACAGCCTCCTCAACACGGGCGTTGGTATGCTCCTCCTGGTGGTACAGTGTGAGGTACCACTCTACAAAGACGCTGACTGTTTCTAAATTCCGTGCTGGGCGCGACGGGTGTAGATCTCTGTGACGACTAGTCATCCCCGTTGTTTCCCATCGGAGGCGATACGATGCGTGGTGGAGTGGGGTCTAGTCCCCACCACCGCCCCGTGCAGGCTACGGCGTCTCAACGTCACGGTCTGTGCCTTAATCCTGCTACGTTCCCTCTCGGCTGCAGGACTAGGCGGCTGGGCGTCGAAGTGGCGGGGAACAGCGCAGAAATATTGGATACTGTGCCGGGCCATGCAGCCACTTCCTTGACGTACTGAATCAAGGTACATCGAATAGCAGGTCTGGCACATCCCAGTCACCGAGTCAAGCGACGTTCACAGGTGTCCCATGTCTCGGTAATGCGTTGAAAACATTTAGGATCGTGGTGTTTAACTTCCACGGTTCACGACTGCGTCAGACCACTTGTTGGAGGAAGAGAATATTACAGATGTGGGCACAGTGGTATGAAAAGGCCAAGCGGCAAAGTTCTGCACGTTGGAGTTCAAAAATGTTGAAATGTGTGTGAAATCTTATGGGACTTAACTGCTAAGATCATCAGTCCCTAAGCTTACACACTACTTAACCTAAATTATCCTAAGGACAAACACACACACCCTTGCCCGAGGGTGGACTCGAACCTCCGCCGGAACCAGCCGCACAGTCTATGACTGCAGCGCCTGAGACCGCTCGGCTAATCCCGCGCGGCCACGTTGGAGTGCAGGGGTCAGTTCCCGGGAGACTAACTCCTATCAAGACAGCTCGCAGAGTGACCCAAGTGCGTACAGGTGCCTCGCAACCTTCCAAAGTGCCGGGCAGCAGCAGAGCACGGACGACAAGGCGAAGTTCTTGACGGTTGCTGCAGAGGGGCATTCGATCCTTAGGGTGCAGGACACAATTAGAATCACTCCCAAGCAAGTAATGGTCACAGCGCCCAAGAAATAAAGGACCGATTTCCTCTGAGTACAAGCGCGCTCTGTCGTGTCTTCGGATGGAGTCTGACAGAACGTACATGTTGACAATACGCACCCATAACGGTGATCGTCATGCCTCTGGTGGATGTGGCGTAGCCATCTATGCTCGCGACGGCATTCCGTCCCAGATGGCCACCAGGGCAGGGATAACTCTTACAGCCTGCGTCGTTCGAAGGTGTGGCTAAGCGCACTGTGTGATGTGGACGTCCGATACCCTTATCTCTCACAGCATTTGAGTTTTCACTCGGGAGCTACTGTTATTAGTATATGAAGATGGTATCTGTTCTTTCGGACATCGGTGAGCATGCAGTTCTCTTACAATGAAATGGTAATTAAATCAAGACTCTAAGCTGTCGACAGACTTTGATATATATCAAAAGGGACAGTTGAAAATGTGTGCCCCTACAGGGACTCAAAGCCGGGATCTCCTGCTTACATGGCAGACGCTCTATCCATCTGAGCCACCGAGGGCACAGAGGATAGTGCGACTGCAAGGATTTATCCCTTGCACGCTCCCCGTGAGACCCACATTCCCAACTTAATGTCCACACACTACATTCGTAGTGTCCCTGCCTATTACACTCATTGCTCGCGGCAGACAACCTTGCCAAGTCCCGTAAGACTTCAGGCAATGCGTGTGCATCCAGCACAGAAGAAGGTCAATTGCCGGTTAGCCTTAACTATATGAAGATGGTATCTGTTCTTTCAGACATGTCCGAAAGAACAGATACCATCGGTGACCATGCAGCTCTCTTAGAATGAAATGACAATTAAATCAAGACCGGGCATTGACCTTCCTCTTCTGTGCTGGATGCACACGCATTGCCCGAACTCTTACAGGACTCGGTATGATTGCCGCGAGTAATGAGTGTAATGGGCAGGGACACTACGAATGTAGTGTGTGGGCATTAAGTTGGGAATGTGGGTCTCATGGGGAGCGTGCAAGGGATAAATCCCTGCAGTCGCACTATCCTCTGTGCCCTCGGTGCCTCAAATGGATAAAGCATCTACCATGTAAGCAGGAGATCCCGGGTTTGAGTCCCGGTCGGGCCACACATTTTCACCTGTCCCCGTTGATGTATATCAATGCCTGTCGTCAGCTTATGGTCTTGATTTAATTATCATTTCACTGTTGTTAGTGTTGATCGTTGCTATTCGGTACATTTGGAGTCGAGCCCCGCTGCGGAAGGGAACTCCATCAGCGGAGGGTGGAGAGGGGTGGGGCAGCGGCGAGCCGCGCCGTGCGCCACCTGAAGGCGTTGGCGTCAGCGTCGGCGTAAACAGGCCTCCGTCTGGGGTAACTCCATTCCAGCAAGTGGTTCGAGTCATCGTCGACGAGGCTACTCCACGCCATTCAAGGCGCTGTCGTTATGACGTTCATATGTTCCACCTCGTCCGTAGCAGTGGAGGATGTCTCGGTGGCAGTCGTAACGGTGGAGTCCATCTGTTCAGGTGCGGGATGAGCCGGCGGAGTGGGTACCGGCGCAGCCGGATCCGGCGTCGCGTTGTCTTCATTCTTGTCGTCGTGCGGGTTCTGAGGCATCGCCGGACCGGATGGCCTCTGGAGGCTCAGAGGAAAGTGAGTCGTCTCGTTCCGAGATCGTATGACGCCCCCAGGGGGAAGGTCGTAGCGCGGACGACGAGCGACGTGGCGTCAACTTCGTTGGCCGGAAGCGGGTCGCCAGTCGCTGGTAGTGGTGTCGGAGGTTGCTTCCCCTTCCACTTCTTGACACTTTTACTGATGTTTCGTGCGTCTCCATGTTTCTACAGTTCATGATATTTCCTGTCACCTGACTGTCGTCGCTTCCATTCCCATGCTTATCCAGCTAGAATGTTTCTATGTTCATATCGATCTCGATATGAAGGAGACCTTATACTTTTTTATGTCCAGCATTCGCCCTTTTAACGAAGATTCCATTAAGCTGCCAAGTACTGGGTCCTGGTGTGGATCACCACTGTGTCCTGGTGAGAAGTGGTCCAGGGGACTCGCAAGTGCGTGACGTCCCGCCGTGTGCGTTCCACCTGGGAGAAGGCAGGGATCCATCCTCAGAAGCGCGCCTGCTCTTTCGGCCTCCACATGCCGCCTCGTCTGTGCGGTCTCATTAAGGGCGAGGTAAGTCGTCGAGACACCAGATGGAGTGTTGAGAGATACCTGAGAGTAGAGAACTGATCCTGCCCACTCACATGAGAAGCAGTCGGAACCTAGGCAGCTGAGAGCAAGCGCACCCGATACTTTTCCTCTGTATAAAGGCATTGCCTGCTGTGAATGACTATGGGAATCCTATCTTTTTCCTGTGTGTGTGTGTGTGTGTGTGTGTGTGTGTGTGTGTGTAATTAGGTGGCGTGTACAAATGTCGTTCTTAAGGTTATCGCACCAACAAAGAAGTAGCATGTTTGTTTAATTGGATGTCACAAAATTATATATACAGTATAATGACTTTTGAACGCTATTAAGGTAAGTACATTATTTGTTCTCTATCAAAATCTTTCATTTGCTAACTATGCCTATCAGTAGTTGGTGCCTTCAGCAGCTAGAATGTTTTATGTAGCTTTCAGTATTGGTGCTCGCTGTATTGCAGTAGTGTTCGAGTAACGAAGATTTTTGTGGGGTAAGTGATTCATGAAAGGTATAGATTATTGTCAGGGCCATTCTTTTGTAGGGATTATTGAAAGTCAGACTGCGTTGCGCTAAAAATATTGTGTCAGTTTAGTGATGATGAGAATAAGTGAAGAGAAATCTGTCTGAGTTTTACTTAGCTGAGTTTTACTCAGCTGTTTCCGTATCAAATAACTTAAGAGTTTTTACAGCACTGTCATTCGTAATTTTTCAAAGGGGACGTTACAGAGGTTCATAATGGTTCGAGTGTATGTATGGGATGGGGGGTGGGGTAATAAACATCTGACTGCACTCAGGCATAGTGGTGTCAGAAAGGTTGTGAAGCACTGTTTGGAAACGATGTAGTATGCCACATCTCCTAATTCCCTTTTATGTGTCTTTCACTATTATCTTAACCCCTGATTGCTCACAGGAGTGAAAGAAACACGCAAATGAACCCATCCACCTTGAATTTTACAGCCTTCCGTCTGCAAAGTCGTGATTTCCGAAGTTCGTAAATATCGTCCAGATCGCCCGCTCAAAACTCTGGCATCTCTCTCCCCTCATCCATCATTGCTGGCGGCTCACCTCCAACTGCACAACGCTACGCACTGTTCACATCCAACTGTCCAACTCTATACAAGCGAATATTCCAACAATGAGTCCAATCAGCTACAGACTGCACAAAGCGCAGTCAGCGATTTTCATACAGAGCAGTACGTGGCGTTACCGACATAAAAACCTAAACAGCTTACTTGCACCTTAGCGCACGCCTGACTAAACTTTTGAAGGAATTTGTTTTGAACACTTATTTTTGAGATTTTGCTTCTGTAGGAATCCACAACCTCTAAGTGTTCATGAAAAGAAAATATTGTCCGTTGTAGCCTGTACTGCCCTTTATTAAAATCGTCCTACTGGCTAATTTCGGCCATGAGCCATTATGAAGCACCTGAAATACACTCCTGGAAATTGAAATAAGAACACCGTGAATTCATTGTCCCAGGAAGGGGAAACTTTATTGACACATTCCTGGGGTCAGATACATCACATGATCACACTGACAGAACCACAGGCACATAGACACAGGCAACAGAGCATGCACAATGTCGGCACTAGTACAGTGTATATCCACCTTTCGCAGCAATGCAGGCTGCTATTCTCCCATGGAGACGATCGTAGAGATGCTGGATGTAGTCCTGTGGAACGGCTTGCCATGCCATTTCCACCTGGCGCCTCAGTTGGACCAGCGTTCACGCTGGACGTGCAGACCGCGTGAGACGACGCTTCATCCAGTCCCAAACATGCTCAATGGGGGACAGATCCGGAGATCTTGCTGGCCAGGGTAGTTGACTTACACCTTCTAGAGCACGTTGGGTGGCACGGGATACATGCGGACGTGCATTGTCCTGTTGGAACAGCAAGTTCCCTTGCCGGTCTAGGAATGGTAGAACGATGGGTTCGATGACGGTTTGGATGTACCGTGCACTATTCAGTGTCCCCTCGACGATCACCAGTGGTGTACGGCCAGTGTAGGAGATCGCTCCCCACACCATGATGCCGGGTGTTGGCCCTGTGTGCCTCGGTCGTATGCCGTCCTGATTGTGGCGCTCACCTGCACGGCGCCAAACACGCATACGACCATCATTGGCACCAAGGCAGAAGCGACTCTCATCGCTGAAGACGACACGTCTCCATTCGTCCCCCCATTCACTCCTGTCGCGACACCACTGGAGGCGGGCTGCACGATGTTGGGGCGTGAGCGGAAGACGGCCTAACGGTGTGCGGGACCGTAGCCCAGCTTCATGGAGACGGTTGCGAATGGTCCTCGCCGATACCCCAGGAGCAACAGTGTCCCTAATTTGCTGGGAAGTGGCTATGCGGTACCCTACGGCATTGCGTAGGATCCTACGATCTTGGCGTGCATCCGTGCGTCGCTGCGGTCCGGTCCCAGGTAGACGGGCGCGTGCACCTTCCGCCGACCACTGGCGACAACATCGATGTACTGTGGAGACCTCACGCCCCACGTGTTGAGCAATTCGGCGGTACGTCCACCCGGCCTCCCGCATGCCCACTATACGCCCTCGCTCAAAGTCCATCAACTGCACATACGGTTCACGTCCACGCTGTCGCGGCATGCTACCAGTGTTAAAGACTGCGATGGAGCTCCGTATGCCACGGCAAACTGGCTGACACTGACGGCGGCGGTGCACAAATGCTGTGCAGCTAGCGCCATTCGACGGCCAACACCGCGGTTCCTGGTGTGTCCGCTGTGCCGTGCGTGTGATCATTGCTTGTACAGCCCTCTCGCAGTGTCCGGAGCAAGTATGGTGGGTCTGACACACCGGTGTCAATGTGTTCTTTTTTCCATTTCCAGGAGTGTAAATCAACGTGGAAGAGCGTCATATGTCTGCCTGTGACGCTCTTCCACGTTGGTTTACTTCAGGTGCTTCATAATGGCTCACGGTCGAAATTAGGTAATAGCACGATTTTAATAAAACAATACAGCTTGGAACTGGCAATGTTTTCTTTTATTAAACATTTATTTTTACAATGACATATGATAAAGATATTTACTGTTTGTAAATGTTTTATTAAAACACGAACTAATGAGTCAGTGAGACAAGTAATATGGCTTATTTACAATGCCTTTTTTTGTATAATGATGAAGGAATTATCAGTGCACCGCCAGTGCTCACTTCAAATCCTTCTCAGAAAAAGGAAGCTGGCCGTCCACATTGGGGAGAGCCGCACGCTTCCTCTGCACCACTGCTCTCCCAGCGGCGCTTTCTTCCCACACACCCTGCACCCACCATTTTAAATCTGCAAAAGTAAATTATGTGTAGCATACATAGGTCTGCTGTCTTCAAACCGCTTGATTGACGGACTCGTTACTTCTGAAGTGGCAGGAAACAATTCAGGTTGCCAGTACTTTCTGTTTGACCACTACCACTAATAACAACAACAATAATAATAATAATAATAATAATAATAATAATACTCTACTGGCCACTAAAATTGCTACACCACGAAGATGACGTGCTACAGACGCGAAATTTAACCGACGGGAAGAAGATGCTGTGATATTCAAATGATTGGCTGTTCAGAGCATTCACTCAAGGTTGGCGCCGATGGCGACACCTACAACGCGCTGACATGAGGAAAGTTTCCAACCGATTTCTCATACACAAACAGCAGTTGATCGGCGCTGCCTGGTGAAACGTTGTTGTGATGCCTCGTGTAAGGATGGGAAATGCGTACCATCACGTTTCCGACTTCGATAAAGGTCGTATTGTAGTCTATCGCGATTGCGGTTTATCGTATCGCGACATTGCGCTCGCGTTGGTCGAGATCCAATCACTGTTAGCAGAATATGGAATCGGTGGGTTCAGGAGGGTAATACGGAACGCTGGATCCCAACGTCCTCGTATCACTAGCAGTCGAGATGACAGGCATCTTATCCACTTGGCTGTAACGGATCGTGCAGCCACGCCTCGATCCCTGAGTCAACAGATTGGGACGATTGTAAGACAACAACCATCTGCACGAACAGTTCGACGACGTTTGCAGCAGCACGGACTATCAGCTCGGAGACCATGGTTGCGGTTACCCTTGACGCTGCATCACAGACAGGAGCGCCAGCGATGGTGTACTCAACGACGAACCTTGGTGCACGAATGGCAAAACGTCATTTTTTCGGATGAATCCAGGTTCTGTTTACAGCATCATGATGGTCGCATCCGTGTTTGGCGACATGGCAGTGAACGCACATTGGAAGCATGTATCCGTCATCACCATACTGGCGTATCACCCGGCGTGATGGTATGGGGTGCCATTGGTTACACGTTCGATCACCTCTTGTTCGCACTGACGGCACTTTGAACAGTGGACGTTACATTTCAGATGTGTTACCACCCGTGGCTCTACCCTTCATTCGATCCCTGCGAAACCCTACATTTCAGCAGGATAATGCACGACTGCTTGCTGCAGGTCCTGTACGGGCCTTTCTGGATACAGAAAATGTTCGACTGCTGCCCTGGCCAGCACATTCTCCAGATCTCTCACCAATTGAAAACATCTGGTCAATGGTGGCCGAGCAAATGGCTCGTCACAAAACGCCAGTCACTACTCTTGATGAACTGTGGTATCGTATTGAAGTATAATATATTTGTCCAATGAATACCCGTTTATCATCTGCATTTCTTGTTGGTGTAGCAATTTTAAAGATCAGTTGTGTAATAATAATGATAATATTAATAATAATAATGCAGGGGACCGGACCTCAAAAATGGAGAGAGGTTACGGATTAACTAAAAACATTTACAACAAAAAGTGCATCTCTTGGAATGCCAAAATAATGCACTACAATGCTGTGGTAAAAACTGAGTGCCTTTATGACAGCGAATGCCTCTTAGTGAATTACAAGTTGGAAAAGCTGGAGATTCTAGAAAGAAGAATATTACGGAAAATCATGGATCCAACACAGATTGAAACTGGCTGGAAACAGCGGAGCAGCAATGTAATCTACAAAAAGGTGGAGAAAATCCTGGAGACCATAAAAATGAGGAGGTTATCATTTCTAGGACACCTGTACGGAATGGACAAAACCAGACTAATCAAAATAATATTTGATGCCTGTGGAAAAAGAAGACACCGACACGGATTAAGGAAGCTCGTAACGATCTGGAAAGGTTCAACATTCAGGAAGTTCAGATGTTAGATAGGGATAAATTTCGGACAACGATTTCAGGTCGAAAGAACTAAAAGGACTCGAAGAGTCTGGACGGATGAACAGAAGCAACAGCACACCATCCATATCAAGGAGTACTGGAGACAGAGGAAACTTCAGACAAAGAAGAAATGAAATTGTAGCGCGATCCTAACTGGTCAATTCCAAATAAAAAAAATAAAAAAATGAAGGGTATATCTTACAACGGTATAGTAGCCATTAAGTAACTACTATTGTGTTGTGCTGTCAATTAGTTCATTATTTTATTGTAGGAAACTTAATAATAAAGGAATTTCTGGTGCATTACAGGAACTACCTACAGCACGGAGAAGACATGTTCATGAGACATTTAAGCATGTCGTGTACACGTCTCCATTTTTCTGTCATGAATGCATGGTGGAAAGTACAAAGTATATGTTTAGTGGCCTATGTGAGGAAGCTACAGTCTCTACCACGTACTGCCTCACCTTAACGCCAGCATTTGAAACGTGGCGACTGGTAAGTCACTTGTCACGCCGACACCCTGCCGATGTCCTCAGCCTGGGTTGACATGTGGCTCCACTCTGTTGCTACAATGTGGCGTGCAAAGTTGCAAAAAACAAAATCCCAGAACGTTGAACAAAACACCGCACCCGATTTCCGGTACACCGGCATCGTCTCAACCAAGAATTACAAATTAACGCCCAGTACTGCACTATACAATATACAGTGTACAACGTGAGATGTACACGTGTAGAGTGCAGCGTGGACTGCCGGCCTGGCGGGAGCTCGGCGTCAGCCTGATGGCCTCAATTTGTCAGGCGGTCTAACAGACTTGCCATACACTAACAATACTAACCATCATAAGCTCTCCGTCTTCGGGCCACGAGTGGCCTACCGGGACAATCCGACCGCCGTGTCATCCTCAGGTGAGGATACGGATAGGAGGGGCGTGGGGTCAGCACACCGCTCTCCCGGTCGTTATGATGGTATTCTTGACCGAAGCCGCTACTATTCGGTCGAGTAGCTCCTGAATTGGCTTCACGAGGCTGAGTGCACTCCGAAAAATGGCAACAGAGCATGGCGACCTGGGTGGTCACCCATCCAAGTGCCGACCACACTCGACAGCGCCTAACTTCGGTGATCTCACGGGAACCGGTATATCCACTGCGGCAAGGCCGTTGCCCTACTAACCATCATGTAAAAGTAATTTAGTGCGCCCATTTGTTTTTACCCGACAGTAAAGTGTATTTTACACTTACCCATAGATCTTAGAACGTGTAACTGTAGCAAATACACTCCTGGAAATTGAAATAAGAACACCGTGAATTCATTGTCCCAGGAAGGGGAAACTTTATTGACACATTCCTGGGGTCCGATACATCACATGATCACACTGACAGAACCACAGGCACATAGACACAGGCAACAGAGCATGCACAATGTCGGCACTAGTACAGTGTATATCCACCTTTCGCAGCAATGCAGGCTGCTATTCTCCCATGGAGACGACCGTAGAGATGCTGGATGTAGTCCTGTGGAACGGCTTGCCATGCCATTTCCACCTGGCGCCTCAGTTGGACCAGCGTTCGTGCTGGACGTGCAGACCGCGTGAGACGACGCTTCATCCAGTCCCAAACATGCTCAATGGGGGACACATCCGGAGATCTTGCTGGCCAGGGTAGTTGACTTACACCTTCTAGAGTACGTTGGGTGGCACAGGATACATTCGGACGTGCATTGTCCTGTTGGAACAGCAAGTTCCCTTGCCGGTCTAGGAATGGTAGAACGATGGGTTCGATGACGGTTTGGATGTACCGTGCACTATTCAGTGTCCCCTCGACGATCACCAGTGGTGTACGGCCAGTGTAGGAGATCGCTCCCCACACCATGATGCCGGGTGTTGGCCCTGTGTGCCTCGGTCGTATGCAGTCCTGATTGTGGCGCTCACCTGCACGGCGCCAAACACGCATACGACCATCATTGGCACCAAGGCAGAAGCGACTCTCATCGCTGAAGACGAGACGTCTCCATTCGTCTTTCCATTCACGCCTGCCGCGACACCACTGGAGGCGGGCTGCACGATGTTGGGGCGTGAGCGGAAGACGGCCTAACGGTGTGCGGCACCGTAGCCCAGCTTCATGGAGACGGTTGCGAATGGTCCTCGCCGATACCCCAGGAGCAACAGTGTCCCTAATTTGCTGGGAAGTGGCGGTGCGGTCCCCTACGGCACTGCGTAGGATCCTACGGTCTTGGCGTGCATCCGTGCGTTGCTGCGGTCCGGTCCCAGGTCGACGGGCACGTGCACCTTCCGCCGACCACTGGCGACAACATCGATGTACTGTGGAGACCTCATGCCCCACGTGTTGAGCAATTCGGCGGTACGTCCACCCGGCCTCCCGCATGCCCACTATACGCCCTCGCTCAAAGTCCGTCAACTGCACATAGGGTTCACGTCCACGCTGTCGCGGCATGCTACCAGTGTTAAAGACTGCGATGGAGCTCCGTATGCCACGGAAAACTGGCTGACACTGACGGCGGCGGTGCACAAATGCTGCGCAGCTAGCGCCATTCGACGGCCAACACCGCGGTTCCTGGTGTGTCCGCTGTGCCATGCGTGTGATCATTGCTTGTACAGCCCTCTCGCAGTGTCCGGAGCAAGTATGGTGGGTCTGACACACCGGTGTCAATGTGTTCTTTTTTCCATTTCCAGGAGTGTATGATAAAGCGATTCGACATTAACGTATACTTCATTTTTTCGTTTTAAGGTCTGAGCTCCTGATTTAGACGCAGCCGTGCTTCCATTACAGATGCTGAAGTATCTGGACGTCGAGAAACCTGTATAGTCAATTAGATAATGGTTACGGTTCGTAATGCGTTACTCGACGATGGGCAATTGATGATGTCAACGATAAGACCCGCTGATGACACTGCTATCCTCAGTGAATTGCTGGACTTATTGAATGAAGTATGCAGACTAATAAGTACAAATTATTAATTGAGAGTAAACAGGAGATAGACGAAAGTAATGAGGAGTTACAGAAAGGAGGTTAGCAATAATCTTAGTAGCAAAGTTGGGCACGTGCAATCAAGGGATATTGCTACGTTCGAAGCAGAATAAGACATGACGGACAAACTATGGGAGTCATAAAAAGACTATCACTGGAAAATACAGATTTCCTGACCAAAAGAAGTCTACTACCTTATGTCTTAATTTGGTGAATAAATTTCTGAGAATGTACGTTTGTAGCACAGCATTGTATGAAAGTGCATCATGAACAGTAGGAAAACCGAAGAAAAAGAGAATCGAAACGTTTGAGACGTGTTGCTACAGAGGGATGTTGAAAACTAAGTGGACATATGAGGTAAGGAATGAGGAGGTTCTCCGGAGAATCGGCGAGGAAAGGAATGTACGGAAAATTTTGACAAGAGGACGATAGGACGTGTGTTAAGACATTTACGAAATAACTTCCATGGGATTGCAGAGGGGAGCCGGCCGCGGTGGCCGAGCGGTTGTAGGCGCTTCAGTCGGAAACCGCACGAATCCTGCCCCGGGCATGGAGGTGTGTGATGTCTTTAGGTTAGTTAGGTTTAAGTAGTTCTAAGTTCTAGGGGACTGATGACCTCAGATAGTAAGTCCCATAGTGATCAGAGCCATTTGAACCATTTGAACTTGCAAAAAATGGTTCAAATGGCTCTGAGCACTATGGGACTTAACATCTGAGGTCATCAGTCCCCTAGAACTTAGAACTACTTAAACCTAACTAACCTGAGGACACCACACACATCGATGCCCGAGGCAGGATTCCCCGCCTAGAACCTCTCGGCCACTTGAACTTGCAGAGTGTTAGAACTGTGGTTTCGGGATTGGTCGCATCAGGCCAGTCAGAAGAGCGATGCTAAAAATTGTGACTCACGCATTTTAAACGAGATTTTGGCAATGAGAAACCTTTTCACTCGATGGTGATGCTTCTGATAATCATTGATCAAAACTCGTTCGAATGACTTTATCTCGATAATATTTAAACTTGAATAAATGCTACGTAGAGCTCTTGCTTCGTCACACTTGTACATTATGTCAACCTTTCGACGTCTTTCTTCATCGTAATCGTCAGGAGTTATCTGTAGAACGTGTACTACTTTATGTAGCAGATCCAATTATGCAGCATAGACGTCTTGGAACTTCCATATACTACCAGAGATTATGTCGGTGTCTGTGATGGAAGACCGTTTGCTGCGACGTTGATTTCGTTACATGATGGATGACTCTGCTAACTTTTCCGTAGCTTTAGCTTTCAACATGAAGCGCACGTTTCCAAGCACGGTAAAGGTTACAAACGCTGTCCCAATTAAAGTTGTTGTTGCACATTCTAATCTCAACGGCGGCTTCGATGCTTGATGCTAGGTGCGCGGGATAATATTCGTGCTTCATCAAACGTAATGAATTTTTGTTCATCGGGTTGCGTTCGCCAACAGCAGATTGGTCGAAATTATGAGATTTAATGCGGCATCGGCGCACTGCTTAACGTTCCGAAATCGTTCGTACGGACTAACGAATGTAGCTGCTACCGCGTTCATATGGAATTTCATAAACTGCAACAACACTGAGACGGAGAATGTCTTTCACTGGTTGGATTCAAACATTTTTGAACAATGTCTTTCACTGGAGGCAGCATCAATTTAATTTCCTTCGTAACTACAACAAATAGGCGGAGTCCAGGACAGACACTGTATACAGCCCATTTTTCCATAATCCAAGCAAATGAGAGAGATGCTTCGCCAATGAAAGAGAGTCTTTTTGTCGCGGTATTGTTGGGATTTATGAAAGTGCTTGTGAATCTAGTAGCAATTGTACTAATCAGTCAGTACGATTTCAGAACGCTGTACAGAGTCCAGTCGCCACATAAAATATCACGATTTCTACACGTCTGCTGCTGCCGAACACACTACGCAACAAGCTTACAATTACATTTGACAAGAACAAAATGTCCCGGCGAACAAGGAGACATTACAAGGGGGCTGTGACTTACGGTAGTGTCAGGTGTGCGAGATTGTGAAAGCTCCTGGTGGGTGGGGTGACTCGTGTAGCCGACGCTGGTTGCAGCAGAGCGCAGGTCGCACGGAACTCACGGTCGTGGGTCTCCCTGTGCCAGAGGCATACATCTACATCTACATCTACATCTACATCCCTACTCCGCTAGCCACCTGACGGTGCGTGGCGGAGGGTACCTTGAGTAACTCTATCGGTTCTCCCTTCTATTCCACTCTCGTATTGTTCGTGGAGAGAAGGATTGTCGGTATGCCTCTGTGTGGCCTCTAATCTCTTTGATTTTATCCTCATGGTCTCTTCGCGAGATATACGGAGGAAGGAGCAATATACTGCTTGACTCCTCGGTGAAGGTATGTTCTCGAAACTTCAACAAAAGCCCGTACCGGGCTACTGAGCGTCTCTCCTGCAGAGTCTTCCACTGGAGTTTATCTATCATCTCTGTAACGCTTTCGCGATTACTAAATGATCCTGTAACGAAGCGCGCTGCTCTCCGTTGGATCTTCTCTATCTCTTATATCAACCCTATCTGGTACGGATCGCACACTGCTGAGCAGTATTCAAGCAGTGGGCGCACAAGTGTACTGTAACCTACTTCCTTTGTTTTCGGATTACATTTCCTTAGGATTCTTCCAATAAATCTCAGTCTGGCATCTGCTTTACCGTGGATCAACTTTATATGATCATTCCATTTTAAATCACTCTTAATGCGTACTCCCAGATAATTTATGAAATTAACTGTTCCAGTTGTAGCTAAATGATAAGGGATCTTTCTTTCTATGTATTCGCAGCACATTACACTTGTCTGCGTTGAGATTCAATTGCCATTCCCTGCACCGTGCGTCAATTCGCTGCAGATCCTCCTGCGTTTCAGTACAATTTTCCATTGTTACAACCTCTCGATATACCACAGCGTCATCCGCAAAAAGCCTCAGTGAACTTCCGATGTCATCCACAAGGTCATTTATGTATATTGTGAATAGCAACGGTCTTACGACACTCCTCTGCGACACACCTGAAATCACTCTTACTTCGGAAGACTTCTCTCCATTGAGAACGGCATGCTGCGTTGTGTTATCTAGGAACTCTTCAATCCAATCACACAATTGGTATGGTAGTCCATATGCTCTTACTTTGTTCATTAAACGACTGTGGGGAACTGTATCGAACGCCTTGCGGAAGTCAAGAAACACGGCATCTACCCGGGAACCCGTGTCTATGGCTCTCTGAGTCTCGTGTACGAATAGCGCGAGCTGGGTTTCACACGATCGTCTTTTCCGAAACCCATGCTGATTCCTACAAAGTAGATTTCTAGTCTCCAGAAAAGTCATTATACTCGAACATAATACGTGTTCCAAAATTCTACAACTGATCGACGTTAGAGATATAGGTCTATAGTTCCGCAAATCTGTTCGACGTCCCTTCTTGAAAACGGGGATGACCTGTGCGCTTTTCCAATCCTTTGGACGCTACGCTCTTCTAGAGACCTACGGTACACCGCTGCAAGAAGGGGGGCAAGTTCCTTTGCGTACTCTGTGTAAAATCGAATTGGTATCCCATCAGGTCCAGCGGCCTTCCCTCTTTTGAGCGATTTTAATTGTTTCTCTGTCCCTATGTCGTCTATTTCGATAGTGCTTTCAAGCTAGGAGATACGCTTCCTGCCACAGAGAGAAGAAAAATTTCGATTGAAAACAAAGAAACGTTTCCTGCCTGAGTGTGCCGTAGGGCGTTCTATTTATAAACCCGTGTGTCGTCTCCTGTAATTTTTCTATTTATAACTACACCCGCATTTAAGTGGTTATTTATAAAAAAAAGGGCTGCATATGTATTTTCTCCAGTTTTCCCTTAGTCCACCTCCTCGAGCCCTCTCCCCCCCCCCTCTGCCTATCTCCTCCGCCCCCCTCCCCTCTATGTCCAACTCCTTCACCTGCCATTCTCTGTCTATCTCCTCCTCCTCCTCTCACTGTCCAACTCCTCCTGCCCCTCTCTCTGCCCAACTTCTCCACCGCCCCTCTCTCTGTCCAACTATTCCACCCCCCTCTCTCTGTCCAACTACTCCACCCCCGCTCTCTCTGTCCATCTCTTCCTCCCCATCTAACTGTCCATCTCTCCCCTCCTCCCTCTCGGTCTTCACCCCTCCTCTCTACTCTTTCTGTCCATATCTTTCTCTTTCATTTTGCTGTCCATCTCCCTTTCCCCCCTCTGTGTTTGTGCATTTCCTTCTCTCCCTTCTCTCTACACACCAACAGAACGCTAGTAGTTCTCATCCCCACAACTTTTTTTACCAGAGCGTAACTAATATGTGTACCGAATTTGGTTGAAATCATTCCAGGGGTTGAGGATGAGCTTCTTATCCGTGACTTTGGCCGCATACGCACGTGTCTGATACATTCCACATGTATGTAACATATTTCTACTCATATTTCTCCTGCATCCCTAGCGAATTTCGCCCTGAATTTTCTTTTTCATGCAGCTCATCGTCCGTGACGTTGAACCTCGTAGAACCATATAGTTTTCCAGGTACATCTAGTGGTACATGTGGTGTCACCGCCAGACACCACACTTGCTAGGTGGTAGCCTTTAAATCGGCCGCGGTCCGTTAGTATACGTCGGACCCGCGTGTCGCCACTATCAGTGATTGCAGACCGAGCGCCGCCACACAGTACATCTACATCTACATCTACATCCATACTCCGCAAGCCACCTGACGGTGTGTGGCGGAGGGTACCCTGAGTACCTCTATCGGTTCTCCCTTCTATTCCAGCCACGTATTGTTCGTGGAAAGAAGGATTGTCGGTATGCTTCTGTGTGGGCTCCAATCTCTCTGATTTTATCCTCATGGTCTCTTCGCGAGATATACGTAGGAGGGAGCAATATACTGCTTGATTCTTCGGTGAAGGTATGTTCTCGAAACTTTAAAAAAAGCCCGTACCGAGCTACTGAGCGTCTCTCCTACTCCTACCAGTAGGTCTAGTCTAGAGAGACTCCCTACCACTCACCCCAGTTGTACAGCTGACTTTGCTAGCGATGGTTCACTGTCTACTTACGCTCTCAATTGTAGAGACGACAGTTTAGCATAGCCATCAGCTACGTCATTTGCTACGACCTAGCAAGGCGCCATATTCAGTTAGTATAAGTACTATCTTCCAGAATGTATTCTGAACAGATAATATTGTGAATCACGTACCGTCAAGAGCGACGTTCATCATTAATGGATTAAAGTTAAGTATAAACTAATTACGTCCGCTTTCTGAATTCTCATTCCTTGTCATGTTCCAGACCTCACGTCAGTATAGTTCTTCCCTCCTGCGTGAGCTAAAACGCGTGCATTTCGGCCTCCACTCGTAACACGGTGTTGGCTCTTCTGCCAGCACAAAAGTATATGTGCCTACTGTCTGCGTAATGTGTTGTGAATGGCGTTGGTAGTAAAGAAGTAATAAATTAAAACGTCATGCATGATGCGGCACTTTTTCATGCATCTCATGGTTTATGACGTCATATCTACTGAACTATGTATCTAACAATGATATAATTTGCTAGTAACTTCAGTGATATATGAATACTGTCAGCAAAATCTGTCACGAATACAGTTAGTAGGAGAGATGTAATAAATTAAAACATCAAGCTTAATGGGACAGTTTTACTTCATGAACAGCGAAAATGTAGTAAGCAATGAGATATTTTCGTTTTTCCAATGCTTACTTTTCGTTGTTGAGTTGTTGGGAACACAATGTGCTACTGAGTTTCCCTGTTTCAACGTAAAAAAATATTTTCCCTTTGAAGTTCACAGTCGATTTTTGCTTTGTTATTCAGGAACAGGACACTTCATGATGGTCTTTCGCGACGCTAAACCAGGTCACCATTTGTCGACAAATAAATCAGTACACATCTTCATTTATGCTCCGCCAGCTAGTGAGAAATGCGTGGTCGACGCTTTTGAAATCCGCGCTGTTTGGTATGGAGGTGGCCATTCTATTCGAGGTATGTGACTACCTTTGAGCTGAGAATGTACTCCATATACAAACTGAGTTAGATAATGTTGACAATTTTGTAGAGTATTTTAACACTGCTGTGCGGGGTGGGATCCAAATGACATAGGACTAACACGGGACACAGAAAAAATTCAAAGAAGGGCAGCTCGTTTTGAATTTGTTTTTCGCTGCGGTAGGACTTTCTCACGCAATTTCAATCACCAACTTTCTCCTAAGAATGCAAAACATTTTGTTGGCGCCCATCTAAATAGAGAGAAATGATCATCAAATAAAATAACAGAAATCAGAGCTCGCACGGAATCATTTAGGTGTTCGTTTTTCCCGTGAGCTGTTAGAGAGTGGAAAGGCAGAGACGCTTAAAGGTGGTTCGATGAATCCTCTGCCAGAAGTGCAGACTTGTCATGTAGATGTAGATGTGCACAGAAGCACTTTATTTTCACGTTTCAGATCCATTTATATTTCACCATATTACTCATGGGAAACGCACAGGAAAGAACGTGTGAGCACAGTATGGAACACTTCCCTAAGTGACAATATAATGAAAAGGGTAGTTGATACCATATAGCGGAGATGCTAGTCGCAGATTGGCACAACAAAAAAACTGGGCCGGCCAGGGTGGCCGAGCGGTTCTATGCGCTACAGTCTGGAACCGCGCGACCGCTACGTCGCAGGTTCGAATCCTGCCTCGGGCATGGATGTGTGTGATGTCCTTATGTTAGTTAGGTTTAAGTAGTTCTAAGTTCTCGGGGACTGATGACTTCAGTAGTTAAGTCCCATAGTGCTCGGAGCCATTTGAACTAAAAAGACTGTTGCAAAATAAGCTTTCGGCCAACAAGGCCTTTGTCAGAAATAAAAGACAGAAACAGAGACAGAAACACACACACACACACACACACACACACACACACACACACACACATACACGCAGCTCACACACACATATCAATCTCTAGCAGCTGTCACAGTCTCTTTCTTGCGCCTATCTGAGACTCAGCATCTCCGTTATGTGGTGAGTAGCAACTATCCTTTTCATAATATTGTTACATTCCA
Organism: Schistocerca piceifrons; assembly: GCF_021461385.2. Classification (NCBI taxonomy): domain Eukaryota; kingdom Metazoa; phylum Arthropoda; class Insecta; order Orthoptera; family Acrididae; genus Schistocerca; species Schistocerca piceifrons. The sequence goes on along the minus strand of NC_060143.1, from coordinate 92,792,069 downwards.
TCCTGGATTTTTCATTGATTGACTTCCCTAAGCGTCTGCGGCTGCAACAATGCATGCAGCTATCCGCCGTCGCATTAAATCCCTGATACGCTGATGTAATCCTAGAGAATTGTGTATTGTTTCACAGCCTTCCACAATATGGGCACGAAGACACTGTGCCTCTTGTAGCGCAGTTCCGTATGCAAGAGCTTTCAAGTGCTACCACAAATAAAAGTCTGGTGGGGTTAGGTATGGAGAGAGTGGAGGTGAACGAATTACTCGACCTCTAGCTGTCCATCTGTCACGGAATCCGTTATTTAGAAATGTAGCAACATTATCAAGGAGATGAGGAAGAGCTCCATGGTACTGGAAGGACATGTTTTGTCATACTCGTAAAATCACTCCTTCTAGGAAAACGAGTATTCTCTAAGAAAGCACGGTAAGTTTCCCATCTGAGCTTAGGTGGAAGAACATGGAGCCCTAGCAGAAAGTCATGAACAATGCCAACTCAACAGTTGACACAAAATCTTTGTTGATGACGTGACTGAACAATCGCGTGAGGATCCTCGACAGCTCATACGTGCTGATTGCGAAAATTTGCAATCTCCGTTGAAACCAAGTCCCATCCGTGAGCAGCACAACTGCACTAAAGTGAGGGCTGACACACTGTTGAATCAAACAGAACTGTACCCATGCAGGAAAATCAGCTGCTGATAAGCGCCTGCGCACGCTACGGAGACACCAAGTTCTCAAGTAGTGCTCGCGGGACAGTCGTGTGACAACACTACGAGGTGCAGCTAATTTTCTTAGTGCGGCTGTCGCCAACTGCACGAAAAAGTTCCTCCTCCAGCTGAGGTGTCCTCGTCCTTCTAGGCCTTCCCCAGTCACGAGTAGCAGGCGTAAGCCTCCCATGCTCCCTTAAGGCGACGATCAGTTTCTTCAGGCGTCCTTCTACCGGGACACCGTCGTTCTGGAATTCTCCGCCGATATACACTACTGGCCATTAAAATTGTTACACCAAAGAGAAAAGCAGATGATAAACGGGTATTCATTGGACAAATATATTGTACTATTACTGACATGTGATTACATTTTCACGCAATTTGGGTACTTAGATCCTGAGAAATCAGTACCCAGAACAACCAACTCTGGCCGTAATAACGGCCTTGATACGCCTGGGCATTGAGTCAAAGAGAGACTGAATGGCGTGTACAGGTACAGCTGTCCATGCAGCGTCAACACGATAGCACAGTTCATCAAGAGTAGTGACGAGCCAGTTGCTCAGCCAACATTGACCAGAGGTTTTCAATTGGTGAGAGATCTGGATAATGTGCTGGCCAGGGCAGCAGTCGAACATTTTCTGTATTCAGAAAGACCCGTACAGGACCTGCAACATGCGGTCGTGCATTATCCAGCTGAAATGTAGGGTTTCGCAGGGATCGAATGAAGGGTAGAGACACGGGTCCTAACACATCTGAAATGTAACGTCCACTGTTCAAAGTGCCATCAATGAAAACAAGAGGTGACCGAGAGATGTAACCAATGGCACCCCATACCATCACGCCGGGTGATACGCTTGTAAGGCGATGACGAATACACGATTCCAATGAGCGTTCACCGCGATGTCGCCAAACACGGATGCGACCATCGTGATGCTGTAAACAGAACCTGGATTCATCCGAAAAAATGGCGTCTTACCATTGGTGCACTCAGGTTCGTCGTTGAGTACACCATCGCAGGCGCTCCTGTCTATGATGCAGCGTCAAGGGTAACCGCAGCCATGGTCTCCGAGCTGATTGTCCATGCTGCTGCAAACGTCGTCGAACTGTTCGTGCATATGGTTGTTGTCTTGCAAACGCCCCCATCTGTTGACTCAGGGATCGAGACGTGGGTGCACGATCCGTTACAGCCATGCGGATAATATGCCTGTCATGTCGACTGCTAGTGATACGAGGCCGTTGGGATCCAGCACGGCGTACCGTATTACCCTCCTGAACCCACTGATTCCATATCCTGCTAACAGTCATTGGATCTCGACCAACGCGAGCGGCAATGTCGCGATACGATAAACCGCAACCGCGATAGGCTACAATCCGGCCTTTATCAAAGTCGGAAACGTGATGGTACGCATTTCTCCTCCTTACACGAGGCATCACAACAGCGTTTCACCAGGAAACGCCGGTGAACTGCTGTTTATGTATGAGAAATCGGTTGGAAACTTTCCTCATGTCAGGACGTTGTAGGTGTCGCCACCGGCGCCAACCTAGTGTGAATGCTCTGAAAAGCTAATCATTTGCATATCACAGCATCTGTCGGTTAAATTTCGCGTCTGTAGCACGTAATCTTCGTGGTGTAGCAATTTGAATGGCCAGTAGTGTAAATTTCCAGCGCCATGGCAACTGCAATCTATTGATCCATGCAGCAAATGGGCATGTACCAACTCAACATTTGAGTACACGTTCACTGCACGTACAGAAAACGAGGTACGTGAATAACGCTCAATAGTTGATGCTACATGCTCGTTGCTGGTAGAGCAGTTAAGTTAGTCGTATGTCGAGACAAGTAATACAGTGAGTCACGCGTGAACACAAACGATGAAGTGAGTCACATGTCAACAATAGCGTCGCTCAATAGCAACAACAATCATTGGTTGTGAACTTCAGGAACTACAACTCGCTGTACATGCTAACCAAAAGCAAGCAAGAGGGCACTGTGCATTTCGTGTAAGAACAAATTTCCTGTAATGCTGTTACGTTCTGTTTCTCTGTGTTTCCCACGACTAATGTGATTATAAAGTTGAAAATGAAGTGAGCTGTAACGCGGAAATAAACAATTTCCGGAGCCATATCCATATAACATTTTTTTTTCTCGCTCTACGGTTGAGGAACGTTTCCTGAAAGTTTGGCCGCACACATTTCCTACACGCTGCACACACTGTAGTCGTCGCTTATACGAATGATCACCAAATTTTTCAGGAGACACTGGAATCGGGGGAAGAGAGCGCGTGTCGTCGTGAGCCGCTTGGACCGAACAGTCGCCGGGGCACGCCGGCCTTACAGGTAGCGCTGATGACGTCAGAGTTGTGTGCCGTGCCATTCCGGCCGACTGTTGCGTGTGCGAGACAAAAGCCGGCTGCTCTTTTCCCGGCACTAAAAGAGCGCCGCCTCTTTGGAGGCCGCCTTTACATCGTACCAGTGAACACGTGTACATTGCGAAAGTATGCGACCTCGTGAGTACAGAGACGGCGGCAGCTTACAACTCTCGTTTGATCTCGTTACTGTCCTTCCGCCGCTCGGTCGACACCTTAGCTGCTAGCTTTCTGTATCTTCTGTTTCATTTGATGATTTCTCTGCTTCCTGGCCTGTGTCACAACAAGGATGCCATAAAAGGAATTATTGCCCGCAGTATGGGGACGGCTGTGGGAGTGAGCCCACGCGACACGCAATAATCAGTTGCCGAGGTCCCTCGACCAGGATATAGCCCAGTGGCGGAACAAATTTTCACCACGAGCGTGTAAGCAGCAAATGGGAGATAGACAGCACACAGTAGAGTCTCTAATCATCGACTCTGCAGCTACGTCTGACGTTCTGACTTAATTTCCTCAAACTCTGAACAACGTCTCTTCGAGATGCAATATACACTCCTGGAAATGGAAAAAAGAACACATTGACACCGGTGTGTCAGACCCACCATACTTGCTCCGGACACTGCGAGAGGGCTGTACAAGCAATGATCACACGCACGGCACAGCGGACACACCAGGAACCGCGGTGTTGGCCGTCGAATGGCGCTACCTGCGCAGCATTTGTGCACCGCCGCCGTCAGTGTCAGCCAGTTTGCCGTGGCATACGGAGCTCCATCGCAGTCTTTAACACTGGTAGCATGCCGCGACAGCGTGCACGTGAACCGTATGTGCAGTTGACGGACTTTGAGCGAGGGCGTATAGTGGGCATGCGGGAGGCCGGGTGGACGTACCGCCGAATTGCTCAACACGTGGGGCGTGAGGTCTCCACAGTACATCGATGTTGTCGCCAGTGGTCGGCGGAAGGTGCACGTGCCCGTCGACCTGGGACCGGACCGCAGCGACGCACGGATGCACGCCAAGACCGTAGGATCCTACACAGTACCGTAGGGGACAGCACCGACACTTCCCAGCAAATTAGGGACACTGTTGCTCCTGGGGTATCGGCGAGGACCATTCGCAACCGTCTCCATGAAGCTGGGCTACGGTCCCGCACACCGTTAGGCCGTCATCCGCTCACGCCCCAACATCGTGCAGCCCGCCTCCAGTGGTGTCGCGACAGGCGTGAATGGAGGGACGAATGGAGACGTGTCGTCTTCAGCGATGAGAGTCGCTTCTGCCTTGGTGCCAATGATGGTCGTATGCGTGTTTGGCGCCGTGCAGGTGAGCGCCACAATCAGGACTGCATACGACCGAGGCACACAGGGCCAACACCCGGCATCATGGTGTGGGGAGCGATCTCCTACACTGGCCGTACACCACTGGTGATCGTCGAGGGGACACTGAATAGTGCACGGTACATCCAAACCGTCATCGAACCCATCGTTCTACCATTCCTAGACCGGCAAGGGAACTTGCTGTTCCAACAGGACAATGCACGTCCGCATGTATCCCGTGCCACCCAACGTGCTCTAGAAGGTGTAAGTCAACTACCCTGGCCAGCAAGATCTCCGGATCTGTCCCCCATTGAGCATGTTTGGGACTGGATGAAGCGTCGTCTCACGCGGTCTGCACGTCCAGCACGAACGCTGGTCCAACTGAGGCGCCAGCTGGAAATGGCATGGCAAGCCGTTCCACAGGACTACATCCAGCATCTCTACGATCGTCTCCATGGGAGAATAGCATCCTGCATTGCTGCGAAAGGTGGATATTCACTGTACTAGTGCCGACATTGTGCATGCTCTGTTGCCTGTGTCTATGTGCCTGTGGTTCTGTCAGTGTGATCATGTGATGTATCTGACCCCAGGAATGTGTCAATAAAGTTTCCCCTTTCTGGGACAATGAATTCACGGTGTTCTTATTTCAATTTCCAGGAGTGTACATCCAAAGGTCAAAGAACGGTAACGACAGACGATAATGAGTAATATCCTACCAAGAAAATGTTGTAGGATGTCTGTCACAATCAGTAACGAACACGAGGAGTCATTTAAATTACACTACTGGCCATTAAAATAGCTACACCACTAAGATTACGTGCTACAGATTCGAAATTTAACCCACAGGAAGAAGATGCTGTGGTGTGCAAATGATTACCTTTTCAGAGCATTCACACAAGGTTGGCACCGGTGGCGACACCTACAACGTGCTGACATGAGGAGAGTTTCCAATACACAAACAGCAGTTGACCGTCGTTCCCTGGTGAAACTTTGTTGTGAAACGTTGTGTGCGTACCATCACGTTTCCGACTTTGATAAAGGTCGGATTGTAGCATATTGCGATTGCGGTTTATCGTCTCGCGACATTGCTGATCGCGTTGGTCGAGATCCAAAGACTGTTAGCAGAATATGGAATCGGTGGGTTCAGGATGGTAATACGGAACGCCGTGCTGGATCCCAACGGCCTCGCATCACTAGCGATCGAGATAATACGGATCTTGTCCACATGGCTGTAACGGATCGTGCAGCCACGTCTCGATCCCTGAGTCAACAGATGGAGAAGTTTGCAAGACAACAACCATCTGCACCAACAGATCGACGAAGTTTGCAGCAGCATGGACTGTCAGCTCGGAGACCATGGCTGCGGTTACCCCTGATGCTGCATCGTAGACAGGAGCGCCTGCGATGGTGTACTTGAACACGATCCTGGGTGCACGAATGGCAAAACGTCATTTTTTCGGATGAATCCAGGTCCTGTTTACAGCCTCATGATGGTCGCATCACGGTGAACGCACATTGGAAGCGCGTATTCGTCATCGCCATACTGGCGTATTACCTGGCGTGATGGTATGGGGTGCCATCGGTTACACGTCTCGGTCACCTCTTGTTCGCACTGACGGAAGTTTGAACAGTGGACGTTACATTTCAGTTGTGTTAGGACCCGTGGCTCCACCCTTCATTCGATCCCTGCGAAACCCTACATTTCAGCAGGATAATGCACCACCGCATGTTGCAGGTCCTGTACGGGCCTTTCTGGATACAGAAAATGTTCGACTGCTGCCCTGGCCAGCACATTCTCCAGATCTCTCACCAATTGAAAAGGTCTGGTCAATGGTGGCCGAGCAACTGGCTCGTCACAATACGCCAGTCAGTACTCTTGATGAACTCTGGTATCGTGTTGAATCTGCATGGGCATCTGTACCTGTACACGCCATCCAAGCTCTGTTTGACTCAATGCCCAGGCGTATCAAGGCCGTTATTATGGCGAGAGGTAGTTGTTCTGGGTACGGATTTCTCAGGATCTATGCACCCAAATTGCGTGAAAATGTAATCACATATCAGTTCTAGTATAACATTTTTGTCCAATGAATACCCGTTTATCATCTGCATTTCTTCTGGGTATAGCAATTTTAATGGCCAGTAGTGTATTATCGTGCAGTTTACTTCTTCAGAAACTGTTTGGCCGATGATGCATACAAGTTCAAAACGACAAGTATACAGAGATGTTGGCTGTTGTGGTGAGTAATGGGACAAGCTATGTAGTGGCGCATTTTGTTAATGAAGATTGCCAACACTAGGGGCAGGTTTGCACTCAGAGACAAACGTATTGTTCTCCCTTGATTGAAAGGTCATTAACGTATTGTTCTCCTTTGATGGACAGGTTCTTAACCTATTGTTCTGGTAATACAATCCTTCCTTTTGATTGACAGGTCCTTAACCTATTGCTTCCCCACCCCCCTCAGGAAACCACCAACCCACCACTTCGCCTTCACTGCTACAGGTACACTTTCAGGTCTGAGTTATTCGAATAGCCCCCTGTTATCAATATGATTAACTATTTAATTAAAGTCATCAATTAATCAACCCCTCCTGAAAATTTGCAGAAAATAGACTCAGTTGACTGGTCATTTGGAAGGAATTCTATGGCAGCATATGTAATATTGTTTAAACAATTCAGACAGTGTACAGAATATTGTTTAATTATTTATAGCAGTGTATCGAATATACATAGTCTCATATTTAGTTAAAGAATTTGTCCAGAAATCGATTGCAGTCTGTGGAATACTGTTTAAACAATTTAGGCAATGCGTGAAATATTGTATTTAAACAGTTTATGGGGTTCGAAGCAGTGTATGGAATATATGAAAATTGGTGGTCATTTGGTGGAGAGTAAGGATCTCAGAACAGGAAATTCAAGGGTATATTGTTTATTTATGAATAAACATCAGTTTGTGGGGGGTTGGATATCTCTTGCTCAACATTCTATGCTGTTTGGAAAGATGTAGGTCTTGTAAGAAGTAATTCCATGGGGAAAAGATGTTGCACAACCTAATGTTTGCCACTGTAGTCTGGGTGTCTTAACCTAATGCTCAGCCCTTTCTCAGCACTTAAACTATTATTCTGTTAAGTGGTTTTCCATGTCAACCCCATTTCCTTAAAGTATTGTATCTCCTTTGAAACCAAATTAAGTAATTAGTTATGTCCTCCCACCATTTTCTGGTAAACTTCTGGAATTTCACTTGCTTTTGAATGACATTTCTGGCAACCACTCTTTGTCACTCACCCTCACCCCCTTAAGCTATTGCACTGCATTTTACACAAATATTATGCAAATTAATCTAGTGTTCTGTACTTAACCTGCTGTTATGCTCCAAGTCACCCACACACCCACAGCACCCTCCTTAACTATTGTATCGCTAACACCACCTTAGTATAAAAAATTTATGCAAGTTAATTATGCAAATTAATTAAATCGATCTCTTCCAACATGTATGGAGTAGTTTTTTTTTTTAAATTCCCAGCATCCTATCGATTGGTGAAGTTGATGGAATATAGTTTAAACAAAAGATTGCTAGTAAAAAACTCATTCCACAACCCGATGCATCATGCCGATGCCACTGACTCTAAACACGCCTACAGGACTTGGGGTGCACCAGTGGCCCTCACAAAATTGCCGATGTGGCAGTCAGCTGCCGAACCAGGCATAGGTGTCAGTTCATGTCACACAAGGATGAGGCGGTGGTATCTCTTTTATACACAACACCTGAGAAATACCTGTCGAAACACATGTCCACCTAGGCACCGGTCCAGGCGCGATGTGATTTCCCTAAATCACTCCAGGCAAATGCCGGGATGGTTCCTTTGAAAGGGCACGGCCGACTTCCTTCTCCGTCCTTCCCTAATCTGATCAGACCGATGACCTCGCTGTTTGGTCTCTTCCCCCAAACCAACCAACCAACCAGGTGCGATGACTCACACCTGCAGTATGGGTACAGCACAGAGAGAGATGTTTGCATATCAGCTCACGCTCTCAGACGCAGCTAAAAGACTCTCAATGTTATACTGACATCACAGGTCATGCTATAGAAATCTGCTCCAATGCTTCTCGGATTAGCAGGGGGTGCATTGTTCCTAGCAATCCTAAGGGGACAGGCGAGCTGTGTGTAGCTGTGCACGCATTTACTTGTCCAGCAAGCGTGATGCATCACTGCGAAATGTTTGTATAGTAACTCAGCACTGCAGATGCATCTAAAAGGTTGTCAATGTTATACTTAAGTAACATGACTATGTAAATAAGAGCCAAGTTTACCTCTCAGAAACTGTAAAGTAACGCAGGAATAGTGAACGGTCGCTTTTGTAGGAGCTTTCGTGATGTCTCAGCTTGTTTGCATGGAAATTTTTGTCCTAACAGAACCTGTTTAAGAAAATACCCCAGAATAACACCGAATGCATTCGTCTTGATGGTCCTGACGTGGCACCCCGTCCATCACGTGTTACCCTTCCTGGAAATCGTTCAGTCTTGCTTTCAACAAACATCTCTGAAACGCAAACGTTGTCACTGATATGTAGAGCATCCTACGACCTGGGACAAAGGATGTCTTGTGAATAAATGGAGCATTATGATTGGTTCTTACTGAATTTACACGCCAAATTACTGATGCTGCCTGCCGCTTGGAAGCACTGTCCACCTTTCTTTTTTCTGTCTGTAGACGAGACTTTCAGCGGCAAAACTATTTTGTACAGATCGCCATATTGCACTGACTGTTAAACCCTGCAAAGAAACCGATCTCCAACACTGCAATATACACTCCTGGAAATTGAAATAAGAACACCGTGAATTCATTGTCCCAGGAAGGGGAAACTTTATTGACACATTCCTGGGGTCAGATACATCACATGATCACACTGACAGATCCACAGGCACATAGACACAGGCAACAGAGCACGCACAATGTCGGCACTAGTACAGTGTATATTCACCTTTCGCAGCAATGCAGGCTGCTATTCTCCCATGGAGACGATCGTAGAGATGCTGGATGTAGTCCTGTGGAACGGCTTGCCATGCCATTTCCACCTGGCGCCTCAGTTGGACCAGCGTTCGTGCTGGACGTGCAGACCGCGTGAGACGACGCTTCATCCAGTCCCAAACATGCTCAATGGGGGACAGATCCGGAGATCTTGCTGGCCAGGGTAGTTGACTTACACCTTCTAGAGCACGTTGGGTGGCACGGGATACATGCGGACGTGCATTGTCCTGTTGGAAAAGCAAGTTCCCTTGCCGGTCTAGGAATGGTAGAACGATGGGTTCGATGACGGTTTGGATGTACCGTGCACTATTCAGTGTCCCCTCGACGATCACCAGTGGTGTACGGCCAGTGTAGGAGATCGCTCCCCACACCATGATGCCGGGTGTTGGCCCTGTGTGCCTCGGTCGTATGCAGTCCTGATTGTGGCGCTCACCTGCACGGCGCCAAACACGCATACGACCATCATTGGCACCAAGGCAGAAGCGACTCTCATCGCTGAAGACGACACGTCTCCATTCGTCCCTCCATTCACGCCTGTTGCGACACCAGTGGAGGCAGGCTGCACGATGTTGGGGCGTGAGCGGAAGACGGCCTAACGGTGTGCGGGACCGTAGCCCAGCTTCATGGAGACGGTTGCGAATGGTCCTCGCCGATACCCCAGGAGCAACAGTGTCCCTAATTTGCTGGGAAGTGGCGGTGCGGTCCCCTACGGCACTGCGTAGGATCCTACGGTCTTGGCGTGCATCCGTGCGTCGCTGCGGTCCGGTCCCAGGTCGACGGGCACGTGCACCTTCCGCCGACCACTGGCGACAACATCGATGTACTGTGGAGACCTCACGCCCCACGTGTTGAGCAATTCGGCGGTACGTCCACCCGGCCTCCCGCATGCCCACTATACGCCCTCGCTCCAAGTCCGTCAACTGCACATACGGTTCACGTCCACGCTGTCGCGGCATGCTACCAGTGTTAAAGACTGCGATGGAGCTCCGTATGCCACGGCAAACTGGCTGACACTGACGGCGGCGGTGCACAAATGCGGCGCAGCTAGCGCCATTCGACGGCCAACACCGCGGTTCCTGGTGTGTCCGCTGTGCCGTGCGTGTGATCATTGCTTGTACAGCCCTCTCGCAGTGTCCGGAGCAAGTATGGTGGGTCTGACACACCGGTGTCAATGTGTTCTTTTTTCCATTTCCAGGAGTGTATATATTAGTTCGGTATTAGGCCATCTAGAGGACAACATGGTTATTGTTAGTAACATTCCTGTATTCCATAGGACTTCTCTATTTGGACAGCTCCTAGTGTTAGCTGGAAACGTGAGTCATTCCCGTCACAGACAGAATCATCCTAGGAAAGTGGCCACATACACGTTTGATAGCTATACCAAGAATCTCAATACCAAAGAAAGCAGGTGTTAACAGATGTGAAAAGTACCGAACTATCAGTTTAATAAGTCACGGCTGCAAAATACTAACGCGAATTCTTTACATGCGAATGGAAAAACTAGTAGAAGCTGACCCCATGGAAGATCAGTTTGGATTCCGTAGAAATACTGGAACACGTGAGGCAATACTGACCCTACGACTTATCTTGTAAGCTAGATTAAGGAAAGGCAAACCTACGTTTCTACCATTTGTAGACTTAGAGAAAGCTTTTGACAATGTTGACTGGAATACTCTCTTTCAGATTCTGAAGGTGGCAGGGGTAAAATACAGGGAACGAAAGGCTAGTTACAATTTGTACAGAAACCAAATGGCAGTTATAAGAGTTGAGGGGCATGAAAGGGAAGCAGTGGTTGGGAAGGGAGTGAGACAGGGTTGTAGCCTCTCCCCGATGTTATTCAATCTGTATATTGAGCAAGCAGTAAAGGAAACAAAAGAAAAATTCGGAGTAGGTATTAAAATCCATGGAGGTGAAATAAAAACCTTGAGGTTCGCCGATGACATTGTAATTCTGTCAGAGACAGCAAAGGATTTGGAAGAGCAGATGAACGGAATGGATACCGTCTTGAAAGGAGGATATGAGATGAACATCAACAAAAGCAAAACGAGAATAATGGAATGTAGTCGAATTAAGTCGGGAGATGCTGAGGGTATTAGATTAGGAAATGAGACACTTAAAGTAGTAAAGGAGTGTTGCTATTTGGGGAGCAAAATAACTGATCATGGTCGAAGTAGGGAAGATATAAAATGTAGACTGGCAATGGCAAGGAAAGGAGAAATTTGTTAACATCGAGTATAGATTTAAGTGTCAGGAAGTCATTTCTGAAAGTATTTGTATGGAGTGTAGCCACGTATGGAAGTGAAACATGGACGATAAATAGTTTGGACAACAAGAGAATAGAAGATTTCGAAATGTGGTGCTACAGAAGAATGCTGAAGATTAGATGGGTAGATCACATAACTAATGAGGAGGTATTGAATAGGATTGGGGAGAAGAGAAGTTTGTGACACAACTTGGCTAGAAGAAGGGATCGATTGATAGGAAATGTTCTGAGGCATCAAAGGATCACCAATTTAGCATTGGAGGGCAACGTAGAGGGTAAAAATCGTAGAGGGAGACCAAGAAATGAATACACCAAGCAGATTCAGAAGGATGTAGGTTGCAGTAGGTACTGGGAGATGAAGAACCTTGCACAGGATAGAGTAGCATGGAGAGCTGCATCAAACCAGTCTCAGGACTGAAGACCACAACAACAACAACAACCAACAATTAAATGTTACGATTGCGGTCTCAATTGGACGACATTCGACAATGAGCGAAGTATCGGAAATACACCATGTGGCTCTGGAAATAGAAATATCTGTACCATTCTTATGACTTGACAGATTCTTTCCTTTGCTATCACAGTATTCCACGTTAAATCCTGGACATAGTCATTTCCTTTGCAAATGTCGGAACACACACACATACTTTATAGGTCGGATGCTCCATTCGAACCTATCATGCATCATCTACTACTAAGTATAATAGTCTGACAATAACTGATTGCTGAAAATACGAAATAATACTGACCGAAAATCAACGACGGGTGGACATGTCTCATGAGTTTTTCCTGCGAAGCAGAGACGTAACCATCTTACAAGCCGCCACATGTTAGAAAGCACGACCGCAACAACTACTGTATGTTACTCTCACAAGCGATCCTGGTTCTACAGGTGCATACAAGTATCCATGTTAAAAGCTACACTGGCTTTATAAATCGAGGTATGGTATTAGCTTCCAATGAAGTGTTTTTTTCGAGACAAATACCATTACACTGAATACAGATGGTGTATATTATCCGACCAACAGTGGGGTTACACGTCGCCAATGGTGCATGCTCGTAATAAAATTACTGAATTTAGAAAATAATTCGTCTAAGGAATGAGGTATGAAACTGGTATTTGCAACTCACTCATGCTGCTTCTAGAGTTTTGCGCTAGAGTTTTTGTAATGCATTCTGTCTCAGTGCCATGTCAGAGTTTCGGTGATATATAGACTGGGTTATAGGTGATCGTTGACTGAGAAGGATTAGACAGTAAATGGTGTGCTGATTGAGGTCATAAGAAATGTGCACTAGCTTTTGATATCTCTAGTACTACACTTTCCGGTAGAAATGAAGTCTGGGATTTGGAATCAAGTCTTTTCATTCAACAACATATTAGCGTTGTATCCGATGTAGAAGTCGTTTAAGGTTTACAGCCACTAGTGAATTATATTTTTGGCACTCTCATATCTCGAAATGAGTCATGTTTTTCGATCCTAAAAGCTGCAGTAAAATTTTAGATAGTCCCTATGCCTCTTGCAACTGTAGCCACTTTTACACCTTTGTGCATGTGATCGTTCCAATTTAAATTGTAACTGAGTAGAAGTGGAAGAAAGCTATACTTACCACCTTCTGCAACCCGTGTATAGACAAGCTAAGCTGAGTTAGTGTGACGGGAGTGTGTTTTGACCATTCGATGGAAACGAGAATATGTTTGTCATAGCTCCGCCAACTATGCATGATGTGTAAGGTCAGCGCCAAACAAAGCCCACTCCTGCAACATAAGGTAGTATAAAAGACAGCATGGGAACTGGGAAGAGGACGAGGAGCTTACTATTGTGTTGTGGTGCTTCTCCATACATACAGATACTGCAGTCCAAAGCAGATTCGCATCCCTCAGGGCCTATTCACCTCTATCGACCGAACATTCTATCATCATTATTCTGTACCATCCAACAGAGAATATTACAAACTATGAAAGCTCCACTAACTTCATCCAATAGAGAATTCGACAAGATGCTTAATGCAACTCTCTCCTCCCATATATTGAAAACAAATACCATATGAGTTCTGGCACTGTCCACATGTGGCGATTCTATGAAATATAAAGGTATTGATCCACTGCACAGACCAGTTTAAAGTTTCATCACCTGTACTGTAGGATGATGACCATATCCCACAAACTATACTATAAGTCGCAAGAGACGCCCCCTGTGACCCTGTGTCATTGTTTGAAACATTGCTTTCTTTTCTACTGTAACACAGTTTGTACACTTCCATTCATTTTGTTTTTCTGCCACGATTTCGAGTTCTGTCTCAAGTTCTAAACTGACAATAACGCGTTCTGATCCATTGTCTCGCACAGGAAACTAAGCGTCGCATGCTGTAAATCATATTGCTACTGCTGCTACCATAACATACCACTCATACTGGATAATTTTAAAAAAAGGACAGTTATGACATAGGGAAACTGGAAGAGTTTGGCGGCGTTGTGGAGCATTTCCAAACTGCAGTCCAAAGGTGATTGACAACCTCTACATTTAAACTCAATTGTCACGGTGACGGAATATCTGATGGCTCTGCATTCCATTTCGACTGATACCACATATTGCAGTCGTGTACTCGATCACTGTTTCGGTTCTAGCCATCGCTAGAAAGTGCTGCCCCTCCACCAAGGCCGGCTGAAGTGGCCTTGCGGTTCTAGGCGCTGCAGTCTGGAACCGCGAGACCGCTACGGTCGCAGGTTCGAATCCTGCCTCGGGCATGGATGCGTGTGATGTCCTTAGGTTAGTTAGGTTTAACTAGTTCTAAGTTCTAGGGGACTAATGACCTCAGAAGTTGAGTCCCATAGTGCTCAGAGCCATTTGAACCATCCACCAAAACTCTTTCTCCATCTCAAACAGGCGATGTCAATCAATCATTAGGTGGTAACCAACAGCATACCAGTGGACGGATGGGATGGAAAAAGACACTGTCGATGTACTGTAATAATAAGCATCACAGCTGATAGTGCGAACAATTTTAGCAATTTTACAATAATTTCAACACTGACCATTGATTCAACAGCATGTTTCTCAATTTTAGTATCATCGCTAAACTGACCAATCTCTGCTTCGCGAGTATCATTGCAAATGTAGATAGATGACTGTGCAGTAAGTCCATTCACTGTTAATTCTCGAATATATATATATCATCAAAGTATGCCACACAGCGCTCTACATATTTCTAGAACCTCAAGCGTAGTGCATAATTTACAATCTATCTCTATGCGGATGGGAGTCGCAGAGCATTCTCGCAGTATTAGGATAAAATTTGAAAGACCCCCTCGCACTGTCTTTGTCCAATCCACCCTGCAAAATCGAGTCTTCTGTTTCATTGGTAAGATGATTCTAAGTTAGCGATAGATGTTTGTAAGGCACTGCAATCCCCTTGTATACATCTGCTTGACAGGTGTGCTGTTTAGAGAGTTAGTGGCGGCATGAGTGTAGTTTCATATGTCGGACACCGCTCCTATGGGTTATCTGTTTGCTTGTAAGAGGTACTCTCCGTTACTAACGATCAGTTCATATAGGACTGATCCGGGCATAGTATAATTTCTGAGCTGTGATCGGATGTGAACAGTGGACGCTATACATCCCTGGAAACCTACATTGCGCATGAATCACGCAGAGCCGTTGCTTTAAGGAAGTTGTTATTTTATTTTACAGTTTGTAACCATAGTTTATCGTAGAGAAATCAGCAAGAAGGATGTATGTCATGCGCTGGAAATATACTTTCTTACAGTGGGATATTAACAGCGCTGCATTCCACACAACTGAATGGTCGGAAACTGAAGCGGTCTAACTTTATAGCCTGTTAATTGTGGAACGTTGTTGCCTTAGGAGTGCATGTGTTTATGTTCTCTCTTACCAATACCCTCCAGGTACTGATCACAGACACTAGAACAATACTTTAAAATTCATAGCGTAGTTGATTTACGTAAAATGCTTCGAACTCCACCCTTTCTTGTTCTTCTTAATCGTCTGTTATTGCAACACTTTCAAATCTGATACTATACACCGATGTGAGGTGCTAACCTCCTCGACATGGGCGCACCTGGAGAAATCTTGTGCATTTGGATGGTTGGTTGGTTGTTTTGGGGAAGGAGACCAGACAGCGAGCTCATCGGTCTCATCGGATTAGGGAAGGACGGGGAAGGAAGTCGGCCGTGCCCTTTGAAAGGAACCATCCCGGCATTTGCCGGGAGCGATTTAGGGAAATCACGGAAAACCTAAATCAGGATGGCCGGACGCGGGACATTCGGATGGGTGAGGATTCGGCAAGGTCAATTCATTCACGAGATGTGGAATGTAGCAGTCTACTTCTGGTCAACTGTAGGTAAAATCGTTAACGGTGCTGCAGGGCGGGTTGGTCAAAGACAGTGCGAAGGGTCTTTCAGTCTCTAATTTTATCCTGTGAGAATGCTCTGCGACTACCATCTGCTTAGAAACAGATTGTAAATTATGCGCTATGCTCGAGGTGCTAGAAATATGTAGTGCACTGTAAATGGTCGAGAATTAACAATGAATGGACTTACTACACAGTCATCTTTCTGCGTTTGCAATGATACTTGAAATGTTGAGAATGGGCGGTGTAGCGACGATACTGAAATTGGAAAACATGATGTTGCATTAATGATCGGTGTTGAAATTATTGTAAAATTGCTAAAATTGTTCGCACTATCAGCTGTGATGCTTATTATTACAGTACATCGACAGTGTCTTTCGCATCCCATCCTTCCACTGGGATGCTGTTGGTTACCACATAATGATTGACTGAGGGGTTTGGGTTGCTTGGGGAAGGAAACCAGACAGTGAGGTCATCGGTCTCATCGGATTAGGGAAGGAAGTCGGACGTACCGTTACAAAGGAACCATCCCAGCATTTGCAAGGAGTGATTTAGGGAAATCACGGGAAACCTAAATCAGGATGGCTGGACGCGGGATTGACCCGTCATCCTCCCGAATGCGAGTTCAGTGTGCTAGCCACTGCGCCACCTCACTCAGTAATGATTGACTGACATCGTATGTTTGAGATGAATAAAGAGTTTTAGTGGAGGGGCAACACCTTCTGGAGATGGCTAATACCGAAACAGTGAACCTGACACACACCTTGAAGTCGTGGCAGAAAACAAAATGAGTGGTAGTGTCCAAAGCGTGTTAGAGTAGAAAAAAAAGCAATGATTCAAACAACGACACAGGTAGTATCTCTTGTGACTTACAGTACAGTCTGTGGGATATGGTCATCATCCTACAGTACAGGTGATGAAACTTTAAACTGGTCTGTGCAGTGGATCAATACCTGTATATTTCATAGAATCGCCACATGTGGACAGTGCCAGCACTCATATGGTATTTGTTTTAGATATATGGGAGGAGGGAGTAGAAGTAAGAATCTTATCGAGTTCTCTATTGGATGATGTTAGTGGAACTTTCATAGTTCGTAATTTTCTCTGTTGGATGGTACAGAATAATGATGACAGAGTGTTGGGGTGATAGACGTGAATAGGCCCTGAGGGACACGAATCTACTTCGGACTGCAGTATCGGTATGTAGTTTGGAGAAGCACCACAACACAATAGCAAGCTCCTCGTCATTCTCCCAGTTCCCATATTGTCTTTTACACTACCTCGTATTGCAGAAGCGGGCTTCGTTTGGCACTGACCTTACACATCGTGCATAGTTGATGGGGCTATGACAACATGTTCCCATTTCCATCAATTGGTCAAATCACAGTCCTGTCACACTAACTCAGCTTAGCTTGTCCCTACACGGGTTGGAGAAGGTGGTAAGTATAGCTTTCTCCGCCTTCTACTCAGTTCCAACTTAAATTGGAACGATCACATCCACAAAGGTGCAGAAATGGCTGCAGCTGCAGGACCCATAGGGACTATCTAAAATTTTACTGCAGCATTTAGGTTCTAAAAAAAATGACTTATTTCGAGATATGAGAGTGCCATAAATATAATTCACTAGTGGCTATAAGCTTTAAAGGACTTCTACATCGGATACAGCGCTGGTATGTTGTTGAATCAAAAGACCTAATTTCAAATCCCAGACTTCATTTCTACCGGAAAGTGTAGTAATAGAGATCTGAAAAGCTAGTGCACATTTCTTATGACCTCAATCAGCACACCATCAATTGTTTAATCCTTCTCAGTCAACGATCACCTGTAACCCAGTCGATATATCAGCGAACCTCTAACATGGCACTGAGACAGAATGCGTTACAAAAATAATCTAGCACAAAAATCTAGCAGCGGCATGAGTCAGTTGCAAATACCAGTTTCATACCTAATTCCTTAGACGAATTATTTTCTAAATTCAGTAATTTTATTACAATGATGCACCATTGGCGACGTGTAACCCCACTGTTGGTCTGATAATATACACCATCTGTATTCAGTGTAATGGTATTTGTCTCGAAAAAAAAAAAAAACACTTCATTGGAAGGTAATGACATACCTCGATTTCTAAAGCCAGTATAGCTTTTAACATGGATACCTGTATGCACCTGCAGAACCAGGACCGCTTGTGAGGGTAACATACAGTAGTTGTTACGATCGTGCTTTCTAACATGTGGCGATTTGTAAGATGCTTACGTCTCTGTTTCGCAAGAAAAACTCATGAGACATGTCCACCCGTCGTTGATTTTCGGTCAGTATTGTTTCGTATCGCCAGCAATCAGTTATTCAAAAAATGTTCAAATGTGTGTGAAATCTTATGGGACTTAACTGCTAAGGTCAGCAGTCTCTAAGCTCACACACTACTTAACCTAAATTATCCTAAGGACAAACACACACACCCATGCTCGAGGGAGGACTCGAACCTCCGCTGAGACCAGCCGCACAGTCCATGACTGCAGCACCTGAGACCGCTCGGCTAAACCCACTTGGCGATCAATTATTGTCAGAGTATTATACTTACAAGAGGAGGCCGCCAATTGTGAAATTCAGATTCGCTTCATACTGCGCATAATAAAAGCTCGTGGCCAGAGGTGTAATGTGGCAAACCACCAAGA
The DNA here is from genome assembly GCF_021461385.2 of Schistocerca piceifrons. NCBI lineage: Eukaryota > Metazoa > Arthropoda > Insecta > Orthoptera > Acrididae > Schistocerca > Schistocerca piceifrons. The sequence continues at coordinate 92,773,362 of NC_060143.1, read as the reverse complement.
TGAACTTCTCAGCCGTTGTCGAGAAATTGACAGTTAAAAGAAACCGTTGCGGTGAAATACTCTCTACGATTTATAACTTTCTCCAGCGTCGTGGCGCAGCGGTAAGCGGTCGGGTTCGTAATCCGAAGGTCGCCGGATCGGATCTCGCGCCATGCAACTTTTTTTTAGTATTTGTTTTTTGTAATTCTAATTCGAACGGTTGATTTACACTATACGTATAGTGTAAGTCAAACGTTCGAATTAGAGACCCCACGATGTATATATATATATATTACAAAAAACAAATACTAAGAAAAAAAAAGGTTGCATGGTGCGAGATTCGATCTGGCGACCTTCGGCTTACAAACCCGAGCGCTTACCGCTGCGCCACGACGCTGTAGGAAATTACAAATCGTAGAGAGTATTTCACCCCAACGGTTTCTTTTAACTGTCGATTTTCTCGACAACGGCTCAGAAGTGCATCTTAGTGCTTTGCCACATTACACCTCTGGCCATGAGCTTTTATTATGCGCAGTATGAATCGAATCTGAATTTCACAATTGGCGGCCTCCCCTTGTTAGTAGTAGTTGATGCATGATAGGTTCGCCTTGTGCATCAGACTTATCTAGTATGTGTATTCCGACATGTGCAAAGGAAATGACTATGTGCAGGATATGACGTGGAATACTGTGACAGCAATGGGAAGAGTATGTCAAGTCATAAGAATGGTGCAGATATTTCTATTTCCAGAGCAACATGGTGTGTTTGTGATACTGCACTCATTGTCGAATGTCGTCTAATTGAGACCGCAACCGTAACTTTTAATTGTAAGTATAGCAATCAGATATGTATGTGGCCGGTTTCCTGGGATGCTTCTGTCTGTGTCGATGGCCTGCGGCGGGAATGATGCACGTTTTGGCTAATGGTAGGAGCTGTCGGAATGGAGAGTCCTGTTGGGATGTAGGAATGTAGCTGACTTAACCGTGTCGTCGCTAGACGGCGAATAGCAAACTAATACTTAGTATTTGTTGAATAGCTTTCGTGACCGCTTGGAATTTTGAGAGGATTCAGTATGGATTTGTGTTTGTGATGGACCATTATTCCCTCCCATGTAAATTGTCCGGTTGACTGCTTCTACATATTTCGCGCCTTCATTTAGTTGAGGGGGCATCGATTGTGGTGTGTGCATCTAGCAGGTTAAAGGCAGGTGGAAGACACGTTTGCTGGTTCCCTAGAAATGAGAAACATCTTAGTTGACTTTGTAAATTACAAGAATGATTTAGAATGTGTTACATTAGAGGCATCAATATTCGCGAGTGGAAATATCTGTTCCCTCTATTTTGACGTAAAGGTCCTCACAGACGGGATAAGCTTCTAGTTACTCAGTGGTTTACAACATGCTCCACCTCGCTAAAGTTTCGAGTCCTAGAGAATTAATTTCGAGTCTGTTATTTCAGAACTATACTGTGTGAGCAATACTGCTATGCAAGCAATATTTCTGTTTGCTTGATATCGAGAAGTATCACGTACATGGTATACTATTCTGGCAAACCATGTGAAAATACATGTGTTTATGTAATCCCAGAGTCTGGAGATGGTTTAGAAAGCAAGCAAGCAGATTGTGGCCAGAGACAGTAATGCCTATGAGCCGAGGGGAGATGAGCCTGACTTTTTAAAACAATTTGGAGAGTGACTGTGGTCCACTGAGGGCGCTCTGGTCACACATCTGGAGCAGATGACTTGTGATCATCAGCTGCGGTGGATGGCCGCCCGACCTCGCGGCAAATATCTAGTGCTGCGGGGAGTACATCTAGGGTGCAATGTGCATGTGCTGTCTGTCTTCACGGTAAATGTACGAGTGTCTGGTGGTCAACAGCTATAGGCGTGATGTGAAAGGGGCGATTTTGTATGGCGCAGGGTGCGAATTGTATGTTTACTACATCAATGCAGTACTCAGTGATATATATTGCTGTGTTGGAGATCGGTTTCTTTGCAGGGTTTAACAGTCAGTGCAATATGGCGATCTGTACAAAATGGTTTTGCCGCTGAAAGTCTCGTCTGCAGAAAGAAAAAAGAAAGTTGGACAGTGCTTCCGCGCCACCGGCAGCATCAGTGTAAATTCAGTAAGAGCCAATCATAATGCTCCATTCATTCATAAGACATCCTTTGTGCCGGGACATAGGAACCTCTACATAGCGGTGAGAACATTTGCGTTTCGGAGATGTTTGCTGAAAGCAGGACTTACGTGGATATTGTATGTCCTATGCCGCCAATGTTAAATTATCGATTTTTGTGACCCATTATCTTGGAAACTTTTCAGGACACTATCTTACAATTTTCCGTAATTATTGAATGGACCTTTCTAGATACACTGAACTATAATTATAACTAAAATTGTATTGTGGGGCAGGTTATCTTTTTTTTTTTTCAAACACTCTATTTTGACAGAATTTTGTAAATGAATGAACATAAAAACAAAACACCTCAGGAGATTTTAATTACTCTAGTTCCATAAGTGTTGAATCTCACACTTGGCATACTGTGAAAATTTCATATCTCTGCCATCAGTACTTTTTTAGAAAATGGGGTACTTGTTTCCAAAATTATAGTTCTGGGATATTGAGCTTTAAAACTTTTTATTACAAATTCTTATACAGACTTACATTTCTGCATTTTTAAGTACTAGAATTGCTCTGGCCCTTAGTCTGTGTCTTTTTCAGAGTCACAACAGCCCAGTGCTTGCCTCCTCCTTTTCTTTCTTGCTTCTTTTGGCATTTCCTGAGGAGCTAACTCTGCTTCATGTACATGAAGTTCATCCAGTTCCCGTAGTCCTTTAGCTGTGTTCTGTCCAAATCGTACCCCTAACTTCTCCAGAACCTTAAGTCTTCCATAGTTCCCACCATTAAAAGTTATTACAGCATCAGACATGTTTAACTTTAGAGTCATAAAGCCAACAAATACATTTTTAGGCACGTGGTACCACACAAAATAATTGAAGGACTCATTCACATTCTGTTTCTTCCCATGTAAACACTTCTTTAGTAGCTTAGGATTTGCCAAATCTCTGTAAATAGGTTTTATTGCCTCCATTACTGCCAAAGGAAGAGAATGTTTATGTGTAAATTCATTTAGGGTGCCAGGAAATTCAGCTTGCCTGTATTTACACCAAGTGTTTGGTGGGGGTGGACACATGGCATTACATGCTTTTCATCGGTTGATATTCGACTAAATAAAGTGCTCCACACAGCACTTTTCATCTTCTTAAATTGTCACAGCTATCTCTATTCGCCTTCCCATATGTATAAAAATCAATAGAAGTTAGCTTATTATAAAAATAGCCGATAATCACACTAATTTCAACGAAAACTAGTATCAGAAAAAAAGGACTGATTTGTTTATTCGTAATGCCAACTTCTGAGTCGTAGCAGTAGGCACAAAACAAAGCAATTCACAGCCTCCTAGACTGTGTAGTTTCCAAGATATGACTTCTAAGCTGTGGCAGCATAAGTGTAGCTGCAAAATTTGACTGTCACACGTTACATTCAAAATATTATTTGAAGGTCTCACAATTGTCTGATTTTAATGTATTGTATACCAAAATCTCCAGGAAAGTCCAAAGTACATTATGGAGTAGAAAACAGAAAATGTCAAATTTCAACGAATTTCAAATACAATGTCTCTTTAACGATTTCTAGGAAGGGTAACATGTGATGGATTGGGTGCCATGTTAGGACCATCAGGATGAATGCATATGGTGTTATTCTGGGCTGTTTATGCCAACAGGTTCTGTTAGGACAAGAATTTATATGCAGACAAGCTGAGACATCATGAAAGCTCCTACAAAAAAAGCGACCATTACCTATTTCTGCGACACTTTACAATTTCTGAGAGGTAGACTTGGCTCTTATTTACATAGCCACGTTACTTAAGTATAACACTGAAAACCTTTTAGATACGCCTGCGACGGTGGGTTGATACGCGAACATTTCACAGTGATACATCAGTAATGCTGGCCAGGTAAACACGTGCATGGCTAGATGCAGCTCGCATGTCCTGTTAGGACCACTAGGAACAATGCATCCTGTGCTATTGTGGGAAGCATTGGAGCAGATTTTATAGCGCAACCTGTGATGTGAGTTTAACATTGAGAACCTTTTAGCTGCATCTGCGAGGGTGAGCTGCTATGCAAACATCTCTCTCAGCACTGGACCCACACCGCAGCTATGTATCATTGTGCCAGAAATGGTGCCTAGGTGAACATTTGTTTCAACAGGTATTTCACAGGTGACATGTATGCAAGAGATGCCGCCACCTCATCCTTGCCGGTCCCTAACTGACATCTACGCATGGTTCAGCAGCTGATGGCCTTGTCCTCATTTCACAGTGACTGCCGGTGCATCCTGACTCTTGGGGGTGTGTGCGGAGTCAGTGGCGCCACCGTCGGGAGTCGGGCGTCCGGCGTCAGAATGTGTTTTTTATTAATGATCTTTTGTGTAAACTATATTTCATCGATTTCACTGACCAATGCATGCTGTGAATTGAAAAAGTACCCCATACATATGAAGGATATTGATTTCTTAATTTGCATACATTTTTATATCAGTGTGATGTTAGTGGGACAATAGTTGAGGGGGGTTGTGGGTGTGTGGGTGACTTGGAACAGAAAAGCAGGTTAAGTGTAGAACATTAGATTAATTTGCATAATTTTTATGTAAAACGCACTACAATAGTTTAAGAGGGGTGTGTGTGTGTGAGACAAAGAGGAGTGTACCAGAAATGGCATTCAAAAGCAAGTGAAATTCTAAAAGTGTACCAGAAAATGGTGGGAGGACTTAACTAATTACTTAATTTGGTATCAAAGGCGGTACAATAGTTTAAGGAAATGGGGGTGACATGGAAAACCACTTAAAAGAGCAATAGGTTAAGTGCTGACACAGCATCAAACATTAGGTTAAGACACCCAGAATACAGTGCTGAACCTTAGGTTAAGCAACATGTTTGCCCCATGTAATTACTTCTTACAAGACCTACATCTTTCCAAACAGCATAGAATGTTGAGCAAGAGATATCCAACCCCCACATACTAAATTTTTTATAAATAAACAATATACCCTTGAATTTCCTTTTATGAGATCCTTCCTCTCCACCAAACAGCCACCAATTTTCATATATTCCATATACTGCCTCGAACTCCATAAATTGTTTAAGTAAACAATATTCCACTCATTTTCTAAATTGTTTAAGCAATATTCGAAACACTGGAATCGATTTCTGGACAAATTATTTAGCTAAATAAATAAATTATATTCCATATACTGATATAAATAATTAATCAATATTCTCTACACTGTCTAAAATGTTTAAACAAAATTCCATTTTCTACAATCTAATTCCCTCCAAATGATCGATCAACTGAGTCTTTCTGCTGCCAATTTCCAGGAGGGGGGCTTACTTGGGGCGTTGGGGTTAGTTAATTAATAGATGACTTTAATTAAGTAGTTAATCAAATTGAGAAGAGAGAGATATTCGAATAACTCAGACCTGAAAGTGCACCTGTAGCAGCGAGGGCGAGGGTGTGGAGGTGGGGTTGGGGGTTCCAGAGAGGGGGGAAACAGGTTTAGGACCTGTCAATCAAAAGGAAGGATCGTTTTAGCAGAACAATTGGTTCAGGATGTATCAATCAAAGGAGAACAATAGCTTAATGACCTGCCAATCAAAGGAGTACAATAGGTATGCTCCTGAGTGCATACCTGCCCCTGATATAGGCAACCTGCAGTAACAAAATGCGCCACAACATAGCTTGTCCCATAATTGTGGTTTCCAGTCCAATGGCCGGCGGTGTGCCACTCTCCCACCTACTCTGCACTGTGCAATGTGCTTCGTCTCCAAATAAATACTGCAGCCTACATTTGACACTCTCCTCCAGTATTAACTTCGTGATTCAATAATGTCTCAGGTTGTATCCTGTCAACCGACTGCTTCTTCTAGTCAAGTTGTGCCTCAGTTCTCTTTCCTCCCAATTCTGTTTAGTACCTCCTCATTAGTTACTTCTCTCATTACAGTGTCCTTCTGTAGAACCACATTTCAAAAGCTTCTATTCTCGCCTTGTCTGAACTCCTCATCATCCACATTTCACCTCCGTGTGAAGCTACACTCCAGACAAACACAACCAGACAACACTTCTTAAATTTATATTCGGTTTTAGCAAATTCTGCTCTTTGGAAACGCTTTTTTGACCATTGACACATTGTATCCCTCCCTATTTCGGCCATCATCAGTTATTTTACAGCCCAAATAACAAAACTATCACCTACAACGTCTCATTTCCAAATTTCCTTGACATCGTCTGCTTTAATTCGACTACATTATATTGACCTTGTGTTGCTTTTGTTGATGTTCACCTAATAACTTCCTTTCAACACACCGTTAATTCCGTTCAACTGCTCTTTCAAGTCCTGTCTCTAGAGTGTTACAATGCCATAGGCAAACCTCGAAGTTTTTATTTATTCTCCCTGAACTGGAATTCCTTCTCCAAATTTCTCTTTAGTTTCCTTTATTCCTTTCTCAAATACAAGCTGAATAACATTGAGAATAGGGTACATATGAGCCTTCATTCCCTTCTTCACCTCTGCTGCCATTTCATCCCATTACACTCTTATAAATACTGTCTGGTTTCTGTAGAAACTGTAAATTAGCTATCGCTCCCTGTATTTTAGTCATGATGCCTTCAGAATTTCAAAAAGTGCATTCCAGTCAGCATTGTAAAAAGCTTTCTCAAAGTCACAAATGCCATAAATGCAGGTTTATCTTACTTTAACCTATCTTCTAATGTGTTCCAATACATTTTCCGGAGTCCAAACGGACCTTCCCTGATGTCAGCTTCAATCTGTTTTCCCATTCTGCTGAAAATAATTCGAGTCACTATTTTTCGTCAACGAATTGTTAAATTTCGTTAATATACACAACGGTTAGCACCTGTCTTCTCTGGTGCTGGAATTGTTACATTCTCCTTAAAGGAGGAGGGTCTTACTTCCTCTTTCCTTTCTGCAATGTTACTTTGAAGTTCATTTCTTTCTGTTGCGGCATATTGATAATTTTTACGTTTTGGACCGTCTGATTACAGCTGAATGAAACAATTTTCTTGCCATAAGCGTTTCGTTTTTATTCTCTGGAAGGCATCTTCAGTGGCCTGGAATATGTATGTATTTTACTATTTAGTTTACATTTTGGCGCAATGCACCTGTAGGTTATAAACTGTTTTGGTGGTTGGCTTTTTGCTATGATGTAGTAATATTTTAAATTCTGCTTACAGGTTGCAGGACGATTTTCTACTTGTTACGTTTAGTAGGGAGCCTGTACTGATGTGTCTTTGCACATTTATCACATGACTGTTTTCAGCGATGGCTTTCTGAATGTGGAGGTTTTCTTGGCTTTCCATAAGGTATCTGTAATAGTTATTTACTCTCATTATTCTCATTTCTTGTTCCATGTTTGTAGGATGGTGGTTTTGGTGTTTTAAATGTTTTGAAAATGTGGAATGGTTTGTTTCGTACTTCCAACACCTGGTATGTTCTTATTACCGAATTTTAAAATTCCTGCATGTCTGTATGTATACTGCATCTCAACTTTGACACATCCCTTGAATTTATCCCTCTTGGTAGTTGGTTGGGTCAGGTGTGATTGGAGGGTTTGCCCAGTCTTATATGCTCTTTGTATAGCTCTTATATGTTTCTTCTATGTTTCAGATTTCCCTGCTTTGCTTAGTACTGGATACAGATATTAGAGAATCGTAATTTGAGATACGAAATTAATTATTGAAAACAAAAATTTCATTTGGTATGTGGTTTTCAATGCGCTAAGTATGTGAGGCATTTGTTGGTGAATCGCTGAAGTTTCATAATAAGCGACTGCCTTCCGCATCGGCGTTGGTGGCGATATTACGAAAAACTATACGCAACTGTGTGTGCTGAATCGCTGAAGTTTCATAATAAGCGACTGCCTTCCGCATCGGCGTTGGTGGCAATATTATGAAAAACTATACGCAACTGTGTGTGCTGAACTACGGTAGAATTTACTACTGTTCATGGATGGACGTCAAAAAGTGAGCACTACGCCTTACTGGCAGTTGCGTACATGTACGTAACGTATGGCGTAGCCGGATTTAGTGCTCGGAAAACGGAAGGAATTCGCATAAAATGATTCGAAACAAGTGTCATCCTAAATGGAAGTTTGCGAGAAGAGTACGAATTTAGATCTTTGAGGCAACAGAGTTGACCAAGTTTGTGCGCTCTGTAAACTTTCAGTATGGTGTTGGATCTGGTAGGGGAAGATTATCAGATAACCATCTGTCGACTTAACATCCAAGTTTTCTCTGTACGGTGCCATGTCACTGGACACAGCGGACGTTTCGGTCCCGGCTGCATCGGCGTTCCTCAGTTAGACCCAGAGTTATGACCGCAGCAGCCTAGCATTCCGTCGAATTGCCAGCAAAAGGCACGTTTGGAATAACACGGCTTAGTAATACTGCTGGAGCAGCAGGATTATAAACAACGTACTGGGAAAAAAAATGTGTGACTTCCAAAGGCGAAGCAGCCAAGTATTGTTAGGGCGAACAGCGTGTGTGGAAGTGTCGGTCTGTTTCAAACAGAACGTGGTACATTCCTGAAATGTTATTTAATACATTCTAGCAGCTGAAAATGGATTAGTTGCTGCTGCAATTTGTTGGATGCAGAGGAAGCATTTTCGAATAAATATAGAACCTGTTGTCACTTTTTGAAATATTTATAAAATGTTTGTCTGACCGCCAGGTGGTTGTATTATAAACGCAAACATCGACCGGTTTCTGTCATGGACCATCTTCACGGATAAGGGTTAATTTGGTTTAAGCCACCACCTTACATTTGTCATTACCTATATGATGTGTAGAGCATGTCATGAAGATTAATATACGACACAAGACTTTTAGAACTAAGCGTGTTAATACTAAGTGCACAAAGAGCAGTACTGAAGAGAAGATCAGAACTCTTCTCTTCAGTACTGCTCCGTGTACACTTGGTATCAGTATGTTTGCTGCTAAAAGTTCTGTGTCTTGTATTCAGAAAAGGAGGCAAAACACCCAAGAATGCGGAAATCAGCATCAGAGGACAAAAAATAAAATCTCATCATACTTTAAATTCGTAGGAGTGACATTGCAACCAACAGCCAAATGCTTCACAAAACATACAACAGAACGTGCAGCCCAAGCAATAATAGCAATACACGACATCAAAAACATCCGCCTACTCAGTCTAGAAACAGCCCTGAAATTATTCATCACAAAAATCTTGCCAATCCTGGCCTATGAGATGGAGGTTATATGGGACCACCTGCCAGAAAAAAATCTAGAAACACTAGAAAAGGTAAAATCGACCTATCTAAAAAGAGCACTAGGTCTCTCAAAGGCAACAAAATCTAGACTAGTGTACCTGCTAGCGAGAGAGACATTCCTAATTGAAGACATGAGACTTCGATATATGATGCCACACACCAGGGCTTCCAGAAAGCAACTGAAGATCATGGAGGACAAACGAGAAAAAAATATGGCCGGAGTTTTACGGCATCGAAGCAATGACGAACCGCTCATGGACAGCACCAAACTTCGAACAGCGACATGTCGTAACTAGACTTTCTATTCACGGCTTTCATCATCTAATCTGCAAAAACAATACTTATCACGACCCAACCACAACATGTGTATGTGAATTGTGTAACGAAGCGTGGGAACGATACCACATAGAACTGTGCAGTAAAAGAGTGAAATCGATAAATGAAAATGCAAGAATGTAAAATGTAAATGTAAAATGTTAAGCAAAGTAACTGTATATGGCTATTTGGCTGCAATTTTATGAAATAAATATTCATGACATGCTCTACACATTATTTAAGTGATGACAAATGTAATGTGGTGGCTTAAACTATTTTTACCCTTATCCGTGAAGATGGTCCATGACTGAAACCGGTTGCTATTTGGTTTGAAAATTAAACCATCTGATGGTCAAACATGCATTTTATGCATTACTTGACGACTGTTGGTAATCACCTCCCAAAGGTCTGAAGTATTTGTTTATTCTCATGAACTTACTTTTCATCCTCTTCATTTTTATTTCCTTACATCCTTATTTCCGTGGCGTCAACCTGGGTGCTCGTTATGTGAGAGGAAGACAGATAAAACTTAAATGTAGCGCCATGAGGTGTATTTATATGGTGAATTTGATCGAAAAGCGAATTCGTTTTCTTACTGCGACAGTACGGAAAGGAATGTGGCTAACGTCCACCTGGAAGCTTCCATTTTAGTTGTGTTTGCCACACGAATGTCGAGTGAGCACTCTAAAGAACACGGACACGCCGTGTATTCGAGTGAGACAGAGTTATCAGCACATGGCACAGTCTGATGGGGGCCTCACTGCCGATCGCCATTTGGTCGAATCACGGAGTATCGAGATTTGTGGGACTTGCAGTCGTTACAGCGAGCCGATGTCGGACTGCAAGGGAACATGAGGGCGGGCAGACTCGCCGTGAAGACTACGGTCGATCACGTCTGATGGCCACAAGGGAGGACCGCCGTGTTGTGCACCAGACGCTTCGCAGCCCCTCCACAGCTACGCCCGCCTTCCGCGAACGAGCAACGGACTTCCCGCAACTTTCTGTGTCGCCATCCTGCACCACTGGTCGCAGTTTAGCAGCAGCCGCACTGTGGGGCATTATCGTTCCACGCATCTGCTGATGTTAACACCACAGCACTAACGGCAACGTCTGGACTGATGCCGTCACCAGGAAACACGGTCAACTGACAGAAGGCGTCGCATCGTGTTCCGGGACGAATCTCGGTTCCGCACGACCTCGGATGAGCATCGGCGGTGAGAATGGTGGCAGCCTGGGGTGAGGGCCCAGTCCAGCGACGTTTTGGAGAGACGCGGCTGCGTCGTGGTGTGCGGAGCCGTCGGGTGCGACCTGAGGTCAACGCTGGTACTGACTAGGGGGAGGGAACTGTAACGCAGCAGCAGTATGTCACGGATGTCGCCTCTAACGCGACAGTACCGTGCTGGCCATTTCCCAACACAACAATGGTTGTCTACACACAATGCACGTTTCTCTAACATCTGTCTGCGTGATGTTGAGTATTCCAGTGGCCAGCGAGATTCCGGTGTATGTATCCGATAGAACACGCATGGGAGTAACTCGGAAGTTACGTCTGTATCAGTGGGGGTATCCGAGATATCAGGAACTAGTCAAAACAGCTGTGAGCCAGTTTGCCTCAGGAGAGAACCCAACGGCTTTGTGATACCCTCCCCAACATCATCACTGCATACCAGAGAGGGCGCAACGCCACTCTGAGAACTGGACTCATACAGCCGAGCCATTCGTCTCGGTTTTGTAATCATTGAAATTACATAGCATACCCTCTCAATCTGTGAATGGTTAGTAGGCAATTAAAACGGAAGCTGCAGGCGGACACTAACTGAAACGTCGCCAATGCTGTCATACCAAGTTCAAAATGGTTCAAATGGCTCTGAGCACTATGGGACTTAACATCTGAGGTCATCAGTCCCCTAGAACTTAGAACTATTTAACCTAACTAAACTAAGAACATTGCACACACCCATGCCCGAGGCAAGATTCGAACCTGCGACCGTAGCAATCGCGGGGTTCCGGACTGAAGCGTCTAGAACTACACGGCCCCCGCGGCCGGCTGTCATACCAAGTAAATGAATTTGTTTCTGGGCACATCACGCCATATAACTATCGCTCATGATATCACATTAAAGTCTCTCTTGTTTGTCTTCTTGTAGCAGATCTGGTAACCAGCATCACGATAAAGAAGTAAAGATGTAAGGAAACAAAGATGAAAAGGCTCGAAAACTAATTTGTGGGAATTGAGTTGGGTTGTTTGGGGAAGGAGACCAGACAGCGAGGTCATCGGTCTCTTCGGATTGGGGAAGGATGGGGAAGGAAGTCGGCCATGCCCTTTCAAGGAACCATCCCGGCATTTGCTTGGAACGATTTAGGGAAACCACGGAAAACCTAAATCAGGATGGCCGGACGCGGGATTGAACCGTCGTCCTCCCGAATGCGAGTCCAGTGTCTAACTTTGTGGGAATAAACTAAAATTTCCAAAAGCGACTCGCTTGCTTTTCAGGTTTAACATATTCACTGGCTCTATAACATAGAAAATTGATACCCTCAACCTCTTTTCATCTTATATATTTTGAAAATGTTTTCAATAATTTAAACTATTGGCCATTAAAATTGCTACATCACGAAGATGACGTGCTACAGACGCGAAATTTAACCGACAGGAAGAAGATGCTGTGATATGCAAGTGGTTAGCTTTTCAGAGCATTCACACAAGGCTGGCGCCGGTGGCGACACCTACAACGTGCTGACATTAGGAAAGTTTCCAACCGCTTTCTCATACACAAACAGTAGTTGACCGGCGTTGCCTGGTGAAACGTTGTTGTGATGCCTCGTGTAAGGAGGAGAAATGCATACCATCACGTTTCCGACTTTGATAAAGGTCGGATTGTAGCCTACCGCGATTGCGGTTTATCGTATCGCGACATTGCTGCTCGCGTTGGTCGAGATCCAATGACTGTTAGCAGAATATGGAATCGGTGGGTTCAGGAGGGTAATACGGAACGCCGTGCTGGATCCCAACGACCTCGTATTACTAGCAGTCGAGATGACAGGCATCTTATCCGCATGGCTGTAACGGATCGTGCAGCCACGTCTCGATCCCTGAGTCAACAGATGCGGACGTTTGCACGTTTGCACAACCATCTGCACGAACAGTTCGACGACATTTGCAGCAGCAGGGACCATCAGCTCGGAGACCATAGCTGCGGTTACCCTTGACGCTGCATCACAGACAGCAGTGCCTGCGATGGTGTACTCAACGACGAACCTGGGTGCACGAATGGCAAAGCGTCATTTTTTCGGATGAATCCAGGTTCTGTTTACAGCATCATGATGGTCGCATCCGTGTTTGGTTACATCGCGGTGAACGCACGTTGGAAACGTGTATTCGTCATTGCCATACTGGCGATACCCGGCGTGATGGTATGGGGTGCCATTGGTTACACGTCTCGGTCACCTCTTGTTCGCACTGACGGCACTTTGAGCAGTGGACGTTACGTTTCAGATGTTACGACCCGTGGCTCTACCCTTCATTCGATCCCTGCGAAACCCTACATTTCAGCAGGATAATGCACCACCGCATGTTGCAGGTCCTGTACGGGACTTTCTGGATACAGAAAATGTTCGACTGCTGCCCTGGCCAGCACATTCTCCAGATCTCTCACCAACTGAAAACGTCTGGTCAATGGAGGGCGAGCAACTGGCTCGTCACAATACGCCAGTCACTACTCTGGATGAACTGTGGTATCGTGTTGAAGCTGCATGGGCAGCTCTACCTGTACACCCTATCCAAGCTCTGTTTGACTCAATGCCCAGGCGCATCAAGGCCGTTATTATGGCCAGAGGTGGTTGTTCTGGGTACTGATTTCTCAGGATCTATGCACCCAAATATCGTGAAAATGTAATCACATGTCAGTTCTAGTATAATACAGGGTGATTCAAAAAGAATACCACAACTTTAAAAATGTGTATTTAATGAAAGAAACATAATATAACCTTCTGTTATACATCATTACAAAGAGTATTTAAAAAGGTTTTTTTTCACTCAAAAACAAGTTCAGAGATGTTCAATATGGCCCCCTCCAGACACTCGAGCAATATCAACTCGATACTCCAACTCGTTCCACACTCTCTGTGGCATATCAGGCGTAACAGTTTGGATAGCTGCTGTTATTTCTCGTTTCAAATCATCAATGGTGGCTGGGAGAGGTAGCCGAAACACCAGATCCTTAACATACCCCCATAAGAAAAAATCGCAGGGGGTAAGATCAGGGCTTCTTGGAGGCCAGTGATGAAGTGCTCTGTCACGGGCTGCCTGGCGGCCGATCCATCGCCTCGGGTAGTTGACGTTCAGGTAGTTACGGACAGATAAGTGCCAATGTGGTGGCGCTCCATCCTCTCTGCTAGCTCTGCGAGTCGATTTTCCTGGGCTGCGAACAAATGCTTGCTGGATGCGTGCTACATTTTCATCACTCGTTCTCGGCCGTCAAGAACTTTTCCCTTTGCACAAACACCCATTCTCTGTAAACTGTTTATACCAACGTTTAATACACCACCTATCAGGAGGTTTAACACCATACTTCGTTCGAAATGCACGCTGAACAACTGTCGTCGATTCTCTTCTGCCGTACTCAATAACACAAAAAGCTTTCTGTTGAGCGGTCGCCATCTTAGCATCAACTGACGCTGACGCCTAGTCAACAGCGCCTCAAGCGAACAAATATACAACTAAATGAAACTTTATAGCTCCCTTAATTCGCCGACAGATAGTGCTTAGCTCTGCCTTTTGTCGTTGCAGAGTTTTAAATTCCTAAAGTTGTGGTATTCTTTTTGAATCACCCTGTATATTTGTCCAATGAATACCCGTTTATCATCTGCAATTCTTCTTTGTGTAGCAATTTTAATGGCCAGTAGTGTATAATACAGTGCTAAGGTATGAGATGCTACTTAAATACAGGGTGAACATCAATAAAACCGACAAACTGCAGGGATGAATTCCTGACTGAAAATAAAGGAAGGCCCTATGAAGAAGTGTCCAGAAATAAATCGTTTGCACGGTGGACGGCTCTGACCATGTGCCGTGTGTTTCTTGTGTGTACAGGATGTGTGATTGACGCCGCGCACTATAAGCAGCAGAACGGTCCGGTATTCCTCTCGGCAACAAGCCGAGATGGTGTTTGTGTATGACCAAGCGGATGGAAACGGTCGAGAGGCAGCATGGCTGTACCAAAGCAAGTACCCTCACACCCACACCAACCACATCACACAACATTTCAAGGTCTTTTTGGGAGATTGTGTGATTATGAATACATTCAGACTGACGAACGTTCTGTGATGTGGTTGGTGTCTGTGACGGTACTTGTTTTGGTATAGCCGTGCTGCCTCTCGACCATGTCCATCTGCTTGGGCGCGCACAGACACCACAACATTCCGGACACATGTTCATAGGACCTTTCCTCCTCAATTTCCAGTCATGAATCGGTTCCTGCTGTTTGTCGGTTTCATTACTGTTCACCCTATGTAAGGGGCGATCAAAAAGTTCCCGTTTGAGCATAAATTTAGACAGCACTGTCTACGGAGTACAGCGACCTAATGATATATTTAGGTTACAATGAACAGTCGAGATAGCCGTAACATTTGTTTATTATGACCGGTTTCGTCTTATGTTGAAGGCATCTTCACAATTTTTGGCCCCCTATGTCTGGTGCTGGTGACTCCTCGATTCTCGTATCACGAGAAAACCGAGGAGCCGCCAGCATCAGCCAGAGCGGGCCAAAAATTCTGAAGATGCCTTCAACGTAAGACGAAAGCGGTCGTAATGAACATGTTACTGCGATCTCGACTGTTGATTTTAACCCAAGTTTCCGTCTGAAGGCGTTGCTGCAGCCTACACGCAAAGTAGCGTGACTCCGATGCGGGTATACAGGGTGGTCCATTGATCGTGACCGGGCCAAATATCTCACGAAATAAGCATCCAGCAAAAAAACTGCAAAGAACTAAACTTGCCTAGCTTGTAAGGGGAAACCAGATGGCGCTATGGTTGGCCCACTAGATGAGCGTAACGACATTCCTCTCAACAGCGAGTAGTTCACCTTCCGTAATGTTCGCACATGCATTGACAATGCGCTGACGCATGTTGTCAGGCGTTGTCGGTGGATCACGACAGCAAATATCCTTCAAATTTCACCACAGAGAGAAATCCGGGGACGTCAGATCCGGTGAACGTGCGGGCCATGGTATGGTGCTTCGACGACCAATCTATGTCATGGAATATGCTATTCAATACCGCTTCAACCGCACGCGAGCTATGTGCCGGACATCCATCATGTTGGAAGTAGGCCCGCATCTCGTGGTCGTGCGGTAGCGTTCCGGGTTCCCGGGTTCTATTCCCGGCGGGGTCAGGGATTTTCTCTGCCTCGTGATGGCTGGGTGTTGTGTGATGTCCTTAGGTTAGTTAGGTTTAAGTAGTTCTAAGTTCTAGGGGACTGATGACCATAGATGTTAAGTCCCATAGTGCTCAGAGCCATTTGAACCATTTTGTTGGAAGTAAGTCGTCATCTGTCATGCAGTGAAACATCTTCTAATAACATCGGTAGAACATTGCGTAGGAAATCAGCATATATTGCACCATTTAGATTGCCATCGATAAAATGGGAGCCAGTTATCCTTCCTCCCGTAATGCCGCACCATACATTAAACCGCCAAGGTCGCTGATGTTCCACTTGTCGCAGCCATCGTTGATTTTCCGTTGCCCAATAGTGCATATTGTGCCAGTTTACGTGAATAACGCTCCGTCGCTAAATAGAAAGCGTGCAAAAAATCTGTCATCGTCCCGTAATTTCTCTTGTGCACAGTGGCAGAACTGTACACGATGTTCAGAGTCGTCGCCATGCAATTCCTGGTGCATAGAAATATGGTACGGGTGCAATCGATGTTGATGTAGCATTCTCAACACCGACGTTTTTGAGATTCCCGATTCTCTCGCAATTTGTCTGCTACTGATGTGCTGATTAGCCGCGACAGCAGCTATAACACCTGCTTGGCCATCATCATTTGTTGCAGGTGGTGGTTGACGTTTCACATGTGGCTGACACTTCTTGTTTCCTTAAATAACGTAACTATCCGGCGAATGGTCCGGACACTTGGATGATGTCGTCCAGGATACCGAACAGCACACAGAGCACACGCCCGTTGGACATTTTGATCACAATAGCCATACATCAACACGATATCGACCTTTTTCGCAATTGGTAAACGGTTCATTTTAACACGGGTAATGTAGCACGAAGCAAATACCGTCCGCACTGGCGGAATGTTACGTGATACCACGCACTTATGCGTTTGTGACTATTACAGCGTCATCTATCACAAAGCGAAAAAGTGGTCCAACTAAAACATTCGTATGTCTTTGCGTACTACACGGATATGTAGTAAAAAAATGGGCTTTCCTATTTAATAAAACGCAGTTGATATCCGTTTGACCTATGGCAGCGCGATCTAGCAGGCCAACCATAGCGCCATCTGGTTTCCCCCTTCAAGCTAGACGAGTTTCGTTCTTTGTAGTTCTTTCGTTTGACGCTTACTTCGTGAGACGTTCGGCCCGGTCACGATCAATGGTCCAACCTGTATAGCACTACATGGTAGATTTAGTCCCATCGTCCACATTATCTGTAACAGTATTCAAAGAAAAATAACCAATAAATCCGCAAGATGTCAAAAATTAGGGTGTCCTCGCGCTCCTGTACTGTTAAACAGCATGCTGGATATATAAGTAGAAATCGTGACTGCCAGTAGCTGAACTTTCAGGCGATCATTGTAGGCAAAACAACCCCTTCCTTCCGCCTCCTTGATTTCTATCTCACCATCTATGGCCGTCCTATCGCCCTCACTCCCACCCTTAAGTACCTTGGCGTCACCCTCGATCGTCGCCTCTCCTGGACTCCCCATCTCCGGACAATCCAAGCGAAGGCACGCTCCCGACTCCGTCTCCTCAAGCTCCTTTCCGGCTGTACGTGGGGCCTGGACCCCTCCACCATCCTCCACACCTATAAATCCCTCATCCGCCCTATCCTTTGTTACGCTCATCCGGCCTGGATCTCCATCCCCCCCTACCTTTTACAAATCTCTCCAAATCCTTGAACGCCATGCTCTCCGCCTCGCCTATCGCATCCGTCTCCCCTCCCCCATGTGGATCCTGTATGATCTCATCCCCTTCCCCCACCTCCTCCTCTTCCTTGAAAGGATACAGATCCTGTACACCTCCCGCAAACTCGATCCTCCTCATCCGCTTGTCTCACCCATCCTCTCCCACTCCCGCCCACTGCCGCGCCTGTATTCCCATGTCCCACCCGGTCTCCATCTCTCCACCCTCCTCACCCTCTCCCAAGGTGGCTTCCGCCAGCTCCCCCTCCCTGATGATGTCCTCCTCCCCTCCATCTACCCCTCCTATCAACTTTGATCCTCCCCACCACCACTTCCTGTGTCCTTTCCTTTAGGCACCCTCCCTCCTTTCTCTTTCCTTTTCCCCAATCCCCTCCCTCCTTCCCTCTTCCCCCGGGCTTCCTCCACCTTCCTCCCTTCCCCCTATCTCCCCTGCCCGTGGCATCTGCTCTCCCCTCTCCCTCTCCCACCCCCCCTCCTCCTCTCTTGCCAGGTCCCCGGACTCGTACACGGTTAGTGAACATTCGCGCGCTGGAGATCAACGCCTCGTGTTCTGTGTGTGCCGTCGTTTTGTGCTTAAGTGCTTCAGTGTTATTCGTTTTGTGCACCTACGTTCACGTGTTACAATTTTCGTCTCTGTCTGTGTCCTAGTGTATGAACAATTTTATCTTGGACTCTACGCCCGTGAACGGCGCCTTGTATTTTAAAAAGTGTTTGTCTCCGTTTCTATGACCACCATGTTTTTTTTCTCTACATGTCTTCATTTGTATATTTGTGTTTCTCTGCGGCCAAAGAGCGGCGTAGTATGCTGCTGCAGGCCTGCCTGTAATAAAGGTTTCAAAATAACAATAAAGAAAAAAAAGCTGAACTTTGAGTGCTAAAAAGGAAGCTGTTATTTGTACAGCCGTGAACTTTTAGTAGCCAAGTATGTGCACGAGATAATCGTTTTTACATGACAGCGCTGGGAGAGTTGTGGCAGTGTGCGGCTGGCTCCACCTGCCCGCCGACGGACGCGCTTAGTCAACACCGACTCAAAGGAAGGCCTCGGCGCTTGTTGGTGACGTCACGTCAGCTAGCACGGCGAACGCCGGGTCTGTTGCAGGCAGAAACGCCTGGGGGTGCTTATCAATATAAATCTCTTATTTTTGGACAAAATGTTTGGTGTTGTTTTGGATTCCGCAGTTTTATTTAGATGAAAGATTTTCTTACTGTCGTAAAGCTACAAATAAAGATCATAGTTCTGTATTACTGAATCCTGTCGAAACAAACGTAGATCAATATGAGAAGATGCTTTTCCCCATTGCAAGCTTCGGAAATTTTACATTCAAGTAACTATATTTACTTGATCCATTTTGTTATCGAAACTTACCACAACTCCCTTACAATGAACTCGCTTCTTTTACTTATTTATTTATTTTCGTTTGACATCGTCACTGGAAATGTGAACTAATTTACATGTGTAGCTGTCCAACTGTTGCCAGTCATTAGATTACAGTCGTTTTCAACGAAAGGAATTCTAAACAGGAAACGAAATAGCTTCGTAAATAGAAAATGCTGCTGAGTTTAAACTTTTTTAAACATGCACATTAGAAAAGATAAATATTCCCCTCTTGCAACTGAAAGCAGAAACTTTATAAGATAAAAAAATTTTATTTGATAAAACACGTATGTCTCTTTTGCCTCTTCTTCTGTCCCCCACCCCCTCCCCCAACTTGAACAATCGCATGACATTTCATTAACATTCAGTGCTCCTCACCCCATAGTCAACCAAGATACCTAAAGAAGAGCACCAATATGTTCACAGTTTCATGTAAAAGCAACCCAGTACAAACGTAAATTCCTCAGATTTACAAATAAGGTAAAGAAGCACGAATTCTGTTGCTGCTGGACCATGAAGTTGTTTTTGTATGTCAATCCTTAAAAGAAGTGGAAATTTAAGTTCAGGAGTACACTATTTGTTAAGAAGTGTAATGAATTGCACAATTCATTGATTGCAGAAATCTCTCAGAACAATGTGTGTTGGTCAACTACCGCCAATAGTTTCACATTTTCCTGTGTCAGAGAGGGAGACACCACCATTATGAGTATGCCTGCAACAGACCTGGCGTTCGCCGTGCCTAGCTGACGTGAAGTCACGATCAAGCGCCGAGGCCTTCCTTTGAGTCGGTGTTGGCTCAGTGCGGCAGGCAAACCTCCGCAGCCAAGACCTGCCCGGCCAGCTCATTCGTCAGCTAGACCGGCCCCGCCACGCTACCGCCTCCGGCCGCGGCCCGCTGCGAAGTGGCTGCCCGCCAAGAAGCCAGAGCCGCGCGTCTTCTGGGGCACTGGGAACACTGTGGCGAGTAGATCACGGCAGGTGCAAACGGAAACTCTCTTCCTTACGCAAGAATAACGAAAAGAAGAACAAGGCAATAGCACTGGCCCTTCCAAAGTGATCGATACTTCAGTTCCATATACACTACTGGGACACCGTCGTTCTGGAATTCTCCGCCTATATACACTACTGGTCATTAAAATTGCTACACCAAGAAGAAATGCAGATGAGAAACGGGTATTCATTGGACAAATATATTACACTAGAACTGACATCTGATTATATTTTCCACGCAATTAGGGTGCATAGATCCTGAGAAATCACTACCCAGAACAACCACCTCCGGCCGTAATAAAGGCCTTGATACGCCTGGGCATTGGGTCAAACAGAGCTTGGATGGCGTGACCAGATACAGCTGCCCATGCAGTTTCCACACGATGCCACAGTTCATCAAGAGTAGTGACTGGCGTATTGTGACGAGCCAGTTGCTCGGCCACCATTGACCAGTCCTTTTCAATTGGTGAGAGATCTGGAGAATGTGCTCGACAGGGCGGCAGTCGAACATTTTCTGTATCCAGGAAGGCCCGTAATATGCGTTCGCGCATTATCCTGCTGAAATGTAGGGTTTCGCAGGGATCGAATGAAGGGTAGAGCCACGGATCGTAACACATCTGAAATGTAACGTCCACTGTTCAAAGCGCCGTCAATGGGAACAAGAGGTGACCGAGACGAGTAACCAATGGCACCCCATACTATCACGCCAGGTGATACACCAGTACGACGATGACGAATACACGCTTCCAATGTCCGTTCACCGCGGTGTCGCCAAACACGGATGCGACCATCATGATGCTGTAAACAGAACCTGGATTCATCCGAAAAAATGACGCTTTGCCATTCGTGCACCCAGGTTCGTCGCTGAATACACCGTCGCAGGCGCTCCTGTCTGTGATTCAGCGTCAAGAGTAACCGCAGCCATGGTCTTAGACCTCATAGTCCATGCTGCTGCAAAACGTCGTCGAACTGTTCGTGCAGATGGTTGTTGTCTTGCAAACGTACCCATCTGTTGACTCAGGGATCGAGACGTGTCTGCACGATCAGTTACAGCCATGCGGATAAGATGCCTGTCATCTCGACTGCTAGTGATACGAGGCTGTTGGAATCCACCGTTTCGTATTACCCTCCTGAACTCACCGATTCCATATTCTGCTAAAAGTCATTGGATATCGACCAACGCGAGCAGAAATGTCGCGATACGATAAACCCAATCGCGATAAGCTACAATCCGACCTTTATCAAAGTCGGAAACGTGATGGTATGCATTTCTCCTCCTTACACGAGGCATCACAACAACGTTTCACCATGCAACGCCGATCAACTGCTGTTTGTGTATGAGAAATCGATTGGAAACTTTCCTCACTTCAGCACGTTGTAGGCGTCGCCACCGGCGCCAACCTTGTGTGAATGCTCTGAGAAGCTAATCGTTTGCATATCACAGCATTTTCTTCCTGTAGGTTAAATTTGGCGTCTCCAGCACGTCATCTTGGTGGTGTAGCAAATTTAAGGGCCAGTAGTGTATTTGACGCTGCAGAGTGACATATCCTACCAACAAAACGCAAATATGAACCGTGGCTACAAAGCACAGAACGTGAGAGATTCCAGTAACATTTAAGATGTCCTATGTTAAGTTTGTAGGGCCAAGATACTTGTACTGGAGGAGAAACTAATACGTGATGACTTTAGACGTCGCATCGTAGCGACAGTGAATATTACACCACATGTTTTTGACGGATACCGTTTTAGTGAGAATGCTCGTAGGAATATTATGCCGACCTTGATTTAAGATAATTTATTATTCGAGTTAGGCCCAGAGGCATCGTTTCTGTAGACCGTAATCCATTCAGAGCTATTTTAGACTCTTCGTTGTACACACATCAAAAAACATTTTGCACCACCCCGGTTCCCAGAACTCCTGAAGATAGACGTCGACTGTAGATACTGTATCACAGACTCCCTTTGACTGTTGAGAGTGTCGCTAAACCCGCCCAAAGATGTGAACAACCATGCATGAGCAGCGCCTATTAGACGGAGGGGGTCTGACAGCCGATCAGTTCCACTCATTCCACCAGGAAGGAGGTGCACGGCTCGAGTTGTTTGCAGTTCACCCATGCCTAGACTGTCAATACCGCTGCTCGATAGCGTCGGCATTGTTACTTTGTGCCAGGAGGGTCTGTCAACAAAGGAAGTATCCAGGCGTCTCGTAGAGAACCAAAGCGATGTTGTTCGGACATGGAGGAGATTCAGAGAGACAGGAACTGTCGAGGACATGCCTCGCTCAGGCCGCCCAAAGGCTACCACTGCATTGGATGACCGCTAACCTACTGATTATGGCTCGGAGGAACCCTGGCAGCAACCCCACCGTGTTGAATAACGCTTTTCGTGCAGCCACAGGACGCCGTGTAACGAGTCAGACTGCGCGCAGTAGGCTGCATGATGTGCAACTTCACTCCCGACGTCCATGGCGAGGTCCTTTGCAACCACGACACCATGCAGCGCGGTACAGATGGACCCAACAACATGCCGAATGGACCGCTCAGGATTGGCATCACGTTCTTTTCACCAATGAGTGTCGCATATGCCTTCTACCAGACAATCGTCGAAGACGTGCTTGGAGCCAGCCTGTTCAGGCTGAACGTCTTAGGCGCACTGTCCAACGAGTGCACCAAGGAGGGGGTTCCCTGATGTTTTGGGGTGGCGTTATGTGGGGCCGACGTACGCCGCTGGTGGTCACGGAAAGCGCCGTAACGGCTGTACGGTACGTGAATGCCATCCTCCGACCGATAGTACAACCATATTGGCAGCATATTGGCGAGGCATTCGTCTTCATGGACGACATTTCGCGCCCCCATCGTGCACATCTTGTGAATGGCTT
The DNA here is from genome assembly GCF_021461385.2 of Schistocerca piceifrons. Classification (NCBI taxonomy): domain Eukaryota; kingdom Metazoa; phylum Arthropoda; class Insecta; order Orthoptera; family Acrididae; genus Schistocerca; species Schistocerca piceifrons. Next base: position 92,750,305 of record NC_060143.1, on the reverse strand, counting down.
CCTTCAGGATAATGACATCGCTCGACTAGAGTGGCCAGCAAGTTCTCCAGACATGAACCCTATCGAACATGCCTGGGATAGATTGAAAAGCGCTGTTTATAGACGACGGGACCCACCAACCACTCTGAGGGATCTACGCCTAATCGCCGTTGAGGAGTGGGACAATCTGGACCAACAGTGCGTTGATGAACCTGTGGATAGTATGCCACGACGAATTCAGGCATGCATTAATGCAAGAGGACGTGCTACTCGGTATTAGAGGTACCGGTGTGTACAGCAGTACACCTCTGAAGGTCTCGCTGTATGGTGGTACAACATGCAAAGCGTGGTTTTCATGAGCAATAAAAAGGGCGGAAATAATGTTTATGTTGATCTCTATTCCAATTTTCTGTACAGGTTCAGGAACTCTCGGAACCAAGGTGACACAAAACTTTTTTTGATGTGTGTACTTAACAAGTATGGTTTTTGTTCACGTTGTTGAAAATAGGAATGATCCCGATGATAAATCACCACACTAGACAAAAACTTATTTTCCACACGAGACATGTTGCTAATAATGTGTAGCACAGTCTGTATTCTTGATTCTGTGGGAAGAGGGACCACAAGTTTCTTCCAGTATGGCGCATCCAGCTGAAATCGCTGATTGGTGACGAGATCCAGCAGAGCTTCCAGACTTTGGGCTGGTTGATTGATACATCTCACCCGCTCTTCCTAACAGTCCAGACTCTGTATGGTATTCAAAACATGTTATTAAGCAGGGCAGTCTGGTGCATACCTGAGTGTCCCTCAAACTAGGAAAGAATTCGTGCAGCGCCGTAGATACTTCTGCTGCTACGGTAGCAGTTTCGAATTCTCCCTCGGGCATGGATGTGTGTGATATCCTTAGGTTAATTCGGTTTAAGTAGTTCTAAGTCTAGGGGACTGATGACCTCAGATGTTAAGTCCCATAGTGCTTAGAGCCACATCTGTTGGCATCTTAGAAGCCGAAAGCGTCCACAGTTTACTCATGAAGATGCAGAAAGAGAACAACACGTGCATACCGAATATCGAAATAAACATCCTGCTTCATATTATCCATAACTTGAATAAGTGGACTCAAGTTATGGTTCGAAAAACACCATCGATCTGAACGACACATCGTAATCTGTGGGACCACACTGAATTCCTTCAGCTAATGTCCGATTTGACCTATTTGGCCGATTAATCAGATGCAGCTTTTTGTGTGAGCTGTGAAAAATAGGCTTTTCCGAGGTAGCAGACTTCAGGCTTTCCCTGCAAACTGTCCGCTTTGACAGTCTGCAGGTTGGGCTGGACCTGCATTCGCTACCAGTAGCCGCGTATGAAACCGACTGTCGCTAACGAAGCGTGCCGCTCGTTTGAGCAGGAGATGTTGCGTAGCAACTCTAAATCTTTCAAGTAAAACGCCTATTTTTCACTGCTTTCACACGAGTTACATTTTATATCAGCGATGTTAAAGCAGGCACACACAGTTAAATCTTGCGTGAAAGTCTATGCACAAGGGTTCAAAATGGTTCAAATGGCTCTGAGCACTATGGGACTTAACATCTGAGGTCATCAGTCACCTAGAACTTAGAACTACTTAAACCTAACTAACCTAAGGACATCACACACATCCATGCCCGAGGCAGGATTCGAACCTACGACCGTATATACACAAGGGCTTCTGACACATTTCTGTGTGACAGAGCAGCTGCCTTAACAGAAATCTTTCACTCTAAGTCTCTGGGAACCATAATACTTTCAAAACTTGATATAGAGTTCTGCAACCGCGACTTCAACGAATTAAGGATTAAGGGACACTAAATATGAGTTGTCAATACTCTTTTCTCTCATCTTCAGTCTCCCATCTCTTTTCTTCTCTTGTCGGCCGGTGTGGCCGAGCGGTTCTAGGCGCTTCAGTCTGGAACGGCGCAACTGCTACGGTCACAGGTTAAAATCCTGCCTCGGGCATGTTTATGTGTGATGTCCTTAGGTTAGTTAGGTTTAAGTAGTTCTAAGTCTAGGGGACTGATGACTTCAGATGTTAAGTCCCATAGTGCTCAGAGCCATTTCAACCATCTTCTTCCCTTGCCCCACCTCTCCCTCTCCCTCTCCACCCCCACCCCCACCCACTCAATTCCGCATTTTCTTTAGAGCGACCATATCAACTGGCCTCGAACGTCTTATGTGGAAAACCGGGAATCTACGTTATCTTGTTCACCTGTGACCACTGATTGTGGTCTTAGAGCCGGACGACCTTCGTTTACAGAACGATTAATTTATATGACCACAACCGCCGTTTGTTAGAGAACATAAAAAGAGATTAATAACTTCAGTTGCCTCTGCGTCTTTCAATTTTAGTTTGAACTTTGTTGCAACTGTAATGATACATCGAATATGTGTGAAAAAAATATTTAAAAGAACGAATGCAGTTTGCCACGTCTTATCACCAGACCAGCATTTGAATTCAGTATTATCGACGCAGTTATAGGTGGAATCGGCACAATGGTAGTGAGACAGATAGGTTGGGGCGTATATGCCGATACAACAAAAGGTTGACGACTGATGTTGATTCTTTATTGAAACCAAGAATTTCGAGGATATCATTACGGCAAATATCGCGTCTTCGCAACAAAATTTTCCGCTAGTATACTTCCAACGTTTGGTCCACAATTTCAAGGACAGGCCAGATACTGCGACCTATGTATTTGACGAACTTGACTCTATCTGTCAGAGGCAACTATAGCTCCCGTGAAAATTACGTCGCAAAATCCGCTTCAGGTTAGGTTGAATCCTCAGAACACTAGAAAATTATGACAATGTCTCTGGAGGAATAACAGCTCACTCTTTGTCAAGAGCCGAAACTGGAGGACGTAGTGACGTTGGGCTGTGGTGTCTGGAGCGAAGTCTACGGTCTGACTGATCCCAGAGTTGTTCCATTGGATTCGTGTCGCAGCTTTGGTTACGGCAGTCCGTTTCAGGAGTGTTGCTGTCCAAAAAGCATTGCCTCACTGACGCTGCCTTCTGACAGGTGCTCTGTCACGCTGGTAGAAGTACAATAATCATCTCCGAACTGTTCCTTTACTGTAAGCAGGAAACAACGTTGTAAAATGTTATGTCCTGCCACATTTAGCAGTTTCTTAAGCGCCATAAGAGGACCACACCCTAACCACAGAGAAGACCGCCCCTACCACAGCAGCAGCCTCTGCATACTTCACTGCTGGCACTATCATGTAACATTCTCCAGGCATTCGCCAAGCCCTAACCCTTCCACCGATTGCCACAGGCTACAGCGTGATTCATCGTCCTAAGTCGCTCATCTCCCGTCGCTCTTTTCACCACCTCAAGCGCCGCCTAGCAGTGACTACGGAAATGTGTGGCTCATGAAGAGCTACTCGACCCCATCACACCTCTCCTCTTTCATTCCCCACGCAGTCAGTGCGCCTGCTAGACCGTCAGCAGCACACATGTCGATATCTGTGCACGGGCTCTGCCAACACCACCTAAATCACAAGGCCTTACAGCTCTCTGCCAACAGGCGAGTGACGTTATCAACCTCAGGCATACAGCCAGTGCCACCTACCGGTGGCAGCGCGACCTAGATGTCTTTAGGAATGCTATGTGGAGGCATGTAAACAACTGTTTCGGAGCTGCAGTGTTAGTGAGTTGAATTCCCTTGTGAAATCGTTTGCTTTTCTGCTCTTTGAAGTGTATACTGCCTGTAGCAGTTCGGAAGTGATCATCGCCATGGTGAATAAGTGTTGTGTTCCTGGTTGTGATCCTAATTATGCCTTTTTGCCTTACGTAGGAAGCACTTTCAACAAGATCAGTCGTATTTTACGGAAATACGATGTGAAATGTGTTTTCCGACCTCTATTTAAAATTAAAGTGCTTTTGGGTTTAGTTAAGGAGGATCTTGGTTTGAGCAAGACGGGTGTATATCGCCTTCCTTGTATCTGTGGCATGGCATATATTGGTCAAACTATCAGGACTGGGAGGACCAATGTACTGAGCATAAACGGCACACACGATTACAGCAGCCAAGTAGATCTGCTACTGCCGAACATTTCTTGGATACTGATCACTTCATGCCATATAACAACACAAAGATATTGGTATGCACGTCCAGCTATTGGGACAGTGTTATTATGGAGGCAGTTGAGATTAAATTAGCGAGTAACCTTGTAAACAGGGATGAAGGTTTTTGTTTAAACTCTTTTTGGAATCCTGCTCTCTCCCTGCACAAAAAACAGAGGGATAGGGTCAATGTTACCTCACCTGCTAGTTCGTAGTCTCACTATCCCGTTAGTTGATTGAAAATTGTATACGCCAGGAGAAACTCAGGTCTCAGAAATGTACATAATTTTTATTAGTAGTTGCCCACATTTGTTAACTTCACTAAGAAAGTTTTTGGTACTAATTGCAGTACATGTAAGCTCTTCCTATACATATTTATTTCTTCAGCTCTGATGTTACAAAACATCCACCATTTTCGATATAGAGAGAATATATTTTGTGTCTACTATGTTACTGTAATGGGTATTACTTAGTGGAGTGTAGGATGGTGAGTAAGCAGTTAGGTGTTGAGAGGAAGGACTTAAGTGTATCTAGTCATAAAAGTCATGTTCTCCTATTACTTATCCTCAATGTGTTTTAAAAATATTGCTGGCACTTGTTATTCCCATACCTGTGAACCATGAACCATGTCTCTGATTTAAGATATGATTTTAGATACCATGCAAATGTCATACTTAGTGTGGGTGCAGGATTGCGTGAGGGAGCAGTTAGGTGGTAAGAGAAGGGGGAGATAACTGTCCTTAGTCATAATTGCTTTCCTTGTTCTTTGCTTTATAAATATTTAGTTTCATTTAAGAGTTTGTAATTTTATTGTTTTTTGAGTGCTGCTTTCCTTAAGAATGCGGTGTGTGCTATTGCTAACACTTTTTATCCAATTCCTTTGACTCTTCTCCTTGATGTGAGGTGACGTGGTTTCAGACAATATGCAAATGACAAATAGTGTGGGTGTGGGATGGTGTGAGTTAGGTGGTGAGAGGAATGGCAGATAAGTGCATCTAATCTAAACTGTTCGTCTTGCTCCTTCTATTGTTTTCACTGTGGGATATTTGATTTCTGATATCCACCAGGTTATTTACGAAATGTCTGTTTTCTGTTATTTTTATTTGAGTTTTGCGTTCTGGATAGATGAGGTGTGTGCTTTTGCTGACACACTTGTTATTCCCATACCTTTGACTCTTGTCCCTGATGTGAAGTGTTATAGTTTTAGCTAGTTAGTTTCATGTTCCATCGATCATTTTGCATGGTAAACCATAATGATTTGGAATGTGACATTTTAAAATCAAATTGCAAATTAATTTGTACATATGGCTACATGCTTAAGATTTTTTAAGTGTATTTTACCACGCAAATGTGAAATGAGCTGTTCCACACTTGTAACCTGAGATGATGTCTGCTTTTCTGTGAAATATTGTGCTGGTCATGTGCACCACTTTTCATTTTGATATTTGAACTAGTAAATTGGTTGACTCCTAATGTTTTAATATGTACTTTTTCTTAGTTCTGGTGCCGTTTTTGCGTTGCATTTTGTGTTTTCCGAATGTGTTACTTACTGTGTGTACTCACCCTAATATTTAGATAGGTCTCTTTCTGCTATATAGTGAGCTGTGTCTCGCTCATGTAATACATTGGGTTAAACCTTGGTTGCTATTCTGCGTTTAGTCTCCCGCGGTTATTACGATTATGCTGTTATCCTCTCTCTCCGCGAGTGGCAGCAGCGGCGTATATCGGTATTTTCACCTTGTACTATCTTTGGCCTGGCGCTTATAGTTCCGGCTGTGCGGTGTACGATCAGTTGGCCGGTTGGCGTAGATCAGCGAGGAAATCTCCGTGGCGCGTAGTTTGGCCGAGGCCGCTGGCAGCGTCCACGCGCGGTCGGATTGTGTGGTGCTGTTCCCATTGTTACGAGGTCCGTGGCTCACCGATCCTGGACACGAAAGTTGAGTTTTGACTTAATCTACCAGCAAGTCACGACTGCTCACATTGTGTCGTTTGGATTCATTGTCGGATGTTGGGACATTCCCGTGAGCAACAACGTATCTTTTAAATTTGGCAAATTTTAGCCACCCTCCGGTGGAGTTTAACTGTACTTGGTTATTTTGAATTGAAGTGCACCAGCAGAATCTTCTCTCTTGTGGCCATTAACGTTCCGGTTACCTGCCCTGACCGTTGACGTAAATTAAGGCAGTGTATTTTCCTCATCGTGTTGCCGCTATCCAGCACGGTATGTAGTTTGACAGCTCAATGTATAATTGGTTGTGGGCGCCAATACCTTCTACGCTGTTCCATTGAACTCCCTGTTGTGTGCTGGTCGGGTGGAGCGGACGTTATTTTGTCGGTGGGTTTGTTGACTGTCTGTCGGTTGGGTTGTCATCGGACCGAGAATGATTGGGACGACTGCCTGTCTCACCTAAGGGAGCGTTAGTGTTTGAACTCCAGGCCGACCCTCGGAAACTTCTGAGCGCCTTGGGTGTACTGCCTTTTCTTATTTGTTCTTGTTGTTTGTATTTGTATGGCTTCTAGCCGATTTTTAAATTAAGGATGTTTTGCCCTTAAGGCATAAGAATGTTTAGGACTTCAGCCTAAAGAACTGTTTTAAGGTAATAAAAAAATTATTTTGGTTTGAGTCTTAAACGGTGGGCCTTTAGCCGATTTTTAAATTAAACTTGTTTTGCTCTTAAGGTGCCAGATTGTTTGGACCTTCAGCCTAATTAAAGAACTGTTTTAAGATATGGCCTTTTGACTTGTAAAAATTTAGTTTTGGTTTGAGTCTTAAGAGATGGGCCTTCAGCCGATTTTTTAAAATTACGGTTGTTTTGCTCTTAAGGTGTGAGATTGTTTCGGCCTTCAGCCTAATTGAAAGAACTGATTTAAAATAAGGCCTTCTGCCTTTTAAATTTCTGATTGTGGTCTGAGCCTTAAGTTATTGGCTTTCAGCCGATTTTAAATTAAAGTGGTCTTGCCCTTAAGGCACTCAGCCAGTAAATTAATGCTGTGTTCCTTCAAAAATTTTCTTAGCTCTTGTAATGTTTGGTCAAATAAATAAGATTGTATATTCGAGTGTAACTAACAGCTGCTTATTTTGGACCCTATCAGCAATTTAAGCTACCTGTCCTGTATTGTGGGTTTAGCAGGGTGTCTCATATAGCGTACCTTACTAATTAAAAAGTACAGCTGTTTCATCCCTCCAACAATCTGCTTTTAGTTTTCCACTGAGAGCAGCACACTCTTGTTCCACATTCAAGATGCTATGATAGTAACTTTACTGTCTTTAAGATGGCTCTCATTCATGTTGCTTATTATCTGCACAGCATTCTTTGCCACGCTGCCATTTTGTAGAGTTTGGTGAGTAGTATTTGCATGTCTTTGACCATGTGCTATATTTATCTTGCTTTGAAACTTGATTTTGGTTGGACAGTAATGTCACATTTGTATTTCCTTTACGTGTCATGAATTTGGATTGTCTTGTTTTTCTTCCTCTTTTTGTGTGAAAGTTATTTTTGTGTAGAAATCTGTTAGTGGGATGTGCTCTCCCATTTGAAAACTTAAATCCGTTATTTTCCCTACATAGTGTGCTGTGAACATTAGCACAATAATTGAGAACCACACTATTAATATTTAAGATGTTTTGTAGAAGAAACTTTGCTATCTAGAAATGCAAATGTGATACAGTTTGAGTAATTTACCATCTGTCCTTACATGAACTATTAAGAGACTGTGGCATCAGTCATTATGTCTGTGAAGTGAACATAGCAAATGAAAACAAGGTTACATTCATGAGGACTGCAATGATTCCATAAGCGTACTGTAGAATGAATGCTTTCATTGTTAGAGTAATGCTGGGCTGTTTCATGCAGTTGATAGATACATCCGTATGCTTTGGTTGTGCTCACAGATTTAGTGAGAGTTATCAGTAATCTTTTTTCCACTTTTATTGTTTACGATGTACTTCAAACCATATACACTCCTGGAAATGGAAAAAAGAACACATTGACACCGGTGTGTCAGACCCACCATACTTGCTCCGGACACTGCGAGAGGGCTGTACAAGCAATGATCAAACGCACGGCACAGCGGACACACCAGGAACCGCGGTGTTGGCCGTCGAATGGCGCTAGCTGCGCAGCATTTGTGCACCGCCGCCGTCAGTGTCAGCCAGTTTGCCGTGGCATACGGAGCTCCATCGCAGTCTTTAACACTGGTAGCATGCCGCGACAGCGTGGACGTGAACCGTATGTGCAGTTGACGGACTTTGAGCGAGGGCGTATAGTGGGCATGCGGGAGGCCGGGTGGACGTACCGCCGAATTGCTCAACACGTGGGGCGTGAGGTCTCCACAGTACATCGATGTTGTCGCCAGTGGTCGGCGGAAGGTGCACGTGCCCGTCGACCTGGGACCGGACCGCAGCGACGCACGGATGCACGCCAAGACCGTAGGATCCTACGCAGTGCCGTAGGGGACCGCACCGCCACTTCCCAGCAAATTAGGGACACTGTTGCTCCAGGGGTATCGGCGAGGACCATTCGCAACCGTCTCCATGAAGCTGGGCTACGGTCCCGCACACCGTTAGGCCGTCTTCCGCTCACGCCCCAACATCGTGCAGCCCGCCTCCAGTGGTGTCGCGACAGGCGTGAATGGAGGGACGAATGGAGACGTGCCGTCTTCAGCGATGAGAGTCGCTTCTGCCTTGGTGCCAATGATGGTCGTATGCGTGTTTGGCGCCGTGCAGGTGAGCGCCACAATCAGGACTGCATACGACCGAGGCACACAGGGCCAACACCCGGCATCATGGTGTGGGGAGCGATCTCCTACACTGGCCGTACACCACTGGTGATCGTCGAGGGGACACTGAATAGTGCACGGTACATCCAAACCGTCATCGAACCCATCGTTCTACCATTCCTAGACCGGCAAGGGAACTTGCTGTTCCAACAGGACAATGCACGTCCGCATGTATTCCGTGCCACCCAACGTGCTCTAGAAGGTGTAAATCAACTACCCTGGCCAGCAAGATCTCCGGATCTGTCCCCCATTGAGCATGTTTGGGACTGGATGAAGCGTCGTCTCACGCGGTCTGCACGTCCAGCACGAACGTTGGTCCAACTGAGGCGCCAGGTGGAAATGGCATGGCAAGCCGTTCCACAGGACTACATCCAGCATCTCTACGATCGTCTCCATGGGAGAATAGCAGCCTGCATTGCTGCGAAAGGTGGATATACACTGTACTAGTGCCGACATTGTGCATGCTCTGTTGCCTGTGTCTATGTGCCTGTGGTTCTGTCAATGTGATCATGTGATGTATCTGACCCCAGGAATGGGTCAATAAAGTTTCCCCTTCCTGGGACAATGAATTCACGGTGTTCTTATTTCAATTTCCAGGAGTGTATTTGAAATATGTTATGGATGTATATTATAGTTTGTTGAACATCGTTTAGATGTGTAAGCTGTATATTCTACAATTTTGTTTGTGTCAATGTTATGAGAACAAAACTGTGTCAGCGTAAATAAAAACTTTGGTACAATTGAAGGGGTCGCTGCAAGAAAGTGCTAGCCACCAATTAAGGATGAAACTGATAACTTTGTTGTTTTCCAATACACGTTTTTGGAGGTAGTAGTTTCATGTGTACCGTCAGAATGCACTGCCTACTCTGTTTATGACCTCGTCTTTAAAATTAACGAAACATATAACATACAATAACTCAAAATATGCTGTTGTTAATTAGCACTTTCTTCCGCCGTCTGCTTCAGTATCGTATGTTATTTTACACCTGACAGACCTTAGAAAAAAAAGAAAGTGCTTTAAGTCTCAGTAACGTCATTTCTTACAAATCAAATGATTCAAATGGCTCTAAGCACTATGGGACTTAACATCTGAGGTCATCAGTCCCCTAGACTTAGAAACTACTTAAACCTTATCAGCCTAAGGACATCACACATATCCATGCCAGGATTCAAAGTTGCGACCGTTGCAGCAGCGCGGTTCCTGACTGAAGCGCCTAGAACCGCTCGGCCACAGCGGGCGGCCATTTCTTACAGCTCGACAGCTTTTAGTGTCTGGAATTTTTTAGAATCCAAAGTTGTGCTAAGCGCAAAAAATTTTTCATGATTATATATCTGACACAGCTGAAAACGCTTCCGCTTTTTTCCCCCGAGGTAAAAATCAACTTGCGGTAATTTCATTTATAGTCAAACTGGAGCATCTTAACGTCTTTTACGTTCTTATATTGATCCGTTTCTATAACGGTGTTAGCGCAACGATTTGGCGAAAGGCAGGGCTCACGCTAAGTGCCTCACCTGGATTGCATGACGTCATAGATGAGTTGTAAGGCCTTGTCGTCTAGCTGGCGTTGGCTCTTCCTGGTTTTAAGTTAGCTGCGATTCTTCCTTCACGTGTTCACTTGGTAATCGCACCACTAATATTCCACCTGGTCAGTTTTAGAAGATTTCAAATATCCCTGGTGGATTTGTCACTCAGGTAACATCCAGCGACTAGCCCAAGTTCAAAGTCTCCAAGCTATCTTGACAGACCGGCCCTTCTGTCGTTGCTTCTCTTCTGACGACAGTGTACTCCCCACCTGCTTTTACACTGACAGTTTCGTCTCTCGTGACATCTAGTGACTTTTGGCCAGCTCGTGTGCCAGGGGAGGAGAGATATTGTCAACTGAGTGACATCAGCTAGATTACACACTTCTCAGTCCACACCGATGGTCAGACATTTGACGTCAAAGGTAGTAGGTATGTAGCGCGATTGCAATTTTTCTCTCGGTCTCAAAAAAATTGTTTCATTTCACGTAACACTACACAGATTTTACACTTTATTCTCTTACCGACCACAAAAAAATTTTCAGGAATTACGGAACGAACGTACTCGCAAGAAAGTTTCTTGCGTAATGAAAGCAGACTTGATACCAATGTTTTCTTTGTAAATAAAAATTTTCTCGTGCTTTATTTCCCACTATTCCGCGGTTTTCCTCTATTACCGGCAATGAGGCACGCTTAACAGACAGACTTCTGCAGATTCGCTCAAACTGATTTTTAGAAACCCACCCAGAAATAGCACAACTGTGTTCCACACCTGCCGAGCCATCACTGCTGTCAAGCTACCACGCCGTCGTCTTCCATATGCCGTCATTCGGATAAGGTGTGGTGGGGTATGAGGTTCAAATGGTTCAAATGGCTCTGAGCACTATGGGACTCAACTACTGAGGTCATTAGTCCCCTAGAACTTAGAACTAGTTAAACCTAACTAACCTAAGGACATCACAAACATCCATGCCCGGGGCAGGATTCGAACCTGCGACCGTAGCAGTCTTGCGGTTCCAGACTGCAGCGCCTTTAACCGCACGGCCACTTCGGCCGGCGGGGTATGAGGTCAAAATGGCACTTCCCCAGCAGTTGTCAGCTTCGCAGCTTCTTTTTCCCTGAGCTCTTGTCTCAGACCGAGTTCACCGCGTACCGGTTCACCCTTCAAAGGTAAAAATCTCTGGAAGTGTTGCTGATCGGCCGTCTTTATGACAGCGACATGCGCTGAACACCCAGGGGCGCAAAGGTGGCACGTGGTACAGGAACGTTTCTGAGGACGACGTACTGAGTGTGAGGAACCGATGCACCCCAACAGAGTAATTTAAAGTGTGCAAACACACAGTAATCGCTTTCAGTCACTACATAACACACTGGCAGTCTACTGCTTCATAATTTACCTCTACAAATCAGCTGAATTTCACAAGAAGCGTACATGTGCTGATACGCGCAGTTCTTAAGATTCCCTTTTTATTGAAATTACAAATAATAACACACTGCTTGGCAAAAGAAGTGAAACACCGAGAAGAGATGGTCGCATATGGACGTTAACTTCGTGTAACCGAAATTTAGCGCCTTTCCTTTAGTACTCGCGTGGATGACTTCACACTTTTCATTATTTAGAGTCAGCTGCTATCTTTCACATCATACACATTTTACTAAATCCTTCCGCAGTTCGTTTTGATCATTTGATGACTTTACAAGACGGTTAATGACACCATCATCTGCAAAACATTCTAAGAGAGCTGCTCAGATTGTCTTCTATCTCGTTTTCGTACACCAGGAACAGCAGAGGACCCAAAACACTTTCTAGGTGACTGCAGATATTACTGCCGTTTCATTCGACGACTTTCCGTCAGTTACTACGAACTGTGACCTTTCTGACACGAAATCACGAATCCAGTCGCAAAACTGAGGTGATACTCCATAGGCACGTAATTTGATTTCGAGACACTTATGATGATTTGTATCGAAAACCTTCTGAAAATCTAACAAATGACTCTGAGCACTATGGGACTTAACATCTGTGGTCATCAGTCCCCTAGAACTTAGAACTACTGAAACCTAACTAACCTAAGGACCTCACACACATCCATGCCCCAGTCTGGATTAGAACCTGAGACCGTAGCAGTCGCGCGGTTCCGGACTGAGCGCGTGGAACCGCTAGACCACCGCGGCCGGCTAGTGTTATGGGACTGTAATTCAGCGGATTACTCCTGGTTCTTTTGTTGGGTGTTGGTGTGGGTCTTGCACCTTTACAATCCTTAGGTATGGATCTTTCGAAGAGCGAGCGGGTGTACATGATTGCTGAGTATGGAGCTATTGTATCAGCCTACTATGAGAGGAACCTGATTGGTATACAACCTGGACCGGAGGTCTTGCCATTAATTAGTGATTTAGGCTGCTTCGCTACACCGAGCATACCTACTTCTCTACGGATCTCGCTCCGTCTGCCACCACCAACAGCCATAATGGGTATAACATCGTACTTCGTAGCTTATGTTTTAGACGTTGTTATCCTTATTTTCGTCCACCTATACTGAATAAGTATTATTACTGAATTACAGCGATGTAGGCCTGAAGATGGTCCGAGGAAAGGCCCCAAACCGCTTTCCAACAAACAAAAAGGCTGGAAATGCGATCGAGACTGTTTAATTGATTTTTAATATTTTAATCGACCGCTGTGCCCCATACAACAATGCTTCCTAAAAATTTATTTACTCCTAAGTTACTCATTTTGGCACTTGTTCTACATACTAACAGTAGAACATTTACTTCGTCTTCTTTGGTGAAGGGATGTCGGGAACGAGCTATCTAGGGCGCTGCAGTCATGGGCTGTGCGGCTCGTCCCAGCGGAGATTCGAGTCCTCCCTCAGGCATGGGTGTGTGTGTTTGTCCTTAGGATAATTTAGGTTAAGTAGTGTGTAAGCTTAGCGACTGATGACCTTAGCAGTTAAGTCTCATAAGATTTCTCACACATTTGAACATTTTTTTGGTGTCGGGAAACCGTGTTTAGTAACTCCGTCATCAGTCACATCACTATATGTCATAGCACAATGTAGGTATTCACTGCCTCTTGCGGCTGTGATACTTTGCATATGACCGGAACCTCTTGGAGGTTTTGGCAAGATTTCGAGACATAGTTCGTTGTGGAAACTATTAAATGCATCTCGCATTGAAGGCAGCGCTAAATTTCTAGCTTGTGTGAAACTTCGCCAATCTTGAGGATTTGAATAGCTCAGTCTTTTTTTTTCAACATACACTTCCCCAAGGTATGATACGTCACAACCGAAGCAACTGAAGTTGTTAACTTGTTCAATAGTTTTGTCTTCTAAGATGAGCTCCTTAAGAGGTAAACTCATATTAGAAGACAAAACAATTATGAGCCTTGGAATGGCACGGACTCGGCTTTATTTGTGGCTATGCTTAAATTATGTTACTTTGCTAGTTCACATAGCGCTCTCTGTGAAGTTATCTTCGTTATTCACAATTAGAGTCCGGTCGTTACTAAACGTTCAAGTTTCGACAAAATTTCTTCCTTTGAAGCTGTCCTCTACATTAAATTTCATAATACTGTGTTTCCGATTCCTCACAACATCAAAAAATAAATAAATTAATTAATTGAAAAGGACCGGCCACAGTGGCCGTGCGGTTCTAGGTGGTACAGTCTGGAGTCGAGCGACGGCTACGGTCGCAGGTTCGAATCCTGCCTCGGGCATGGATGTGTGTGCTGTCCTTAGGTTAATTAGGTTTAATTAGTTCTAAGTTCTAGGCGACTGATGACCTCAGAAGTTAAGTCGCATAGTACTTAGAGCCATTTGAACCAACTGAAGAGGTATCGCTCAGCTACAACGACCTCGTGTGACCTCTTTATCAATTATATATTAATAGTTATGTATTAATAGATGTGTATCATTTATACAGGGTGAGTCACCTAACGTTACCGCTGGATATATTTCGTAAGCCACATCAAATACTGACGAACCGATTCCACAGACCGAACGTGAGGAGAGGGGCTAGTGTAATTGTTTAATACAAACCATACAAAAATGCACGGAAGTATGTTTTTTAACACACACCTACGTTTTTTAAATGGAACCACGTTAGTTTTGTTAGCACATTTGAACATATAAACAAATACGTAATCAGTGCCGTTTGTTGCATTGTAAAATGTTAATTACATCCGGAGATATTGTAACCTAAAGTTGACGCTTGAAACCTCCGACGTTCAGTTGCGTGTTGTAACAAACACGGGCCACGGTCGGCGAGCAGCATCTGCATGGACATGTTTACGATGACGACCGTGTTTACGAGTGTGGCTGTAGTACACTGTTGTGATTTGGTCTAGCTGTCGCAGTGTCCGCATGTAGCGCTTGCTGCTATTGTTATTCTGCATTCGTCTCCGCACGCAGACCAACTGTAGTACACCGTGTTACCAGACGTCTGTGATAGTGTAGTGTTGTAGGAACTGTGACCATGGTGTATTCGAACTCTGAAAAGGCGGAGATGATACTCATCTATGGCGAGTGTCGACGAAATGCAGCTGAAGCCTGCAGGGTGTATGCAGAACGGTACCCGGACAGAGAGCATCCAACGTGCCGCACATTGCAAAACATCTGCCGCCCACTGTATGCAACAGGTATGGTCGTAGCACGCAAACGGATCCGTAACAGGCCCGTCACAGGAGAAGCGGGTGCAGTTGGTGTGTTAGCTGCTGTTGCCATGAACCCACACATGAGTACACGGGACATTGCGAGAGCCGGTGGACTGAGTCAAAGTAGTGTCATGCGCATACTGCATCGTCACCGCTTTCACCCGTTTCATGTGTCGCTACATCAGCAATTACATGGTGATGACTTTAATCATCGAGTGGAATTCTGTCAATGGGCATTAACAGAGAATGCATTGCAGTTCTACCTGTTTACCGATGAAGCGGGTTTCACAAACCACGGGGCAGTGAATCTACGGAACATGCATTACTGGTCCGTGGACAATCCTCGCTGGCTCAGACAGGTAGAGCGACAGAGACCAAGGACTGTAAATGTGTGGTGCGGAATCATTGGCGACCACCTCATTGGTCCTCACTTCATTGCAGGGGCCCAAACAGCTGCAACACACATCGCGTTTCTACAGAATGATCTGCCAACGTTGCTCGAAAATGTCCCATTGGAAACGCGTCGACGTATGTGGTATCAGCATGATGGTGCACCTGCACATTCCGCAATTAACACTAGGCTGACCCTTGACAGGATGTTCGACGGGTGTTTCATAGGACGTGGAGGACGCATAAATTGGCTAGCCCGTTCTCCTGATCTTACACCTCTGGACTTCTTTCTGTGGGGTACGTTAAAGGAGAATGTGTACAGTGATGTGCCTACAACCCCAGAGGATATGAAACAACGTATTGTGGCAGCCTGCGGCGACATTACACCAGATGTACTGCGGCGTGTACGACATTCATTACGCCAGAGATTGCAATTGTGTGCAGCAAATGATGGCCACCACATTGAACATGTATTGGCCTGACATGTCGGGACACACTCTATTCCACTCCGTAATTGAAAACGAAAACCACGTGTGTACGTGTACCTCACCCCTCATGGTAATGTACATGTGCGTCAGTGAAAAAGACAAATAAAAAGGTGTTAGTATGTGGACGTAATGTGCTGTTCCAGTCTCTTCTGTACCTAAGGTACATCACCGTTCCCTTTGGATCCATACGTAATTCTGTGCTCTCCGATACACACGGTCGAACAGCGGAGGAGTGGTACTCAAGCGTCAACTTTAGGTTACAATATCTCCGGATGTAATTAACATTTTACAATGCAACAAACGGCACTGATTACGTATTTGTTTATATGTTCAGATGTGCTAACAAAACTAACGGGGTTCCATTTAAAAAAACGTAGGTTTGTGTTAAAAAACATACTTCCGTGCATTTTTTATGGTTTGTATTAACCAATTACACTAGCCCCTCTCCTCATGTTCGGTCTGTGGAATCGATTCGTCTGTATTTGATGTGGTTCACGAAATATATCCAGCGGTAACGTTAGGTGACTCACCCTGTATATTAATAGTTACGTATTAATAGCTGTGTTGACTTCAGTGCTTCAAAGCCTTTCTGAGAGTATTTGTCTGGTGTGTGGACATATTGGGAAATGAAACTAGGATGATAGGCGGCACAGACAAAATAAGTAGATAATTGTTTGAAATGTGATGCTAAACACTAACGCTGAAGATTGGTTGAGCAGGTCAGATGATTGGTGA
The DNA here is from genome assembly GCF_021461385.2 of Schistocerca piceifrons. Taxonomy (NCBI): domain Eukaryota; kingdom Metazoa; phylum Arthropoda; class Insecta; order Orthoptera; family Acrididae; genus Schistocerca; species Schistocerca piceifrons. The sequence continues at coordinate 92,733,664 of NC_060143.1, read as the reverse complement.
AGTGCTACCGAAGGGCATCGGCGAGAAAAAATGTTTTTTGAAGAAATAAGGATGATGTGAAGAAGCGCATCTTGAGGAATAAAGGCGTGATAATGATGTAAGCATTAGCATCTACAAATAAATGCAACGACAGAAAGAACTCTATATGATATATTCAGAATATTGGTTGGTTTTTAGTAGTTGCCAGGTCGCTTAATTTAGAAAACCACAGTTCCCTCAGTCCTGTAAAATTGTGGAGCACAGGGGACGAAATGCGTAAATGTGTTTGTCTACAAATTCCTTGGTGTGCGCCGGCCGGAGTGGCCGTGCTGTTCTAGGCGCTACAGTCTGGAACCGAGCGACCGCTACGCTCGCAGGTTCGAATTCTGCCTCGGGCATGGATGTGTGTGATGTCCTTAGGTTAGTTAGGTTTAATTAATACTAAGTTCTAGGCGACTGATGACCTCAGAAGTTAAGTCGCATAGTACTCAAAGCCATTTGAACCTGGGTGTGCTTATTGTACAGAACATGAGTTGGAAATCACGTATCACTGATCTTGTCAAACGCTTGATTTTAGCATTCTCTACATCTGTTTACTGATTCAGCAAATCAAGGCATCAGGAAGTTGGCTGACTCTGCGGACTTCCATTGGTTATTGTCATACAGAGTAAATTTCTGGGCCAATTCCACAGTATCGTAAAGAAGCCATTGAACAAAACGCAGCTGCGTAATGCAGTTATGCTCTTATTAAGTTTGTTGTGAAGAAACTGTTTGAAAGTAACAAAAGCATTATAAATATACTACTGGGAACAAAGCCTCCACTACGTACAACTTAACGTTACCATACCACAGAAAGGAACAAAGTGGGTGGCCATAGAAATATATGAATTGCGATTGAAAGGTACTGGCAGATGAGACTTCAAAAGAAAACTCTATAGATAATATCTGCATGTGGTTGGACTACACCGATTTGCCCTCGTAAACCAGTAGCTGTGTTATGATGAGTTATGCTCAGCAAACAAGCTAAGTAATTCATAAATATTTGTATAGTGGTGTAGATATGTATGAGTGTGTGTATAAATGTATATAGTGCTTATAATGGTACCTAATGAATTCTCCCTAAGATGACTAATCAACAATTAGCATAATCAATCGATGTATTATAGTGAAACGCAGCCCCAGTTCTACAGTTGAGGCACTACGTCTCCACCGAGCGAGGTGGCGCAGTGGTTAGCACACTGGACTCGCATTCGGGAGGACGACGGTTCAATCCCGCTTCCGGCCATCCTGATTTGGGTTATCCGTGATTTCCCTAAATCGCTCCAGGCAAATGCCGGGATGGTTCCTTTGAAAGGGCTCGGCCGACCTCCTTCCCCGTCCTTCCCTAATCCGATGAGACCGATGACCTCGCTGTCTGGTCTCCTCCCTCACAAGGACCCAACTACGTCTCGCTGTTTGTCGCACAGTATTCAAATAACGCCGTCGCTGTTTTTTTTGAGTCTCAGGAGCTACAAGAGACTCGTGTAGCTATGCGTCTGAGATGCGACGGGCCTGTGACTGTCCTACTGTCTGTTTAGCTCTTAAAGGCCCTGTGACGGTCTGAATCCAAGTTCCGGCGGATATGAGATTGCTCGGAAGTTCGTTGGGTTCGAATAACTTTCGTAGTTAGAACTATGCGCTAAATAATACAATCACATTTCAACTGAAAAAAAAAAAAAACAATTTTACGTCACTACGTAACCGACTGGTTTGATTCACAATTTGAAAATCAGCTGTCAAGTGACATTTGTGAACGTAGTAGCGAAATAAATTGGAAAGAGAATAGAAATAAAATAAAAGCATTTGTTGAATAGATCGCAAAACAACACAAAAATTTTCAGTTGAAAACATTCAACTCAATAATTTCCATCCCGGGAGCATAACGAAGAAAATAAGAAAGAATCAACCAAATATGTCATTGCTATTATCAGTTATGATCGAGACCTGCCAGGTTAGCCAAGAGCGCTAATGCGCTGCTTCCTGGACTCGGGTAGGCGCGCCGGCCCCGGATCGAATCCGCCTGGCGGATTAACGACGTGGGCCGGTGTGTCGGCCAGCCTGGATGTGGTTTTTAGGCGGTTTTCTACAGCCCGCTAGGTGAATATCGGTCTGGTCCCCACATCCCGCCTCAGTTACACGACACGCAGACATTTGTAACACTTCCGCACTATTTCATGGTTTACACTAGACGCAGACAGCTGGGGTACACTGATTCCGTCCTGGGGGGTGTGGAGAGGCGGCAGGAAGGGCATCCAGCCACCCCTTTAAATTGACCTTGCCAAATCCGTTGCAATCATACCGACTCTGCCACATTGCGGGACAAAGGCGCATGTGAAAGAAAGAAACAATTGTCAGTTATGATCGAGAATGCATACAAAAAATATTATTTTTGCAGTTTGTCCGAATTTTTCGACTTTACTTTGTAACCGTCAGGAATTTTTTTATCCTGGAAGCTTTTTCTGTATCATAACCAACAAGGAAAAAAAGGTACGTATAGTCACAGTTCGAATCCTGAGTCATGGTCTTGAATGGACACAAAAAGTACTTTCAGAGTTTCCCGATTTTTCCAATTTTGCGGACAACTTCTACAGCATTTATTTCCATAAAAAATTTATTCGTACTATTACGAACATTTTTTTAAATTAGGCAGATCGGTCCAGCAGTTCTCAAATGATGCTCTTACCAACGAGCAGTTCTTAATTTTTACGCAAATATGAACCACCGAACATGGACACAATATCTAACCTATGTTATTAGCTTTGTAGCTGGTTAACGTGCTCGTCTTAGTAGTGCCACTTCCCAACCACCGAGTACTGTTATGCGGAGGGGCGACAAGTATAGGTTTATTGTGATCGCTGGTTGCTCGGTGCAAGCAAGTGCAGATGTCGTTTGAAACTGACTGTATCGCTTGCTATTTTCTTTGTGTCAGCAACAGCGTATACAAGGTGGTCCATTGATCGTGACCGGGCCAAATATCTCACGAAATAAGTGTCAAACGAAAAAACTACAAAGAACGAAACTTGTCTAGCTTGAAGGGGGAAACAAGATGGCGCTATGGTTGGCTCGCTAGATGGCGCTGCCATAGGTCAAACGGATTTCAACTGCGTTTTTTAAAAATAGGAACTCTCTTTTTTATTGCATATTCGTGTAGTATGTAAAGAAATATGAATGTTTTAGTTGATCTACTTTTTTCGCTTTGTGATAGATGGCCGTGTAATAGTCACAAACATATGGCTCACAATTTTAGACGAACAGTTGGTAACAGGTAGGTTTTTTTTAAATTAAAATACAGAACGTAGGTACGTTTGAACATTTTATTTCGGTTGTTCCAATGTGATACATGTACTTTTGTGAACTTATCATTTCTGAGAACGCATGCTGTTACAGCGTGATTACCTGTAAATACCACATTAAAGCAATAAATGCTCAAAATGATGTCCGTCAACCTCAATGCATTTGGCAATACGTGTAACGACATTCCTCTAAACAGCGAGTAGTCCGCCTTTCGTAATGTTCGCACATGCACTGACAATGCGCTGACGCATGTTGTCAGGCGTTGTCGGTGGATCACGATAGCAAATATCCTTCAACTTTCCCCACAGAAAGAAATCCGGGGTCGTCAGATCCGGTGAACAATACACCTGTCATCAAATATGCTATTCAATACCGCTTCAACCGCACGCGAGCTATTTGCCATCATGTTGGAAGTACATCGCCATTCTGTCATGCAGTGAAATCTCTTGTAGTAACATCATTAGAACATTACGTAGGAAATCAGCATACATTGCACCATTTGGATTGCCATCGATAAAATGGGGGCCAATTATCCTTCCTCCCATAATGCCGCACCATACATTAACCCGCGAAGGTCGCTGATGTTCCACTTGTCGCAGCCACCGTGGATTTTCCGTTGCCCAATAGTGCATATTATGCCGGTTTACGTTACCGCTGTTGGTGAATGACGCTTCGTCGCTAAACAGAACGCGTGCAAAAAACCTGTCATCGTCCCGTAATTTCTCTTGTGCCCAGTGGCAGAACTGTACACGACGTTCAAAGTCGCCGCCATGCAATTCCTGGTGCATAGAAATATGGTATGGGTGCAATCGATATTGATGTAGCATTCTCAACACCGACGTTTTTGAGATTCCCGATTCTCTCGCAATTTGTGTGCTACTGATGTGCGGATTAGCCGCGACAGAAGCTAAAACGCCTACTTGGGCATCATCATTTGTTGCAGATCGTGGTTGGCGTTTCACATGTGGCTGAACACTTCCTGTTTCCTTAAATAACGTAAATATCCGGCGAACGGTCCGGACACTTGGATGACGTCGTCATGGATACCGAGCAGCATACATAGCACACGCCCGTTGGGCATTTTGATCACAATAGCCATACATCAACACGATATCGACCTTTTCCGCAATTGGTAAACGGTCAGTTTTAACACGGGTAATGTATCACGAAGCGGTATGTTACGTGATACCACGTACTTATACGTTTGTGACTATTGCAGCGCCATCTATCACAAAGCGGAAAAGGTGGTCCAACTAAAACATTCATATTTCTTTACGTACTACACGAATATGTAATAAGAAATGGGGGTTCCTATTTTAAGAAATAACGCAGTTTATATCCTTTTGACCAATGGCAGCTCCATCTAGCGGGCCAACCATAGCGCCATCTGGTTTCCCCCTTCAAGATGACGAGTTTCGTTCTTTGTAGTTTTTTCGTTTGATGCTTATTTCGTGAGATATTTGGCCCGGTCACTATCAATGGACCACCCTGTATAGCCTAGCGATAATTTTTGAATAGCTCCAACATATTTATCAGTTTAATTGTTCAAATGATGAGCAGTAGGAAATGCTTGAAGGGCGTGAAGCTCGATTTCAGTCCCGCGGCAGTGAAGCAGGTGAGCGGAGACCCTGTGTTAGCGAGGTGGCGGCGGCGGCAGGCAGCATGGGTTTCCCCCGGACACGGCCGCTGGGCAGCTTATCTGAGTGCGTTTGGCCGCTCTAAATCGTAGCTATTTACGCCCGTGTCCCGCTCCACCACTTTACATACATTAAAAGTCAAGCAGATAGCGTGTACACGGCACAAATTACGCCAGTATTTACTCGATCAGAGCTAATTGACGTACATTACACGAGCGGGAACGTCAAGATTGACAACGCTACTTATCGGATGACTTATTTGCAAAACGTGACACATCCATTAGTATTTGCATTTATTGCTCACGAACATCTAGTATGTTACATAAAACTAACAAGCTAAATGTTTGCCATTTTCGACAACTTTCCCCAAAATAATACCGGATATCCTACAAAGGGGTTCACACTGTTTGAACTTTAATAACTGAGGAGGTGTTAGTGGTAACCTGACCGCATTGTGATCGTTCAAAATGTTCAAATGTGTGTGAAATCTTAAGGGACTTAACTGCTAAGGTCATCAGTCCCTAAGCTTACACACTACTTAACCTAAATTATCCTAAGAACAAACACACACACCCATGCCCGAGGGAGGACTCGAACCTCCGCCGGCACCAGCAGCACAGTCCATGACTGCAGCGCCTTAGACCGCTAGCTAATCCCGTGCGGCCGCATTATCATTGTATGACTTTCTCATTACTAGTGTGTAGCCATTAATTTGGTTTTCTTTTGTAGATTTTCAGCTGCCCGTAGCTACACGTGAGTAACAATATGGCTGGAAATTTGACTTCGAGTAAGGAAAGTGGACTTTAAAGTGTTACTGGAAATATGAAAGCGTGAAAGAAGCGGCGGACAGAGTTTGATGCTGCATCACCGTCACGAGTAATAACAGCGAAATTACTCGACAACTTTTTGAGAGGGAAGCAAGTGTGCGTGGTCTGAAGAAGGGACGGTGTGCCAGGAAGAAATCAGTAGCAGACGAAAGACGGGCGGACGCGGCGGTACGAGTTTCTACGAGATCCCCAAAGAAGTCCATAGGGTAAGTTATGCGTGAGTCAGGTATAAGCAAAGCACGTGTTCACCGCATTTCAAAGCGAGCGTAGTAGAAACTCTACACTATCAGGTTGCTTCACGCGACGAATGAGAGTGTTCTCGGTGGGCGACTCGTATTTTGTGCATGGATTTGCGACAATGGACGGATGACTGACGTCGTTGTTTGGTCTAAAGAGGCATCATTTAAACCAGGGGTCTCCAAACTTTTATAGTCCGCGGGCCACATTGACTCCTCCACAAAGTTATAAGGGCCAGGATGTACCTAGTGGGATTAAAGCACCCTAGCACTCCATGATCACCGTAATGTAAGGCTAAAGGAAAGATGAAATCGCAAAAATCTAAGGTTGTGGGAATAGCTAGCACTGAAACGAACTACGATTTTTATTTAATTACATAATTTTGTTTGGTGGACCTACCTGACCGAAATTCAGGCGTATTTTATTCTGGCGAATTTCACCGACAAAAAAGTATGTCACTGCACGTTATTCACGAAAGCGTCCTGCAAAGTTAACGAAATCTCAAAATCTTTGTTAGTAACACTATTACTGGTAGACGTAACAGAGGTAGAGTATGCCAACGCATTGTTATTTCAAGCGGTGCAACAATAAGTTTAGTTATGAATATTTTTCACTGTATTTTTTAGTGGAACTACAGTGTAATTGTATTTAATTTAGTAATTAAAGTACCTTAAAAATAAATTCATTGCATTTTGTTTAGGCAGACTTCTCCCTAGTTTTATAAGTATTAAATAGCACAATTTTATTTTCAGGTTACAATCTTTTGTGAAGTTTTGTACAAATATGGAAAAGAAACGAAAGATTGACAGTGAATGTAGAATTTTTAAAGAGCAGCGGGGATGTCAATATTTCGTGGTGGAGTCAAGCAACAAACCAATGTGTATTATTTGCAATGAAGCAATATCAGTCTTCAAAGAATACAATATAAAACGTCATTATGAGACTAACCACTCTCAGAATTACTCCAAGTTTATAGGATGCGAACGATTAGAAATGTATGAGTCTCTGAAACGCCAACTAAAGACCCAGCAGTCGCTGTTTAAGAAAGTAAATGCTGAACAACATGCAGCAACTCGTGCTAGTTTTCGTATGGCTCATTTAGTAGCGAAAGAGTGTAAGCCATTTACCCACGGTGAATTAATTAAGAACTGCATTATTGCAACAGCAGAAGAAATGTCCAGGAAAAGTTAATTTATTTAAAAACATAAGAGTGTCGGCAAAGACTGTGGCTCGAAGAATAGATGACATTGCACAAAATATCAGCACAACTGCGTGACAAAAATCAAGACTTAGACTGGTTCTCTTTGGCCGTGGATGAGTCAACAGATGTAATTACAGTTATTTTTACACATCAGTTACAACTAAAATATCCAATATCATTAAGTACACCAGGTATTGTATTTTATTTAAATTACCTTTAAATAAAAATATTTTATGCGATTTACTTGCTATGTGTATTTTACAACGTAATCAAAAGAAAGTGAAACCTCACTTAAGAAGCATCTTCCTTAATGATTGATTACTAAGGCTAGTCGCCGAAGTGGCGTCCGTTTGAAAGACTTGCACCAGACTCGTGAGTAGAATAAAATGCAAAGAATTTTTTTGCTTAAAATGTCTTCACCAAACTAGTCTGTTAACCGTTCTTTTTTTTCACTATCGCACGGAGAATGGTCTGTTTATTGTGGATAGCCACAAGTTTAACCATGACCTTCCGCTTTGTAAAGATAGACGCCTCGAAACTCAATTGTTGGCAGTATAGGTACCACCTCAAACATTTGGCGGGCCGGATACCGGGGACGTCCGGGCAGCTAACGCGGGCCGGTTTGCCGGTCCTCGCGGGCCGGTTTCGGCCCGCGGGCCGTAGTTTGGAGACCCCTGATTTTTAAACTGAGTGGAGCCACCAATTTCCATAGCCTCGTGAACTGGGCAAGAGACAATTCCCGTATGGAGGAAGAAAGAGTTATTAATTTTCCTGGGGTATCAGTGGTGTGGTACGTCCGTCAGAAGACTTGTAGGGCCATTCTCTTTTTGAGGATCGGTGACAGGTGTAAAGTATCTTACCATGTCGCAGGAACGAATTGTACCGGCCGCTCACCAGCTGTACCGAGATGACTTTTTGTCAACGAGACGGTGGACCGTCACATTACCATCGTCAGGTGCGGCAATTCCTGGATGAAAGAAACGTTGAGAGGGTGATAGCCGAACGAGGAAGTGTCGAGCTTCCACCCAGATCTCTCCATCTAGCGCTGTTAGATTTCCTTCTCTGGGGAACTTTAAAGTACACCGTCTCCGCTACAAAGCCACATACTCTGGATGACATGAGAGAGGCAACTGTGACTGCTTGTAAATCCATTCCAGTGGCGACCACAATGTGATGTGTGTTGATCTGTTTCGCAGCGTTGCAGACGCTGTGTTGCTGTCGATGGAGGACGTTTTGAACGTCTTCAACAGGAAGACTTCGTCAGTAATGTCGTGACCATCAATGTGACTCAAAATTGTCGACAAGGGATCTCAAAAAATGGCTCTGAGCACTATGGAACATCTGAGGTCATCAGCCCCCTAGAAATTAGAACTAGTTAAACCTAACTAACCTACGGTCATCACACACATCCATGCCCAAGGCAGGATTCGAAACTGCGACTGTAGCGGTCGCGCGGTTCCAGACTAAAGCGGCTAGAACCGCTCGGCCACACCGGCCGGCAAGGGATCTCAGATCGATTCCATATTCCTAGATTTCCAGATGGCTTTTCAAAACGTTTCTCACAAGTGACTATTTATCAAATTGCTTGCATATGGAGTATTGTCTCACTTGTGTGACTGGATCTGTAATTTCCTCTCAGACAGGTCACAGTTCGTATTAAATGTAAACGTCGTGTGACTAGGGCCTCCCGTCGGGTAGACCATTCGCCGGGTGCAAGTCTTTCGATCTGACGCCACGTCGGCGACTTGCGCGTCGCTGGGCATGAAATGATGATGATGATGATGATTAGGACAACACAACACCCAGTCCCTGAGCGGAGAAAATCTCCGACCCAGCTGGGAATCGAACCCGGGCCCTTAGGATTGACATTCTGTCGCGCTGACCACTCAGCTACCAGAAGCGGTCACAGTTCGTAGTGATAGATGGTAAATCATCGAGTAGAACAGAAGTGAAATCTGGAGTTCGAAAGGTAGTGTCATAGGCCCCTGCTGTTCTTGATTTACATAAATGATCAAGGTGATAACCTGAGCAGCCCCCTTAGATTGCTTGCAGATGAAGCTGTAATTTACCCTCTAGTAAAATCATCAGACTATAAATTCCAATTACAGAATGATCTAGACAGAATTCCTGTATGGTGCGAAAAGGGGCAATTGGCACTAAACAAATAAAAGTGCGGGGTCATCCACATGGTTACTAAAAGGAAACCGATAAATTTTGGGTGTACGATAAATCGCAAAAATCTAAGGGCTGTCAGTTCGACTAAATTGGAAAGAACACACAGATAATATTGTGGGGAAGGCGAAACAAAGACTGCGAAGTGTTGGCAGAACACTTAGAAAATGCGACAAACCCACTAAAGCGACAGCCTACATTACACTTGTCCGTCCTCAGCTGGAATATTGCTGCGCGGTGTGGGATCCTTACCAGGTAGGATTGACGGAGGACATTGAAAAAGTGCAAAGAAGGGCAGCTCGTTTCGCGTTATCGCGCAATCATATCAGTGACACGCCCCGTCCTCGCAGCTTTAATTCCGCCAGAATTAAAGCTGTGAGGACGGGGTGTGAGTCATGCTTGGGTAGCTCAGTCGGTAGAGCACTTGCACGCGAAAGGCAAAGGTCCCGAGTTCGAGTCTCGGTCCGCACACAGTTTTAATCTGCCAGGAAGTTTCACACCGGTCGGCAGTCGGAAACATTGTATAGCAGGCGCTGAACTAGGCGCACGTATGACAAGAGAAGACCGACTACACAGGAGAAAACCTGAGAAGCGGGGATAAGAGAGGCGGTGGGGGGGTGGGGGGGGGGGGGAGTGAGTACAGGATACGACCTTTTCCCTAAACTCTTTTCAGCAAATCAAAATAAAACTTATGAATCCACAACTATAATCGCTGCCCAATCCCGGTCAGTTTTCCATGTACTGATGAAAACAATATGAACCACCTTGACTGTCATTACAGACTTGTAAATGTTCTTTTATACTACACTTCCTACAAGATGGATAACACTGCAATACAGTTTAGTTTGTACATAGAGCGACTTTCCCAAAGATCCATTCCTGAATAGAACATGAAGAAAGTTGACGCAGCTAAAAATTTCATAACGATTCGGGGAGTGTGGACATAGAAATAACCTGTGATCACTGCGGGTGTGATAATGATCTTCCGGGCGCCTGATTTCTATTTCAGTACAGATTTCAGTCAGTGAAACTTACTCTGACACTGGTTGCCACACCGTGTTGAGCTGTATAGAGGATACACAAAAATGCGCCACGTATTGCCATGAGCATATCTGCGTAACAATTTACCATGGTATTTTAGTAGTAACGCGCGATGTGACTGTGTTGTCTGCTGAGGCTGAGTTAAGAAAACCTGACATGTTAATCGGAAACGAGCAAATTTTCTCTTATGGACAACGCGTAATCAATAGCCATGAAGAAATTCCAACAACACTAAATATGGAGACAGCAATCTACCTGATGACAGCCGGTTATCGTGACGAAGCAGGACGAAATGGAATTTCTATGCAAAGAAGGCAAAAGTATACAACGAAAATCCGTTAATTCGAGAAATGTTAGGAAATTGTGATCCTTTCTACTGTGGGAGAGAGTTCTTAGCGAACACGTCACGGACATCCTTCTTCTCTCCCGAAGTATTTCCAGACGGATTCGTCGAACAGACCTTCAGGTCCACGGGGAAAGCTGTGAGGATTTTGAGGCGGTTCTCAGTAACCTTACAGGTAGGTGACTGTAAGAATAATAATGATATGGAGGTACATTACCATTCTTAATGAATCTACATCTAAATATGTAGCAACCAAATGTACAGTGCTTAGCGGCTAATGATCCGTAAAAAATTTTGTGACCATCTGGCCAGATCCACTTGTGTAGGCAGCGAGGGTAAAATGACAGTCTATGCTTTAGAACACGTTCTAATCTCACTTCATGCTTCCAAAACGATGGAAACCACAGATCTATTGCAGTCTGCATTGTATACTGTTTCTAAACATATCCAATGTGTTCCACGAAGTTCCGGGATTGCATCCGGATGACGACTTCTTGCCACGATGTTTCGGCTGACAACCGTTCAGCAGTCTTCAAGTGAGTTCTTTGCGCTGCAGACTGCTAGTTCACCTTGCCTGCGCGCCACAGATGGAGCAACGTTCGAAGAAGGCTCGAAACTCGGCACAGGTCGCCCTTGTGGTGGCTTCCTTTGCGCATACTTCTGCGCCAAAATTTCCACTAACAGTTAGCGATATGAACTAGCAATTTCCGAAGCGAAACACTCACCTGAAGATGGTCGGACTGTTGTCAGTCGATGTATCTTGGCAAGAAGTCGATGTCATCGCATGTTTCTGCAATCTCTGAATAACTCCTAAGAGCCACACCCGTCTGACGTGCTTCCCACTTTATGACATAACCCACAAAATCTTGAGCAATATGACTAGTTCGAGGAGTGCGCCGCTAGTCTTGTGGTTTGTATCATTAAGACAATCACACCTAATCCCAATTGCAGGCTCCCTGTCTCACGTCTTCCTGGATAAAAAAAACTCAGTATTTTATACAAGTACTGACCAAGTTAAACGATATAAAATGCTGAAATAATCGACTCTTTCAGTAGTATAATCCTACGTTCAAGGCTTAACACAGTAACTCTAGCAGTAAAACAAGACGCTGTGTACACGTTTTGACACAGCGTACCACAAGGCACGCCCATTACCCAGAGTGTATTCATCCAGTACTTGGGAATGATAGCATTTGGCGACTTCCAACAAATTTTAAACCTAACTTTAAAACTTTGCGAAACTGTTTATTGCTGCCCCTCCCCCCAACATACACACACACACACACACACACACACACAACCGCATATAAAAACACAAAACAAAAAACGGAACAAAAATGATTACGTACTAAATTATCACTGGCCATGCAGTAAAACATCAGCATCATGCATGTCGTTTTAATTTGTTGCTTCTTTACCACTAGGTCTATCCGCAACACAATGTGCGGACAGTATTCACCCATACCTCTGAATCAACCTCGACATTTATATTTAATGACTCATAATCTGGAGAAAACTGGCGTTCTACGGATCGGAGCGAGGAATGTCAGATCCCTTAATCAGGCAGGTAGGTTAGAAAATTTGAAAAGGGAAATGGATAGGTTAAAGTTAGATATAGTGGGAATTAGTGAAGTTCGGTGGCAGGAGGAACAAGACTTTTGGTCAGGTGAATACAGGGTTATAAATACAAAATCAAATAGGGGTAATGCTGGAGTAGGTTTTATAATGAATAAAAAAATAGGAGTACGGGTAAGCTACTACAAACAGCATAGTGAACGCATTATTATGGCCAAGATAGACACGAAGCCCATGCCTACTACAGTAGTACAAGTTTATATGCCAACTAGCTCTGCTGATGATGAACAAATTGATGAAATGTATGATGAAATAAAAGACATTATTCAGGTAGCGATGGGAGACGAAAATTTAATAGTCATGGGTGACTGGTACTCGATATAGGAAAAGGAAGAGAAGGAAACGTCGTAGGTGAATATGGAATGGTAGTAAGAAATGGAAGAGGAAGCCGCCGTGTAGAATTTTGCACAGAGCATAACTTAATCATAGCTAACACTTGGTTCAAAAATCATAAAAGAAGGTTGTATACATGGAAGTATCCTGGAGATACTAGAAGGTCTCAGATAGATTATATAATGGTAAGACAGAGACTTAGGAACCAGGTTCTAAATTGTAAGACATTTCCAGGGGCAGATTTGGACTCTGACCACAATCTATTGGTTATGAATTGTAGATTAAAACTGAAGAAACTGCAAAAAGGTGGGAATTTAAGGAGATGGGACCTGGATAAACTGAAAGAACCAGAGGTTGTAGAGAGTTTCAGGGAGAGCATAAGGGAACAATTGTCAGGAATGGGGGAAAGAGATACAGTAGAAGAATGGGTAGCTTTGAGGGATGAAACAGTGAAGGCAGCAGAGGATCAAATAGGTAAAAAGACGAGGGCTAGTAGAAACCCTTGGGTAACAGAAGAAATATTGAATTTAATTGATGAAAGGAGAAAATATAAAAATGCAGTAAATGAAGCAGGCAAAAAGGAATACAAGCGTCTCAAAAATGAGATCGACAGGAAGTGCAAAATGGCTAAGCAGGGATGGCTAGAGGACAAATGTAAGAATGTAGAGGCTTGTCTCACTAGGGGTAAGATATATACTGCCTAGAGGAAAATTAAAGAGACCTTTGGAGAAAGGAGAACCACTTGCGAATATCAAGAGCTCAGATGGAAACCCAGTTCTAAGCAAATAAGGGACAGTAGAAAGGTGGAAGGAGTATATAGAGCGTTTATACAAGGGCGTTGTACTTGATGACAATATTATGGAAATGGAAGAGGATGTAGATGAAGATGAAATGGGAGATACGATATTGCGTGAAGAGTTTGACAGAGCACTGAAAGACCTGAGTCGAAACAAGGCCCCCGGAGTAGACAACATTCCATTAGAACTACTGACAGCCTTGGGAGAGCTAGTCCTGAGAAAACTCTACCATCTGGTGAGCAAGATGTATGAGACAGGTGAAATATCCTCATACTTCAAGAAGAATATAATAATTCCAATCCCAAAGAAAGCAGGTGTTGACAGATGTGAAAATTACCGAACTATCAGTTTAGTAAGTCACAGCTGCAAAATACTAACGCGAATTCTTTACAGACGAATTGAAAAACTGGTAGAAGCCGACCTCGAAGAAGATCAGTTTGGATTCCGTAGAAATATGGGAACACGTGAGGTAATACTGACCCTACGACTTATCTTAGAAGAAAGATTAAGGAAAGGCAAACCTACGTTTCTAGTATTTGTAGATTTAGAGAAAGCTTTTGACAATGTTGACTGGAATACAGGGAGCGAAAAGCTATTTACAATTTGTACAGGAAGCAGATGACAGTTACAAGAAAGAGGGACACGAAAGGGAAGTAGTGGTTGGGGAGGGAGTGAGACAGGATCGTAGGCTATCCCCGATGTTATTCAATCTGTATATTGAGCAAGCAATAAAGGAAACAAAAGAAAAGTTCTGAGTAGGTATTAAAATCCATGGAGAAGAAATAAAAACCATGAGGTTCGCCGATGACATTGTAATTCTGTCAGAGACAGCAAAAGACTTGGAAGAGCAGTTGAACGGAATGGACAGTGTCTTGAAAGGAGGGTATAAGATGAATATCAACAAAAGCAAAACGAGGATAATGGAATGTAGTCGAATTAACTCGGGTGATGCTGAGGGAATTAGATTAGGAAATGAGACATTTAAAGTAGTAAAGGAGTTTTGCTATTTGGGGAGCAAAATAACTGATGACGGTTGAAGTGGAGACGATATCAAATGTAGACTGGCAATGGCAAGGAAAGCGTTTCTGAAGAAGAAAAATTTGTTAACATCGAGTATAGATTTAAATGTCAGGAAGTCGTTTCTGAAAGTTTTTGTATGGAGTGTAGTCATGTATGGAAGTGAAACATGGACGATAAATAGTTCAGACAAGAGGAGAATAGAAGCTTTCGAAATGTGGTGCTACAGAATGCTGAAGATTAGATGGGTAGATCACATAACTAATGAGGTATTGAATAGAATTGGGGAGAAGAGGAGCTTGTGGCACAACTTGACTAGAAGAAGTGATCGGTTGGTAGGACATGTTCTGAGACATCAAGGGATCACCAATGTAGTATTGGAGGGCAGCGTGGAGGGTAAAAATCGTAGAGGAAGACAAAGAGATGAAGACACTATGCAGATTCAGGATGTAGGCTGCAGTACGTACTGGGAGATGAAGAAGCTTGCACAGGATAGGGTAGCATGGAGAGCTGTATCAAACCAGTCTCAGGACTGAAGACCACAACAACAACCGTATTTGTAGCCATAGAATCATGCAGAAATAAGTCAAAGAGAATGATGTATATATATCTAACTGGGGCAGTACAGGTGACGTGGAGGGCGTTGAAAGTTTGTGCGCCTTCCAGAACTTTCGGGGAGACAAAGATGCAGACTGAAGAAGGCAGTCAGCGGAATCAGACCTTGTGAGCGTGCTCGCTGTGCAGAGTTAGAGCCTTGAGTGTACAGCAAATCAGGCACAGATTTACCGAGTACAAGACCGAGCGATGCTACGTGACAACTATCTTGTGTATAAATCAGCACGTCATAAATGACGTGTGAGTGCAGTTGTTGGATGTGCACGTGCTCTGGTAAAGGGTGTGGCTAGCATACAACGTCACGCAAGAAGAGAATTAGAGCGGATGTCTTGCGGAGGTTTTTTTGCTCTAAATACCAAGTACCGGCCTCTAATAAATTATCTACTTCACGCTCAGCAAGTGAAGTGTAAATGCACTTAACGGCGCTTCAAGAGGATAACACGCATACACGTATGTAATATGTATTATATGGGGCCATATATTAGAGCGGCTACAAACTGAGCACATAATTAATCGCCCACGACCGCTAAAAGGCAAGACTGAAACGCTGTATATATTTTTATATCCGGGTGCAGCTTAATAATTTTTGCTACTTTTGAACAATGTAAATCATAAAGAAAGTGTTCGTTAATAACTGAAAATTACCCTGTCAGTCGTTTCGTCTTACGTAACTTTGTGCATGCCTAGAAAGAACTACAAAGTATATGCCTAACTAACAAAGTGATCAATAGAAATGGAGAAAGTGTGCATTTTCAAAGTGATTACTTTCGCATTTTTTGAACATACTGGTTCAAATACCCAGGCAATATGAGAGTGCCTTCGTTTGAAGTAATTACAGCGAGAAGGAACTGTTTTCTTACAATTAATACATACTGAGCCAGGAAGTGCAGTAATTTATACTTTGTTGAGATTATGTGAAGGAAACTTTTCTATTGCATTTCTTCAGTACGGTAACAGAAAAAAGTTATTTCAATGCTTGTTAAAGCTCAGGAAAGTAATAACAGAACCACACATTATTAGCTAACTAAGAATACAAATACTGTTGATTTTAATGCCTGGAAGTGTACACTATATCGTTTGGCATCGTAATATCGTTAGTGAACATAAATATCTTAAAATTACTGTACTGCTGTTGCTTTTGCTTATACAAGACAAGGTGTAGTAATTCTCTGTTACTCTACTAAGTAGAACTGGTTATGTAGTCGCACAATCTTAGCTGTGCAAGTAAATCATTGCGTTACTAGTGGGTTAAATACATGCAGAAAGATAACTTTAAAACTTTACGCAGTATTTTAATTGACACAGAACTAGATTTAATTTTAAGGCACCATAACAGCCTTCCAAGGCAGTCAGAGCCTACGCTTATTTATACAAAGTTCGTGCTTCTTCTTAAAATTAACTACTATAATCAGACATTGGCACAGTCACGGTTTTTCGAGTTAAGGACTTCCACAGTATTTTTTTGGTAAATACTGGCCGCGTGCACTGCAGCGCCACATACTGTTCTAAAGAAGGAGGAGGGGAAGCAGGTAGGAAGTGATAGAGTTTATTAACAGCCAATGCGAAGTGTGACGCTATGCCCTAGGATACTGATTGCCTGTCTATTAGCTAGGCACGGTCTAGTCACACCGTAACCATTTCAGAAGTTATCTGGATAGCTACTGAGTACAAAAAACAGCTCTGTAGTATTTATTCTTTTCTTAACCCCAAAGAAATTAACTGTATTACTTTTCTTTCATTAAACAAAGTGGTTTCTTCAAAACTACTTTGTAAAGGCGACAGTTTATCCAAATTGAGGCGTGATTAATTATTTTAATCAAGTGAAATGTTGTAATCAAGTGACAGATTTAAACAAAAATACATTCAGTGTCATGCTGAAAAGGACGAAGCACGTGAGGTTGTTAGAAATAGTTCTGAACGGCAGTTAAGGTAGAGGGAAGGTCTGTCACTCCTCGCTTTGATTAACACGACTAATACTGAAGTTGGGTAGCTAGATTTGACTACCGGCTGCTGGGGAGTTGGGTTAGGGCTGTTATAAGCTTAATCTGACCCACTGATTTTTGAAAGCAGCGTTCTGTCCACTCCACTTTCAAGCATCTTTCGTAGACTGCACCAGTGTGCTAGTTTCTTCCTTTGTTTTCGCATTTTAAACTTTCCACTAATCCAGAGTGTTTCACTTATAAACATAATGACACAGTCTACAACGCAATATCCAGCAGCGATTACTCAGTGACACCCATAAATCAAATATTGTATGTGAAATAAGGTATTTCATTTATTAGTCGACAAAAAAATGGTTCAAATGGCTCTGAGCACTATGGGATTAACATCTGAGGTCATCAGTCCCCTAGAACTTAGAGCTACTTAAACCTAACTAACCTAAGGACATCACACACATCCATGCCCGAGGCAGGATTCGAACCTGCGGCCGTAGCGGTCGCGCGGTTCCAGACTGAAGCCCCTAGAACCGCTCGGCCACCCCGGCCGGCTATTAGTCGACAGTTGTCATCTAAATGATTACAACTGTATGTACAAATATAACTTTTTGTTGTTACAGTTCGTATTTCTTGTTCTTTTCATGTGCTGAAAATAGTTTTGAACTACTAGCAGTAAAATAAGTAAGATTTGAAAGTTCGGAAACTAGCTAGCAGTGCTGTTCCTGTCCCACGTGCTGTACCTTCTGAATTGCTTATAGTGCTCTTCCAGAAGACTAAGCAGAACGGGGAACAAGGGGGAGGGGGTAGTTCAGTTACAATACACATGAAAAGAACAGTCCGTAATCTCACTGTAAGCAAACGACAACAGTTATCACGGGAATTAGGTTTCTTGCATCTCGTGGCTATGCAGACTGGTTTCCAAACGACAAGCAAAATACCTGACATGTTATTTGATTTTAGTTTTCACTTGTACTTAACCTGTGTTTTGGCCCAGCTAAATACATATACACAATACGCTCTCTTATATCTCATGGCATGTCTTGCTATCGGAAGATCGTGTGCCAGTTTGCTAAAAACCAAACGTGTTGTATGTGAAAGAATAAAAGTTACCAACATATTTTAGAAAATGACAACGAAAAACGTTGTGAAACAGACTTGTCTTCTGCGTGCGCCAGCAAACTAAGCGGTTGAAGCACCAGACTCTCATTCACGAGGAGTGGGCTTTAGGTCTTCGCTCACGTATCAAAATTTACGCTATTGATTGTTTCGCTAAAATCAAATGCCTGAATCAGTTGATTTCCGGAAATATTCTTTTTTTGTCAAGGTAATCTCACAACACCAATATCAATGATAGCGACGAGGACAGTAAAACTCTATCTTCCTTATTTCTGCTTTTTTCATGTTTTCAGAAATTAGAAATATCTGACTATGGCTACAATTTTCCGAGTCTTTTTTGCCTCTATTTAAGTAAAACGAAGTATTTTGCATCAAAATAGAGTGATAAAACTACATTTTACACTATTGCCCATTAAAATTGCTACACCAAGAAGAAATGCAGATGATAAACGGGTATTCATTGGACAAATATATTATACTAGAACTGACATGTGATTACATTTTCACGCAATTTGGGTGCATAGATCCTAAGAAATCAGTACCAGAACAACCACCTCTGGCCGCAATAACGGCCTTGATACGCCTGGACATTGAGTCAAACAGAGCTTGGATGGCGTGTACAGGTACAGCTGCCCATGCAGCTACAACACGATACCACAGTTAATCAAGAATAGTGACTGGCGTATTGTGACGAACCAGTTGCTCGGCCACCATTGACCAGACGTGTTCAATTGGTGAGAGATCAGGAGAATGTGCTGGCCAGGGCAGCAGTCGAACATTTTCTGTATCCAGAAGGCCCGTACAGGACGTGCAACATGCGGTCGTGCATTATCCTGCTGAAATGTAGGGTTTCGCAGGGATCGTATGAAGGGTGGAGCCACGGGTCGCAACACATCTGAAATGTAACGTCCACTGTTCAAAGTGCCGTCAATGGGAACAAGAGGTGACCGAGACGTGTAACCAATGGAACCCCATACCATCACGCCGGGTGATACTCCAATATGGCGATGATGAATACACGCTTCGAATGAGCGTTCACAGCGATGTCGCCACACACGGAATGCGACCATCATGATGCTCTAAACAGAACCTAGATGCATCCGAAAAAATGACGTTTCGCCATTCGTGCACCCAAGTTCGTCGCTGAGTACACCATCGCAGGCGCTCCTGTCTGTGATGCAGCGTCAAGGGTAACCGTAGCCATGGTCTCCGAGCTGATAGTCCCTGCTGCTGCAAACGTCGTCGAACTGTTCGTGCAGATGGTTGTTGTCTTGCAAAGGTCCCCATCTATTGACTCAGGGATCGAGACGTGGCTGCACGATCCGTTACAGCCATGCGGATAAGATGGCTGACATCTCGACTGCTAGCGTTCCGTATTACCCTCCTGAACCCACCGATTCCATATTCTGCTAACAGTCATTGGATCTCGTCCAATGCGAGCAGCAATGTCGCGATACGATAAACCGCAATCGCGATATGCTACAATCCGACCTTTATCAAAGTCGGGAGCGTGATGGTATGCATTTCTCCTCCTTATACGAGGCATCACAACAACGTTTCACCAGGCAACCCAGGTGAACTGCTGTTTGTGTATGAGAAATCGGTTGGAAACTTTCCTCATGTCAGCACGTTGTAGGTGTCGCCACCGGCGCCAACGTTGTGTGAATGTTCTGAAAAGCTAATCATTTGCATATCACAGCATCTTCTTCCTGTCGGTTAAATTTCGCGTCTGTAGCACGTCATCTCCGTGGTGTAGCAATTTTAATGGCCAGTAGTGTAATTCGAAACTGCCGCATATGGTATACAAGGAGTAGAATCACAGTTCTTTCTTTTACACCGTGAGGAAACAGGCGTTACAGACGCGTTTTGCAGAAGACTTTCTGGTCGGTCTAACAATGTAAAACAAAACTAACGTCTGCGAAAACACGTAAAATAATAACATTGCCTGGTGTGGCTCTTTCAGTTGGACGCCACTTCGGCGGCTTGCGTGCGCCTCAACCAGCGGCATTCGGTACTCCTTGGACGGTGATCGCCCCTCCAAGTACTAACCGGGACCGACGTTGCTTAATTTCATGCTCAGGCGGCAACCGATGTTACCAACGTGGTAGCGCCACTGGCTGCGAAACCACTTTCTAATTAGTGATGGATGGCTCGCCTCTCACTCTACATCATAGAATAAGGAAGATGTTCGAGGAAAAGGAGAATTAGAGGCTTATCTATCGTACAATTAGAGATCTGGAGTCAGATTAATGAGCAGCACAAAGCTGACGTGGTAATGGGTCCTCCTTAATGAACCATTCTGCCCTTGACCAATTAAGGAAACCAATGCCAGTATAAACGAGGGTATCCGAAGCGTTGTTAATTACATACGCAAGCGATCTAGCGGATACAAAGTAACCCTATGACGCTGAACACAAACGACGCAATTCAGTACCGGGAGGTGAAATCGTTAGATACCTGTCACGGAATGCAGAAGCAGATAATCTGCGAAGTCTGGCAGTTGGTTACAAACGTAACTAAATTCCTCCAAGATAGACTTTGCGTTTTATCACGATGCGGTCTCACTTTGAGAGGTTACGCAATCATTTATCCCCGCGTAGCTTGCACAAATCCAATAGGCAAGCATGGGTTCAAATGGCTCTGAGCACTATGGGACTTAACATCTATGGTCATCAGTCCCATAGAGCTTAGAACTACTTAAACCTAACTAACCTAAGGACAGCACACAACACCCAGTCATCACGAGGCAGAGAAAATCCCTGACCCCGCCGGGAATCGAACCCGGGAACCCGGGCGTGGGAAGCGAGAAAGCTACCGCACGACCACGAGCTGCGGACGGAAAGCATAGGATATATGCTGGTAAACTATGTATGTGGGTGTCGGTTTGGAAGCAATAGGTGATCCATTATTAGAGCCAAAGTTGACAGAGCTCTTAGGGACATGCTAAGAAACCACCCAAATAGATGTACAGGGCGCACCATTTCTCAAGACCACTTTATCTCACTTTTTGCCCAGAAGCAAAATAAAACTAAAGGCATCAAGGATATGTGGTTTACCTACCAGGAGAATGTTAACCAGCATGACTGCCTTTCTTGTCGTGTGACTAGGGCCTCCCGCCGAGTAGACCGTTCGCCGGGTGCAAGTCTTTCGACTTGACGCCACTTCGGCGACTTGCACGTCGATGGGGATGAAATGATGATGATAATTAGGACAACACAACACCCAGAACACCCAGTCCCTGAGCGGAGAAAATATCGAATCCGGGCCCTTAGGATTCACATACTGTCGCGCTGACCACTCAGCTACCGCGGATGGGGGGGGGCGACTGCGTTTCTTGTAACTTGGTTCATTACCAATATATGGACAGCAGTACGCCTTTATTAAATACCACTCTCAATTTTTTTCTCTGTAATCTACTTCCTCGCCTGAAACCTTGTTCACAGTATACCATGCACGTACACATGACGTTATTAAAAACGTATCACAAAACTGACATTGATTCTCTTTGACCAACTTCAGCTGAAGTTCTGTGCGAGCACAAAGACGATTGACTGAATAACTGGTGTGCATTTTCCTCGTGTTCTCATTTGTGTACTACCAGCTCCAGAGAGAGGAAGAGATACGTGACACTGGGCAGCTGCCCACTGTGTGTCTGCACAGTACGGGAGAGTCAGTTTTGTGCCACGTTTTCCAAGACGTCGTGTTTACGTGAATGGTAGACTACAATGTGACACGTGTTTGGACAGCTCTCAAGGAGAGCAAGTGTACTACCGAACGAAAAACAGAGGGTGCTATTTAAAAAATCTCCTGCTGCTCGTAACTTTCTAACGAGCGAAGTTAAAAGAAAGGAAATCTTGTTGGTTAATGTTCCCTTAATAGCCAAACATCACTGGATTGGCATATTTTTTAATTTGTTTCTGGAGACAAATTAATGTGGGCTGATCAACATAAATGGGACATCGCTTATTTCAAAACTTGTAAAATCTTTGAAGCAAATGCTATCTAACGATTATTCGGAATGGTGTGTAGAGCCCATAGGTCTGAAGACATACCATCTAACATTCGGAAGAACATCGCTCATAAACTCCCACAGATATCAGAGGCAGACATATGTGATAAAGTATCGCACGATCAGCTTGGCAGCCCATACACCCTAGTTACTGACAAGAACAGTGTAAACAAGTATAAAAAATAGCAACGGAACATCACTTCAGGAGAGATTAAGAAAACAGAGGAGCAGTTCTGACGTTTAGTCTGATACTGAATGCAAGACTTAAGAGAAATCTAGAGACCTTCAAAGAATATGTCAATCTACAGTATTCCACAACGTGAAATTTTTTAAGATGTTAGTAATTCCCAGAAAGCCGTAATTTTTCCCGACGGCATGCAGCTTTACTGTATGGTTAGATGATGATGGCTTCCTCTTGGGTAAAATACTCCGGAGGTAAAATAGTCCCCCATTCGGATCTCCGGGTGGGGAATACTCAGGAGGACGTTGTTATCACGAGAACTGGCATTCTACGGATCGGAGAGTGCAATTTCAGATCCCTTAATCGGGTAGGTAGGTTAGAAAATTTAAAAAGGGAAATGGATAGGTTAAAATTACATATAGTGGGAATTATTAAAGTTCGATGGCAGGAGAAACAGGCTTCTGGTCAGGTGAATAAAGGGTTATAAATACAAAATCAAATAGGGGGAATACAGGAGTAGGTTTAATTATGAATAGGAAAATAGGAATGCGGGTGAGCTACTACAAACAGCATAGTGAACGTATTATTGTGGCCAAGATAGATACAAAGCCCACACCTACCACAGCAATACAGGTTTATATGACAACTAGCTCCGCAGATGACGAAGAGATTGATGAAATTTATGATGAGATAAAAGAAATTTGTTCAGATAGTGAAGGGAGACGAAAATTTAATAGTCATTGGTGACTGGAATTCGAGAGTAGCAAAAGGGAGAGAAGGAAACATAGTAGGTGAATATGGAACGTGAGTAAGGAATGAAAGAGGAACCCGCCTGGTAGAATTTTGCACAGAGCATAACTTAATCATAGCTAACACTTGGTTCAAGAATTATGATAGAAGGTTGTATACATGGAAGAAGCCTGGAGGTAATGGAAGGTCTCAAATAGATTATATAATGATAAGACAGAGATTCAGAAACCAGGTTTTAAATTGTAAGATACCTCCAGGGGCAGATGTGGACTCTGACCACAATCAATTGGTTATGAACTGCAGATTAAAATTGAAGAAACTGCCAAAAGGTGGAAATTTGAGGAGATGGGTCCTGGATAAACTGAAAGAACCAGAGGTTTTAGAGAGTTTCAGGGAGAGCGTAAGGGAACAATTGACAAGAATGGGGGAAATAAATACAGTAGAAGAAGATTGGGTAGCATTGAGAGATGAAATAGTGAAGGTAGCAGAGGATAAAATAGGTAAAAAGACGAGGGCTAGTAGAAATCCTTGGGTGACAGAAGAAATATTGAATTTAATTGATGAAAGGAGAAAATACAAAAATGCAGTAAATGAAGCAGGCAAAAAGGAATACAAGCGTCTCAAAAATGATATCGACAGAAAGAGCAAAATGGCTAAGCGGGGATGGCTAGAGGACAAATGTAAGAACGTAGAGGCGCATATCACTAGGGGCGAGATAGATACTGCCTACAGGAAAATTAAAGAGACCTTTGGAGAAAAGAGAACCACTTGCATGAATATCAAGAGCTCAGACGGAAACACAGTTCTAAGCAAAGAAGGGAAAGCAGAAAGGTGGAAGGAGTGCATAGATGGTCAATACAAGGGCGATGTTCTTGAGGACATTATTATGAAAATGGAAGAGAATGTAGATGAAGATGAAATGAGAGATACGATATAGCGTGAAGAGTTTGACAGAGCACTGAAAGACCTACGTCGAAACAAGGCCCCGGAAGTTGACAACATTCCATTAGAACTACTGACAGCCTTGGGAGAGCCAGCCCTGACAGAACTCTACCATCTGGTGAGCAAGACGTATGAGACAGGCAAAATACCTACAGACTTCAAGAAGAATATAATAATTCCAATCCCAAAGAAAGCAGGTGTTGACAGATGTGAAAATTACCGAACTATCAGTTTAATAAGCCACTGCTGCAAAATACTAACACGAATTCTTTAAGAAGAATGGAAAAACTAAAAGAAGCCGACCTCGGGGAAGATCAGTTTGGATTCCGTAGAAATGTTGGAACACATGAGGCAATACTGACCCAACGACTTATCTTAGAAGCTAGACTAAGGAAAGGCAAACCTACGTTTCTAGTATTTGTAGACTTAGAGAAAGCTTTTGACAATGTTGACTGGAATACTCTCTTTCAAATTCTGAAGGGGGCAGGGGTAAAATACAGGGAGCGAAAGGCTATTTACAATTTGTACAGAAACCAGATGGCAGTTATAAGAGTCGAGGGGCATGAAAGGGAAGCAGTGGTTGGGAAGGGAGCGAGACAGGGTTGTAGCCTCTCCCCGATGTTATTCAATCTGTATACAGTATTGAGCAAGCAGTAAAGGAAACAAAAGAATAATTTGGAGTAGGAATTAAAATCCATGGAGAAGCAATAAAACTTTGAGGTTCGCCGATGACATTGTAATTCTGTCAGAGACAGCAAATTATCTGCAAGAGCAGCTGAACGGAATAGACAGGGTCTTGAAAGGAGGATATAAGATGAACGTCAACAAAAGGAAAACGAGAATAATGGAATGTAGTCGACTTAAATTGGGCGATGCTGCGGGGATTAGATTAGGAAATAAGTCGCTTAAAGTAGTAAATGAGTTTTGCTATTTGGGGAGCAAAATAACTGATGATGGTCGAAGTAGAGAGGATATAAAATGTAGACTGGCAATGGCAAGGAAAGCGTTTCCGAAGAAGAGAAATTTGTTAACATCGAGTATAGATTCAAGTGTCAGGAAGTCTTTTCTGAAAGTATTTGTATGGAGTGTAGCCATGTATGGAAGCGAAACATGGACGATAAATAGTTTAGACAAGAAGAGAATAGAAGCTTTCGAAATGTGGTGCTACAGAATAATGCTGATGATTAGATGGGTAGATCACATAACTAATGAGGAGGTATTGAATAGAATTGGAGAGCAGAGAAATTTGTGGCACAACTTGACTAGAAGAAGGGATAGGTTGGTAGGACATGTTCTGAGACATCGAGGGATCACCAATTTAGTATTGGAGGGCAGCGTGGAGGGTAAAAATTGTAGAGAGAGACCAAGAGATGAATACACTAAACAGATTCAGAAGGATGTAGGTTGCATTAGGTACTAGCAGATGAAGAAGCTTGCGCAGGATAGAGTAGCATGGAGTGCTGCATCAAACCTGTCTCTGGACTGAAGACCACAAGAGCAACATATTGAAAGACGCGTAATATGCAGTAAGGGTATACAAGGTGCTAAACGATAAGTGTTTACAGCGTACAACAGTGGTGCAGGGGGAGTCGGGACGGACGGTTTCACTCGTGGGGCACGTGCCCGACTCGTGGTCCGTAAGTCAGGCAGGGCAGCAGTCGGCTCTCAGAGTCGTCGGAAGCCGCCTGAGCTACAGGCGATGCGCGCCGTTCGGTATTTTCAGTATCGGTTCGCTTTCTTACGCTTGTTCTTCTGTTTCCTTAACAATACTAAATTAATTTTTCCGTGGTGTAAAGGAAAAAAAAAGATTTGTAAACATTATACAGAAATTAATTACGTTTACAGCGTTTCAAGCACAGTAGTTTTGTAGTAAGAAGGCCAGACAAATAAAACGATTTAATTGGTAATGTTCTTCTGTTAAAATTCACAACATTTTGATGTCGAATTTACACAAAAATCGAATTTTAAGTTTTGTAAGTGCAAGAATAAGGGGTTTTTAATATTCAGTTTCACCCGAAACTCGCGCAGTGTTCATGTGCTGGAGTTTGGTGGTTTTATAGTCCAGTCCTAAGTTCTTTCCCAGCTTGCCACACCACAAGTCTCGATTATCGATATATTCGTCCCGACTTCTCGAACACCACTGTGGTACATTGAAAACATTGCTTACAGCCTGTAACCGTGGTCTAGCGGTAGCGTCTTTGATTCATAATCAAAACGTCTTCCGTCCCGGGTTCGATCCTCGCCACTGCCTAAATCTTGATAAATAATCAGCATTGGCGGCCGAAGACTTCCGGCATAAGAAGTCAGCCTCATTCTGCCAACGGCCTTGTCAAAGAGGGCGGAGGAGCGGATAGAGGTTCAGGGCACTCTCTTGTCCTAGGGGTGGGAAATTGCCCCTAAAGGCGGAAGAATCAGTAATGATCAACGACATGAGGATGCAGAAGGCAATGGAAACCACTGCATTAAAGACACGTAACATGTATCCACAGGACATGTGGCCTGTAATTGAAGAAGTGTCATGATGATCTCTCCATTGGCAAAAGATTCCGGAATAGTCCCCCATTCGGATCTCCGGGAGGGGACTGCCAAGGGGGAGGTTACCATGAGGTAAAGATTGAATAATCAACGAAAGGATAACGTTCTACGAGTCGGGGCGTCGAATGTCAGAAGCTTGAACGTGGTAGGGAAACTAGAAAATCTGAAAAGGGAAATGCAAAGGCTCAATCTAGATATAGTAGGGGTCAGTGAAGTGAAGTGGAAGGAAGACAAGGATTTCTGGTCAGATGAGTATCGGGTAATATCAACAGCAGCAGAAAATGGTATAACAGGTGTAGGATTCGTTATGAATAGGAAGGTAGGGCAGAGGGTGTGTTACTGAACAGTTCAGTGACCGGGTTGTTCTAATCAGAATCGACAGCAGACCAACACCGACAACGATAGTTCAGGTATACATGCCGACGTCGCAAGCGGAAGATGAACAGATAGAGAAAGTGTATGAGGATATTGAAAGGGTAATGCAGTATGTAAAGGGGGACGAAAATCTAATAGTCATGGGCGACTGGAATGCAGTTGTAGGGGAAGGAGTAGAAGAAAAGGTTACAGGACAATATGGGCTTGGGACAAGGAATGAAAGAGGAGAAAGGCTAATTGAGTTCTGTAACAAGTTTCAGCTGGTAATAGCGAATACCCTGTTCAAGAATCACAAGAGGAGGAGGTATACTTGGAAAAGGTCGGGAGATACGGGAAGATTTCAATTAGATTACATCATGGTCAGACAGAGATTCCGAAATCAGATACTGGATTGTAAGGCGCACCCAGGAGCAGATATACACTCAGATCACAATATAGTAGTGATGAAGAGTAGGCTGAAGTTCAAGACATTAGTCAGGAAGAATCAATACGCAAAGAAGTGGGATACGGAAGTACTAAGGAATGACGAGATACGTTTGAAGTTCTCTAACGCTATAGATACAACAATAAGGAATAGCGCAGTAGGCAGTACAGTTGAAGAGGAATGGACATCTCTAAAAAGGGCGATCACAGAAGTTGGGAAGGAAAACATAGGTACAAAGAAGGTAGCTGCGAAGAAGAAATACTTCAGTTGATTGATGAAAGGAGGAAGTACAAACATGTTCCGGGAAAATCAGGAATACAGAAATACAAGTCGCTGAGGAATGAAATACATAGGAAGTGCAGGAAAGCTAAGACGAAATGGCCGCAGGAAAAATGTGAAGACATCGAAAAAGATATGATTGTCGGAAGGACAAACTCAGCATACAGGAAAGTCAAAACAACCTTTGGTGACATTAAAAGCAACGGTGGTAACGTTAAGAGTGCAACGGGAATTCCACTGTTAAATGCAGAGGAGAGAGCAGATAGATGGAAAAAATACATTGAAAGCCTCTATGATGGTAAAGATTTGTCTGATGTGATAGAAGAAGAAACAGGAGTCGATTTAGAAGAGATAGGGGATCCAGTATTAAAATCGGAATTTAAAAGAGCTTTGGAGACAACTATTCACGTTGGTGTGTAGAATATATGAGTCTGACGATATACCATCTGACTTTCGGAAAAGCATCATCCACACAATTCCGAAGACGGCAAGAGCTGACAAGTGCGAGAATTATCGCACAATCAGCTTAACAGCTCATGCATCGAAGCTGCTTACAAGAATAATATACAGAAGAATGGGAAAGAAAATTGAGAATGCGCTAGGTGACGATCAGTTTGGCTTTAGGAAAAGTAAAGGGACGAGAGAGGCAATTCTGGCGTTACGGCTAATAATGGAAGCAAGGCTAAAGAAAAATCAGGACACTTTCATAGGATTTGTCGATCAGGAAAAAGCGTTCGACAATATAAAATGGTGCAAGCTGTTCGAGATTCTGAAAAAAGTAAGGGTAAGCTATAGGGAGAGACAGGTCATATACAATATGTACAACAACCAAGAGGGAATAATAAGAGTGGACGATCAAGAACGAAGTGCTCGTATTAAGAAGCGTGTAAGACAAGGCTGTAGCCTCTCGTCCCTACTCTTCAATCTGTACATCGAGGAATCAATGATGGAAATAAAAGAAAGGTTCAGGAGTGGAATTAAAATACAAGGTGAAAGGATATCAATGATACGATTCGCTGATGACATTGCTATCCTGAGTGAAAGTGAAGAAGAATTAAATGATCTGCTGAACGGAATGAACAGTCTAATGAGTACACAGTATGGGTTGAGAGTAAATCGGAGAAAGACGAAGATAATGAGAAGTAGTAGAAATGAGAACAGCGAGAAACTTAACATCAGGATTGATGGTCACCAAGTCAATGAAGTTAAGGAATTCTGCTACCTAGGCAGTAAAATAACCAATGACGGACGGAGCAAGGAGAACATCAAAAGCAGACTCACTATGGTAAAAAAGGCATTTCTGGCCAAGAGAAGTCTACTAATATCAAATACCGGCCTTAATTTGAGGAAGAAATTTCTGAGGATGTACGTCTGGAGTACAGCATTGTATGGTAGTGAAACATGGACTGTGGGAAAACCGGAACAGAAGAGAATCGAAGCATTTGAGATGTGGTGCTATAGACGAATGTTGAAAATTAGGTGGACTGATAAGGTAAGGAATGAGGAGGTTCTATGCAGAAACGGAGAGGAAAGGAATATGTGGAAAACACTGATAAGGAGAAGGGACAGGATGATAGGACATCTGCTAAGACATGAGGGAATGACTTCCATGGTACTAGAGGGAGCTGTAGAGGGCAAAAACTGTAGAGGAAGACAGATTGGAATACGTCAAGCAAATAATTGAGGTCGTAGGTTGCAAGTGCTACTCTGAGATGAAGAGGTTAGAACAGGAAAGGAATTCGTGGCGGGCCGCATCAAACCAGTCAGTAGACTGATGACAAAAAAAATAGAAAAAAAAATATGAATAGAAGACAAAGTGCTCGGATTAGACAAGGTTGTCTTGTCTCTGCTCTGCTGTTCGATCTACTTATCGAAGGAGCAATGAAGAAAATGAAAGAAGGGTTGAGAAGTGCGCGTGAAACTCGGGGTGGAAGAACGTCAGTGATTAGATTCGTAGATGACGTTGGTATAGTGAGTGAAAATGAGGAAGAATTACAGGGTCTGTTGACAGGAATTAACAGAGAAACACAGAATACAGACTGAGAGAAGACCAAAAAGAAAGTGGAAAGTGCGTGGCAGATACGAAAGTAGCGGTAAATTTAGTATGGACAGCGGGGACGTCTGCTGCATTGAAAGCAAAATAACGCTTTATTGAGGAAGCACTGAGAATATAAAAAGCAGAAGG
This sequence comes from Schistocerca piceifrons, assembly GCF_021461385.2. NCBI lineage: Eukaryota > Metazoa > Arthropoda > Insecta > Orthoptera > Acrididae > Schistocerca > Schistocerca piceifrons. Next base: position 92,703,764 of record NC_060143.1, on the reverse strand, counting down.
AAGAAGTAGTGGGGACATTCATCGCCAAAAAAGGAGTCCAATAGTATTAAACGAAAGCCTTAATTAGAGTAAGGAAAATACCTGGCAATTGGTGTGCGCAGCGAAACACTGCAGGGAAGTGAATCGTGAACGATTTGAAAGTCAGTTGACATCTGTATAGAATGACGGGGGAAATTAAGTGGAATGATGAGAAAGACGGTGGTTGTCTAGAGAATCTGTGAGGGAAGAAACATGTGGAAAGACTAACTAGAAGAAAGGGCAGGGTGACAGGACTAGCCTTAAGACGACAAGGAATGCCTTCCAATACTGGTTACTTCAGAATGACGCTCTACAACACAGATTCCATAATGTTCGTGAGTATAAAGCCACAGAACTTGGAAATATGAAAGGATATAGTGATTTTACGGTATATTGATCATTTTTACTTATGGACCGTCTGACAGCAACTGAATAAAACAGAATTTTAGTGCCATACGCGTTTCGCCTTTATTTTCTGGAGGTTGCGTGGACAATTTCTTACATATTCTGCTCCTGATGCATTGTTGGTGTTGTTCTTCTTTCTATGCACGACAATTTGGGTTTTCCCCACATTCCACAGTACAATGAACTGAACGCTTGTTTCAATGGAAAAAAACCATTGCACTGAAACAAGCATTCCGTTCATAGTGCTGTGGAATGTGGAAAAAAAACGCAAATTGTCCTGCATAAGAAGAAGAACAACACCAAAAATTCCGGCCGGAGTGGCCGAGCGGTTCTAGGCGCTACAGTCTGGAACCTCGCGACCGATTCGGTCGCTGATTCGAATCATTCCTCGGGCATGGATGTGTGTGATGTCCTTAGGTTAGTTAGGTTTAAGTAGTTCTAAATTCTAGGGGACTGATGACCTCAAGTGTTAAGTCCCATAGTGCTCAGAGCCATTTAAACCATTTTTGAACACCAAAAATGCATGAGGAGCGTAATATGTTATAAATTGTCCACGCAACCTGCCACTGATGATGCCTTGCAGAAAATAAAGGCGAAACGCGTATGGCACTAAAATTATGTTTTATTCAGTTGCTATCAGACGGTCCATAAGTAAAAATTATCAATATACCGTAATATTACACGCAAATGAGGAAGACAGGACTACAAAAGTTGAAGATGTCAATACGAATATAGTGATGTTTGAAAGACTACCTGAACGAGACGATATGTTACTAGGAGCAAGTAGCGACAAGCTGAAACTCCGACGATCCGTGCGGAGTGTTCAGATAATGCGAACAGTGGGTCAGTGCTCAGCGATGGCAAGGATTCAGGTTCGTAACCCGTTTCCACTTTTCAGATATTCGCTACCGGACTGTCCATTAGCGTCACACTTTTTGAATGCAACAAAAACGTGATTAATGTCAAAGACAAGTAAGCAATCTCAGTGACAAGTTATCGACGTACGTTGGAGCTGCTCACGTAGGGGATACTCCTGGATAAAGGCAGTCGCATGCAGTGCGGTACTTACAGTGACGTGGTGGCCCAGCAGCTGCGTCACGCACTCGACTGCGCGCGTTAGAAGTCGCGTGTGCGTGGAGAAAGCTCGGCGTCCGCTCCTCACGCGGACTGTCGCGACCACATTCTGGTCGCAGTGCGAACACGAGCGACCTGTTGTGACGGCTTACAGTGTACACAGATCGACGTAGGTTCTGCTGACCCGCCTTTGAAACTGTCAGCTGAGCCGTCTCTTTCACTACCGAGTCAATCGTAATACACGAAGGTCTCTTCTGCCGTCGTGTGCTTTTTGCAACAGGTAGTGCTACTCGCTGGTTGCCTCACAGATCACTTCAGTCACTTGACAGAGAATGCAGAGATGTCCGTGGGGTAGCGACGCGCAGACACTGTACTCGGCAGCGCCCGCGCAGGTGGCGGCTCGGCAGCTCCTGCCGCGGAGAGGGAGCCAAGCCGCTGCCGCCTCCGTCTGGCGTGCGGCTGCTGGGGCGGCGCGCGCAGCACTGCACACCGGCGCCCCGCCTGCTTGGGGCAGGTCGGGCCCGCGCCGTGACGTGCAGCCGCCGGAGTGGGGGCAGGCGTCGGGGCGCCGCGGCGGCGTCCTGTCGGTGGACCTTCCAAAAACACTCTGCACCGAGAAAACGTTGCGACGCTGAAGCACGTCTACAAGGGCCTTTGTTGTTGTTCTCGTCTTCAGTCCTGAGACTGGTTTGACGCAGCTCTCCATGCTACTCTATCCTGTGCCAGCTTCTTCATCTCCCAGTCCTTACTGCAACCTACATCTTTCTGAATCTGCTTGGTCTCCGTCTACGATTTTTACCCTCCACGCTGCCCTCCAATACTAAGTTTGTGATCCCTTAATGCCTCAGAACATGTCCTACCAACCGGTCCCTTCTTCTTGTCAAGTTGTGCCACAAACTCCTATTCTGCCCAATTCTATTCAATACCTCCTCATTAGTTATGTGATCTACCCATCTAATCTTCAGCATTCTTCTGTAGCACCACATTTCGCAAGCTTCTATTCTCTTCTTGTCCAAACTATTTATCGTCTATGTTTCACTTCCATACATGGCTACACTCCATACAAATACTTTCAGAAACGACTTCCTGACACTTAAATCTATACTCGATGTTACCAATTCCTCTTCTTCAGAAACGCTTTCCCTGCCTTTGCCAGTCTACATTTTATATCCTCTCTACTTCGGCCATCATCAGTTATTTTGCCCATCTAACAACCCTACCACAACAAAGACCAAAAATTAATAATGATTGTGGTGTTGCTCACGCTGCTAAATACTGAATTTTCGGGCAACTACAAAGTTATTATGTGGCAGGTGTCATTAGAGCACAGTTAATAAAGCCATTTCATGTAATAATGAATAAACTAGGCACTCATCTTTTCGTGTTTCCCACGCTGGTCTTGCTGTAAAATCATGGTCAATCGTCGAAAATCTAGGTGGTGATGATTCCAAGCTCGGATGCAAAGAGGCCTAGGTTTTATTCTGCTATATTCAAAAGTTTTGTAGATGCGCTTCACAAACCATTCTTGAAGATTAAACCTTTGAAAGTTAGCACAATGGTGATGTAAAAAAATAATCAGCACTCCGAATTTAAGTTACACTTCCTTTTTATTACTTTCGTAGCAGTATCACGTAACACACAAAACATCACTTCACAATACAAAACATACCTGAAAACATCTTCCTCACTGTTAAAGTTCACATTTTATATGCTGGCTACAATTTGCTTCTGTCCAACATGCCGTCCATGACTTGACCTTCTCAACGTCCTACTCTCCAACAACTAATAATCGCTTGCGCGCCCAAAAATCGAGAGTTACCAGTACGTCAAAGATCATAGTGACAAAAGAAAGAATACACACAAGAATAATATCATTGCAATACAAACATATCGATGTATCAAAGTACCTTCACATTAATGAAATCAAATCTGAATATTGTTTCAAAAATATGTCAACTACTTTACAGAAATACAATAGAAGATTGCTAGTATCGAGAGGTTCAGGTGAGGTACCATAATGGTTACGTAATTCAAGTACCATTACACCCCCTAAATGGCAAAACTCCTTTACTACTTTAAGTGTCTCATTTCCTAATCTAATTCCCTCAGCATCACCCGACTTCATTCGACTACATTCCATCATCCTCGTTTTGCTTTTTTTGATGTTCATCTTATATCCTCTTTTCAAGACACTATCCATTCCGTTCAACTGCTCTTCCAAATCCTTTGCTGTCTCTGACAGAATTACAATGTCATCGGCGAAACTCAAAGTTTTTATTTCTTCTCCATGGATTTTAATACCTACTCCGAAGTTTTCTTTTGTTTTCTTTACTGCTTGCTCAATATACAGATTGAATAACATCGGTGAGAGGCTACACCCCAGCCTCGCTCCCTTCCCGACCACTGCTTCCTTTTCATGCCCCTCGACTCTTGTAACTGCCATCTGGTTTCTGTACAAATTGTAAATAGCCTTTCGCTCCCCGTATTTTACTCCTGCCAACTTTAGAATTTGAAAGAGAGTTTTCCAGTCAACATTGTCAAAAGCTTTCTCTAAGTCTACAAATGTTAGAAACGTAGGTTTACCTTTCCTTAATCGATTTTCTAAGGTAAGTCGTAGTGTCAGTATTGTCTCACGTGTTCCAACATTTCTACGGAATCCAAACTGATCTTCCCCGAGGTCGGCTTCTTCCAATTTCTCCATTCGTCTGTAAAGAATTCGTGTTAGTATTTTGCAGCTGTGGCTTATTAAACTGATAGTTCGGTAATTTTCACATCTGTCAACACCTGCTTTCTTTGGGATTGGAATTATTATAATCTTCTCGAAGTCTGAGGGTGTTTCGTCTGTCTCATACATCTTTTTCGCCAGATGGTAGAGTTATGTCAGGGCTGACTCTACCAAGGCTGTCAGTAGTTTTAATGGAATGTCGTCTCCTCCCGGGGCCTTGATTCGACTCTGGTGTTTCAGTGCTCTGTCAAATTCTTCACGCAGTATCATATCTCCCATTTCATCTTCATCTACATCCTCTTCCATTTCCATAATACTGTCATCAAGTACATCGTCCTTGTATAGACCCTCTATATACTCCTTCCACCTTTCTGCTTTCGCTTCTTTGCTTAGAACTGGGTTTCCATCAGAGCTCTTGATATTCATGCAAGTGGCTCTATCTTCTCCAAAGGTCTCTTTAATTTTCCTATAGGCAGTATCTACCTTGCCCCTAGTGAGATAAGCCTCTGCATCCTTACATTTATCCTCTAGCCATCCCAGCTTAGCCATTTTGCACTTCCTGTCGATCTCATTTTTGAGACGTTTGTATTCCTTTTTGCCTGCTTCATTTACTGCAGTTTTATATTTTCTCCTTTCATCAATTAAATTCAGTATTTCTTCTGTTACCTAAGGATTTCTACTAGCCATCGTCTTTTTACCTTCTTGATCCTCTGCTGCCTTCACTACTTCATCCCTCAGAGCTACCCATTCTTCTTCTAGTGTATTTCTTTCCCCCATTCCTGACAATTGTTCCCTTATGCTCTCCCTAAAACTCTGTACAACCTCTGGTTCTTTCAGATTATCCAGGTCCCATCTCTTCAATTTCCCACCTTTTTGCAGTTTCTTCAGTTTTAATCTACAGTTCATAGCCAATAGATTGTGGTCAGAGTTCACATCTGCCCCTGGAAATGTCTTACAATTTAAAACCTGGTTCTTAAATCTCTGTCTTACCATTATATAATCTATCTGATACCTTCTAGTATCTCCAGGATTCTTCCATGTATATAACCTTCTTTTATGATTCTTGAACCAAGTGTTAGCTATGATTAAGTTATGCTCTGTGCAAAATTCTACCAGACGGCTTCCTCTTTCATTTCTTAACCCCAATCCATATTCACCTACTATGTTTCCTTTTATCCCTTTTCCTACTCTCGAATTCCAGTCTCCCATGACTATTAAATTTTCGTCTCCCTTTCCTACCTGAATAATTTCTTTTATCTCCTCATACATTTCAACAATTTCTTCATCATCTGCAGAAATAGTTGGCATATAAACTTGTACTACTGTAGTAGGCATGGGCTTCGTGTCCATCTTGATCACAATAATGCGTTCACTATGTTGTCTACACGGGCCTTAAGATCTTCGTAGTGCCGACTCTATAAACCGTCAATATTACCCGGCAACATTGAAGCCACTACCACATGTACGGCGACCTTGCCGCCCCTGTGGGCCGCCAATATTTGTGACAATACATTTCTGGGTCACCCTGCGATCACGAAGCGAGATACTGCAAGTGAGTGAGGCCCCTTTGCGTTCCATTCCACAAGGCAAAATGTTAGCAAGAAAAAGAGAAACTAGACTTTGTGGGTGAGGCCTTTTCTAAGTTATCCAACTGATTTTGAAATTTTAAGTAGTGAATTCATACCGAATACATACCGTAAGCAGAACGCCGAAACACAATTTTGAATACATCGTTTAAAAAATCATTCGTTTGACAATAGGTAAGCCCAGTACTATTCTCAGATTCTGTGTACCAATTACATCCAGACTGGTCATCATTCATCACTTTTGGGGTAGTGGTTACTCATTCAGGACTTTAATGTACCGGGTGAACAAAAAGTCAGTATAAACTTGAAAACTGAATAAATCATGGAATAATGTAGATAGAGAGGTACAAATTGACACACATGCTTGGAATGACATGGGGTTTTATTAGAACCAAAAAATTTAAAAGTTCAATAAAATGTCCGCTTCATCTGATCAGAATAGCAGTAATTAGCATAACAAAGTAAGACAAAGCAAAGATGATGTTCTTTACAGGAAATGCTCAATATGTCCAGCATCATTCCTCAACAATAGCTGTAGTCGAGGAATAATGTTGTGAACAGCACTGTAAAGCATGTCCGGAGTTATGGTGAGGCATTGGCGTCGGATGTTGTCATTCAGCATCCCTAGAGATGTTGGTCGATCACGATACACTTGCGACTTCAGGTAACCTCAAAGCCAATAATCGCACGGACTGAGGTCTGGGGACCTGGGAGGCCAAGCATGACAAAAGTGGCGGCTGAGCACACAATCATCACCAAACGACGAACGCAAGATATCTTTCACGCGTCTAGCAATATGGGGTCGAGCGCCATCCTGCATAAACATCGTACGATCCAGCAGGTGTTTATCAGCCAGGCTGGGGATGATGCGATTCTGTAACATATCGGCGTACCTCTCACCCGTCACAGTAGGAGTTACAAACCAGACTCAAGCATTTCCTCGAAGAAAAAAGGCCCGATAACGATAGATGTGGTAAATCCAACCCATACCGTGACTTTCTCGTAGTGCAATGGAGTTTCCACGACAGTTCTAGGATTTTCGGTATCCAAAATTCTGCAGTTGTGGGCGTTGACAGACCCTCGGAGCGTGAATTGAGCTTCGTCGGTCAACAACACGTTACTCAACCAATCGTCATCTTCCGCCATCTTTTGAAACGCCCACACCGCAAATGCCCACCGCTTCACTAAATCGCCAGGTAACATTTCATGATGCCGATGGATTTTGTGCCGGTAGCATCGGAGGGTATGCCTCAGTGCCACCAAACAGTAGTGTATGGAATGCCGGTGCGACGTGCGACTGCACGATCGCTGACTTCCCCGTGTATAGACGAGCCCGCTACAGTCTCCATTTCTTCCTGAACTGTCTCAGCAGCATTGCGCCTTGTGCTAGATCGGCCACTAAGGGGTCTATCGTCTAAACAACCCGTGGCTTCGAAATTCGAAATTATTCTCGCCACAGGGGCATTTGTCAATGGACCTTTACCCGTTGGAATCGCCTTCCTAAGGCGATAAGATCGTAACGCTGAACTAGCGCATTCCCCATTCTGATAATACAGCTTCACTAAAAGCGCCTTTTCAGGTAACGTCAACATGCTGCGACTGCTGGCGCATCTGATTCTCTCTCTCTCTCTCTTTTTTTTCTTTACGCCGCTCTTTGGCCTCAGAGAAACACGAAAGATACAAATGAAGACAATGTGAGAGAAAAATATGGTGGACATATAAACGGAGACAAACACTTTTTAAAATACATGGAGCCATTCACGGGCGTAGAGTCCAAGATAAAATTTTTTCAGACACTTGGACACATACATAGACGAAAATTGTCACACGTGAACGTAGGTGCACAGAACGAATAACACTGAACCACTTAAGCACAAAACGACGGCACACACAGAACACGAGGCGTTGACCTCCGGCGCGCGAATGTTCACTAACCGTGTACGAGTCCGGGGACCTGCCAAGAGAGGAGGAGGGGGGGGGAGAGGGGAGAGCAGATGCCATGGGCAGGGGAGATAGGGGGAAGGGAGGAAGAGGGAGGGGAAGCCCAGGGGAAGAGGGGTGAAGGGAGGGGATGGGGGAAAAGAAAGAGAAGGGAGGGAGGGTGCCTGAGGAAAGGACACAGGAAGTGGGGGTGGGGAGGATCAAAGTTGATAGGAGGGGTAGATGGAGGGGAGGAGGACATCATCAGGGAGGGGGAGCTGGCGAAGGCACCTTGGGAGAGGGTAAGGAGGGTGGAGAGAAGGAGACCGGGTGGGACGTGGGAATACAGGCGCGGCAGCGGGCGAGGGTGGGAGAGGATGGGCGAGACAAGTGGGTGAGGAGCATCGAGTTTGCGGGAGGTGTACAGGATCCGTATCCTTTCAAGGAAAAGGAGGAGGTGGGGGAACAAATGAGATCGTACAGGATCTGCGTGGGGGAGGGGAGACAGATGCAATAGGCGAGGCGGAGAGCATGGAGTTCAAGGATTTGAAGGTTTTTATAAAAGGTAGGGGGGGCAGAGATCCAGGCCGGATGGGCATAACAAAGGATAGGGCGAATGAGGGATTTATAGGTGTGGAGGATGGTGGAGGGGTCCAGACCCCACGTACGGCCGGAAAGGAGCTGGAGCAGTCGGAGTCAGGAGCATGCCTTGGCTTGGATTGTCCAGAGAGGGGGGGGTCCAGGAGAGGCGACGATCGAGGGTGACGCCAAGGCACTTGAGGGTGGGGGTGAGGGCGATAGGACGGCCATAGATGGTGAGATAGAAATCAAGGAGGCGGAAGGAAGGGGTGGTTTTGCCTACAATGATCGCCTGGGTTTTGGAGGGATTGACCTTGTGCAACCACTGGTTGCCCAAGCGGTGAACCGGTCAAGATGGGATTGGAGAAGGTGTTGGGAGCGCTGCAGGGTGGGGGCAAGGTCAAGGAAGGCGGTGTCATCGGCAAACTGGAGAAGGTGGACGGGGGATGACGGCGGCGGCATGTCCGCCGTATACAAAAGGTACAGAAGGGGGGAGAGGACGGAGCCTTGGGGTACACCGGCGGAGGGAAAAAAGGTGTAGGAATCCATGCTATGGATGGTGACGTAGGAAGGACGGTGGGAGAGAAAGGAGCCGATCAGACGGACGTAGTTAATGGGAAGGGCGAAGGTTTGGAGCTTGAAGAGGAGACCAGAATGCCATACGCAGTCATAAGCATGTTCGAGGTCCAGGGAGAGGAAGATCACGGAGCGACGGGAATTAAGTTGTTCTGATTCTCTCTCTCTCATTACAGTTCCTTTTATACACGATTGTCGTGAGCAGTCACTGACGTTTTGCTGTCCAGCGCCATCTGTCGGACATTTTGTGAACTTTCTTTTTTGTGTTCTAATAAACCCTATGTCATTCAGAGCATGTGTGTCAATTTTTACCTCTCTATCTACATTATTCCTTGGTTTATTAAGTTTTCAAATTTATACTGACTCTTTGATCACTCAGTATACAACATTTCTCACCGATATGCCTGTCGGTACAGGGTTCTGCAACGCTTTGCTGCAACGACTCGAGGAATTCAATAATGTAACTGAAATGACAATCAAATGTTTATGTTAATATTTTATAGAGGAAAAATAGTCTGAGCACCACCAATTTCGTAGATACGATATATCTATGACCAAAATTATGGAACGTGCAAAGTAACATATACAAGCACAGTTATACAAAAAAAAGATAAAGCACTTTGCAAATTGCTGCCCAAGATAAAGCTTTAAAAGTTACGTCTTAGGACCCAACGTGGATTAAATTTACGATTAACTACTGAAAATCTCCTATTAAGATGGTAGAGCTGAGACTGTAGTTTTTCACATTTTGATCTTTGTATACACTTATTTCTGTGTCCCTTACCTCTGTTCGTATCACATTCACAGATCCGTGATTGTTTCATCTTCCCTGTTCTACGTTCCTGTAGATAACGAACAAATCACGTGCCCCTATGCACACATGCCAACTTTCGAAATGAAGCGCAATAATGTTCTTTTGTGTGACTTGGCACTGTAATACTGTCAACGTGAGAAAAAGGAACCGACGCTGATAGTGAGAGGGAAGCTGGCACAGACTAGGACAGGGACATATGGTAGGCTGTAGTAAATGTTTTCCACCCTGGGTGGACAACACCGGCAGTGCCTCGTCGATAAGTCGGCAGCTATCTTCTACAGGCTCTTCCAGTGACTATGTTGGCCAGCCTACAGCTGTGTGGCGCTACACTGCTGCTCTACAGCCTCTTTTGCTAGAGTCTGATAGAACCCAGTACGTTGTCCTCGATGGTGAGTGTTCATCGGAGGTGAGGGTATCATCTGGAGTGCCCCAGAGAAGTGTGGTAGGACCGCTGTTGTTTTCTATCTACATAAATGATCTTTTGGATAGGGTGGATAGCAATGTGCGGCTGTTTGCTGATGATGGTGTACGGGAAGGTGTCGTCGATGAGTGATTGTAGGAGGATACAAGATGACTTGGACAGGATTTGTGATTGGTGTAAACAATGGCAGCTAACTCTAAATATAGGTAAATGTAAATTAATGCAGATGAATAGGAAAAAGAATCCCGTAATGTTTGAATACTCCATTAGTAGTGTAGCGCTTGACACAGTCACGTGGATTAAATATTTGGGAGTAAGATTGTACAGCGATATTAAGTGGGACAAGCATGTAATGGCAGTTGTGGGGAAGGCGGATAGTCGTCTTCGGTTCATTGGTAGAATTTTGGGAAGATGTGGTTCATCTGTAAAGGAGACCGCTTATAAAACACTAATACGACCTATTGTTGAGCACTGCTCGAGCGTTTGGGATCCCTATCAGGTCGGATTGAGGGAGGACATAGAAGCAATTCAGAGGCGGGCTGCTAGATTTGTTACTGGTAGGTTTGATCAACACGCGAGTGTTACGGAAATGCTTCAGGAGTTCGGGTGGGAGTCTCTGGAGGAAAGGGGGCGTTCTTTTCGTGAATCGCTACCGAGGAAATTTAGAGAACCAGCACTTGAGGCTGATTGTAGTACAATTTTACTGCCGCCAACTTATATTTCGCGGAAAGACCACAAAGATCAGATAAGAGAGATTAGGGCTCGTACAGAGGTATATAGGCAGTCATTGTTCCCTCGTTCTGTTTGGGAGTGGAACAGGGAGAGAAAATGCTAGTTGTGGTATGAGGTACCCTCCGCCACGCACCGAATGGTGGATTGCGGAGTATGGATGTAGATGTAGATGTAGACATCTGGCACCTGAGATGTCGAAGGGGTTGCGTGCCTGCAGCTGCCCAGGAATTGGTCTAGGGTTATCTCTGTACATGTATATTTTTAAAGTGCTTGCACCAACGGTGTTGCAGAACTAGTAGGAGGGGTGGGGGTCTTCCCGTTTTACTCATATACAAGTCAGTGTCACACGTCACGAGTATTAGAGCAAGGGGGGCACGGCCCCCTCCCCTCCCCCAGAAAAATGGTGGTAAGTTCAAATTCCAACACGATAATGCATCACACCACGATTATCTCTACTAACCTAAGAAAATCACAGGAAGATAGGTCACCTGGGCTACCTCCGCTAACCTATGTCACCCAACCGCCACCTCCTAGTAGGAATTCGTGGGAAAAGGACGCAGCCTGCACTGGGCTGCTGGAGAGATGAAGGAGTGTATTTATTTTGGAACAATTTATTTAGGGATGGAGTATATTTATGACAGTGATACAAAACACACGCTTGGGGTCACGCCACACAGCCCACAGACCTGTAAACTACTCCTAAATAACGCTCTGCAGACACGCAAACTTCTCGTAAATTGCTGAAATAATTTCAGTACACACATACAAACTGCTAGCAAATAATGCAGTACACAGATGTGCAGACACGAAATCAACTCCTAAACTGTCCAAATAGCGCATAGCACAGCCTACAGGCTCGCTCACAAAATACAGACACGCAATCAACGCTGTGCAAGCACCGTCCGCCACCCCCTGTTCACTGGACCACACATGAGGTTAGCGGCAGTCCCCACAAAGTGACGCGGTCGTCAGCTGTCAAACAACACACAGATGCCTGCACACATGAGGCAGCGCCATCCCTTTCATACTTGACAACTGAGAAATTCCTCTCGAAATACGTGTTCACCTAGACACTGTTGCTGATGTGACCAGACAGGAGTGCAGACGTTCCAGGGGCGCGCACGCCGCCACAACTGCGAGCCGCCGCTGGACACAGGTGAAAGCTGCCTCTATTTTCAGGTATATAGTCAGTGTTATACTGACATCACACAACTCCAAGGTGCCCTCATCCAGCTCCCATATGCGAGATGCCTCCGGGCAGGACGTGTCTTTACCGTTGATGAAAGAGTAGCACAGGGTGCATTGTTCCTAGCGCGACATGAGAGATGTACTTAACTGCCCAGTGAGACTGACTCAATGCCACTGTAATGCAATAAAATAAATTTTTTTATTATTTTATGACTATTAGTGTAATGTAATAAAATAAAATATGAGCTGTGACTTATATAAAAAAGAAACACACATTAACGCAGTGGCCCAGCATAAAAAAAACTAATGTAAGAATATTATTAACAGTGTAATATGTTGTTTAATTTAGCCCAACATGTATAATCACTCAGTTCTCAGGGTAGTTACGTAATCATCGTTAGTTAATTGTCCTTTTCTTATTTCCCAACACTATGGATATTATTCCAGGTTCTTGAGAAGTCGTGTGCTGATTGCATCAGAGAATATTTGCCAAGTCTGTTTGATGAACACTACTGTAATATGTAACTTACTGTGGTTTCGTCTCGATTCCCCAATATAAGGTAACAAGAGTAGCATCTACAAATGAAATCCTATAACGGAACTGGAGTCTTGTGACCAGACCTTTTCTGCCTGGGATGTTATCTCGTTATATAAAGAAAACCTGCAAATAAAATTGTTAAATTATTAGTAGCTGCCTCTGGTCTTGTGGGATCTGAAATACAGTTAATTGTCCTAACCGACGGCACGTCTCGTAGGTGAACTAAAAGAAAAATGTTAAAGATTTTTCTAAGATGGCGTCTAACAACGAAAATTCTTTGTTAAGTCCCATATCTACTTAAGGCAATAGAGATACCAGATTCACAGTCGATTGACCACATACACAAATTCTTTTGACAAAATAACAATTATATTTTTCGGGTTTTAAGTACAACTTATATTATAAGCCGGTACAGCAAGATGAGCTTCACACAAGAACGTCCTCTTAGGTCCGAATCCAAGCAGATAAGATAAGTGAATGACAAAGGAAAGATAGTTCATGCATAGAAGTGCAAGAGTCCATGGAATAACATGTCCATTGTAGTTCTATCTCTTCTTCTTTGGCGTACTTGTCGATTATTTATAAAATTTATCATATTATTTAGTTTACATTTTTTAAACCCAAGTCCACCCAGGAGAAACAGTACATCACACGTAGCTACATACCATCACAAGCACATCTAGCAATGTTCTCAGTCTTACACTGGTTTCACATGACGATGTAAAAAAAAGTACCAAGTCGACCTCACGGGAATTGAATAGTGTCCCGGAAATAGTTAACATTCGCTTTCTTGATGTCGCATGTTGTATGCATGGAAAATCTTGCCCTTATAGAACCAGTTTATGGAAATATCATAGAAAAGGGTTGAATGCAGTCTTCCTCATGGACCTAAGGGCTACTCCATCCATCACATGTTACCCTTCGTGCTTTCAACACACACAAATATTCCCCCCACTATATAGAGGCTCCCATACCCCAGCACAAAGGATGGGAATGAATCGAGCATTATGCTTGGCTCTCGTCGAATTTACCAGCCGAATTACTGATGCCGCCGGTATCGAAGCACCATCGGCTTAATCTTACAAACTACCATACATATAGTCAAATACCGAAAGACTCTAACTCGTTCACACTGCTCTCCCAACGAGGACATGAGGTTGAATATTAGATATGAAATCGCCCTGCGACCCATCAATATATCACTGCCTACCCTACATAACGACAAATATTGAAAGACTCCTGCTCAATTACATGGCTCTCCCACCGAGGACAGGAGCTTGAATATTAGTGCATGAAACTGATCTCCAACCCAGCAATATATCACTGTGTACCGTGTCAATGTAGTAAACATACAATTCATATACTGCACCAAACAAAATCATTCCTTTCACATCATTCATACATATACCGCGAAGACGGACAGTACTGCATACAGGGTGGTCCACTGATAGTGACCGCGTCAAATAACTCACGGAATAAGCATCAAACGAAAAAGTTAGAAAGAACAAAACTTGTCTAGCTTGAAGGGGGAAACCAGATGGCGCTATGGTTGGCCCACTAGATGGCCCTGCCATAGGTCAAATGGATATCAACTACGTTGTTTAAAATAGGAACCCCCATTGTTTATTTCATATTAGTGTAGTATGTAAATAAATATGAATGTTTTAGTTGGACCACTTTCTTTGCTTTATGACAGATGGCACTGTAATAATCACAAATTGGTATCCCCCTTCAAGCTAGACAAGTTTCGTTCTTTGTAGTTTTTTCATTTGACGCTCATTTTGTGAGATATTTGGGCCAGTCACGATCAATGGACCACCCTGTATACTCCTCACAGCACTAGATATCTTCCTGCAACTGATGATCACAAGTCATCCACCCTGCACCTCACGACCAGAGCACTCTCAGTGGACAAAAGTCGCTCTCAGAACTGTTTATAAATGCGGGCTCGTTTCCCCACGGCACAAACACATTACTGTTTCTGGTCCGAACCTGATTCCTAACTTTCTCGCTTTTCTACACACATCTCCAGACTCGGGGATTACGAGAAAACACGTATTTTCGCATGGTTCGCCATAAGATTATACCATTTTCGCGGTACTTTTCGATATCAAGCAGTAAGCAGCATCCTACCGATCTCTAGTGCAACGTAATTCCCAAGATATAGATGGGAAATTATTTCTCTACAAACCCAAAACTTTAGCTAGGTGGGGCATTTACTCGGCAACTCGAAACAAATAAAAGAAACTGATATTTCCACTCTTGAATGCCGATTTCGGTCATGTAGTAGATTCCAAATCATCCCTATAATTTACGAGGTCAACTAAAGTGTTTTTCATGTCTAGAGAACCGGCAAACGTGTCTTCCACATGCTAGATGCACACACCACAATCGATCTTCTCTCAACTAAATAAAGGCGCGAAATGTGCAGAAGCAGTCAACTGAACAAATTACATGGGAGGGAATAATGATCCAGCACAAAGCACCTCCATATTCAATCTTCTCAAATTCCACACAATCACGAAAGCTATCCAACACATACTGAGTATTAGTTTGCTATTCGGCTGTCTAGAGGACAGGCATCTCCAGTCTGACAGCTCCTACCGTTAATGGGAAACATGAATCACCCCCACACAGGTCACCAGACCTGCAGGCCAAACACGCACAGGTAGAATGTTTATCCTAAGAAATCGGTCACAAATATATTTTACCCCTGTACTTACAATCAAATGTTACGATCGCAGTCTCAGTGCTCGCTGGAGTGTATATTATCAGAGCAACCTCATGATAAAATCGCTAAGGTACGTGGTATGAAACAAGTATCTGCGACACCCTCACATCGCTAGATATTTATCCAGTAAGTGTAATGCATTCTGTCTCGATACCATGTCAGAGGTTCTCCTGTATATCCACTGAGTTATAGGCAATGACTAAGATGGTTCACAAACATTAGTAAATCGCATCTTATTGAGGTCGTAAGAAATGTACAATAGCTTTTCAGATCTCCAGTGTAACACTGTTGTTGTTGTTATTATGGTCTTCAGTCCTGAGACTGGTTTGATGCAGCTCTCCACGCTACTCTATCCTGTGCAAGCTTCTTCATCTCCCAGTACCTACTGCAACCTACATCCTTCTGAATCTGATTAGTGTATTCATCTCTTGGCCTCCCTCTACGATTTTTATCCTCCACGCTGCCCTCCAATGCTAAATTTGTGGTCCCTTGATGCCTCAAAACATGTCCTACCAACCGATCCCTTCTTCTAGTCAAGTTGTGCCACAAACTTCCCTTCTCCTCAATCCTGTTCAATACCTCCTCATTAGTTACGTGATCTACCCACCTTATCTTCAGCATTCTTCTGTAGCACCACATTTCGAAAGCTTCTATTCTCTTCTTGTCCATACTAGTTATCGTCCATGTTTCACTTCCATACATGGCTACACTCCATACAAATACTTTCAGAAACGACTTCCTGACACTTAAGTCTATACTCGATGTTAACAAATTTCTCTTCTTCAGAAACGATTTCCTTGCCATTGCCAGTCTACATTTTATATCCTCTCTACTTCGACCATCATCAGTTATTTTACTCCCTAAATAGCAAAACTCCTTTACTACTTTAAGTGTCTCATTTCCTAATCTAATTCCCTCAGCATCACCCGATTTAATTTGACTACATTCCATTATCCTCGTTTTGCTTTTGTTGATGTTCATCTTATATCCTCCTTTCAAGACACTGTCCATTCCGTTCACCTGCTCTTCAAAGTCCTTTGCTGTCTCTGACAGAATTACAATGTCATCAGCGAACCTCAACGTTTTTATTTCTTCTCCATGAATTTTAATACCTACTCCGAATTTTTCTTTTGTTTCCTTTACGGCTTCCTCAATATACAGATTGAATAACATCGGGGAGAGGCTACAACCCCGTCTTACTTCTTTCCCAACCACTGCTTCCCTTACATGCCCCTCGACTTTTATAACTGCCATCTCTTTTCTGTACAAATTGTAAATAGCCTTTCGCTCCCTGTATTTTACCCCTGCCACCTTCAGAATGTGAAAGAGAGTATTCCAGTCAACATTGTCAAAAGCTTTCTCTAAGTCTACAAACGTAGATTTGCCTTTTCTTAATCTTCCTTCTAAGATAAGTCGTAAGGTTAGTATTGCCTCACGTGTTCCAACATTTCTACGGAATCCAAACTGATCTTCCCCGAGGTCCGCTTCTACCAGTTTTTCCATTCGTCTGTAAAGAATTCGCGTTAGTATTTTGCAGCTGTGACTTATTAAACTGATAGTTCGGTAATTTTCACATCTGTCAACACCTGCTTTCTTTGGGATTGGAATTATTATATTCTTCTTGAAGTCTGTGGGTATTTCGCCTGTCTCATACATCTTGCTCACCAGATGGTAGAGTTTTGTCAGGACTGGCTCTCCCAAGGCCGTCAGTAGTTCTAATGGAATGTTGTCTACTCCCGGGGCCTTGTTTCGACTCAGGTCTTTCAGTGGTCTGTCAAACTCTTCACGCAGTATCGTATCTCCCATTTCATCTTCATCTACATCCTCTTCCATTTCCATAATATTGTCCTCAAGTACATCGCCCTTGTATAAACCCTCTATGTACTCCTTCCACTTTTCTGCCTTCCCTTCTTTGCTTAGAACTGGGTTGCCATCTGAGCTCTTGATATTCATACAAGTGGTTCTCTTCTCTTTAAAGGTCTCTTTAATTTTCCTGTAGGCAGTATCTATCTTACCCCTAGTGAGACAAGCCTCTACATTCTTACATTTGTCCTCTAGCCATCCCTGCTTAGCCATTTTGCACTTCCTGTCGATCTCATTTTTGAGACGTTTGTATTCCTTTTTGCCTGCTTCATTTACTGCATTTTTATATTTTTTCCTTTCATCAATTAAATTCAATATTTCTTCTGTTACCCAAGGATTTCTATTAGCTCTCGTCTTTTTACCTACTTGATCGTCTGCTGCTTGCACTACTTCATCCCTCAGAGCTACCCATTCTTCTTCTACTGTATTTCTTTCCCCCATTCCTGTCAATTGTTCCCTTACGCTCTCCCTGAAACTCTCTACAACCTCTGGTTCTTTCAGTTTATCCAGGTCCCATCTCCTTAAATTCCCACCTTTTTGCAGTTTCTTCAGTTTCAATCTGCAGTACATAACCAAGAGATTGTGGTCTGAATCCATATCTGCCCCTGGAAATGTCTTACAATTTAGAACCTGGTTCCTAAATCTCTGTCTTACCATTATATAATCTATCTGATACCTACTAGTATCTCCAGGATTCTTCCAGGTATACAACCTTCTTTCATGATTCTTGAACCAAGTGTTAGCTATGATTAAGTTATGCTCTGTGCAAAATTCTACACGGCGGCTTCCTCTTTCATTTCTTCCCCCCAATCCACATTCACCTACTATGTTTCCTTCTCTCCCTTTTCCTACTGACGAATTCCAGTCACCCATGACTATTAAATGTTCGTCTCCCTTCACTACCTGAATAATTTTTTTTATCTCGTCATACATTTCATCAATTTCTTCATCATCTGCAGAGCTAGTTGGCATATAAACTTGTACTACTGTAGTAGGCATGGGCTTTGTGTCTATCTTTGCCACAATAATGCGTTCACTATGCTGTTTGTAGTAGGTAATCTGCATTCCTATTTTTTTATTCATTATTAAACCTACTCCTGCATTACCTCTATTTGATTTTGTATTTATAACCCTGTAATCACCTGACCAAAAGTCTTGTTCCTCCTGCCACCGAACTTCACTAATTCCCACTATATCTAACTTTAACCTATCCATTTCCCTTTTTAAATTTTCTAACCTTCCTGCCCGCTTAAGGGATCTGGCATTCCACGCTCCGATCCGTAGAACGCCAGTTTTCTTTCTCCTGATAACAACGTCCTCTTGAGTAGTCCCCTCCCGGAGATCCGAATGGGGGACTATTTTACCTCCGGAATATTTTACCCAAGAGGACGCCATCATCATTTAATCATACAGTAAAGCTGCATGTCCTCGGGAAAAATTACGGCTGGAGTTTCCCCTTGCTTTCAGCCGTTCGCAGTACCAGCACAGCAAGGCCGTTTTGATTAATGTTACAAGGCCAGATCAATCAATCATCCAGACTGTTGCCCCTGCAACTACTGAAAAGGCTGCTGCCCCTCTTCAGGAACCACATGTTTGTCTGGCCTCTCAACAGACACCCCTCTGTTGTGGTTGCACCTACGGTACGGCTATCTGTATCGCTGAGGCACGCAAGCCTCCCCACCAACGGCAAGGTCGAAGGTTCATGGGGGGAGGAGTGTTAGCTATGATGTTCGTCTCGCTAGAAATGCAGTTTGCGATTTGGAATCAAGTACTCCCATTCAACCACATACCTGCGCTGGATCATAGCCATATGTAATTCATATTTCTAGCACTCTCATATCTCGCAATGAGTCACCTTCATCGAACCTGTCTGTTACAGTAAAATTACAACCTGTTTTTAGTCAGTCCCCGCGCATCTTGCAACTGCTTCCGTTTCTACAGATTTGCGTATGTGATCGTTCCATTTTAAGCCGTAACTGAGCAGAAGTCGGAGAAAACCATATACACCACTTTCTGCAACCCGTGTAGAAACAGAGCGACTTTAGTTAGTGAGACAGGAGCATGTTTTGACCATTCGGTGGTAATGCGCACATCGTTGTGCGTCCCCAAACTACACACTAGTACTACGGATCCACATCCATTCAAATCTATCAGCCCAACATGCTATCATCGCTATTCTCTACTCCCAAACAGAGAAAAATCAAGAACTTTAGAAGCTCCACTAACTTCATCCGATATAGAACTAACCGACACACCATTGCTCGTGTGATGACACAAAGCTGCGGTGGAGATCCAGCGCAGCGAGGGAGATTTCGCAATGCTTTCCAGAATAGTGCAGCGTGCAGCCCTCCAAGAATTTCTAACGGTATACCCCATCCCGAATTAATCGCCTCAAACTGCTGCTGCTACTGCTGCTGCCTGTGTGGCACAATCTTATTAAATATACAGGCACTGCAGAGGCCACTTTAAGATTTGATCACCTATACTCCAGCATCATGATCGTATCTCACACTCCTGTTCAGTTGTTTGAAACACTGTTTTCTAACACGCTTTTGTACAATGTCAAACATTTCGTTTCTCTCCCATGACTTTGAGGTCTGTGCCAGGTTCTAAACTGACATTAAGAAGTTCTCATCCACGGCCTTTCGCAGGAAACTAGACGTTGCACAGTGTAAATCACGTTCTTATGGCGGAACCATAATATGCCACACATTGGTTGATTTTAAATAAAAGACAGTTACAGCAGAAGGAAACTGGAAGACTTTGCTTGCATTGTGTAGAGTCTCCAATCTACAGTCTGAAGGTGATTTAGACTCATCTCTCACACTAATGGAATAGTTGATAACTCTACGTTCCGTTTCAACTGATAACCCATATTGTAGTCATGTAAGCAATCACTGTTTCAGTGCTATCCACCTCAGAAGGTATAGCCCAGCCGCCAAAACTCTCTCCAACTCAAACAAGCGATGTCAGTCACTGATCATGTGGTAACCAATAGCGTACCAGTGGATGGATGGGGTGGAAAAGACAACACTGATGTACTCTAATAATAAACATCACAGTTGACAGTGCAAACAATTTTAGCAATTTTACACTAATTTCAACACCAACCAATGATGTGACATCATGTTTCCCAGTTTCAGTATCATAGCTCAAGCACCCCTTCTAGACTTTACGAGTATCACTGCAAATGTAGATAGACGACTGAGCAGTATGTCCATTCAATGTTAATTCTAGAGCACAAACATCATGAAAGTATATCAGAAAATGCTCTACATGTTGTAGTGGCACCACTGTTTACGATAGAGAAAGTTTGTTTTGTGCAATATTCTGAGCACAAGTTACAACCCGGTGCAAGCCGGATTGCAGTGAGTTACGCATACCAGCGGTTGTGAAGTAAATACAGGTTACAGGACCGTCGAACGACTGAAAAGTGTAAATGCAGTGGTTCGCATGGCGCAAGCTATAGGCACAAGGGGCCCGCTGGCCCAACTGGTGTGTGGTGAGTATATGACTTGGAGGAACACGTTAGCAAAACAGGGTTTCACAGCCAAGTATAAATAGGTGCCGTTTTCTAATGAGATTGATTCAAGTGTAGCAACTCTCATCAATCGAGAAGTAGGAAGGATTCGATATATCGAAAAGAAACGATGTATCGACAAAGTAGACATATTGAACATACGGAATTTTGAAAGGCATAGATATCACGACAAGTATCGATAGCATGTAAAATACCTAGATAAAGAGAGGTACCAATTAATGGAAAAATATCGATACTGTACATCAAAAAATGTAAACGCAACGACAAATATCGATATAACGAAAAATAACTTAAAGCAGAAAATCAAGATATCTCGGAAAACATCGATGTATCGGAAAATTATCAAACACGCGGAAATTATCTCTCTTAGTAAATTATCTATCTCTTTGAAAATTATCTATCTCTCAAAAATATCGACAACTCGAAAAAACCTATAGCTCGAATGATATCTGTGTTGTTGTTGTTGTGGTCTTCAGTCCTGGGTCTGGTTTCATGCAGCACTCCATGCTGCTCTATCCTGTGCAAGCCTCTTCATCTCCCAGTACCTACTGCAACCTACATACTTCTGAATCTGCTTAGTGTATTCATCTCTTGGTCTCCCTCTACGATTTTTACCCTCCACGCTGCCCTCCAATACTAAATTGGTGATCCCTTGATGCCTCAGAACATGTCCTACCAACCGATCCCTCCTTCTAGTCAAGTTGTGCCACAAATTTCTCTTCTCCCTAATCCTATTCAGTACTTCCTCATTAGTTATGTGATCTAACCATCTAATCTTCAGCATTCTTCTGTAGCACCACATTTCGAAAGCTTCTATTCTCTTCTTGTCCAAACTAGTTATTGTCCATGTTTCACTTCCATACATGGCTACACTCCATACAAATACTTTCAGAAAATACTTCTTGACACTTAAATCTATACTCGATGATAACAAATTTCTCTTCTTCAGAAACGATTTCCTTGCCATTGCCAGTCTACATATTATATCCTCTCTACTTCGACTATCATCAGTTATTTTGCTCCCCAAATAGCAAAACTCCTTTACTACTGTAAGTGTCTCACTTCCTAATCTAATTCCCTCAGCATCACCCGATTTAATTCGACTACATTCCATTATCCTCGTTTTGCTTTTGTTGATGTTCATCTTATATCCTCCTTTCAAGACACTGTCCATTCCGTTCACCTGCCCTTCCAGGCCCTTTGCTGTCTCTGACACAATTACAATGTCATCGGTGAACCTCAAAGTTTTTATTTCTTCTCCATGGATTTTAATACCTACCCCGAACTTTTCTTTTGTTTCCTTTATTGCTTGCTCAATATACAGATTGAATAACATCGGGGAGAGCCTACAACCCAGTCTCACTTCCTCCCCAACCACTACTTCCCTTTCATGTCCCTCTTTCTTATAACTGCCATCTGGTTTCTGTACAAATTGTAAGTAGCCTTTCGCTCCCTGCATTTTACTCCTGCCACCTTTGAATTTGAAAGAGAGTATTCCAGTCAACATTGTCAAAAGCTTTCTCTAAGTCTACAAATGCTAGAAACATAGCTTTGCCTTCACTTAATCTATTTTCTATGATACGTTGTAGGATCAGTATTGCCTCACGTGTTCCAGCATTTCTACGGAATCCAAACTGATCTTCCCCTAGGTCGGCGTCTTCCTGTTTTTCCATTCGTCTGTAAAGAATTCGTGTTAGTATTTTGCAGCCGTAGCTTATTAAACTGATAGTTTGGTAATTTGACATCTGTCAACGCCTGCTTTCTTTGGGATTGGAATTATTATATTCTTCTTGAAGTCTGAAGGAATTTCGCCTGTCTCATACATCTTGCTCACCAGATGGTAGAGTTTTGTCAGGACTGACTCCCCCAAGGCCGTCAGTAGTTCTAATGGAATGTTGTCTATTCTGGGGGCCTTGATTCGACTCAGGTCTTTTAGTGCTGTGTCAAACTCTTCAAGCAGTATCGTATCTCCCATTTCATCTTCATCTACATCCTCTTTCATTTCCGTAATACTGTCCTCAAGTACATCGCCCTTATATAGACCTTCTATATACTCCTTCCACCTTTCTGCTTTCCCTTCTTTGCTTAGAACTGTGTTTCCATCTGAGCTCTTGATGTCCATGCAAGTGGTTCTCTTATCTCCAAAGGTCTCTTTAATCTTCCTGTAGGCAGCATCTATCTTACCCCTAGTGAGATATGCCTCTACAGCCTAACATTTGTCCTCTAGCCATCCCTGCTTAGCCATTTTGCGCTTCCTGTCGATCTCATTTTTGAGACGTTTGTATTCCTTTTTGCCTGCTTCATTTACTGCATTTTTATATTTTCTCCTTTCATCAATTAAATTCAGTATTTCTTCTTTTACCTAAGGATCTCTACTAGTTCTCGTCTTTTTACGTTCTTGATCCTCTGATGCCTTCATACTTCATCCCTCAAAGCTACCCATTCTTCTTCTACTGTATTTCTTTCCCCCATTCTTATCAATTGTTCCCTTATGCTCTCCCTGAAACTCTGTACAACCTCTGGTTCTTTCAGCTTATCCAGGTCCCATCTACGTAAATTCCCACCTTTTTGCAGTTTCTTCAGTTTTAATCTACAGGTCATAACCAATAGATTGTGGTCAGGGTCCACATCTGCCCCTGGAAATGTCTTACATTTTAAAACCTGGTTCCTAAATCTCTGTCTTACCATTAGATCACCTATCTGAAACCTGTCAGTATCTCCAGGCTTCTTCCATTCATACAGCCTTCTTTTATGCTTCTCGAACCAAGCGTTAGCTATGATTAAGTTGTGCTCTGTGCAAAATTCTACCAGGCGGCTTTGTCTTTCATTTCCTAGCCCCAATCCACATTCACCTACTACGTTTCCTTCTCTCCCTTTTCCTACTATCGAGTATCAGTCACCCATGACTGTTGAATTTTCGTCACCCTTCGCTATCTGAATATTTTCTTTTAATTCATCATACATTTCTTCAATTTCTACGCCATCTGCAGAGCTAGTTGGCATATAAACTTGTACTACTGTAGTAGGCGTGGGCTTCGTATCTATCTTGTATGAAATCTATATCTCGAAAAATATCTATATCTACAAACATATATATCCGTCGATATCAATCGATATATCGAAGATCCCGTTAAACCGGAAATTGTCGATATACCGAGAAAGTCGATATATCAGGACACTTAGTTACATGGAAAAATATCATAAAATCGAAAAGTGAGTAATATGGAATAGTATCGAACTCTAAAAGCTACTGCTTCTGGTGAAGTATCGATATCATAAGGGTATCGATGTTTCGAAATGCGCAGATATCACACGTTGTTCCTAACTCTCACAAAGTATCGATCTCCCACAACATATTGATTTCTCGTGAAGTGCAGATTCCTCAAAAAGTATATCGAAAGGTATCAATACATCGAACAGTACCTGTACACCTAAGGAGGTAGATGCAACTAATTAGTCGATATACATGATCGACAGATATATATCATAATAAACGATATATGGTAGTAGTCAAGCATGGAAGAAAATAGATGAATCGAGATATCTTATTTTTTCGAAATGGATCGATGTATCCTAAATTTGGTACATCACGAAATATTGATACATACGCGTGTATCGATGCCAAGAATTTATCGACATCTCGAGAAATATGGAATTCTCCTGAAAACGCTCTCTCCAATGCAACCGAAATATATAGAATCGATATATCGAGTACCTCGTAAAAGTCCTATCTTGTAAAATTTATATGTCTGGTAAAATATCAATAACTCTCGAACACTATCCATCAATCGAAAAGTATGTAACACTCAAGATATCCGATATACCGATTGTATTCGACATATCGAAGAAAACGGAAATTCCAGAAATACACATTTGTCGAAAAGTATATATTTTTCGAAAAGTATAGTTACATCTAAAAGTCTCAATGTAAAGTATCGAATTCTTTATAGTACAAACCACAAGAAAAGTATCGATCTATTGCAAAGTACATCTCTCACAAAGTATACAACTGTTTCAAAGTATCGATATCACGAAAAGTACCGATAAAATGCAATATACAACTAAAAGTAATAATATATCCAAACAACAGATATATCGAGATACAGATTCATGGAAATAACCGATATGTCGAAAAAATCGAAACACCGATGTAATCGATATACCGAATAAAACCAGTACCGAAATAGTCGGTTTATCAAAATAATCGATTCCTGGAAAAATGTGTTAAGATCACACAAACGTCTATCGCAAAATATCGATACCCCAAAAAGTACTGATATCCCAGAATGTATCTATATCTTGAAAAGTATCGATACATAGAAACGTATTATTATCTTGAATGATACAGATATATCTAAATGTATCGATGTCTAGAAAAGTACAGTGATCTCAAATATTATCAATTTCTATAAAAGCGTCAATGTTTCCAAATGTATCGATATTTCGAAAATAACGATATCTTGAAAATTATCTATACCTCTGAAAGTATCGATTTCTCAAAATATCCACTCGTGCAGTGGTACCCATATATAGTGTGTAACCGTTCTATCGAGTATCTGTCGTAAAACATCTGTATCTTGTAAAATATCGGTGTCTCGAAAAGTATTGAAACATCGCAAAATTTGTATACAGAAAAATATCGATGTCACAGAGAACAAGAATATCTCGAAAAATATGTACTTCTCGAAGAATATATATCTCGGAAAATAGCTATCTCTCGAAAAATATCTCTCCCGAAAATTATCTATCTCTCGAAAATATCTATTTCTTGAAAATATCTATATCTCGTAACTATCTATATCTCGAAAAGTATCTACCACTCAAAAATTAACATTCTCTCGAAAAATAACGATAGTAACTATTATAGACACTTTCCTGTCCCTCGAAAGATATCTATCTCTCAGAAAATATCTATCTCTCGGAAATTATCTATCCCTCGGAAAACGTCGGTCTCTCGATAAACATCGGTGTCTCAATTTGTCGATAATTCGAAAAGTATGGCTACCTCGAAAAGTATTAATCTACGCGGCATATCGATATCCTTTAAAATATCACCTCTCGAAATGTCAATTATTTCTAAGAGAAACGATCTCCCGACAAGCATCTATCTCTCAAAGAAGATCGATTTCTAATAATTATCGACGTCTCAATAACAATAATTCTCTCAATCAGTATCGATCTCTGGGAAAGAACTTAGCTAACAAGAAATGTCAATTTCCTGATAAAAATCGATTTCCAGAAAGAATTGGTACCTGGAATAAGATCAATACCTAGAAAATATCGGTATCTCGCAAATTATATGAATTTTGTAAAACCCCTACACGGAAAGACATATTTATATCGTAAGAAAATGTCGATATTCAAAATATTTCGATGTCTCGCCGAATATCTATCTCACGAAGAATATATATCACTAGAATAATATGTATATCTCTAAAAATATCTATCTCTCGAAAAATCTCAACCCCTCTCGAAAAATATCAATCCCTCGAAAAAAATCTACATGAAAAAATATCTATCTCTCGAAAAATATGTATCACTCGATGAAACGTAACTCTCAAAAAATAACGATTATCCGAAAAATATGGATTCAACGTAAAATATCTATCACTCGAAAAATATCTCTCTTGAAAACTATCTATCTCTCGAAAATATCTATCTCCCAAAAATATCTATCTCTCGAAAATATCTATCTCTCGAAAATATCTGTATCTCGAAAAATATCTATCATTCAAAAATTAACATTCTCCTCAAAATATCGATTTCAAAAAATAAGGATTATCGATACCTTCCTGTCTCTCGAAAAATATCTATCTCACAGAATATATCCATCTCTCGGTAAATATCGATCCCTCGGAAATCATAGGTGTCTCAATCTGTCGATAATTCGAAAGGTATGGATATCTCGAATTGTATTAAACCACACAGAGTATCGATATCCTTTAAAATATCGGCCTCCCGAAATGAGTATTTATCTCTCAGAGAAATCATCTCTCGAAAAGGATCAATCACTCAAAGAAGATCGATTTCTCGGAATGATAGACGTCTCAATACCTAAAATTCTCTCAATAAGTATAGATCTCTCATAAAGTACTTAGCTCTCAAGAAATGTCGTTTCTTGAAAATATCGATGTCTTGAAAACTATCCACGTCTGGAGTAAGATCGTTACCTATGAAATGTCGGTTCTCGAAAAGTATATGAATCTCGAAAACCCCCTAAATGGAAATATACATTTATATCGCAAGAAAATATCGATATACAAAAAATTTCGATATCTTGTAGGATATCTATCTCGCAAAGAATATATATCTCTCGAATAATAAGTCTCTCTTTAAAAATATCTATCTCACGAAAAATATGTACCCCTCTCGAAAAATATCGATATCTCGAAAAAATCTCAATCAAAAATTATCTATCTCTCGAAAAATATGTATCTCTCGAAGATTTGTAATACCCGAAAAATATCGATATAACGGAAAATTTGATACATCGAAAAATAACTATCATTCGAAAAATAGCTCTCGAAAATTATCTATCTCTCGAAAATATTTATACCTGGAAAATATCCATATCTCGAAAAATATCTGTCACTCAAAAATTAACATTCTCCCGAAGAATATCGATATATAGAAAATAACGACTATCGAAACTTTCATGTGTCTCGAAAAATATCTATCTCTCAGAAAATAACTATCTCTTGGAAAATAACTATCCCTCGGAAAACATCGGTCTCTCGAAAAGTATAGGTGTCTCAATCTGTCGATAATTCGAAAAGTATGGATGTCTCGAATAGTATTAAATCACATGGAGTATCGATATCATTTTAAATATCGGACTCTCGAAATGAGTATTTATCTCTAAGAGAAACGATCTCTTGAAAAGCACCTATCATTCAAACAAGATCGATTTCTCGCAAATATCGACGTCTCAATACCTACAATTCTCTCAATAAGTATAGTCTCTCATGAAGTACTTAGCTCTCAAGAAATGTCGATTTCTTAAAAATATCGATGTCTTTAATACTATCCGCAGTTGGAGTAAGATCGATACCTATAAAATATCGGTGTCACTAAAAGTACATGAATCTCGAAAATCCCCTAAATGGAAAAATATATTTATATCGCAAGAAAATATCGATATACAATAAATTTCGATCTCTTGTAGAAAATATATCTCTCGAAGAATATATATCTCTCGAATAATATGTATCTCTCGAATAATATGTATCTCTCTAAAAAATCTATCTCTCGAAAAATATATATATCTTCTCGAAAAACATCAATATCTCGAAAAATATCACTATCCAAATTATCTATCTCTCAAAAAATATGTATCTGTCGATGAGAAGTAATTCTCGAAAAATATCGATATTCGGAAGTTATGGATACAACAAAAATTTCTATTACTCGATAAATATCTCTCTCGAAAATTATCTATCTCTCGAAAGTATCTATCTCTCGAAAATATCTGTATCTCGAAAAATACCTGTCATTCAAAAATTAATATTCTCCCGATAAAATATTGATTTATCGAAAATAACTATTATCGAAACTTTCCTGTCACTCGATAAATATCTATCTCACAGAAAATATCCATCTCTCGGTAAATATCTATCTCTTGGAAATCATCGGTCTCTCGAAAAATACCGGTGTCTCATTCTCTCGATAATTCAAAAAGTATAGAAAACTCGATAAGTATTCATCCAACGGCGGATCGCTATCCTTTAAAATATCAGCCTCTCGAAATGTACATTTATCTCTAAGAGAAACCATGTCTCGAAAAGCATCCATCACTCAAAGAAGATAGATTTCTCGTAATTATCGACGTCTCATTAACTACAATTCTCTCAATAAGTATAGATCTCTCAGAAAGCACTTAGCTCTCAAGATATGTCGATTTCTTAAAAATATCGATGTGCAGAAAGCTATTCGTGTCTGGAGTAAGATCGATACCTAGAAAATATCATTACCGCGAAAAGTATATGAATCTCGAAAATCCGCTAAACGGAAAAATATATATATAATGTAAGAAAATATCGATATTCAAAAAATTACGATATCTTGTAGAATGTCTATCTCTCGAAGAATATATATCTCTCGAATAATATGTATCTCTCTAAAAATATCTATCTCTCGAAAAATATCTACCCCTCTCGAAAAATATCAATATCACGAAAAATATCTCTATCAAAAATTATCTCTCTCGAAAAATATGTATCTCTCGTAGAAAAGCTATTCTCGAAAAAGTCACTATATCGAAAAATATGGATTCAACGAAAAATATCTATCACTCGAAAAATATCTCTCTCGAAAATTATCTATCTCTCGAAAATATCTATCATAAGAAAATATCTGTCTCTCGAAAATATCTGTCTGTCGAAAAATATCTATCTCTCAGAAAATATCTATCTCCCGGAAAATATCTATCCCTTGGAAAACATCAGTCTCTAGAAAAATAACAGTGTCTCAATCTGTCGATAATTCGAAAAGTATGGATATCTCGAAAAGTATTAATCCACACGGCATATTGAAAACCTTTAAAATATCGGCCTCTCGAAATGTTCATTTATCTCTAAGAGAAACGATCTCCCGAAAAGCATCTATCACTCAAAGAAGATCGATTTCTTGGTATTATCGACGTCTCAATACCTACAATTCTCTCAATAAGTATAGACCTCTCATAAAGTACTTAGCTCTCAAAAAATGTCGATTTTTTAAAAAATGGATGTCCAGAAAACTATACTTGTCTGGAGTAAGATCGATACCTAGGTTATATCGGTATCTTGAAAAGTACATGAATCTCGAGAAAACCCTAAACGGAATATATATTTATTTCGTAAGAAAATATCGGTATACAAAAAATATCGATATCATGTAGAATACCTATCTTGTAAACAATATATATCTCTCGTATAATATGTCTCTCTCTAAAAATATCTATCGCTCGAAAAATATCTACCCCTCTCGAAAAACATCAATCTCTCGAAAAATATCTCTATCAAAAATTATCTATCTCTCGAATAATATGTATCTCTCGAAAAACGTAATTCACGAAAAAAATCGATATATCGAAAAATATTAATTATATAGAAAATATCTATCTCTTGAAAAATATCGCTCTCGAAAATTATCTATCTCTCGAAAATATCTATCTCTCGAAAATATCTATCTCTCGAAAATATCTGTATCTCTAAAAATATCTATCACTCAAAAATTAACATTCACCCGAAAAATTCGATTTAACGAAAATAACGATTATCGAAACTTTCCTGTCTCTCGAAAAATATCTATCTCTCAGAAAATATCTATCTCTCGGAAAGGATCTATCCCTTAGAAAACATCGGTCCCACGAAAAATATCGGTGTATCAATCTGTCGATAATTCGAAAAGTATGAAAACACGGAAAGTATTAATCCACTCGGCATATCAATATCCTGCAAATATTTCATCAGTGTTATCAATATACTGCGTTGTATCGATCCATATAGGCTAATAGGTGTATCGATAGTTTTGCTCTCGACATGAGTAATGTATTGGTCCACAGAAATTTGTCGATATATTGAGAAATATCTATGTACCGTCGAGTACCGACACTTACGATATACCGATGCTATCGAAGGACCTACTTATATTGATACCCTAAAAGAATCGATTTGTTTAGAAAAGGTCTATATGTCGACATGTATCGATCTCTAGAAATGCATCAATCTACAAAAAGTTCCAAAGTCACGCAAAATATATATATTATGAAAAATAACGATGTGCAGAAAAATATCGATAACTAGAAAGAGATCTGTAATACGAAATACATCTATCTCTTGTGACATGTTGAAGTTTCGAGAGCTACCAATATATCGAGAGGTACCACACAAAAAATTGATATCGATCAGTCTAAATTTATCGGATTCGGTCGTTATTGATGATCCGAAATTTGCAGATATATCGAAAAGTTTCGTTATATTAAAAAAACTAGATATCTATCTATACATGGAAAAATATCGTTATAACAGGAAATATAGATATATCGAAGAATAGCAGACAGTCGACTATAATCGATATACAAAAGATATCGACAAATCGAGATATATCGATATACTTAGAATTTACGTGAAACGAATAATTACAATATGCAACGAAAATATCAGGGTACGGAAAATATCGATATGTCGTATAAGAGGTATCTAAAGAAATACCTATCTCTTGAAAAATAGGTCTGTGGAAGAATATCTGCCACGAAAAATAATAGTCTCTAGAAAATATCGATGTATCGAAAACATCGGTATATCGGAGATATCTAATTCTCGAAAAATTATCTATCCCTCGAGAAATTATCTAACTCTCGAGAAATGATATACCTCTCTCGAAAAATTATCTATTTCGTGTAAAGTTATTTATCTCTCGTAAAGTTATCTATCTCTCATAAAAATCTATATCTCATAAAACATCGATATCTCGGAATATATATCTCTCTCTCCCGAGATATCGATGTATCGGAAAGTAACGACATATGCAAAAATGTTGATACCTTAAAACATCGATATCTCGAAAAGTAGCAAACTCCCGCAATGTAACATCCTCAAGTAGCTATAGTGCCTTCTACAAGTTTCGATGCCTCGAAATGTGTCGAAATCTCGATAATGTAGATTTCTCGTAATACATCGATATCTCAAAAATACTGGGAGATGTCGTTATACGGAAAAATGTCGATGTATCGACACGGATGGATATTCGTATAATGTTTATATTTGTTTCCCGAAATTTATCGAAATAGAGTGTGTATCGTTATATCGATGTTTATCGACAGTCCAACTGATATAGATATAAGGAGTTTTCCTCGTAATATATCTGCCACCCGAAAATATCGATATATCGAAAAATAGCTAACTCACGAAATATTTTTTTTCTCTTGGATGATTATCCCTCTCTCGGAAAATTATCTATATCTCAAAAAATATCTATCTATCTCTCGTAAAATATCTATCTCTCATAAAATATCTATCTCTCATAAAATATCTATCTCTCATAAAATATATATATTTCATAAAATATCTATCTCTCATAAAACATCGATTTCTCGAAAGGGGTCTATCTATCCAAATTATTCGACGTACCGAAGAATATCGAGGTATCGAAATATATAATATCATGAAAAAGCATGAGTCTTCAAAAGTCCGACATCTCGAAAAGTACGGTATCTCGAATACTGGTAGCATCGCGATCTCAGTACTTTCGAAAAGTATCGATATATGGAAATAAATCGATGTAATATAGCTAACACTTGGTTCAAGAATCATAAAAGAAGGTTGTATACCTGGAAGAATCCTGGAGATACTAGTAGGTATCAGATAGATTATATAATGGTAAGACAGAGATTTAGGAACCAGGTTTTCAATTGTAAGACATTTCCAGGGGCAGATGTGGACTCTGACCACAATCTATTGGTTATGACCTGTAGATTAAAACTGAAGAAACTGCAAAAAAGTGGGAATTTAAGGAGATGGGACCTGGATAAACTGAAAGAACCAGAGATTGTACAGAGTTTCAGGGAGAGCATAAGGGAACAATTGACAGGAATGGGGGAAAGAAATACAGTAGAAGAAGAATGGGTAGCTTTGAGGGATGAAGTAGTGAAGGCAGCAGAGGATCAAGTAGGTAAAAAGGCGAGGGCTAATAGAAATCCTTGGGTAACAGAAGAAATATTGAATTTAATTGATGAAAGGAGAAAATATAAAAATGCAGTAAATGAAGCAGGCAAAAAGGAATACAAACGTCTCAAAAATGAGATCGACAGGAAGTGCAAAATGGCTAAGCAGGGATGGCTAGAGGACAAATGTAAGGATGTAGAGGCTTGTCTCACTAAGGGTAAGATAGATACTGCCTACAGGAAAATTTAAGAGACCTTAGGAGAGAAGAGAACCACTTGTATGAATATCAAGAGCTCAGATGGCAACCCAGTTCTAATCAAAGAAGGGAAGGCAGAAAGGTGGAAGGAGTATATAGAGGGTTTATACAAGGGCGATGTACTTGAGGACAATATTATGGAAATGGAAGAGGATGTAGATGAAGACGAAATGGGAGATAAGATACTGCGTGAAGAGTTTGACAGAGCACTGAAAGACATGAGTTGAAACAAGGCCCCGGGTGTAGACAACATTCCATTAGAACTACTGACGGCCTTGGGAGAGCCAGTCATGACAAAACTCTACCATCTGGTGAGCAAGATGTATGAGACAGGTGAAATACCCTCAGACTTCAAGAAGAATATAATAATTCCAATCCCAAAGAAAGCAGGTGTTGACAGATGTGAAAATTACCGAACTATCAGTTTAATAAGTCACAGCTGCAAAATACTAACGCGAATTCTTTACAGACGAATGGAAAAACTGGTAGAAACGGACCTCGGGGAAGATCAGTTTGGATTCCGTAGAAATGTTGGAACACGTGAGGCAATACTAACCTTACGACTTATCTTAGAAGAAAGATTAAGAAAAGGCAAACCTACGTTTCTAGCATTTGTAGACTTAGAGAAATCCTTTGACAATGTTAACTGGAATACTCTCTTTCAAATTCTGAAGGTGGCAGGTATAAAATACAGGGAGTGAAAGGCTATTTACAATTTGTACACAAACCAGATGGCAGTTATAAGAGTCGAGGGACATGAAATGGAAGCAGTGGTTGGGAAAGGAGTGAGACAGGGTTGTAGCCTCTCCCCGATGTTATTCAATCTGTATATTGAGCAAGCAGTAAAGGAAACAAAAGAAAAATTTGGAGTAGGTATTAAAATCCATGGAGAAGAAATAAAAACTTTGAGGTTCGCCGATGACATTGTAGTTCTGTCAGAGACAGCAAAGGACTTGGAAGAGCAGTTCAACGGAATGGACAGTGTCTTGAAAGGAGGATATAAGATGAACATCAACAAAAGCAAAACGAGGATAATGGAATGTAGTCAAATTAAATCGGGTGATGCTGAGGGAATTAGATTAGGAAATGAGACACTTAAAGTAGTAAAGGAATTTTGCTATTTAGGGAGTAAAATAACTGATGATGGTCGAAGTAGAGAGGATATAAAATGTAAACTGGCAATGGCAAGGAAATCGTTTCTGAAGAAGAGAAATTTGTTAACATCGAATATAGATTTAAGTGTCAGGAAGTCGTTTCTGAAAGTATTTGTATGGAGTGTAGCCATGTATGGAAGTGAAACATGGACGATAACTAGTTTGGACAAGAAGAGAATAGAAGCTTTCGAAATGTGGTGCTACAGAAGAATGCTGAAGATAAGGTGGGTAGATCACGTAACTAATGAGGAGGTATTGAATAGGACTGGGGAGAAGAGAAGTTTGTGGCACAGTTTGACTAGAAGAAGGGATCGGTTGGTAGGACATGTTTTGAGGCATCAAGGGCTCACAAATTTAGCATTGGAGGGCAGCATGGAGGGTAAAAATCGTAGAGGGAGACCAAGAGATGAATACACTAAGCAGATTCAGAAGGATGTAGGTTGCAGGAGGTACTGGGAGATGAAGAAGCTTGCACAGGATAGAGTAGCATGGAGAGCTGCATCAAACCAGCCTCAGGACTGAAGACCACAACAACAACAACAACAACATCGATGTAATGAAAAGTTTTCAATCCCCAGTTGATATCTAGGAAAGAACCAATTTATCATAGTGTATCGATATCTCTCTCTCTGGCTTAACCAGAAATTGCGCACAAGGTTTACATCTCCATTACTCTTGGTACGTAACATATGTCGAGCCTTGGCTAGGATCCGTTTACACTTCTACATACATACTCTACACCAGTTTTGTTTGTTTGCTAATGACCAGTTTTAGTCTAAATTCGCTGCCTCACTAACTGTTCATTTTTGCATTTGATAAAAGAGGCTTATCCGATTTGCAATTTTGAGTATTAATTTCGCTCAATTAAAGTAACTTAAACCTTCTCTGAAAAAACTAATGACTAAAGATGCAGTACATATTAAGTGTGCACCATTTCATTTAGTCTGTATTTAACTTAGAGAGTGACCTCTGCTGACGTGGTGCATATTTTATTGTTCTTATGTTAGAAGTAAAATCACTTGCTCATTTGCTTAGAGTAAATTAAACGTAATCTTTCAACAATCGAAAGTAAATTGCTAGCCTTTCTCCAAATTTTCACGTAAGCTACCCTGCGGTTACTAAAACTCATCCTTTTATGTAACGAAGCTTCAATTACAGAAAGTCATTTATTTAATCAGCAGCTTCACTTAACTTCGCATCAAAATTTAGTATTTCAGATTAAGTAACTGCAAAGTCGATGCTTTCTGATTCATTTATTTTCTCGTGAGCTGTTTTGTTGTGGAAAAGCGTGACAACCTTCTGTTGCCACGCCAGTGATTAATCACTTGGTTTTCTTTGCCATTATCTTTCCTAGAATTCTGGGTATTCATCGCCCTAGTACGGGGTGACCGTTTAATTATCCTTTTTTTGCTAATCAGTATTTTTTGTATTAAATATTAAGTGGTACCCCTATTCCTCCTATGTATTTCGTGAACGACTGAACTAAATTCCACCAATTTCAAAATTATCATCAGTATTTAGGTTAGGTTTAGAATAGATTCACCCTTCAGAAGGGTCTGTTGTACACTTTCCTCCTACTAACCGGTATTATTTTCCTTCGGTAACGATAGCCTTACTCGCTGTAAAACTTCATTAGGTACATATGATCGCGGTCAATTGTCTTGCAAACTAGTAAGCAGATTAAGAAGGGTGAGGATACAGCTAAATGATACTTTATGGATTAACTGTAGCAGCAGTGAAATAAATTTTATGAGGCATTACGAAACGCCACTGCAGCAAGTAAAGGAAAGCAAGCAACATCACGTGTAGGTGATTGTTCGTTAGCATAAGGAATAGATTCGGGCGGCAGTCTCATGAACGAAGGTTCAGTTTTCCTCGAGGCGTGCACATTCAATGCATTCCCACGTACAACATCAGACATGCGTGCCCCATATTGTCCCGGCTGGCTGCGCGCGGCGGTGAAATGACAGGCAACGCACGTGTTTCCGTGGTGATGTCATGCGTCGGCTCTGAACAGTCGGACTCCCCGCCATAAAAACTGACGGCGGTTCGGTCGGACCCAAGACGAGTCGCCGCGACTAAAAACTCGCTGCAAGGTGAATAAAAACAAAGGAAACGGCAGGAAGCGGCTCGGTGCCCGCCGCTCCGTTCACACGACCACAGACGATCTCTTATGACGCGAACGCAGACACAAAAGAAACGTTACATTTCTGACAGTGGAAACGACGCCGGACTGTTTCCCAGAGAAAATGCAACCAGTGTGAAAGTCGTTAAAAGTTATCAAACTGTTTTACAAATTAATTTGTAACATTGGTGAATCTCTTTGAATTAGCTGATGCCGTCCGATGTGGCCGAGCGGTTGTAGGCGCTTCAGTCTGGAACCGCGCGACCGCTACGGTCGCAGGTTCGAATCCTGCCTCGGCTAGGATGTATGTGATGTCCTTAGGTTTAAGTAGTTCTAAGTTCTAGGGGACTGATGACCTCAGATGTCAAGTCCCATAGTGCTCAGAGCCATCTGAACCAATTAGCTGATAATTCTCTACAGCTAATAAATTAATCACAAATGTAGGTTTTGAAACATATCTTACACTTTCTTACATACTACCCACAATAAAGACAAAATTACCACTAGTGATAAAATTGAATAAGTATGTTTTTATGACTAACGGTGTTACGTAATATGGTTTCTGTCCTTCGTGATTTGCTGTAATGCAAAAGTTTTCGTGGACACATTTATTATTAGGACAACAACTTTGCTTCCACTGTTTTTCTCGATTTTCCAGGCTTCATTGTGAAAAGCCTAAAAAGAAATTACGATTGAAACTACTGGCCATAGCTGACCACTACTTTCTCCCACGTATCGGGCAGCACACGAATTCAGCGGTGGATGAACTGGGCATCATTTGAGGAGATCTGTGAATGCATTCAATTTTCCACTTGTTCACGTGACCGGGAGTGCTGGTCAGCCAGGCCGTGTGCCATTAATTCAGATAGGTGGTAGTCAAAGGGAGCAATGTCTGTAGAATACGGTGGGTGGGGAAGAACTTCCAGTTTCAACGTTTCCGAGTATGTCTGGAAGGGTTTTGCGACGTCGAGTCGAGTCGAGCACTGTCATCCTGATTGTCTACCATTCTATCGTAGCCCTTTGTCTTTAGGCTCAAACGCATCAACTGCTGTCGATAGCGATCTCCTGTGATTGTTTTTGTCAGTTTTAGTAGCTTCGAAAACCTATCCTCTTCCACTGACATTCCGGTCTTCAGTGTCAAAATCATCGTTGTCAAAGGGTTGAAACGCTTCTCTACACGTTCTTTCACTAGCAGTTGCCTCACCACGCATCTTACTCAGCATTCTATGGGTCCCAGCCGCAGATCTATTTATGTTAAAGCAGGAAATTGAAACTTACCACAAATGACGACTACTGAGCTCGTAAGTCGAATATTTAGTCGAGAATAACTGTATGATGCAATACAAAAGCGACTAATATTTTGATGGCGTTACGTTTAGAAACGTCTAAGCTTATTGTATGACACTTATGACCTACCACCTGCATAATCACTTGCCTCTACTGCCATCTACTATAAATCGGCCGAAGCAAAGATGTACACTTAATAATTTCCAGCAATATATTGTAACCTCCCCACTGTATTTTGTTTCTGTACGAAATTAGACCAAACTTTACCTACCGCTCTATAAAAGTCTACGTACTACCAAAACTATGTACCCACAAACTGTTATCCGACTTATCTGGCCCTAATCAAAATTTCCACTTAGCTCGCGTCTTGACAACATTGTTTCAGATTTCTCGAAAGCACAACAGCAAACAGGCGGCGGCTAAGCTGGATTTCCATTTATAAATAAAAATTCCAACTGTTGGATGCCGCATGTGGTAATGCGTAGCGATAAACAATGCGATGTGAAGAGTAACTGTTCCTATGAAATGATATTCGAAGACAACGATTTCAGAATGAAGTATGTATTGAAAAAGACAGAGCGGAACTTCGCGTGATCTTCACACGTAAAGCAAGTCTGCACAATACTACGTTTAACAAAGTGAACAATGATCTAAACAGAGTACAATGTTAACAGAGAATTTCTACACAAACCAAACAGCTTGATCAGTTAATACGAGTTGCTCTCTCTCCGACGTGCACATCGATAACATACAAAAACAAAAACAAAATGACATGACCACCTCACAAAATAACAAAATACTATTCCACTCTTGATTCTGCGTTCCTACAAACAATTTATATTGAGATATTTGTTATCAGTGTAGCTGATAAACAACTAAATATTAGATTACTTGCTTTTCTACGAAGACGATTATGTACACTATAAAATTTCTCGCCTGGCGAACGTCATGTGCTGTTGCGATCGAAATACGTTATGCCTAGCTGTGGAGCCTTCATGCAGCCGGCACGGTAGCTCATCGTGTTCGGCCAGAGATTGGACTGGTCTCTGTAATGAAAAAAACTAAGTGAAGGGATCACCAACGAGCTTCAGCGGATATCATGTGACGTCCACTACGACCAAACACAACGAACAATAAGGATCAAACTGTAAAAAAGCGTGTTCGGTCAGAGCGCTGCCTGGTCTCTCTAATAAGGAAACTGAGTGAAGGGATCAACAATGAACTTCAAAAGATGTCATGTGACGTCCGCTACGACCAAACACAACGAAAAAAAAAAATGTATGTGTTTAATACTTCGCAGCACACAAAACTTTCTGTTACCGATATCGTTATTTCAGACGAGTTTGCAAAAAACTGTATCAACATGCTAAATACGATTTCGAAACTTCGTGGAGTCTTTTTGTAATAATTAAGAGTACTCTTATAATTCCATACAACTGACAGGCCGTTTAACAGGTACCAATTCACTAAAATGGACGATTTTTCTGCGATTTTAAATGATTTGTGTAGTTAATCAACACATTCACGATGGCACTGCGCATCGTATCTGTCTGGTCAATTTTAATCATTTGTCTCTGTTCCATTGATGTTGGGGTGCGATCTGAGTGTAAGTGGATGCTATGGGAATCTAGTCAGCACATAGGTATGTGGCCAATGTAACCTACAATCATATTCAATTCGGTCATGTGCCACACTAATTGCGTATACTGATGCTCAGTATCAAGCGTCTTCTGGCTCCTCTTAAGGACGACATCAAATAATCTGCAGTTCCATCGTATTTGTAGGCTAGTTGTTCACACTGAGCTGAATATTTCTCTGCGATTTTAAATGCGTTGTGTGGTTAATCAACACATTCACGATGGCACTGCGCATCGTATCTGTGTGGCCAATTTTAATCATTTGTCTCTGTTCCATTGAAGGAAAATATAGGTACAGCCTTCGAGCTGAATATGATCAACTTCCCTCATGAAGAAAAATTTAGGTACAGCCTTTTGGATAACTGTGCCTAACTGGGTGTCTTATTGCTATGGTTAATACGTGCATATTCTCTAATCTAGTCAGTCTCATTGCCTTTTCACACTCTTCCTAAACAGGCCATGAGGCTGGCTATAAATTTCTTCCATTTTTCATGTCATGTCTATCACTGTTGAACTCTTTTGGCCAATCTCGTTACCAACTGTAGGTTCTATGATCTGTGTATATTCAAAATCTTCCGTTACTCGGAGTTGCACACTGTCACACTCCGCTACTACAACGTGTTGCATGCTGTTACGCTTTCAACTTTTTCTGAATTTGAGAATATGTCCTTTAATTCTTACTTGTCTAGAGATAGGCATGCTGGCCGTTCCTTGTTTTCCTTTCTTCATAGTCACTTCCAGAAACTCCGCTCCTTCTCTCCGTTATTCTTATTGTTGGCCTTTTTACTGTACATGGCGTTATTACCCTTATCTTTATGGACAGTCACGTTTTCGGTTTGTGTCGCTATGTCTCTTCTCGTTCTATGCTTCACAATGGACCAGAATGTGTTGGCTCTTTGTGCATCTCGCTTTCTTTCATAGTGTTCATCGTCTTCTTCGACTGTCCACCTGATATTTGCTGCATTTGTATTTACTCTGTGGTTTCCTGTGAAGCTCGCCAGCGGATAACAGAATGCTTCAGAACCCATACTCGGTTCTTTGAATTTCCCCCTCCAAGAACATTTGGTACGTCGCAGAGTCTTTACCTCGTTGGCTGCATGGATTTCTTGATTTTTGCACGTGGAATGCACACTGAAGCTCGCTTGGTATTTTTACAGTTCTCTTTTAAATGGTCGCACTCTCCACAGTGGAACCATATCGGCTTGTTTTCCTTACATTACTTTGCAATGTGCCCATAGTCGTGACAGTTATAGCATAGACCGCAACGTAGTCCTTCGAAGTCGTTGATCGAAATCCATTGTTTATTCTTTTCTGTGCTGCTAACTGTGCTGTGACTTTTGCATTTACCTGTAGCAAACAGGTTACTAGCAGCCTGTGCTGTTGGCCTGTTTTAAACCTGACTTTTATTTCTTCCAAGAATTGCTTCCTATCTGTCGTTCCCTCCAAGTTTCGTTCGTATAGTGACTCAGTTAATTTACTTTCTGATATGGTATTTGTGACGTTACACACTATCACTTTCGGCCTACATTTCCTAGGTGGTTAGCATATCATTTCTTAATTTAGTTCCGAATTGTGTTCCAGCTTCCTGATTTCCTCTTCTGTTTCTGTTTCAGTTGTGACTGCGTTGTTTCCAGTCGTCACTTTCTTGATTCTTAACATTTCTTTCTTCGTATCAGTTAGCTCTGTCAAACGTGTCTGTATTTCCTTTGCGTTTTTCTTGTCCTTGGACTGGATGAACAGTCTGCTAACTTGCTTGACTCGTGTGGTCACAACCTTTGATTTTGTGGCGACCATGCGGGCGAGAAGAACAATGGCTGCCACACTACGAACGAGCGGACCGTCTAGTTTTTGTGTACTTCCGTAAGCCCGGCATTTTCTTTTTCTAATTGTTCTATACGCCCACTGAGTTTTTCGTGTGATATTGCCCAGTGAGTGAGTTCTTATTTCAACACTAGAGGTTTTGCGGCAGTAACCTTTGCGGTTACAGGGAATTCCTCATCAGTGTATTGTATTGTGTACTCAAGTTCGTCCGACTGTACATTACTGGTTTCTGAGTGCTCGAAAGTTTTAGTGGAGGGCTCTGCAGCACTTTCTGTGTAGCTCTTTGCATAACGTGTGGATGAGATGCCTAGGCCTGCTGTTCTGGCACTCATGTGTACGCACAGACGCCGTTGTTGCTGCCGCCTCTGCTGTGTCCGCAGTCGCCGACGTCACACGTCGCCGGTGCGACAGTAGGTGGTGGTGTGGGCCGCGTGTGCTGCACTCGGCCTGAACGCTAACGCTTCGCAGTGCGACGCGGCCCGGTCCGCGGAGAACGACTGTTACACGCAGACGAATGCACGAAGAGTATTCGTACGTCTCTTATTGTCACAGTAACCTCTGCACGGATTAGAATCACTCACAGTGAAACTGGTGCCATTTCACGCACTCGCTACCGAAAGCGAACGTTAGTTGATTCTGTTTTCTACCACAAATACGTAATGCGACCAGAGCGGACATTAACTCACCACCTACACGGCGGTGTGCAGGGTGGGGGATGGAGGAGATGAGCAGAGGGAGGGTAAAAGAGGAGATGGGCTAACAGAATAAGTACACACGCGGGATACGCTGCGTCGTCAGCTAGTGGCTACATATTTCACAAGTCTTTGATGCACTGTCGCTCTTTTAAGCCTCAAATAAAGTAAAGCTAGGGCAGTTATACATGGACAGAATATAACGAGACAGTTAATTTAAAATTAAAATTTGCAACAAGCACGAATGAAGGAAACTACTTTTTTCACCTTTCTGACGACATTTGCAACCTTTGAATAATTTAAGTGAGAATGGTTTACTATTTACGCATTTAATAAAAAAAAAGTACTAAAAGGTATGTGCTAAGGTCTGATCAGGGTAGCTCCAGAAAATAAGGTCGGTAGTTGCCAACCGCAAGGTGGAACGAGTATAATATCTTTCAGTAGGAGGATCTTTGATGGTTAAGAGAGCCGGGCGGGCGCAGTAAAAAACCGAGGAGTCGCAGCTAGGTGCCCGGAGGAAGCAGACGTGTGGTGACAGCGTTAAGGTAGGTCGCTGCCCCTGACCAAACTTTAGCACGTAAATGAGAGAAGATATGTAATCATTGCAAATTGGTTTTTGTTAGATAATGTTCAGAGTTAGGATTTGTATGTCCAAGGTTTGACGCAGTAAGCGTTTTGTAAAATTTTTTTTGTAAGAGTGATTCGTGCTACAAAAATGTTTGAAATGGTGGGTTTTGTGTACGACTTAAAATTTTAACAATATATATATTGATATCAACATTGTGTTTAAATCTAACAGCCTGAATCATAATCCACATACTTTGCTTGTATTGAATATGAAAATGAGTAGTAAAGTTACCCACCAATGAAACAATGTAAAGAAAATGAGGCCTGTATGCAATATATATGTGCAATTCATGGTTTGAAAGCAACTAACGTTATCAGAGCAAAGTTAATTCAAATAACTAATTTTAAGCCATTTCAGAACTGGCGTTATTGAAGCCAAGATATAATTACATTAAGTAAACATTAGGGCCAAAAGTTAATTTTTCAATACCATCTTAATGCCAATGCAGAAACGGCATTATTCTCTCGAACTTGATTGCTGAGTCAAAAACATGTTGCATTTCTGGCAAAATGGAGGAGTGCAAGAAACAAGTTCACATGCGCAGTCAGATGCAGGTTTGTTGAAAAATTAAATTAGAACAATCTTATCAATGACACTTTCACAAAAAAGGTAACAATTTTGGTTAGATACTTTCAGTACGTTACGAAGTTGGCAATGAAAGCGTTAAATATTTTCAAGCATCGGTATCTGTCCAAGTTGTCGAACAACAACTAGACCACAGAGGTGGCCTTCTCCACGTGAATAGCCCTTACGTTTCCAGAGGTGCTGGAGAGGCTGGGGCAACAGCAGGTGGAGAGAATTCGCAGTTCCTCCCTCCAGTCTAAGCCTTTACAGCGAGATGCGTGAACGACCGTCGCCGCATCATTGTGGCCGCCAGCGCTCGCTCAGGCGCCTCTCGCATCCCTTTCCACCGCCACGGCGGCCAGCAGCAGCGACTGTGGTAAGGCGCAGCAGCCGTACCCTCTGCCGCGCCTCAGGTCGCTCAACATGCCGCTCTCGGCATCTTTCGCTTGATGCGGCGGACTCTCACCGTTGCACGAAAGCGGCACCAAGCCGAGTGCGACCTGGCAGAAGCGCCGACACCGCCGTCTTTATAACTCGAGCCTGCCTCAGCATTTCGTGAGCCGCAGTTCATAAGCTCGTGTCCCACCCGTAATGAATGAAGACGCCTTTAAAATGATCTTCCATGTTGCCTGCTCCGTCTGCGTTAGAAAGTAAGAACATGGCGAACTGAGGGCGTATCATGTCATTTCTGCAAACCCAGAATCTACTCCGTAGGAAACAACATGGATTCCGGAAACAGCGATCGTGTGAGACCCAACTCGCTTTATTTGTTCATGAGACCCAGAAAATATTAGATACAGGCTCCCAGGTAGATGCCATTTTCCTTGACTTCCGGAAGGCGTTCGAAACAGTTCCGCACTGTAGCCTGATAAACAAAGTAAGAGCCTACGGACCAGCTGTGTGGCTGGATTGAAGAGTTTTTAGCAAACAGAACACAGCATGTTGTTCTCAATCGACAGACGTCTACAGACGTTAAAGTAACCTCTGGCGTGACACAGGGGAGTGTTATGGGACCATTGCTTTTCACAATAGATATAAATGACCTAGTAGATAGTGTCGGAAGTTCCACGCGGCTTTTCGCGGATGATGCTGTAGTATACAGAGAAGTTGCAGCATTAGAAAATTGCAGCGAAATGCAGGAAGATCTGCAGCGGATTAGCACTTGGTGCAGATAGTTGCAACTGACCCTTAACATAGACAAATGTAATGTATCGCGAATACATAGAAAGAAGGATCCTTTATTGTCTGATTATATGATAGCGGAACAAACACTGGTAGCAGTTACTTCTGTAAAGTATCTGGGAGTATACGTGCGGAACGATTTGAAATGGAATGATCATATAAAATTAATTGTTGGTAAGGCGGGTACCAGGTTGAGCTTCACTGGGAGAGTCCTTAGAAAATGTAGTCCATCAACAAAGGAGGTGGCTTACAAAACACTCGTTCGACCTATACTTGAGTATTGCTCATCAGTGTGGGATTCGTACCAGGTCGGGTTGACGGAGAAGAGAGAGAAGATTCAAAGAAGAGTGGTGCGTTTCGTCACGGGGTTATTTGGTAAGCGTGATAGCGTTACGGAGATGTTTAGCAAACTCAAGTGGCAGATTCTGCAAGAGAGGTGCTCTGCTTCGCGGTGTAGCTTGCTGTCCAGGTTTCGAGAGGGTGCGTTTCTGGATGAGGTACTGAGTATACTGCTTCCCCCTACTTATACCTCGCGAGGCGATCACGAATGTAAAATTAGAGAGATTAGAGCTCGCACGGTGGCTTTCCGGCAGTCGTTCTTCCCGCGAACCATACGCGACTGGAACAGAAAAGGGAGGTAATGACAGTAGCACATAAAGTGCTCTCCGCCACACATGGTTGGGTGGCTTGCGGAGTATAAATGTAGATGTAGATATTAAGAATGCCTGCAATCATTTTCTTATATTCTGCTATAAGCATTCATTCTCGTAACGTAAACTGACATATTAAGAAATTTATCACCAAATAGACTACCTCCTTGCGGCAAAGAATATGGAATAAATAAATTTTAAATTTTTTGTAGTCGTTATTATCTATCGAGAAAGCTGGATGATGAAAATACAATGGTTAAGAAGATTAATCTGCTGTTTTCATATAAATGAACGTGAAAAAGTGCAGGTCTTGAAGAAGCTGCCACGTATTAGCAGCTTTCTTGGTGTGTGGAGGCGGAATTTGTGGCTGTCACTCGTCGTTGC
Organism: Schistocerca piceifrons; assembly: GCF_021461385.2. Classification (NCBI taxonomy): domain Eukaryota; kingdom Metazoa; phylum Arthropoda; class Insecta; order Orthoptera; family Acrididae; genus Schistocerca; species Schistocerca piceifrons. Next base: position 92,659,028 of record NC_060143.1, on the reverse strand, counting down.
GCACAAGGAATCCCTCGAGCGCGAGGTCGCAAAAGGCCAATGATGTTTACGATATTCGACGCCCCACATACTGGCTGCCATGCAATTGCAATTTTGGCTACTAATGGCAATAGGGGGCGGGACTAGGGGTATCCAATGGTGAATGGTGGGGCTACGGACAGCAGTTCTGCTGCTTGGTGGGGCTACGGACAGCACTTCTGCTGCTTGGTCGATGAATAACTCACAACAGTGCTACAGTGCTAGTGGTCTTGCTACAAAGCAGAGCAGTGGCAACGAGATATAAAGGAAACGTTGCCAAATATATTCAGCAACAGTTGTCGAATTTTTGGCGTCGACCTACATACGGAGAACCGATCATCATAATAAAATGAGGGAAATCAGAGCTCGCACGGAAAGATATAGAAGTTTCTTTTTTTGCTCGTGCTGTTCGAGATTGGAGTAACAGAGAATTATTGTGAAGGTGGTTCAATGACCCCCCCATCAGGCACTTAAGCGCGATTCGCAGAGTAGCCATGTAGCTGTAGATGTGGATGAAAGGACCCAAGGAAAGAAATGGAAGGTGAAATATTAGCGTTTCTGTAAGATGAGTCAGTGGAATGTGTGGTGTCGTATACGCTAGATTCTGCGGACAATGTACATTAGGAGCACAGTGATGACGGTACTTGCTTAACAAGTGAAAGTGGTATAGCCGAGCCATGTAGTTCATCATTTTTGTCGGACAGGGAGCAGCAAATCCCGTCTCCAGTAAGCATCTACATCTACATCTACATTTATACTCCGCACGCCACCCAACCATGTGTGGCGAAGAGCCATGTAGTTCATCATTTTTGTCGGACAGGGAGCAGCAAATCCCGTCTCCAGTAAGCATCTACATCTACATCTACATTTATACTCCGCACGCCACCCAACCATGTGTGGCGAAGAGCACTTTACGTGCCACTGTCATTACCTCCCTTTCCTGTTCCAGTCGCGTATGGTTTGCGGGAAGAACAACTGCCGGAAAGCCTCCGTGCGAGCTCTAATCTCTCTAATTTTACATTCGTGATCTCCTCGGGAGGTATAAGTAGGGGGAAGCAATATATTCGATACCTCGTCCAGAAATGCACCCTCTCGAAACCTGGACAGCAAGCTACACCGCGATGCAGAGCGCCTCTCTTGCAGAGTCTGCCACTTGAGTTTGCTAAACATCTCCGTAACGCTGTCACGCTTACCAAATAACCCCGTGACGAAACGCGCCGCTCTTCTTTCGATCTTCTCTATCTCCTCCGTCAACCCGACCTGGTACGGATCCCACACTGATGAGCAATACTCAAGTATAGGTCGAACGAGTGTTTTATAAGCCACCTCCTTTGTTGATGGACTACATTTTCTAAGGACTCTCCCATTGAAGCTCAACCTGGTACCCGCCTTACCAACAATTAATTTTATATGATCATTCCACTTCAAATCGTTCCGCACGTATACTCCCAGATACTTTACAGAAGTAACTGCTGCCAGTGTTTGTTCCGCTATCATATAATCATACAATAAAGGATCCTTCTTTCTACGTATTAGCAATACATTACATTTGTCAATGTTAAACGTCAGTTGCCACTCCCTGCACCAAGTGGCTATCCGCTGCAGATCTTCCTGCATTTCGCTGCAATTTTCTAATGCTGCAACTTCTCTGTATACTACAGCATCATCCGCGAAAAGCCGCATGGAACTTCCGACACTATCTACTAGGTCATTTATATCTATTGTGAAAAGCAATGGTCCCATAACACTCCCCTGTGTCACGCCAGAGGTTACTTTAACGTCTGTAGACGTCTCTCGATTGAGAACAACATGCTGTGTTCTGTCTGCTAAAAACTCTTCAATCCATCCACAAAGCTGGTCTGATATTCCGTAGGCTCTTACTTTGTTTATCAGGCTACAGTGCGGAACTGTATCGAACGCCAAATAAGGGAGTTCAGTTTCACACAGTCGCTGTTTCCGGAATCCATGTTGATTCCTACAGAGTAGATTCTGGGTTTCCAGATACGACGTGATACGCGAGCAAAAAACATGTTCTAAAATTCTACAACAGATCGACGTCAGAAATATAGGTCTATAGTTTTGCGCATCTGCTCGACGACCCTTCTTGAAGACTGGGACTACCTGTGCTCTTTTCCAACCATTTGGAACCTTCCGTTCCTCTAGAGACTTGCGGTACACGGCTGTTAGAAGGGGGGCAAGTTCTTTCGCGTACTCTGTGTAGAATCAAATTGGTATCTCGTCAGGTCCAGTGGACTTTCCTCTGTTGAGTGATTCCAGTTGCTTTTCTATTCCTTGGACACTTATATCGATGTCAGCCATTTTTTCGTTTGTGCGAGTATTTAGAGAAGGAACTACAGTGCGGTCTTCCTCTGTGAAACAGCTTTGGAAAAAGGTGTTTAGTATTTCAGCTTTACGCGTGTCATCCTCTGTTTCAATGCCATCATCATCCCGGAGTGTCTGGATATGCTGTTTCGAGCCACTTACTGATTTAACGTAAGACCAGAACTTCCTAGGATTTTCTGTCAAGTCGGTACATAGAATTTTACTTTCGAATTCACTGAACGCTTCACGCATAGCCCTTCTTACGCTAACTTTGACATCGTTTAGCTTCTGTTTGTCTGAGAGGTTTTGGCTGCGTTTAAACTTGGAGTGAAGCTCTCTTTGCTTTCGCAGTAGTTTCCTAACTTTGTTGCCGGCCGGTGTGGCCGTGCGGTTCTAAGCGCATCAGTTTGGAACCGCGTGACCGCTACGGTCGCAGGTTCGAATCCTGCCTCGGGCATGGATGTGTGTGATGTCCTTAGGTTAGTTAGGTTTAAGTAGTTCTAAGTTCTAGGGGACTGATGACCTCAGTAGTTAAGTCCCATAGTGCTCAGAGCCATTTGAACCATTTTTGAACCTAACTTTGTTGTTGTACCACGGTGGGTTTTTCCCGTCCCTCACAGTTTTACTCGGTACGTACCTGTCTAAAACGCATTTTACGATTGCCTTGAACTTTTTCCATAAACACTCAACATTGTCAGTGTCGGAACAGAAATTTTAGTTTTGATCTGTTAGGTAGTCTGAAATCTGCCTTCTATTACTCTTGCTTAACAGATAAACCTTCCTCCCTTTTTTTATATTCCTACTAACTTCCATATTCAGGGATGCTGCAACGGCCTTATGATCACTCATTCCCTGTTCTGTACATACAGAGTCTAAAAGTTCGGATCTGTTTGTTATCAGTAGGTCCAAGATGTTATCTCCACGAATCGGTTCTCTGTTTAATTGCTCGAGGTAATTTTCGGATAGTGCAATCAGTATAATGTCACTCGATGCTCTGTCCCTACCACCCGTCCTAAACATCTGAGGGTCCCAGTCTATATCTGGTAAATTGAAATCTCCACCTAAGACTATAACACGCTGAGAAAATGTATGTGAAATGTATTCCAAATTTTCTCTCAGTTGTTCTGCTACTAATGCTGCTGAGTCGGGAGGTCGGTAAAAGGAGCCAATTATTAACCTAGCTCGGTTGTTGAGTGTAACCTCCGCCCATAATAATTCACAGGAACTATCCACTTCTACTTCACTACAGGATAAACTACTACTGACAGCGACAAACACGCCACCACCGGTTGCATGCAATCTATCCTTTTATAAACACCGTCTGTGCCTTTGTAAAAATCTCGGCAGAATTTATCTCTGGCTTCAGCCAGCTTTTCGTATCTATAACGATTTCAGCTCAGTGCTTTGTATCAGCGCTTGAAGTTCCGGTACTTTACCAACGCAGCTTCGACAGTTTACTATTACAATACCGATTGCTGCTTGGTCCTCTCGTGTCCTGACTTTGCCCCGCACCCTTTGAGGCTGTTGCCCTTTCTGCAGTTGCCCGAGGCCATCTAACCTAGTAACGTAGAAAACGGCAATCGTTATCCAAGGAGCGGGTACCAAACATAATTACGTACATGGAAGATCATTCGCAGATAGTAAAAAAAACAGTTACGAACAGATTTCGATTAAGTCCGCAACAATTTGACCGTGTAGTGCATAAGAAAAGCTATGGGTATGCAAGGGAGGACAAGGCACACTTGTTATAAAAACTGGTGTTTGCGGGTACAAGAATGCTAGATACGACTTCCAGGATGTGCATCGTGCTGATGTACTACATTATGTAAATCAGCACTATATAGATTACAGAGATTTCAAGGGAATCAGTGGATAGTAGCATAACTTCAAACAGTGCTACAGAATCGGAAGGCGTAACACAACGAAATTTCAAACAAAGAGTCAACTCGACGAAGCTCAGCAAGATGCGCAATAAGCCCGAAAATTTTTATGTGAGATAAACAGACTTACCCGATAGCTTAGTAACAAATTTGTTTTCAACCCGACCAATCGGGATTTGACGAGGGAATGTATAAGAAAGGACCCTGGAAATTAGAGGTATTAAGATAGATGTATCAAGATCAATTAACATTAATGTGTTAACGCATTCGTATACAATTATGACGATTGCTAATTTGGATGGTAAATTGGCTAGGAAATTATTTATGGCGCTGCGAGAAGTTAAAGGTGCCCCGCTCCCTACGATTCTTTCTCGTTTGAGTCATCTCGCAAGGGCAGTAGAGAATATTTACGTCAGAGTGGGAAAATGGGCGTAAGAGAGCCACAACTGTGGTATGAGTACTGCTTTTGGCCAACAGCCGGCAAAAATAATTGGATTTTGCTTCATTTATGGTCTACGTACAAAAATCGTACTCGTTTAGAGCAAACTATCTTTCCTGAAAAGTGTGTTACATTGCAGTTCATACCCCCGGGAACCATTGCACAAATTCAACCTCTGGATGTTTGTCTTTTTCCGTGCCTATGAAACATATTGTAGCTCTATCTGCAGCTACGCCTTAAAAGATAGCCAGTTTCACGTTAAGCTCTACGACAGAGTGTTTCGTATTCGGCTGCATGCCATCACATTCCATCAGCTCTCATCACGTCGTTACATCAATATGATTCTACATATGATCCAGTCTTTGGATATGTAGCAGAACGTCGTGCACGGTTTGTAACCCCCAAGGAATTCGCCTTCTATCGTGATGGTGAACCTTTGTGATCACTGTGGCGCGCAGTTTTTTATTCGGTGTCTATGGCGCAAATTAATGGTTTGCTTTGAACATTTTTTGGATGTCGATGAGGTACATTTTGTGAAGTGTAATACATACACTACTGGCCATTAAAATTGCTACACCAAGAAGAAATGCAGATGATAAACGGGAATTCATTGGACAAATGTATTATACTAGAACTGACATGTGGTTACATTTTTACGCAATTTGGGTTCATAGATCCTGAGAATTCAGTACCCAGACCAACCACGTCTGGCCGTAATAATGGTCTTGATACGCCTGGGTATTGAGTCAAACAGAGCTTGGATGGCGTGTACAGGTACAGCTGCCCATGCAGCTTCAACACGATACCACAGTTCATCAAGAGTAGTGACTGGCATATTGTGACGAGATAGTTGCTCGGCCACCATTGACCAGACATTTTCAATTGATGAGAGATATGGAGAATGTGCTGGCCAGGGCAACAGTATCCAGAAAGGCCCGTACAGGACCTGCAACATGCGGTCGTGCTTTATCCTGCTGAAATGTAGGGTTTCGCAGGGATCGAATGAAGGGTAGAGCCACGGGTCGTAACATATCTGAAATGTAACGTCCACTGTTCAACGTGCCGTCAATGCGAACAAGAGGTGACCTAGACGTGTAACCAATGGCACCCCATACCATCACGCCGGGTGATACGCCAGTATAGCAATGACGAATACACGTTTCCAATTTGCGTTCACTTCGATGTCGCGAAACACGGATGCGACCATCATGGTGCTGTAAACAGAACCTGGATTCATCCGAAAAAATGACGTTTTGCCATTCGTGCACCCAGGTTCGTCGTTGAGTACACCATCGCAGGCGCTCCTGTCTGTGATGCAGCGTCAAGGGTAACCGCAGCCATGGTCTCCGAGCTGTTGCAAACGTCGTCGAACTCTTCGTGCATATGGTTGTTGTCTTGCAAACGTACCCATCTGTTGACTCAGGGATCGAGACGTGGCTGCACGATCCGTTACAGCCATGCGGATTAGATGCCTGTCATCTCAACTGCTAGTGATACGAGGCCGTTGGGTTCCAGCACGGCGTTCCGTATTACCCTCCTGAACCCACCGATTCCATATTCTGCTAACAGTCATTGGATCTCGACCAACGCGAGCAGCAATGTCGCGATACGATAAACCGCAATCGTGATAGGCTACAATCCGACCTTTATCAAAGTCGGAAACGTGATGGTACGCATTTCTCATCCTTAAACGAGGCATCACAAAAACGTTTCACCAGGCAACGACGGTCAACTGCTGTTTGTGTATGAGAAATCGGTTGGAAACTGTCCTCACGTCAGCACGTTGTAGGTGTTGCCACCGGCGCCAACCTTGTGTGAATGCTCTGAAAAGCTAATCGTTTGCATATCACAGCATCTTCTTCCTGTTGGTTAAATTTCGCTTCTGTAACACGTCATCTTCGTTGTTGTAGCAATTTTAATGGCCAGTAGTGTATATCTCATGCAAGGTTTATCTTTGCATCTTCCGGGCGATCATTTCCCGTCACCCTTGTGATGCACATGGCGGGTCATTAACAGCTAATATTCTTTTCTGTCATAAATGTTAACAAAAGTTTCAAATGAGTCTCATTAAAGATTGAACTTGTGTACTCGCAGTCTAGGGGTTCCTTGTGTGTGTGTGGAAGTCCAACGAGCCTTCTGCCACCAAACCGGAAAGTTTTTCTTTAGTCACACCTCACTGATGAACATTCTTTGCGAAGTAAGCGGTGAAGTGTATAACTCTCCAGTGTTGATGACTATGACGAGTGTATATACAAGCTATTGCGGTAACAACGGTCTACCGAGCTTAATGAATTGCTCGCTATACGCCACATACGTTGGTAAGTCGCACTTTATCTCCTTTATAACGGTCTGACATACTCTGTAATGAACTATGGAAATTTCCTTTTGGCTAACGTCTCACAATATGTGCTATAGAAATTAAGTGCAATTCTGTATCGGGCAACGCTTAGGAGTAATTTATACTGATCAGATTTCCGCATTTTGTTTCTCTGCATATTTCAAGACGAGAGGCATACCTGTATCAGGAACAGCAGTGGTGAATACTACAACAGGAAAAATGATTGGCATTTGCTTCAGCTTAGCCTAACATATCAACAAAATCGTGGAACTACAAGAAGAATGTTGTGAGATGACATGCGACATGAATTACATGGAGGACGTCGGTACAGGCATGTTACCAAGCAGATCTGTATCTAGAAGATGACAGCTATGTGAACAGAAGCTGACAGCGTTATGAACCACGTTATTTTGCTTGGAATAAGTATGTTCTATACCAAAATACGCAGACGTGGAAACTTCTAGTTAAAATGGACCTACCAGTGCCAACAAACTAAAAACCCTAATGAGTTAGAAGAGTATGGAAAATAATTATGTATTACCATGTTTCCTGCAAGAGGTAAGCTTATTACCGCTGTACTGAATACGGTAGATTCTAAATTGTTCATATACTAAGCAACTGTACACTTTGCATTTTATTCTGTTAAGTAGTAGCTAAAATAAACGTTGTGCGCAATAAGGTAAGACAGTTTAAACTTCACATGTACGCAAGCATCTTTCAGTTTCTACATTTAAATGTCGCTATCTCTCCTTCTGACAATATTCCCTTAATATATTGGTACACAAAAGAAAATCAAATAGAAATAAGTTAGTTTTGAAGTATGAAATATTTTCCTTGGTACTGTGTACTGTGAGTCCTTGGGAAAGAGGCTCCTGATCCAACCTATGTCAGTATACTGAAGAACTCCTACGTCAGTGCTATACTTCCATTGCACTACTTCAGCATACTGAGAAAAAAGAAATGAAAGAGAGAGTTGAGAGAGGACGAGCCATTCTCTCACTTCTTTTCATATTCAGGGCTATTCTTTAATGTTGTTAATACACCCCAGACACAATTTTATGTGAAACGACAGGATATTATCAAGATGAGAAGGCGCTGATGGGAGCATGTACTTTGTTAATGCACGCAGGATCCTTAAGGTAGCTCTCCTTCCAATAGTATTTTCTGGAGTTGAGAGTATGCAGGCAATTTGGTTGTTGTTGTTGTGGTCTTCAGTCCTGAGATTGGTTTGATGCAGCTCTCCATGCTACTCTATCCCGTGCAAGCTTCTTCATCTCCCAGTACTTACTGCAACCTACATCCTTCTGAATCTGTTTAGTGTATTCATCTCTTAGTCTCCCTCTACGAGTTTTACCCTCCACGCTGCCCTCCAGTATTAAATTGGTGATCCCTTGATGCCTCAGAACATGTCCTACCAACCGATCCCTTCTTCTGGACAAGTTGTGCCACAAACTCCGCTTCTCCCCAATTCTATTCAATACCTTCTCATTAGTTATGTGATCTACCCATCTAATCTTCAGCATTCTTCTGTAGCACCACATTTCGAAAGCTTCTATTCTCTTCTTGTCCCAACTATTTATCGTTCATGTTTCACTTCCATACATGGCTACACTCCATACAAATACTTTCAGAAACGACTTCCTAACACTTAAATCTACACTCGATGTTAACAAATTTCTCTTCTTCAGAAACATTTTTCCTGCCATTGCCAGTCTACATTTGATATCCTCTCTACTTCGACCATCATCAGTTATTTTGCTCCCCAAATAGCAAAACTCCTTTACTACTTTAAGCGTCTCATTTCCTAATCTAATTCTCTCAGCATCACCCGACTTAATTCGACTACATTCCATTATCGTCGTTTTGCTTTTGTTGATGTTCATCTTATATCCGCCTTTCAAGACACTGTCCATTCCGTTCAACTGCTCTTCCAAATCCTTTGCTATCTCTGACAGAATTACAATATCATCGGCAAAACCTCAAAGTTTTTATTTCTTCTCCATGGATTTTAATACCTACTCCGAACTTTTCATTTGTTTCCTTTACTGCTTGCTCAATATACACATTGAATAGCATCGGGGAGAGGCTACAACCCTGTCTCACTCCCTTCCCAACCATTGCTCCCCTTTCATGCCCCTCGACTGTTATAACTGCCATCTGGTTTCTGTACAAATTGTAAATAGCCTTTCGCTCCCTGTATTTTACCCCTGCCACCTTTAGAATTTGACAGAGAGTATTCCAGTCAACATTGTTAAAAGCTTTCTCTAAGTCTACAAATGCTAGAAACGCAGGCTTGCCTTTCCTTAATCCTTGTTCTAAGATAAGTCGTAGGGTCAGTATTGCCTCACGTATTCCGATATTTTTACGGAATCCAAACTGATCTTCCCCGAGGTCAGCTTCTACCAGTTTTTCCATTCGTCTGTAAAGAATTCGCGTTAGTATTTTGCAGCCGTGACTTATTCAAAAAAATGGTTCAAATGGCTCTGAGCACTATGGGACTTAACATCTGAGGTCATCAGTCCCCTAAAACTGAGAACTACTTAAACCTAACTAACCTAAGGACATCACAAACATCCATGCCCGAGGCAGGATTCGAACCTGCGACGGTAGCGGTCACGCAATTCCAGTCTGAAGCGCCTAGAACCGCACGGCCACCACGGCCGGCTTGAGACTTATTAAACTGATAGTTCGGTAATTTTCACATCTGTCAACACCTGCTTTCCTTGGGATTGGAATTATCATATTCTTCCTGCAGTCTGAGGGAATTTCGCCTGTGTGATACATCTTGCTCACCAGATGGTAGAGTTTTGTCAGGACTGGCTCTCCCAAGGCTGTCAGTAGTTCTAATGGAATGTTGTCTATTCCCGGGCCCTTGTTTCGACTCAGGTCTTTCAGTGCTCTGTCAAACTCTTCACGCAGTATCATATCTCCCATTTCATCTTCATCTACCTCATTTTCCATTTCTATAATATTGTCCTCAAGAACATCGCCCCTGTATAGACCCTCTATATACTCCTTCCACCTTTCTGCTTTCCCTTCTTTGCTTAGAACTGGTTTTCCATCTGAGCTCTTGATAATCATTCAAGAGGTTCTCTTTTCTCCAAAGGTCTCTTTAATTTTCCTGTAGGCAATATCCATCTTATCCCTCATGAGATAAGCCTCTACATCCTTAAATTTGTCCTCTAGCCATCCCTGCTTAGCCATTTTGCACTTCCTGTCGATCTCATTTTTGAGACGGTTGTATTACTTTTTGCCTGCCTCACTTACTTCATTTTTGTATTTTCTCCTTTCATCAGTTAAATTCAGTATCTCTTCTGTTACCCAAGGATTTCTACTAGCCCTCGTCTTTTATCTACTTGATCCTCTGCTGCCTTCACTATTTCATTCCTCAAAGCTACCCATTCTTCTTCTACTGTATTTCTTTCCCCCATTCCTGTCAATTGTTCCCTTATGCTCTCCCTCAAACTCTGTACAACCTCTGTTTGTTTCAGTTTATTCAGGTCCCATCTCCTTAAATTCCCACCTTTATGCAGTTTCTTCAGTTTTAATCTACAGTTCATAACCAATTGATTGTGGTCAGAGTCCACATATGGCCCTGGAAATGTCTTACAATTTAATGCCTGGTTCCTAAATCTCTGCCCTATATTATATAATCTATCTGATACCTTCTAGTGTTTCCAGGATTCTTCCATGTGTACAACCTTCTTTTATGATTCTTGAACCAAGTGTTAGCTATGATTAAGTTACGCTCTGTGCAAAATTCTACCAGGCGGCTTCCTCTTCCATTTCTTAGCCCCAATCCATATTCGCCTACTACGTTTCCTTCTCTTCCTTTTCCTACTGTCGAATTCCAGTCACCCATGACTATTAAATTTTCGTCTCCCTTCACTACCTGAATAATTTCTTTTATCTCATCATACATTTCATAAATTTCTTCATCATCTGCAGAGCTTGTTGGCATATAAACTTGTACTACTGTAGTATTCATGGGGTTCGTGTCTATCTTTGCCACAATAATGCGTTCACTATGCTGTTTGTAGTAGCTTACCCGCACTCCTATTTTTTTATTCATTATTAAACCTGAATGAGATTTTCACTCTGCAGCGGAGTGTGCGCTGATATGAAACTTCCTGCCAGATTAAAACTGTGTGCTGGACTGAGACTCGAACTCGGGAACTTAGCCTTTCGCGGGCAAGTGCTCTACCAACTGAGCTACCCAAGCACGACTCACGCCCCGCCCTCACAGCTTTGCTTTTGTCAGTATCTCGTCTCCTACCTTCCAAACTTTACAGCAGCTCTCCTGCGAACCTAGCAGAACTAGCACTCCTGAAAGAAAGGATATTGTGGAGACATGGCTTAGCCACAGCCTAGGGGATGTTTCCAGAATGAGATTTTCACTCTGCAGCGGAGTGTGAGCTGATATGAAACTTCCTGGCAGATTAAAACTGTGTGCTGGACCGAGACTCGAACTCGGGACCTTTGGCTTTCGCGGACAAGTGCTCTACCACCTGAGCTACCCAAGTTCGAGTTCGAGTCTCGGTCCAGCACACAGTTTTAATCTGCCAGGAAGTTTCATTATTAAACCTACTCCTGCATTACCCCTATTTGATTTTGTATTTATAACCCTGTATTCACCTGACCAAAAGTCTTGTTCCTCCTGCCACCGAACTTCACTAATTCCCACTATATCTAACTTTAACCTATCCATTTCCCTTTTTAAATTTTCTAACCTACCTGCCCGATTAAGGCGTTCTGACATTCCACGCTCCGATCCGTAGAACGCCAGTTTTATTTCTCCTGATATCGACGTTCTCTTGAGTAGTCCCCGCCCGGAGATCCGAATGGGGGCTATTTTACCTGTTGTTGTTGTTGTTGTGGTCTTCAGTCCTGAGACTGGTTTGATGCAGCTCTCCATGCTCCTCTATCCTGTGCAAGCTTCTTCATCTCCCAGTACCTACTGCAACCTACATCCTTCTGAATCTGCTTAGTGTATTGATCTCTTGGTCTCCCTCTACGATTTTTACCCTCCACACTGCCCTCCAATGCTAAATTTGTGATCCCTCGATGCCTTAAAACATGTCCTACCAACCGATCCCTTCTTCTAGTCAAGTTGTGCCACAAACTTCTCTTCTCCCCAATCCTGTTCAATACCTCCTCATTAGTTACGTGATCTACCCACCTTATCTTCAGCATTCTTCTGTAGCACCACATTTCGAAAGCTTCTATTCTCTTCTTGTCCAAACTATTTATCGTCCATGTTTCACTTCCATACATGGCTACACTCCATACAAATACTTTCAGAAACGACTTCCTGACACTTAAATCTATACTCGATGTTAACAAATTTCTCTTCTTCAGAAACGATTTCCTTGCCATTGCCAGTCTACATTTTATATCCTCTCTACTTCGATCATCATCAATTATTTTACTCCCTAAATAGCAAAACTCCTTTACTACTTTAAGTGTCTCATTTCCTAATCTAATCCCCTCAGCATCACCCGATTTAATTTGACTACATTCCATTATCCTCGTTTTGCTTTTGTTGATGTTCATCTTATATCCTCCTTTCAAGACACTGACCATTCCGTTCAACTGCTCTTCCAAGTCCTTTGCTGTCTCTGACAGAATTACAATGTCATCGGCGAACCTCAAAGTTTTTACTTCTTCTCCATGAATTTTAATACCTACTCCGAATTTTTCATTTATTTCCTTTACTGCTTGCTCAATATACAGATTGAATAACATCGGGGAGAGGCTACAACCCTGTCTCACTCCCTTCCCAACCACTGCTTCCCTTTCATGCCCCTCGACTCTTATAACTGCCATCTGGTTTCTGTACAAATTGTAAATAGCCTTTCGCTCCCTGTATTTTACCCCTGCCACCTTCAGAATTTGAAAGAGAGTATTCCAGTTAACGTTGTCAAAAGCTTTCTCTAAGTCTACAAATGCTAGAAACGTAGGTTTGCCTTTTCTTAATCTTTCTTCTAAGATAAGTCATAAGGTTAGTATTGCCTCACGTGTTCCAACATTTCTACGGAATCCAAACTGATCTTCCCCGAGGTCCGCTTCTACCAGTTTTTCCATTCGTCTGTAAAGAATTCGCGTTAGTATTTTGCAGCTGTGACTTATTAAACTGATAGTTCGGTAATTTTCACATCTGTCAACACCTGCTTTCTTTGGGATTGGAATTATTATATTCTTCTTGAAGTCTGTGGGTATTTCGCCTGTCTCATACATCTTGCTCACCAGATGGTAGAGTTTTGTCATGACTGGCTCTCCCAAGGCCATCAGTAGTTCTAATGGAATGTTGTCTACTCCCGGAGCCTTGTTTCGACTCAGGTCTTTCGGTGCTCTGTCAAACTCTTCACGCAGTATCTTATCTCCCACTTCATCCTCATCCACATCCCCCTCCACCTCCACAATACTGTCCTCAAGTACATCGCCCTTGTATAAACCCTCTATATACTCCTTCCACCTTTCTGCCTTCCCTTCTTTGCTTAGAACTGGGTTGCCATCTGAGCTCTTGATATTCATACAAGTGGTTCTCTTCTCTCCAAAGGTCTCTTTAATTTTCCTGTAGGTAGTATCTATCTTACCCCTAGTGAGACAAGCCTCTACATCCTTACATTTATCCTCTAGCCATCCCTGCTTAGCCATTTTGCACTTTCTGTCGATCTCATTTTAGAGACGTTTGTATTCCCTTTTGCCTGCTTCATTTACTGCATTTTTATATTTTCTCCTTTCATCAATTAAATTCAATATTTCTTCTGTTACCCAAGGATTTCTATTAGCCCTCGTCTTTTTACCTACTTGATCCTCTGCTGCCTTCACTACTTCATCCCTCAGAGCTACCCATTCTTCTTCTACTGTATTTCTTTCCCCCATTCCTGTCAATTGTTCCCTTATGCTCTCCCTGAAACTCTCTACAACCTCTGGTTCTTTCAGTTTATCCAGGTCCCATCTCCTTAAATTCCCACCTTTTTGCAGTTTCTTCAGTTTCAATCTGCAGTTCATAACCAATAGATTGTGGTCAGAATCCACATCTGCCCCTGGAAATGTCTTACAATTTAAAAGCTGGTTCCTAAATCTCTGTCTTACCATTATATAATCTATCTGATACCTATTAGTATCTCCAGGATTCTTCCAGGTATACAACCCTCTTTTATGATTCTTGAACCAAGTGTTAGCTATGATTAAGTTATGCTCTGTGCAGAATTCTACAAGGCGGCTTCCTCTTTCATTTCTTCCCCCCAATCCATATTCATCTACTATGTTTCCTTCTCTCCCTTTTCCTACTGACGAATTCCAGTCACCCATGACTATTAAATTTTCGTCTCCCTTCACTACCTGAATAATTTCTTTTATCTCATCATACATTTCATCAATTTCTTCATCATCTGCAGAGCTAGTTGGCATATAAACTTGTACTACTGTAGTAGGCATGGGCTTTGTGTCTATCTTGGCCAAAATAATGCGTTCACTATGCTGTTTGTAGTAGCTAACCCGCACTCCTATTTTTTTATTCATTATTAAACCTACTCCTGCATTACCCCTATTTGATTTTGTATTTATAACCCTGTAATCACCTGACCAAAAGTCTTGCTCCTCCTGCGACCGAACTTCACTAATTCCCACTATATCTAACTTTAACCTATCCATTTCCCTTTTTAAATTTTCTAACCTACCTGCCCGATTAAGGGATCTGACATTCCACGCTCCGATCCGTAGAATGCCAGTTTTCTTTCTCCTGATAACGACGTCCTCTTGAGTAGTCCCCGCCCGGAGATCCGAATGGGGGACTATTTTACCTCCGGAATATTTTACCCAAGAGGACGCCATCATCATTTAATCATACAGTAAAGCTGCATGTCCTCGGGAAAAATTACGGCTGTAGTTTCCCCTTGCTTTCAGCCGTTCGCAGTACCAGCTCAGCAAGGCCGTTTTGGTTATTGTTACAAGGCCAGATCAGTCAATCATCCAGACTGTTGCCCCTGCAACTACTGAAAAGGCTGTTGCCCCTCTTCAGGAATCACACGTTTGTCTGGCCTCTCAACAGATACCCATCCGTTGTGGTAGCACCTACGGTACGGCTGTCTGTGTCGTTGAGGCACGCATGCCTCCCCAACGGCAAGGTCCATGGTTCATGGGGG
Organism: Schistocerca piceifrons; assembly: GCF_021461385.2. NCBI lineage: Eukaryota > Metazoa > Arthropoda > Insecta > Orthoptera > Acrididae > Schistocerca > Schistocerca piceifrons. Next base: position 92,643,881 of record NC_060143.1, on the reverse strand, counting down.
GTTGCTCGGGGAGGTAGTGCAAATGAACTAGACGGGAGACATGCCACTCGTTGAGTTTGGTGACCGGCACAAAACCTATGTGGGGGCGGCTCTGTTTGTGCACTTTTGGACTTTACTGAGTTTTGATGGAAAGCGACGAGGAAAGAAATGGAGCTTCTAATTCAGACTCCAATATGGAGACGAGATTCTGTTCTTGACTTTTGTTATGAGTGGGTTGCAGTTGGGCCACTCGTCTTGAGTGGCAGTGGTCTTGGCTGGTGAGCCTGCGGTTAAGTCTTAGCTGTACCGATCGTGTGGACCTCAATCATCTCGGACAACTAGCTGTGCCGAGGACATTCTTATTCGTATCATGCCTGCCACCTTGAAATTTGCTTTGCGTACTGCCATCTAAGTGATCAAAATGGCCCATGGTATGACTGGCGAATGGGAGCGTCACACACTGAAATCTGCCGAGATTTCAGAGCTCCATCAGAGAGTAATTAAATCCGTCTGACAGATCGCCTGCCCGCGACTCTACATACTTCGTGCCCGCGATAACGAATTACGGCGCCGCGCATCGCTACGCTGCAGACGCTTGCACCACGACCGTCGCTTGAGTGAGTGCTACGCATCGAGAACGTAGTACGGTATTGCTGCTCCGGCTTGTTAGGGCGAACACAGTCACAGTCTCGCCACTTGTTCTCAGCTGCACCGATGCAGTGTAACTTCTGTGTAGAACAAATCCATAAAACTCTATTCAGCGTTAGACAACTCCCGATGCGTTATCCATGTTTTAAACCAGGACAAACGCATTAAAGAAGTAAACCTTAGTCTTTGCCAACCAAATGCCACCCAGTGGAACACTGATTATTTGTTGCTTCTATTTGTGTTTCCAACAATAAATTCATGATTTGTTTGTCATCTCACTTAACTTGTGTAATTTGTCCCCTTTTATGGTCAATAAACTCGAGCCATTTTTTTCTATAAAAGATTAATACCGTGTTGATATATTAACCACACATCACTAATTGACTACAATAATGATAGGGCCAGCATTTCATTAATATTCGTCAACATTCAAGTTTTATTTAAGATTTTGATAAAAGTTATAATTTGCAATGCAGGCTAGCGATCACAAGCAATGTTACAGGGCAGAATCAATTTAGCAGACGTGTGTCCTGATAGACAAGTGGAAGGCTTACAAGTTAAAGCTCTTACTGTCAGACCGTAAAATTGCAGTCACCTAAAGTCTTCCAAATCAAACCGCAAGAGCAGTGTAGTCTTGCAGACTCAACCAAAGAGACTCCATACCACCAAAAGAAATGATTGATTCCTATTATTCTGTGGGGAGTAACTAAATGGATGTAAGGTCTTGCCTTTGATTCTACTAATAATTTAATACAAGGGCCACCAGGTGCCTGAGCATATGTGGTAAATAAAAAAAAACAAAAAAAAAACAATCTAATGTATACTATGGACTCTAGGCAGCTCGGAAACTAGGCGATATAAAAGAAGATTTCACCAAGGAATTGTCATGAGAAACACTGCCCCTCACTTATTGGTATGACTGATGGCCTCGGTTAATCTACAGGGTGCGTCAAAAGAATGTATACACACTTTGAACTGTCATAGACAATTTATTTCCCGTTCTACAAGGTTAAATATCTGTGAGAAAGTAATGTTAGGTTTCTTCAACAGATGGCAGCAATGGCAAGGAAGTAACTGAAACATGGCGGACGTGCCTTTGAGCTTTGAAGCGCGGAAGCAGATAATTAAGTGGTACTGGAAGTTTGAGAATGTAGCTGCGGTTCGAAGACAATGGAGAAGTGAGTATGGTACAGAACCACCTTCAAGGTTAACAATTACACGTCTACGAGACAAATTCGAAATTCATGGAACAGTGTGTGATGTGCATAAAGGTCGATCAGGGCTACTTCATATAGCTACAAGTGATGATTCCACAACTGCGGTCTTGGAACTGTTTCAGCGTTCGCCTCAAAAATCTTCAAGGCAAGCGGCACGTGAGAGTAATGTAAGTGCTAGTAGTGTGCTACGCATTCTGAAGAAAGGCAAGTTGTGTGTGTACATTCCAATGCTGGTGCAACAGCTAAGTGACGACGATCCAGATCGAAGGTTAGAATTTTGTGAATGGGTTCAGGAGATGGTGAGACGTGAACCGGGATTTATGGGTAGCATAATTTGGTCGGATGAAGCCCAATTCAAACTCAATGGAACTGCCAATAGTCACAATTGTGTGTACTGGGCTGAAGATAATCCTCACATTACAGTTGACAAGGCTGTGAATTTGCCTGGTGGGTAAATGTATGGTGTGGTTTGTCTGCAAGGGGACTCATTGGGCCTTTCCGCTTTGAAGGTACTGTTACTGGAGAAACGTACCTAACAATGCTTGCTGACTCCATATTCCCTGCCATTCGTGCAATATATGGGAAGGATGAGTTTTATTTCCAACAAGATGGCGCCCCGCCGCACTATCATAGGGACGTACGAGCATACCTGGATCACAATGTGCCAAGCCAGTGGATAGGACCCAGGGGACCAATCGAGTTTCCTGCACGCTCTCCAGACCTCACGCCGCTGGATTTCTTCTTATGAGGCACAGTAAAAGATGAGGTGTACAAACGTAAACCACGTAACCTGGACACACTTTGGAATGAGATTCAGGCGGTGTGCGCAAAAATCTCATTGGACACTTTGGTACGACGTACGGAATCAGTGGTGACTCGTACTCAGAAATGTATTGATGCTGAAGGCCACCAGTTTGAACATTAATCACATTTGCAAAGTACATTTATTTTTCCAGTTGGACTTTAAGCTTTCTATTTCCAGAAATTTAACATTGTAGAACGGGAAATAAATTTTCTATGACGCTTCAAAGTGTGTATACGTTTTTTTGACGCACCCTGTATATTCAATTCACGTGGGGGTTAATCAGTTACCGAAATGACATCTAGAGGAATTCGATCACTGCTCATTTATTTTAAGAAGAATTACCCACATGGATAAAATAAAACATGGTGAATGCTTCGTTCAAAAGTAACAAGAAATACTGTAACAAGTAAGATGGGTCTGGAAGGTACTGAGAAACATAATGTAAAAGAGGCATTACTTTCGGACATCGCGACCGACTCGACTTTGAATGATGTGGCAGACAAAACTGTGTTACCCTTGATGTTATGGAGAGATGATGCAGACACCAGAATTGACACGTGCACCAGGGGAATTAACGAACAAGTCAGTGATAATTCACGATTCACTGCAACAAACGCCAAGTCGAGAATGAATTGAAATGAAAAATATAGAAACATGACTACCGCTATGAAACCACTCTAACTTGATCGCATGGTCCCTAAACTTGACACGATTCTAATCTCAATTTCAGCGAAAACACCATTTGGCTGCCACCTCAGATATGGAACAAAGGCCAACCGGTCCCCACAGGTCTCAGAAACAGGAAAATGCTGTTCTCTGCCGCTCTCCGAATCAGAACCTTCTCTCTACCACCCTCTCGAACAGAATGTTCTCTGCGAAAGTCTCCGGAAACCGAAATTTCTGTGTACTCTTTCTTTTCGCAAACTCTAGCGTCTCAATAAAAATAATTTTGCCAGGGTCCACGTCATCCAACCAGGGTTCGAGCTTATTTGCCTCACCTATCGGAAAAGGGAGTCCCCTCCTCTCGTCTTACCCCTCCACATATAAGCGGCCAGTGAGAACTCTAGTTTAGACGTTAGGCCACGAGACACCAGCAAATGCAAATGCTCGTTCCCCCCGACCTCCCTCCTCCCCCGCTACCATCCTGCTTATTTTTCGAAAGTGTCTCAACTCTTCCCGAACCGAGGTCGTAACTTGGTACCTACTCAGCCGCCTGTCTACCTTCACCAGGCGCCAGTATGCTCGCCTCGAGGCGTAAACAGGCTTTAGTCTCCGAGCTGTCGTTTCTGGTCTTGAAACATCCCCTTAGAAAAATTTATGAATTACTGTGCTGATAAACCTCTTACGTTATTTGATTTTCAAACAGCTGAGCAGAACTGAACGTACTCAGACATTTCTCTCTTTACTTATTCTGATCAACACTAAACTGACACACAATATTTTTAGCGCAACGCAATCTGACTTTCAATAATCCCTACAAAAGAATGGCCCTGACTAACAATAACCTATACCTTTCATGAAGCACATACCTCACAAAAATCTTCCTTACTCGAACTGCTGGAATACAGCGAGCGCCAAAACTGCCAGCTAAATAAAAGATTGTAACTACTGAAGGCACTAACTACTGATAGGCATAATTAGCAAATGAAAGATTTTGATAGAGAACAAACAATGTATTTACCTTAATAATGTTCAAAAGTCATCATGTACATATCAGTTCATGATATCCAACATTACAAATTTAGTCTTTCTGATGGACACACATCCAGATCGTCCACTCTCAAAATTCTGCCATCTCTGCCCCCGCATCCATCACTGCTGGCGGCTCACCTCCAACTGCTCAACGCTATGCGCTGTTCACATCCAACTGCCCAACACTACAATAGCGAATATTCCAACAATGCAAACCAGCCACAGACTTCACACAGCACAGTCAGTGATTTTCATATAGAGCGCTACGTGGCGTTACCAACATAAAGACCTAAACAACCTACTAACAGTCTGAAGCCGCCGCGTCTGCGAAAGGCGTGCCTCCGCCGTTGTATATATACAGGGTGGTCCATTGATCGTGACCGGGCCAAATATCTCACGAAATAAGCGTCAAACGAAAAAACTACTAAGAACGAAACTTGTCTAACTTGACGGGGGAATATGGCCGTGGTCCATGGAATTCTTCTATTCCTAACGTTTCGTCCAATACTACTTTGGACATCTTCAGAGGTATGGCTGGTCCTGCTGAGTCCTGCAGACTGACGAGTCGGGCGTCGGAGGGCGGCCTAAATACCGAGGAAAGTGGGCGTGGTCTAACTTGCACATAGTAGCAGAGAGAAAATTAGTCAAAGATAAAATGTAACTATCGATAATAGTTCGTCATAGATAAAAATCACTTATCGATTCTGTAACGCCATTGTCCATATCTCGCTTAATTTCAAGACCTCTTCTTTTCTATTAAAACTATCTTCATGTTCATAAATTTCAATAGCCTCCCTATACAGTCGTGGATAATAGTTCGTGGCAGCACTTAAAACTGTAGTTTCAGAAAACTTAACTACATGGTTACCTGACTGAAGTGCATGTTCCGCAACGGCCGATTTATCTATTTTTCCCAATCGGTAAAGACTTTTATGCTCCTTTACCCTCGTATTCACACTTCTTTTCGTAGTACCAATATAGACCTTGCCTCAGGTACACGGAATTTTATACACACCGCTAGATGATAATGGTGGCCTTCTATCTTTAACAGAACGAAGTACTTGTCCTATTTTTCTGGTAGGTTTGAATACCAGTTTCACTTTATGTTTCAGCAAAATTTTGCCGATTCGATCTGTAACCTTACTAATGAAAGGTAGACACCTTGTTCTTCCATTGCTGTGTACCATCCTTGTCCTTTGGACTGCTGTAATTAGGTCTTAAAACTCTATTAATTTCTTTGTTAGAGTACCCATTCTTTTCGAAGGCCTGTTTCAGATGATTCAGTTCCGTATCCCGATGTTCCGGCGTACAAATCAGTTTTGCCCTGTCCACTAAACTTTTGATTACACCTCTTCTTTGTTGTGGGTGATGATTGGAGTTCTTATGTAAGTATCTATCAGTATGTGTGCTCTTCCGAAACACTTTATGTTTTAGACTGCCATCGGACTGTCTCATGACTAACACATCGAGAAACGAAATAGCCTGGTGTTTTTCCACTTTAATGGTAAACTGAATTTTAGGGTTTATGCTATTAAGATCAAAAAATTCGCCTAAGGCTTTTTTACCGTGCGTCCAAACCACGAATGTGTCGTCTACATAACGATACCAACAACATGGCTTCTTATTTGCTTTATTCAACGCTAATTGTTCAAATTTCTCCATGTAAAAATTGGCAATCGCAGGGCTCAACGGGTTACCCATGGCAACACCATCCACTTGCTCACAAAACTTCTCATCCCACTGAAAGTGGCTAGATGTGAGACAGTGTCTAAACACAGCGGTCAAATCTTCAGGGAAAACTTCCGTTATGTAAACCATAACTTCATTGACCGGAATCATAGAAAACAGAGATACAATATCAAAACTGACCAGAATGTCTTCAGGAGCCTAGGTTAGATCTTCAATTTTCTCAATAGAATGACGTGAATCCCTCACATAAGAATCAGTCTTACCAATGTATGGTTGTAGAAGAGTAGCTAGATACCTCGATATTTGATAAGTAGGGGAATCAATCGCACTAACAATGGGTCTCAAAGGGAGATTTATTTTGTGAACTTTAGGTAAACCATAAAGTCTGGGACACTTAGCTTCACTCCTTAGCAAAACTTTTTTATCCTTCTGTGGAATGGAAATAGAAGACTTTATCAACGTATCAGTTTTCCACAAAATAACAGCCGTCGGGTCTCTTCTAAGTTTATTGTAATGTCCCGCCAGTAATAGATCCAAAATCTTACTTCTGTAGTCCTCTTTGTTCATCACCACAGTGGCATTGCCTTTATCAGATGGAAGAACAACTATACCTTCGTCCGCATTTAAATCCCTGAGGGCCTTTCTCTCCACCTTAGTTAAGTTACTCTATAATGGCTTATTATGGCATAAGACCTTTGTGATTTCAATACGAATTGCATTAGCAGTTGCCTTAGGGAGGGTTCGAATCCCTGCTTCCACATTCGCAATAATCTCTTCCACTGGTACATTCGTAGGAGTAGCAGCATAATTTTAATAGAAAAGAAGAGGCCTTGAAATTAAGCGAGATATGGACAGTGACGTTACAGAATCGATAAGTGATTTTTATCTATGACGAACTATTATCGATAGTTACATTTTATCTTTGACTAGTTTTCTCTCTGCTACTATGTGCAAGCTAGACTACGCCCACTTTCCTCGGTATTTAGGCCGCTCTCCGACGACCGACTCGTCAGTCGGCATGACTCAGCAGGACCAGCCATACCTCTGAAGGTGTCCAAAGTAGTATTGGACGAAACGTTAAGAATAGAAGAATTCCATGGACCACGGCCATATAACCCGGAAGGATTATCAAGAACAGTACCATCCAGTCGTGAAAGCCTTCATTGTATGATTGACGGGGGAAACCAGACGGCACTATGGTTGGCCCGCTGGACGGCGCTGCCATAGGCCAAACGGATATCAATTGCGATTTTTAAGACAGGAACCCCCATTTTTTATTACATATTCGTGTAGTACGTAAAGAAATATGAATGTTTTAGTTGGACCACTTTTTCCCTTTGTGATAGATGGCGCTCTAATAGTCACAAACATGTGGCTCAAAGTTTTAGACGAACACTTGGTAACAGGTAGGTTTTTTAAATTAAAATACAGAACGTAGGTACGTTTGAACATTTATTTCGGTTGTTCCAATGTGATACATATATCTTTGTGAACTTATCATTTCTGAGAACGCATGCTGTTACAACGTGATTACCTGTAAATACCACATTAATGCAATAAATGCTCAAAATGATGTCCATCAACCTCAATGCATTTGGCAATACGTGTAACGACATTCCTCTCAACAGCGAGTAGTTCGCCTTCCGTAATGTTCGCACATGCATCGACAATGCGCTGACGCATGTTGTCAGGTGTTGTCGGTGGATCACGATAGCAAATGTCCTTCAGCTTTCCCCACAGAAAGAAATCCAGGGACGTTAGATCTGGTGAACGTGCAGGCCATGGTATAGTGCTTCGACGACCAATCCACCTGTCATGAAATATGCTATTCAATACTGCTTCAACCGCATGCGAGCTATGTGGCGGACATCCATCATGTTGGAAGTACATTGCCATTCTGTCATGCACTAAAACATCTTGTAGTGACATCGGTAGAACATTATGTAGGAAATCAGCATACATTGCACCATTTAGATTGCCCGTGGATTTTCCATTGCCCCATAAGTGCATATTATGCCGGTTTACGTTACCGCTGTTGGTGAATGACGCTTCGTCTCTAAATAGAACGCGTGGAAAAAATCTGTCATCGTCCCGTAATTTCTCTTGTGGCCAGTGGCAGAACTGTACACGACGTTCAAAGTCGTCGCCACGCAATTCCTCGTGCATAGAAATATCGTACGGGTGCAATCGATGTTGATGGAGCATTCTCAACAGCGACGTTTTTGAGATTCCCGATTCTCGCGCAATTTGTCTGCTACTGATGTGCGGATTAGCCGCGACAGCAGCTAAAACACCTACTTGGGCATCATAATTTGTTGCAGGTCGTGGTTGGCGTTTCACATGTGGCTGAACACTTCCCGTTTCCTTAAATAACGTAAATATCCGGCGAACGGTCCGGAAACTTGGATGATGTCGTCCAGGATACCGAGCAGCATACATAGCACACGCCCGTCTGGCATTTTGATCACAATAGCCATACATCAACACGATATCGACCTTTTCCGCAGTTGGTAAACGGTCCATTTCAACACGGGTAATGTATCACGAAGCAAATACCGTCCGCACTGGCGGAATGTTACGTGATACCACGCACTTATACGTTTGTGACTATTACAGCGCCATCTATCACAAAGCGAAAAAAGTGATCCAACTAAAACATTCATATTTCTTTACGCACTATACGAATACGTAATAAAAAATGGGGGTTCCTATTTTAAAAAAAACGCATTTGATATCCATTTGACCTATGGTAGCGCCATCTATCGTGCCAACCATAGCGTCATCTGGTTTCCCCCTTCAAGCTAGACGAGTTTCGTTCTTTTTAGTTTTTTCGTTTGATACTTATTTCGTGAGACTTTTGGCCCTGTCACTATCAATGGACCACCCTGTATATTGTATTGTATATTGAACCAGGGACCTAGAAACGACGGTGAGGCTTCGTCCCGCCGTAGCTCTCAGTGGTCCACAACCCCACAACAGGCCACAGCAGTCCATCCACCTCACCGCCGTCCGACATCGAACCCAGGGTTACTGTGCTGTTCGGCCCCCAATGGACTCCCCGGGAAAGTCTCGTACCAGACGAGTGTAACCCCAATGTTTGCGTGGTAGAGTAATTATGGCTTACGCGTACATGGAGACAGTGTTTGCGCAGCAATCGCCGACATACTGTTACTTAGGCGAAATAAGGGAACCTAGCCCGCATTCGCCGAGGCAGATGCAAAACTGCCTTAAAAACCATTCACAGGCTGGCCGGCACAGCGGACCTCGACAGTAATCCGCCAGGCGGATTCGTGCCGGGCACCAGCACGCCTTCCCGCTCGGGAAGTAGCGCGTTAGACCGCGCGTCTAGCCAGATGAGCTGCCTCCGCCGTTACTGAGCGAAGTGTCCGCCCTGGCGTGCGGACGTGCCGCCGCGACCGAGCCCTGCCGGGCAGGGTGTGCAGGGCGACTACCGCCAGGCTCGTCACGTGACGCTACGCTGCTGTGTGGTGCGAGAGACACACGGAGTGGGCCGCCATGCCCTGTCCTACCCCGCCCTGGGAGGCATATGAGTCGTGAGTGAAAACTCAGCAATCCGACAAGGGAACCTCCCCATCGCACCCCCCTCAGATTTAGTTATAAGTTGGCACAGTGGATAGGCCTTGAAAAACTGAACACAGATCAATCGAGAAAACAGGAAGAAGTTGTGTGGAACTATGAAAAAACTAAGCAAAATATACAAACTGAGTAGTCCATACGCAAGATAGGCAACATCAAGGATAGTCTGAACTCGGGAGCGCGGTGGTCCCGTGGTTAGCGTAAGCAGCTGCGGAATGAGCGGTCGTTGGTTCAAGTCGTCCCTCGAGTGAAAAGTTGATTTTCTTTATTTTGGCAAATTTACGATCTGTGCGTTCGTTCATTGACGTCTCTAAAATGGTTCAAATGGCTCTGAGCACTATGGGACTTAACATCTGTGGTCATCAGTCCCCTAGAACTTAGAACTACTGAAACCTAACTAACCTAAGGACATCACACACAGCCATGCCCGAGGCAGGATTCGAACCTGCGACCGTAGCAGTCGTGCGATTCCGGATTGAGCGCCTGAACCGCTAGACCACCGCGGTCGGCTGACGTCTCTGTTCACTGTAATAAGTTTAGTGTCTGTGTTTTGCGACCGCACCGCAAAACCGTGCTATTAGTAGACGAAAGGACGTGCCTCTCCAATGGGAACCGAAAACATTTGATCGCAAGGTCATAGATCAACCGATTCCTCCACAGTAAAACACGTCTGATATATTCTATACGACACTGGTGACGGCATGTGCGTCACATGACAGGAATATGTTGTCGACCCTCCTAACTTGTACACTTGGCGAATGAGTAAAAAGATTCTTCTACGTTGCCCGATTTAGGTTTTCTTGTGGATGTGAAAATCACTCCCAAAAAAGTGATGAAAACATAAGAAATAAGAATTTGTCACATAAACTGCAACAAATGAATGCAACAGTTTCACAGTCGCACAGTTTTCTCTGTGCTCTATCAAAACATATGTTTTTAACGTTTTCAAATTTTTCAGTGTGTAGACCGTCAAATCCTGCATATGTCCAAGCAAATCTGAACATGTCCTGGAATTTTGGAGAGGAAAGTTGATTATATGTGAGTGCCTGAACTTTGATAATTGTCAGAAAATAAAAAATTAAACTTTTCACTCGGGGGAAGACTTGAACCAAGGACATCTCATTCCGCAGCTGCTCACGCTAACCACGGGACCACGTCGCTCCTGAGCTCACACTCTTCTTGATGTTGCCTATCTTGCGCATGGACTACTCAGTTTGTATATTTTGCTTATTTTTTTCATAGTTCCACACAACTTCTTCCTGTTTTCTCGATTGATCTGTCTTCAGTTTTTCAAGGCCTATCCACTGTGCCAACTTATAACTAAATCTGAGGGGGGTGCGATGGGGAGGTTCCCTTGTGAGTATTACCTCGTGTAGGAAAAACTGTTACTTCAGAAAGATCTGACCTGCTTCCTCCTTGACCTGTTACGTTGAGTATCACATTGTCTCCCTACATTCTATTAAAAGGAGCTAATTACAAGGGTGTGTGCAACTGTTCCTGCTCTGTTCACACTGCAATTACTGATAGAAACTAATCTTAACTGACTCTTAATTACAGCAGACGGATGTTGTCAAAGTGCAAGTAGCGAGACACGCAGCAGCATCTTAACGTGTTCATTTTATTAAGCTTCCTCTTTGTAGTCTGTTGTCAGGTCGGATTTTCAGTCAGTTGGATTAGGAAGGAAACGGGGAATGTGGTACCAGATTATCATTTAACAAACATGCAGACCTAAGGACAACCATGATACACTCATTTCCAAGAGGTTGGTTAAAATGACAAATATTTAGAAAGTGGCAAACCCTTTTGTACTCTTGTCATCACTCTAGTGTCACCGTCGCCACTGTTGAGTCTTGTAGTATCCTCTTTCTACAACAGAACTGCTCACATGTATTAACAGGGTTCTTTATTTACCTAAACAAGAGGCTGCTTGTCTTAAGAGAGTCCATGTTGTGGTAGAAGCTCTTCCATAATAGTCCACGTTACCCTCCAAGCTGGTGAAGTACAAGTCTCACTAAGAGATGAATGACAGACGCCAAACTAATATGCGAGTTGGTGCGCCAGTGACTGAGGTAGTGAGTGAGACTGAACCCTCGAGCCCGGGGCGGCTATCTAAATACTTGTGGTACAGAGGGCGTTGGCGGCGTATTGCTTGCGAGTCTGTCTTTGGCCTCTCTCCTGATAGGCGCGCTTGATCCAGCGTCTACTGTCGATCTTCTTGCTACATCTTTGCCGACCGATGTGCTGGCGTCAGCATACGCCAGCACAAACTCAATGAACAGTTTAGAAAAGCAATCATATATGACAGGCATCTGACAGATGTGTCAGCAGTTCTAGCGCAAATTTTCAGGTCAGCAAAGTATGGCGAACGGAGGCGCAATACGTGTTAACTGATCGTATCTCAAAGACTTTCACCTTTATACAGGCATTGTACAGTTTGGTTCTAATATAAATATCCTACAATAGTCGGTGGAAGAACTCAATAAATCATGTTTTATAGTGTGCCTCAAAATCAAGCCTAAAATGAGGCATAATATACACCAAGAAAAACAGTACAATGTAGTTATGAGATCTTAGAAGCTGTTGAATTTTTAAAGTTAGGAAAACTGAAAACAAAAACTGTATGGGCAGCAAAAAGAAAAAAAACTTTTAAAAAATTGACCCCGAATACCATTAGCAAACTAAAAAAGATATTCAAAAGTAGACTTCTGATGTGCCTGAAATGTAAAATTTACGATCAGAGTGCATCGCTAACTTTAGCTTGCGACAATTCTACATGGCCTTTAGCGCACACACTGTTCCCAAATTGTCGGTTACCCATCGAACGATGAAACAATGAGCCTTAGGATTTGCTAGGGACGACAGATAACAAATGAATTAGGGAACAGTTTGGAACTTAGGACGTTTCTGTGACTATAATGAAAATGAAGTGTAACTGACAGCTCGTGTAGCTAGGTGAGTGCATGTTAGAGGGATCAGGGGAGTTCATCCCTGGATTCCAAGAGAAAAAAAGGAGACCCTGACGTTGCGAGACTGGTAATATCAATAAGCCCAGTAAGCCATAGGAATAGAGTGGATGTGTAAACCAAGTGACGCAGATATGCTGGTGAACCTCTGGAGACTAGAAAAATCTACATCATGATAGACAACAGATATTAATTTGAAATAATTCCAGTTAGATCCCCCGAGAGAAATGACACTTATTTGTTGAACGAGGCAAATAATGAAAGTAAGCTGACTTTGCAATAAAATGTCAGAGGTAATGACTAACGTTAAACTGGAATAGATAAAAGAACAATTTTAGACGCCTCTAACATGATTCCAAAAATTTCGTCAGCTCGGGCATAAGATATTAGATCTTGTGTTTCCTCGTTTAAAGTACTGGGTCTGAATAATAAAATATCCTGATTGCACATCCAAGTTTTTCTGTCTTATAGATACTATAACTTTTGAATTCCGTGACAATTATATAATTTAATTGTAAATTATTAACATTGTTATTATTTATTAATTAATTATTAAATTATATAATTCAACTCTGTCTCTCTGCGAACAAAACAAATGTTTCATGATTATTTTATCATATGTGTTACTTTACCACATGTATACCTCAAGAGATATATCTGAACAGAAACCAGTAGGCTTTCTGAACTGGTGGGAAGTGACAATATAAACAAACAGTTGGTGCTTATGTTTGGAACTGACCTCCAGTACCAACAAATGAAACTAAATGTGCAGAAAGGTTTGAGCACAAAATCGATCACAGACTCATTTGCAACGCAAAATATCGGATATAGCGCCGTAATAGTTACGAGGTACAACGAACAAGTGAAATCTCTTAGACGAGGAAGTAAGGGACAGGGCAAAATTCACTGTTAAACTGTCAAATTCTTAATAAATGTAAGAAAGAAATAGCTTATTAAGCTGCTGTCTTACCCCTTTTCCATCTACCTGAAGCCCTTACCTCGTGTTATAAACAAGATTAACAAAACTGTCGTGCGATTAAATACATGATCATATTCTTCTTTCGACAGAGCGAGAAAGGAGAGATTGCCCAATACTGAAAGGCTAGTTATCTGCTTCCTAAAAATGACCAACGAATGCTTTATTAGCTTCACATACATCGTACAACGATGAAATAAAGACACTAGATTAAATTTGGAAGAAACAGAGAATCCTTGATCGCAAATACTATCCCTAAACGCATCACGAAGGAGGTCAGACGTGGTTTTTACTCTACATAATACTTTTTGCTACACCTGGAAGCTGTGCTTGGAGCATACAAATAAAGATGACAACACGTCCGTACTTATGTGAGAGCGTATCTGTCCTCTGAAAAGACCAAATACTGAACTGAATAGAGTGTGATAACTTTGGCAGTCGCTCGTGGGTTACGGAGAAGAGACAGCTGTAGGAAACGTGAGCCAGATACGAATCGCAGTTCCCCGGAGCGACATCTAAAATGCACCGCACCCTGCCTGCAGGCGGAACGCCGCTAAACTGCAGCCTCTTAGGCAGGCAGTCTGCGCCCTGCAGATGACCGCCTGCAATTTTAATGGCGCCACGACGCGTTGCGTAGCAGGTCACATTTCCGAGCCGCCTTCTGAAATTTCGAGCCAGCTGCGATAGCGATCGCCAGCTTTCAGGAACGCCCGCACGTGCTCACGTTCCGCAGGTCGACTCCTTGGCGCGCCCCACAAACACGAGACAAACTGCTGGACTGTGGTGCCCCGCCACCCGGCCACAGGCAGCTCCGTCTCATTTATCCTGTTACACGCCTCACCTAGCGGGTGGACCTTTTTATTTTTATTTTACACGTCAAGTTCCGTAGGACCAAATTGAGGGGCAAATCTCCAAGGACATGGAACGTCAGTACATCAAATTAGCACATAAAACTAATAACAGATAGCATAAAATGTTTATGAACCCAAAAAAGACAAACCATAAGTTTAGGTAAACGCAATCAACAATATAACACAGAAATGAGCTTAATCTTTGAAGGAACTCCTCGACAGAATAGAAGGAGTGACTCATGACGAAACTCTTTGGTTTAGATTGGAAAGCGCGTGGATTACTGCTAAGATTTTTGATTTCTTGTGGTAACTTATTGAAAATGGATGCAGCTGTATAGCGCACACTTAAGAGTCAAGGAAGTGCGGTTCAAATGCAGACTGTATTTCTGCCTAGTATTAACTGAATGAAAGCTGCTAATTCTTGGGAATAAGCTGATATTGTTAACAAGAAACGATACTAAAGGATATACAGGTTGTTCAAAGAGTCAGTATAAATTTGAAAACTTAATAAACCACGGAATAATGTAGATAGAGAGGTAAAAATTGACACACATGCTTGGAATGACATGGGGTTTTCTTAGAACAAAAAAAAGAAACTAAGGTCATAAAATGTCCGACAGATGGCACTGGACAGCAAAACGTCAGTGACTGCGCATGACAATCGTGTATAAAAGGAGCTGTAATGAGAGAGAGAATCAGATGCACCAGCAGTCGCAGCATGTTGACGCTACCTGAAAAGGCGCTTTTAGTGAAGCTGTATTATCAGAATGGGGGATGTGCTAGTTCAGCGTTACGATCCTATCGCCATAGGAAGGGGATTCGAACGGGTAAAGGTCCGTTGACAAATGCAGCTGTGGCGAGAATGATTTCGAAGTTCGAAGCCACGGGTTGTTTAGACGATAGACCCCGTAGTGACCGACAGAGCACAAGGCGTAATGCTGCTGAGACAGTTCAGGAAGAAATGGAGACTGTAGTGGGTTCGTCTATGCACGGGGAAGTCAGCGCTCGTGCAGTCGCACATCGCACCGGCATTCCATACACTACTGTTTGGTTGGCACTGAGGTGTACCCTGCGATGCTATCTACAAAATCCATCGGCATCATGAACTGCTACTTGGCAATTTAGTGAAGCGAAGGGGATTTGCGGTGTGGGCGTTTCAAAAGATGGCGGAAGATGACAATTGGTTGAGTAACGTGTTGTGAACCGACGAAGCTGATTTCACGCTCCGAGGGTCTGTCAACGCCCACAACTGCAGAACTTGGGCTACCGAAAATCCTAGAACTGTCGTGGAAACTCCATTGCATGAAGAGAAAGTCACAGTATGCGTTGGATTTACCACATCTACCGTTATCGGGACTTTTTGCTTCGAGGAAATGCGTGATTCTGGTTTTGTAGCTCTCTATCTACATTATTCCGAGATTTATTCAGTTTTCAAATTTATACTGACTTTTTGATCACCCGGTATGTATTGAGAGGCCAATCTCAGAATAGCCAGACTACTGAACAGGGGTCGACAAGAGGTTCGCGAACTTACACCACTTATTGCCCAAACCGGCCCTTTACTGAGCCAAAAGTATCCTTTGATAATGAAAAGAATTATCGCAAAATATAATACCATAGGTCATAAGCGAATGAAATAAGCAAAGTTGACTACTTTTCGTGTCAAACTATCACTTACTTCCGATACCGTTCGGATAGTAAAAATGGCAGCATTAAGTCTTTGAACAAGATCCTGAATGCGGATTTTCTACGACAATTTACTATCTATCTAAACACCCAGAAATTTGAACTGTTCAGTGTCGCTAATCATATGCCCATTCTGTGAAATTAAAACGTCGGGTTTTGTTATATTGTATGTTAGAAACTGTAAAAACTGAGTCTTACTGTGATGTAGCATTAGTTTATTTTCTACAAGTCATGAACTTACGTCAGGAACTGCACTATTTGAAACTGTGCCAACGTTGCAAACAACATCCTTTACTACAAGGCTAGTGTCATCAGCAAACAGAAATATTTTAGGATCACCTATAATACTAGAGGGCATATAATTTATATAAATAAGGAAGAGGGGTGGCCCCAGCACTCTTAACACTGTTTCTGTCCAGTAACGTATAACATGTTTCTCTGAGACTTCAGGTATTCATTGACAGAGATCGTGCAGTACAGAGAACAAAATCCCCGTGTTCGCGTTTCCAAATGGCCTTACGCTTTTCTTTTATCAGTAGGCCAACATGCAAATTTCACGTGATTCGCAGCACACATTTTTGCTAAAGACTGGATCGCGAAGTTGAGGTTACAGATTTTTAGTAAAAAGAAATACGTCTCCATGAACCTTCCGTAAGGGAACACTCTCTGACGTGCAAAATCTGCATAATGTTACTTTGTACGCTAAGCCGACCATAGACTATCATTCGTTAGTTAAATAGCGGTCAAGATGTTAACTTAGCGAATGTTCCATCGAGCAGGCAGGTGTGGCCAAGCGGTTAAAGGCGCTACAGTCTAGAACCGCGTGGCCGCTATGGTCGCAGGTTCGAATCCTGCCTCGGGCATGGATGTGTGTGATGTCCTTAGGTTAGTTAGGTTTAAGTAGTTCTAAGTTCTAGGGGACTGATGACCTTAGAAGTTAAGTCCCATAGTGCTCAGAGCCATTTTTTTTTGTTCCATCGAAGCACATATTCAGCCCACGCAAAATATTTCAAATAGTATTTTGTTGCAGCTATTAGGGAATACATTTTCCAGAATATTCATGTATTACTAAAGAATGACTGCAGCACTTTATACAACAGTCGACATTGAAGTTTTGATTATGATTATTGCAAGGGACAGAGAGTACTAATTTTTCGCCTACAAGAGAGACAGATATGGCAGTCTAGTGTCATTGGCTGTACGTGAACTTCATTAAAGTAATCGAGTGGTTTTGCATATGTTCCTTGGAATTTTATTAGTAAACTCTCGTTTTATTAATCCTGTTCAGCACCTCCAGGCTGCTTACATAGGATAACATGCCGGATTAACGATGCGGCGGCCAGAGAGGGGCGTTCAGCTGTTTCGTGAAGTCCACCTGGACAAACGCTCACCTTCGAAGCTGTATTGCCAGAGTGTCCAGGTGCTACATGACAGTCTCGTGTCCGTTAAGTTCCCGCTGTGCAGCTGGCTGAGTGAGAAGTAGCAGGTCTACAATCTGGGATACCGGAGAGCAGTGTGCCGGACCCGCTCTCCTCCATAGTGCAGCCGAATGACGGAGAGGATGACACGGCGACCGGTCGGTGCAGAACTGCCCGCTACAGCCCCTGTGGCACGCTGCAGTTTTGACAAAGAAGGCCACGTAGCAGCAGGACGCGGAGCTGGTACCTGAGCAAGTATAGTGACAGTTCTCCAGTTGTTCTTCAGGAATGAAATGCACCAACTGTGGAAACACGGAGAAACAAGCAAAGCACGGACACTGCAGGATATTCTCCGTCTACTGTGAGTCCATTAGGGACACAGCACAAGCTCAGATTGGCTGAGTCTGCGAAAAGTTTAATGACTGGGATGAAATCACGAAGGCGGTCCCACAGGGATTACTTTTTGGTCCACTTCTATTCCATAAGCAGACTCTTCTATTCCTTACACAGATTTATTTCGCTGCACGGGAACAAACCGTTGGAAATAACCCTGATAGAGAAAGGAGCAAAAAACTTCAAGTGGAGATGTGGCCGGAGGTGTGTTCCAAAGGGGGGAGGGGGGCAATCATGGTGGAGACAGTTCTTTGACGGTGTAGTTTCCAATGATAGAATGCACGTATGAGAACCCACCAGGGAAGTGGAAAAGTTCTGTCTGTACTAATGTTTTTGCTCCACACTCTGGAGGTCAGAGAGCTGGAACACCATGCAGCAATTGTCCCGTTACCCTTCATACCGCCGACGGCACATCTTCTGATAAAGGAGGCAGCGTCAGCTGAGGTAACAGTAGATATGGTTCTCGTGTGAGGCGTCGTGGAAGGATGACTGGTCCCACGAGGCAGCAGCCAATAATTACCACACACAGACTGAGGCTGAGCCAGTGCGACGGTTCGCTGCCACCATACCGTGGTGGATCTCTGTAGCCTACAGGTGGTGGGTAATGTGGAGGGTCTACAATGCCACTGCTCGTAAAGGAAACCTCGGATGTGAACAGGACTGGTAACAGAAATATCAGAGCCGTGGTGATCTGTGGGACGAACCAGCGACAAAACCATCGTCGCAGAAGTAAGTCCGTAGGCACTAAGGCCTGCACAGGTACAAAAGTTTGAAAATTTGTTCCTATAGGACGAAACGTCTGAGGTAATCGGTCCCTAGGCTTATACACTACTTAGTCAAACTAACACGCGCTAAAGACAAACACAAACATCCATGCCCTAGGGAGGACTCGAACCTCCGACGGGGGAGCCACGTGAACCGCGCCGCTACAGCGCCCGGCAACGCAAGTACAGACAGCTCTCTGACCTCCAGAGTGTGGAGCAAAAACATTAGTACAGACAGAACTTTTCCACTTCCTTGGTGGGTTCCCATACATGCATTCTGTCATGGAGAATATTCCGGCCGGTCTTGTGCCTTACGCAATGTTGGTGGGCTAGCAGTCTGGAGCTACCAGAAGGGTCACTGTCAGACGCAGCCGTCTCTCCTCCACCTGCAGCTGGGCGTACCTTCCTCTCGTAACGCATTACCCGTGTGCAGTCTTTCTGTCCCGTTACCCTCCCACCTTTCGTTTCCTGCAGGTTTCCCCCATTCAGCAAAACGTGCAACTCTACCAAGCAGAATTACTAATTTCTGCAGACTGTGCTGGTATTATAATAAATCACACTGCAGAAAAATCAACACGAAAAATCGTTGGTGACGCTTTTCAAAGAATTATTACGTGGTTCTCTCAAAGTGGACTCTAACGTACGAGGGCAGTTCAATAAGTAATGCAACACATTTTTTTTCTCGGCCAATTTTGGTTGAAAAAACCGGAAATTTCTTGTGGAATATTTTCAAACATTCCCGCTTCGTCTAGTATAGTTTCATTGACATCCGACAGGTGGCAGCGCTGTACGGAGCTGTTAAAATGGCGTCTGTAACGGATGTGCGTTGCAAACAACGGGCAGTGATCGAGTTTCTTTTGGCGGAAAACCAGGGCATCTCAGATATTCATAGGCGCTTGCAGAATGTCTACAGTGATCTGGCAGTGGACAAAAGCACGGTGAGTCGTTGGGCAAAGCGTGTGTCATCATCGCCGCAAGGTCAAGCAAGACTGTCTGATCTCCCGCGTGCGCCCCGCCGTGCACAGCTGTGACTCCTGCAATGGCGGAGCGTGCGAACACACTCGTTCGAGATGATCGACGGATCACCATCAAACAACTCAGTGCTCAACTTGACATCTCTTTTGGTAGGGCTGTCACAATTGTTCACCAGTTGGGATATTCAAAGGTTTGTTCCCGCTGGGGCCCTCGTTGTCTAACCGAACACCATAAAGAGCAAAGGAGAACCATCTGTGCGGAATTGCTTGCTCGTCATGTGGCTGAGGGTGACAATTTCTTGTCAAAGATTGTTACAGGCGATGAAACATGGGTTCATCACTTCGAACCTGAAACAAAACGGCAATCAATGGAGTGGCGCCACACCCACTCCCCTACCAAGAAAAAGTTTAAAGCCATACCCTCAGTCGGTACAGTCATGGTTACAGTCTTCTGGGACGCTGAAGGGGTTATTCTGTTCGATGTCCTTCCCCATGGTCAAACGATCAACTCTGAAGTGTATTGTGCTACTCTTCAAAAATTGAAGAAACGACTTCAGCGTGTTCTTAGGCATAAAAATCTGAACGAACTCCTCCTTCTTCATGACAACGCAAGACCTCACACAAGTCTTCGCACCCGAGAGGAGCTCACAAAACTTCAGTGGACTGTTCTTGCTCATGCACCCTACAGCCCCGATCTCACACCGTCGGATTTCCATATGTTTGGCCCAATGAAGGACGCAATCCGTGGGAGGCACTACGCGGATGATGAAGAAGTTATTGATGCAGTACGACGTTGGCTCCGACATCGACCAGTGGAATGGTACCGTGCAGGCATACAGGCCCTCATTTCAAGGTGGCGTAAGGCCGTAGCATTGAATGGAGATTACGTTGAAAAATAGTGTTGTGTAGCTAAAAGATTGGGGAATAACCTGGTGTATTTCAATACTGAATAAAACAACCCCTGTTTCAGAAAAAAAATGTATTGCATTACTTATTGAACTGCCCTCGTAATATTGAGGAATCACAGAATATTCAGTTCTGCACTAGAAGAAAAAATTCCGCACGGTATTAGCCGAGCGGTCTCAGGCGCTGCAGTCATGGACTGTGCGGCAGGTCCCGGTGGAGGTTCGAGTCCTCCTTCAGGCATGGGTGTGTGTGTTTGTCCTTAGGATAATTTGGGTTAAGTAGTGTGTAAGCTTAGGGACTGATGACCTTAGCAGTTAAGTCTCATAAGATTTCACACACATTTAAATATTTTTGAAGACAAAATGACTTATTACACTTTATTACACCTGTAATTGGCTCAGAAAATGGCTCTGAGCACTATGGGACTTAACATCTGAGGCCATCAGTCCCCTAGAACTTAGAACTACTTAAACCTTTCTAACCTAAGGACATCACACACACCCATGCCCGAGGCAGGATTCGTAACTGCGACCGTAGGATTCGCGCGCTGGCTCAGAAAGAAGTTCAATGTGGATCTAGAAAAATGTTTTCATGATTTGCCTTCTGAGGTAACAGGCGAGTTGTGGCGCCCTGAAAATATTCTATGTTTGGAGTTGGCGTGGCCGCATGGGCTGCTCGACAAGCTGGGGCCCGGCAGCAACCACGTGGTGCCGAACGTTAGCTGAGCATGGGGGGTAGCCCCAGCGCGTGGTCCAGCTGATGCACGGCCGGGAATTCCATGGTGATGCTGTGTCGATGAAGGAGACATGCCGAGAGTGCCAAAGATGGCGGACTTTGTGAAACCTTAATGGCAGACACTTCACAGTTCGTATAGAAATTAATAGTAGCCAGATGAGTCATGACACCTCAAAAAGAAACGTGACCACTATTTGCATGAAGATTCTGATGATGTAATCAGATTTTCCATATCTTTATTAGTTTAAAGTTTAGTATCTGATGATAAATTCTACAAGGAACACCCAGCAACGAATTTCCAAAATCTAAGTGGTTCATCCGATTTTGTCGATCAACGTGTCTTTATAAAGCTATTAGTGTAAACCTAAATTAGTGTAAATTACAGGGATGTAACTTGAAGAGTAGATGAGTTGTTGGAGGTCAAAGTGGCACATTACTATCGATCGCGTCAGGCTATAAGTACTCCACAGTTACACGAAAGAACGCAGAAGCATGTCCATAAATATATATTTCCATCTATGTCTTTGTATATATCCGATATATACTGTTCATGAAGAAATTGATCAGTTATTTACTCTGTTTTAGAAAGCACAGAGACATTGGGCTACTGGCTTACTTCTGTTCCGTTCCTTTGATATATGTTTGTTTAATTTATTTATGTATTTAATAATGTGTGTTAGAGCGTGTTTATGGTCCAGCAGTAGGAATATTTATTTAATTTCAAGTTATTTAAATGTAAATCCAGTGTTTCGAATGTGTTTCATTATGTTTGTGAGTGTGCGTTCGCCTGGAGGCAGGGCGGGAGCACTCTAGCCAACCACAGCGATCGTTTCCAAAAAGGACACGTGGAGAGACTCTATTGAAGTGAGGGCAGGGGGCAGTTCTGAACAGTGCCGTGCGAGGGACAGCACGAGAGAGGGCACGAGAGAGTCCTGGACAGTACGGCGCGACGGACACATGGTCGCGGGAAAGACTTTGAGAATGGAGCAGTTTGCAGGAGATAGAAATATTTCGTAGTGCCGACTTGTGCACTTGTGAGACTTCCGTGGCCTCTGCAGTGAAGACGTAGTATGCGTTTGGAAGTGAATATCTAACGAGCTATCTTGTTGTTCATAACTAATTATGTGAAGTAAGAATTTATTGTTTCCCTATTATTCGACTTATATTTTATTTAATTGCTGGACCATCTACACCAGTAAGTGTTTTACAGTAATAAAGGGCATTCTTAAAGGTACTTCTGTTATCGTACTCTTCATTTAAAGTAGTTACAATAGTACCTGCAGATTTTATTTAATTGCAATCTTTCATTTACAATCTTCCATATAACACTCATAGTTCGCAATTGTCGAGTGACAAGAACCTTCGACCATTCCATTCATATGTACACTCCTGGAAATTGAAATAAGGACACCGTGAATTCATTGTCCCAGGAAGGGGAAACTTTATTGACACATTCCTGGGGTCAGATACATCACATGATCACACTGACAGAACCACAGGCACATAGACACAGGCAACAGAACATGCACAATGTCGGCACTAGTACAGTGTATATCCACCTTTCGCAGCAATGCAGGCTGCTATTCTCCCATGGAGACGATCGTAGAGATGCTGGATGTAGTCCTGTGGAACGGCTTGCCATGCCATTTCCACCTGGCGCCTCAGTTGGACCAGCGTTCGTGTTGGACGTGCAGACCGCGTGAGACGACGCTTCATCCAGTCCCAAACATGCTCAATGGGGGACAGATCCGGATATCTTGCTGGCCAGGGTAGTTGACTTACACCTTCTAGAGCACGTTGGGTGGCGCGGGATACATGCGGACGTGCATTGTCCTGTTGGAACAGCAAGTTCCCTTGCCGGTCTAGGAATGATAGAACGATGGATTCGATGACGGTTTGGATGTACCGTGCACTATTCAGTGTCCCCTCGACGATCACCAGTGGTGTACGGCCAGTGTAGGAGATCGCTCCCCACACCATGATGCCCGGTGGTGGCCCTGTGTGCCTCGGTCGTATGCAGTCCTGATTGTGGCGCTCACCTGCACGGCGCCAAACACGCATACGACCATCATTGGCACCAAGGCAGAAGCGACTCTCATCGCTGAAGACGACACGTCTCCATTCGTCCCTCCACTCACGCCTGTCGCGACACCACTGGAGGCGGGCTGCACGATGTTGGGGCGTGAGCGGAAGACAGCCTAACGGTGTGCGGGACCGTAGCCCAGCTTCATGGAGACGGTTGCGAATGGTCCTCGCCGATAACCCAGGAGCAACAGTGTCCCTAACTTGCTGGGAAGTGGCGGTGCGGTCCCCTACGGCACTGCGTAGGATCCTACGGTCTTGGCGTGCATCCGTGCGTCGCTGCGGGCCGGTCCCAGGTCGACGGGCACGTGCACCTTCCGCCGACCACTGGCGACAACATCGATGTACTGTGGAGACCTCACGCCCCACGTGTTGAGCAATTCGGCGGTACGTCCACCCGGCCTCCCGCATGCCCACTATACGCCCTCGCTCAAAGTCCGTCAACTGCACATACGGTTCACGTCCACGCTGTCGCGGCATGCTACCAGTGTTAAAGACTGCGATGGAGCTCCGTATGCCACGGCAAACTGGCTGACACTGACGGCGGCGGTGCACAAATGCTGCGCAGCTAGCGCCATTCGACGGCCAACACCGCGGTTCCTGGTGTGTCCGCTGTGCCGTGCGTGTGATCATGCTTGTACAGCCCTCTCGCAGTGTCCGGAGCAAGTATGGTGGGTCTGACACACCGGTGTCAATGTGTTCTTTTTTCCATTTCCAGGAGTGTATATTCATATTGTGCACTGTAGACTCAGCAGTATTTGGTTTTTAATGCGGCAACTACGTATCCAAGCACATAGACAACGAAACCAGCCAAAACTTTTAATATTTCAACTTTGAGTCAGAGGGTGCTTAGTTGAGGGCCACCACACCACATCATTTCATTATTTATTTCGCCGGCCGCGGTGGTCTAGCGGTTCTAGGCGCTCAGTCCGGAACCGCGGGACTGCTACGGTCGCAGGTTCGAATCCTGCCTCGGGCATGGATGTGTGTGATGTCCTTAGGTTAGTTAGGTTTAATTGGTTCTAAGTTCTAGGCGACTGATGACCTCAGAAGTTAAGTCGCTTAGTGCTCAGAGCCATTTGAGCCATTATTTATTTGAAAGCCCGCAGCCTAGTAACATAAAATGTCTGACAGATAGCAAAGCAAGTGTTAAAACTAATCTTAATTCTTGTGCACAACTCCTTCTATTCGATAGCTGAATTTTTATTTAAGAACTCGTAGCCCATAATTTAAAAAAAATCTCGTGCTGAAATGTAGTTTTAAGAACAGGAGTCAATAATAATGTTTCTTTTACTTTTAAAGCTTATCGTATATACATGTCCTGTAAAATGATTCGTTCCACATTATTTCAATAAAAAATCGTAGAATGATCCGTGGAACACATAACTAAGTAAGTAACTAGGAAACACTCGCATGAGGTAATCTTTGCAAAGAAACACTCTCGACATTCACCTGAAGTGATCAAAGAAGCCGGCCGCTGTGACCGAGCGGTTCTAGGTGCATCAATCTGGAACCGCGCTGCTGCTGCAGTCGCAGGTTCGAATACTGTCTCGGGCATGGATGTGTGTGATGTCCTTAGGTTAGTTAGGTTTAAGTAGTTCTAAGTCTAGCGGACTGATGACCTCAGATGTTAAGTCCCATAGTGCTTGGAGCCATTTTACCATTTTTTTGATCAGAGAATCTACAGAAAGCAAAAATTTGGGTAATCGGATCCGAATGCTGTAGGCTAATCACCGCACCACCACGCCTGGTAGAGTGCTTTAACTCAATTTATGCGATTCTCAGGCACCCATTGTACACAAAATTCACACGCAGCCTCGGTGCGAAATGACCATTTAGTGACGGGAAGGTTATTTGGATACAAAGACGTGAGAATCTTCAATCCGAGATGGGTGGGCGTCCGTCGTGTGTGGACCTCCTGAAACAAGGATAATGACCATAAGCTATGCTACGCAGATGATATACAGCTCCAAGTCAGAGAAGGTCAAGAAAGACAAATCAGAATGGAGTTGGCTGCAGCTTCCGATCAGTGCCGTTCAACTCGTATGTCGAAGAGGCAACGACAGAACTGAAAGACACCCCATGTAGGTGAACAGAGGAGTGAGTGGACCACGTGAGCACCACTGCAACGTCCGGCAGACGAGGTGGGCACTGTGGTTGGGTATGAGGAAGTCTAGCGATACTGGAGAGCAAACGTAGCACAGACGAACGAAGATCGACGGTGATGGTGATGAAAAGTGCTAGAGAAATAATAATGACTTGCCTAACACAAAAACTGGAAAAGGCACGGCAGTGGATGAAGTAAAAGAATTATTCTATCTAGGAGGCATGATTATACAGGATGGGCGAAGTAAGGAAGAAGTTCAAGTCTGCCGTTCATTATTTAACTATAACCTGGGAGCTGATATTAAACGTCGTCCCCGATTGAAACCCTAAAATATTACATCTTTATATTGTATTACATCTGGCCCACACGTAAACAAACGCAGTTTGACAACGGAAGAACTTTCGTCAAACGTAACGGAAGAAAGAAGGTTTAACCAGAGCTAACCAAGACAAAACCGAAAATTAGAGTCCTCACTTTAGATGCGATACATCTACGGACTGCGTCTGTAAGGAAACTGTATCACACAGACACAATTTTTGCAAGGCAAATGTTTTTACCATCTGTGTCCTACTCTACCTAATAATCTGAAAGAAAAAAACCCGAGCTTCGAAGAAAAGTTAAAAATGTTTTGAATAAATAAAGCACGATGAAGTACTTACAAAGAACAGTAAAAGACACGAGTCCATGCGAGATCTACACGAACAGAAGAGACAATTTAGTGGCACATCTGCTATGCCATACAGGAATATCTAACCTGGCGCTGGAAGGAGCAGTAGAGGGTGAACATTGTTATAACAGATCAAGACTAGAATATACTAAATGGACTAGAAAGACATCGCCTAAAGATGAAATTAAACCAAGAGATAGGAAAACATGGAGGGTCGACAAACCAGTGGAAATACTGACGTAAAAAAGATGTCAGAAAGGTCATCCCTGCGACGTGGTATCGCGGCAGGAAGAAAATATATATATGCCCATTCTGTGACACATTCAGTACTGAGAACATTACCTGCGTGTAGCACATCTTATTGCAAAAAGTAAACTTTCACGGCCGGAATTGTCACAGTTAAAAAAATAGTCGGGGCTTTTATGCCGTGGTCTAAGGGATTTCACTTCAAAACCCGACGTTTCGTCCCCATCTGCGGAGTTTCAGCGGGGATCGTAGCTTTGTTGAATGTATGGCTCGCTACTGCCTACAGCAAAATTCTGCTTCCGTGAGGTTCCGCGCAGTGACGTCACGCCGTTTTTCGTATTTTGTGTAATAGTACCCAATTATAACAATTCCAAAGGCGCTCAGAAATCATACACCGAAACGAACAGTATTTGAAGTAAGTGCGTTCAAAGGCACCCCAAACAAAGATTGTCATTCCATTTTAGATATGTTATCTATAGCGTCGGACGTTGATTTCACAAAAAGCAAATATTTACACAATTACGAGGATTAAATAATGAAAATAAACTGGAGAGAGGAAAAATTCTGCTGTGCCAATGAGGATCCACCTCACTGCCCACAGAGAGAGAGAGAGAGAAAGAAAGAGAGTATGGGGAGTGGTGGGGACGGGGCGAAGAGAGTGATACGCCTTTCTCAGCGCAAAATAGTAGGACACACATTATTGGTTAACAGCTCAACACAGGGGCCAGCGTTTTGTAAGGAAAGTCACCACCAGACGTCACTTCCAGCAGCCTCCAGAGGTTACAGAACAGACGAACTGAGGGTCTCATAGATTTCAGACTGATTTGCACTTAGCCATTGCCGAGTGGTGGCTCGCTGCCAGTGATTGATTCTACAGCCACTTCAATCTCCAGATACTGTTTACTATTGTGAGATCGAGCTGCCTCCGCGAGGTGATGCTTGGGGCCGTCAGAGTCACGTTATAATATTTCAGTAACTTCAAGCTTCACTTCGAAGACTTGCAATCAGATTCAGTGTCTAGTCTGCTTTCAGCTCTAGACATAGGTGCAACGCATTCCTTTCCTTAGTACCACCTATCTTTTCTAATAACATCAGGGCAGTCACAGTACAACTTCGTGCATGTAGTTGTATCATGTATGTAATTATCAGAATCTTACGCCAGACACTTTTATCAGACGTGCTAAGCTTTCACTGTAATGATATTACCATCGGTTGTCACATGTTTTGCGAGTTAATTTGGGGGAATAAATGGAATTAATTGCGATTTTTTCATTTAGTAGCCACTGAATTCCTAATTCATTGTTTTGGAGGGTATCTAATTAAAACGTCATACGGATTAGAGGGCCCAATTTGCGTACCTCCTTTTAAATAAATAAAACGATCTATGAGAGTGGAAGATAGATGGATATGGTAGGTGGAGTGTGTAGCTTCCAAGGAGATTGAGCGAGTGATACAATCGTGGTGGAGAGCGTAAACAGACTACCGACATAGCAGGGGATTGGTCGGGTTGAGGTCTTGCACGTGTGGGGGATAGTGGAAGGATGCAATCCCCAGGCTCAGCTGGTTAGTAATCTTAATAGTACTAGACTGTTGTGAGATTTCCTTTGGATGCTTATTAACTGTGGTATCCGTGTTAGTTGTCGAACGATTGTTAGTGCAACTTATTTTAGTGTTTGAAAGAACGGCACTGAAACGCCCCGCTAAACCCGCAGGACAGGAAAAGTAGTAGGAATTGTGGAAGGGGGCCAGAATGAACGGCTGTCAGTTACACTCCAAGCATAACACTTTATTTAGTTGTCGAAACATTACAGCGCAACTTCTAAGCTTGACTATCGACAGAAAACGTCTTTAATTCTAAAACGGCTGAAGGCCCATGAATTAAATACAACTGCTATAATTTATTTATTTTTTTTTGGGGGGGGGGGGGGGGACAGAATGCTATAGGCTTTAACCTTAAATAGTATTTAAGGCCAAGCGATGTAAGACCTGACTAGTCAGATTAAGTTTTTTAAAAGTGGCTGAAGGCCAATAAATTTAAAACAACATAACTATAATAACCTTACAATAGGAAGAAGGCCCAAGTTTTATGACCAATAAGAAACCTTACTCCAAAGCAGCTGAAGGCCTTCGTTTAAAAAAAAAAACCGCAACCAATTTTCCAAGGCAGAAGGCCCAAAGCTTTTAACCTTAAATAGTATTTAAGCCCAGGTGATGTAAGACTTGATAAGTAAGAATCCAAAATTTTTTAGTGGCTGAAGGCCCATCATTTTAAGAACAATACAACTATGATAAATTTTTAACAGGCAGAAGGCCCACAGCTTTATCTCGAAAGAATGTATTACTTGATAAGTAAGAACCTTAAAACTTAATGTAGCTAAGAGGCCTATGCTTTCAAAAAACAATGCAACTACAATAAATTTTCAACAGGCAGAAAGCCCACAACTTTATCTTTCAAAAGGTAATACCTGATAAGTAGGATCCTTAAAACATAAAGCGGCTGAAGGCCGACGCTTTAAAACAATACAATAAATTTTCAACAGGCAGAAGGCCCAATCTTTATCTTCAGACAATGTAAGACTTGCCCAATTAGGAAAAAACTTACTTTTAAAACGGCTGAAGGTCATTGATTTAAAAAATACAATTACAAGCATACAAATTCCAACCATCTTCTATGAGCTATTAAAAATACACAATTAAACGCCAACAAGAAAGGCAGTACAGGCAACGGGGCTCAGAAGTTTCCAGGGGGCTCGGTCTGCCCTTGAAATCTTAACGTTCGCTTAGGTGAGACAAGAAGTCGGCCCAGCTATACTCGATCCGCCGGCAGCACAACCAAGAGACAGTCAGGGACCCACCGATAAGACGACTTGCTAACCACAGACCAGTATATGAGAATTCCAAAGCCAAAACGTTACAGACAGCCGCCCACAACCAAAAATACACTAAGCTGTCAGAAACTACACAACTTGTTGGACAGCGACAACAGGTGAGTAAAGGACACTGCCTGAATTTGTATCAGCGAGCAGGCCAGGTAACCGGAACACTAACGGCAACAAGGCAGAAAATTCCGCTGGTGCACTTGAATTTCAAACCTACAAATATAGTTAATTCCACAACACGGCGGCTAAATCTTCACCAACTCTAACACTCGCTGTTGCTCCCAGGAATACCGCCAACAGCGAACCACCAACCAAGGGGACAACGTGAACAGACCTGGCTTCGGTAATTATATCCCCACTCAACTTTCATGTGGAGGGGCGGTGAGCCACGAACCTCGTAGCACTCGGAACAGCCCCCACACGCTCCGACACTGCGTAGAGACTACCAGCGAACCCGGCCGACTGCGCCGCGCGGAGACTTGCTTGTTGATCCGCTCCAACCGACCGACTTGACACAGTCAACCCATAAGCGATCGGCGAGATAATTCACGTCGTCCAGTAGGACTACCGACCGACGATCCACGAAGACCGTCCCTGGCTCAGGTGATGTGTGGCGGCAACGGTCGGGCCAGCCATGGACATCCAGGCCTCACTGCTGCTCCAACCCGGCTGAACTAGTGCTGTGTTCCAACTCCACGACTGGCAGGTGCGAACTGCCCTCCTGGCACGTTCCAACTGACTCCACGACAGATGACAACCAGGAAGTAATAATAGTGCAGCAAAGTGCTGCTACTGATGGGCAGACAAAGCAGGGACTCAGTGACAACAGAAATTGAAACTAACATAACGAGGTGGCAACACGAGAAAAAAAAAAAAAAAACAGGATGTAAAATAAGAGACGGCACGACCGCGAGGCACGCACGGCTCAGGCAAGTTTTAGTGGTGATGGGGATGTCAGTGGGTGTTAAGGTAATTTATCAGAGTTGTTTAATGTGTGGCAGAATTACAACCGATCCACTTGCAACGGCTCTTTCGCGTTCTCGTCAATACGGTACCAGAACGTTTAAGTTCTACCACTGTAAAAACGGAGGATCCGCGATTCGGAATGTCAGAACTATGCAGTAAGTAGCGTCAGGAACACCACCCCAAAATTACGCAGCACTGACACTCCAAAACCATCGACTCTCGAAGAGAGATTTTAACCGTGTTCAACCCAATGGTAAAATATCGAACTATTTTTCTCCGAATCATACAGTTTGGGGGGAAAGCAGTGAGAATAATTACTTTTGGAAACCTTTTATCAGACAAAGCCTATTATAACAATAAACTGTTTCGCTTAATAAAACGGCCGTCAGCCCAAATCGGGCACAGTGTCTACACAAAAAGATGAAGCCTATTTTCGACACTGAATAAATAACTACTTTCACTTACTACGGTCACTTGGCAGTAAGTACTATTAATCCCACTCTCTGTTACTTATGGAATTTATCACTATACTTCAGCAATTATTTAAAGAAGACACACATATGTTTCAACAAGGATACAAAAAAATAGTAAACTTATAGCTATCATTCATATGACCAAAACTGTTATTTAAGACGACTAAATTTCATTTCTTTAGGACTGTTATTTGTTAACGTTTCACTAACATCAATATTTATCTGGCTTTCTATGACATGGAGAAGCAACATGAACAATTACTGTTAAGATTGTTGCAGTTAAACAATCATGTTACTTTACTTTCAGAAATATTATTGAAAACTTATCTTCATGGTCACGCAAAGCGGTGGCCCTTAAACTGATACGTGCAAACTTCATTATTTAATAATGATTTTTAGAATTTACTACCAAAACAGTACTCTTGCCTGTAATTTTCTACTATTCAAGCTTCAATAAACATCAGGATACTCGGAATAAATTCGTTTAGGTAAGGAGCCTACTGAGGTAAATGACATAGGAAAATCACGGTTAAACACAAATGTACATTTAACACTTATAGTCCACTGATAGAAGATGGTTGGTTCATACTGTGATACATTTCTAAATAAAGTACTTTGCCTGTTACTGATGTCGAAGGTGGCGTGAGGCAGTGCTGCGTAGTAACATTGCGCAGGTACGGCTCTTGATGTACATAGCTCTCTCTTCCTCTTGGTGGCGACGATAAAATTGCAAATTTCTGAGCTATTAATTTATTGCCGTACTGCGCCAATCATGTAGAACACGTCCGAGGCCAAAATCTCAGTCTTGCAGGTAAATTCGGTGCCTCTAGTGCTTGACCAACGTAATGCGTGTTCATCACTTGCAGGGCAGCTACCGACTGTGTGAGCCACTTGCGCGCCAAATCTCACTCGCGCGCCCCACCACCTTTTTCATTCCACCACAGAACGGAGTTCAGTTCTACCTATGATCCCTACACCTTTTCAGTTTACACCTCTGCTTACAAAAAACCTAAATATGAACCATCTACAATTGCATGACAGCATATACATACAAAATTGACATAATTAATTACAGTTGTACTTGAAATATTCAAATTCAGATGGCTCTGAGCACTATGGGACTTAACAGCTATGGTCGTCAGTCCCCTAGAACTTAGAACTACTTAAACCTAACTTAACCTAAGGACTTCACACAACACCCAGTCATCACGAGGCAGAGAAAATCCCTGACCCCGCCGGGAATCGAACCCGGGAACCCGGGCGCGGGAAGCGAGAACGCTACCGCACGACCACGACATGCGGACTCTTGAAATATGACATAATTATTTACAAAATATGTTTTAATACATTTTTCCGCCTACGTCAAAGAGGTTATTTTAAATAGATAAACTACACTTAACAAAAGCTTACTCTCGGTATTGTATTTTCTTAATTTTTCAAAATTATTATGTAATAATAAAATTTTAAAATATACAGATTAATGGCAGTATTATATTTACAATATCAGTACACAATGACAGGTGAAAACATTACAGCCGTTGGCCACTGTGAGACCAGACGCTGCCTTGTGGTGGAGTGGCCACATGGCGCGGTAAGGAAAGTAGGCCGTGCAAGCAGAGCGTAGGGGGATGGCGAATCACGCTAGCGACGGCACAGGCCGCAGACAGGGGAAACCTGCTGACACGAGGGACTCTAACAAAGAGCAGATCATTGTGGCCCGGCACCTGGGAACCGGCAACTCGGAAACGGCAAAGCTGATGGGTTGATCCCGTGCTAATGTGCCTGGAGTTTGTGGAAAGTGTTTGCGGGACGATTAGATACGTTACGGGTTTCGGCAGGCGACCAGGTGCCGCACGCCCGTACTTCATCGTAGAATGTGCATGTCGCAGGCTTGTCCACTCTGTAGAGCAGGACAGGCAGTTCTGTGGCAGTTCTGACGACGGAGTGCAGAACCGGCACAGGCACATGTGCAGGGGTTTGGGAAAATCATTGTTGCACTCAGAATGCTGAAGATGGGGCTCTGCACCAGACGACCTTCACATGTTCGCATTACGGTTGCAGCTGAAACGGGATCATATATATTGAACTGTGGATCGATTACAACGTTTCACCTGGTGGGATGAGTCGCACTTCTTGTCACATCCGTTCGCTGCACTGAACACGAGATTCTCCTGACCAGTAGTCGACGGAACGCATCTAGGACGCTATCGGATGCCAGATCCGCGTCTACAAACCATCGGACCGTAATTTACGGGAACTACGTAGACATCTTGTGCCACATATCCCCGAAGCCCACCAAGAATCTGCCGAATTCCAACCGCGCAGAATCTCCCGCCGTAATGAGTTCCAAAGGTAGACCAACATTATGTGAAGGACGGGGTCATGATGTTTTGGCTCTTCAGTCTCATTTCAACAATATGGGTTTCAGCTATCACTATCTGTCTTCAGGTCATAACAGGAAGTAGTTGATTGTCAAGCGCGTTGAGAATATCACATTTTCAACGGATATAGGTGAGGGGCGTTACGCACGTAACGGCTGATCCCTTCACAAACTTGTGACTAAATTGCGTGACTTATCGGTCACACTATCGGATGAAAAAATTGAGCACCCAGAAATGGAGCAGAAAGGGCATCTGAATTTCAGTGATTACAAAATCGAGTCAAGTTTAGAAAGAATTTTTAGTAAGGGCCCACTTATCAGAAGATGTACTCTCTCTGGACTGGAGGCATGCACTAATTCTTTCTGTTCTATCTCCTGCCGAGTCAAGCCGCCTCCCAACTGCTGTAGCTGGTTCTTGAAATGCTGGGTGTTGGGATTGTGAAGGAGTTGACATCTGGGCTGGACCCATATGTGTGCGTTTCGGGACGGACCTGAGGATCTCGCTGGCCGTGGGAGTACCTCAATACCGAGCAGAAAGTTCATAGCGACACGTGCTGTGTGGACGACTGTTGTCCTGTTGAAAAATGGCACCACAGTACTGCGGCGCGAGAGGTAACACATGAGGACCCACAACGTCTGTGACGTGTCGTGGTGCCGTCAGAGATCCCTGAGTCACTGCTGGCCGTGACTTGAAATACGAAATGCCTCCAGACACGATGACGTCAGCAGTTTCGCCATTGTGCCTCTTCAAAACATTGGAAAAATGTACCCTCTCACCAGGCCTGAAGTGAAGATCTGCCTAGGTCATAGCACGGTGATTCTACCATGTGGTAGTCAGATGTAGTCTGCGGGAACCTTGACGACGAGGATGCCTGCCATGTAGTCCACAATCGGGCCTTGTCACATCCGAACGAGCCACAAATCTGGATATTTCACTGGGTGTTGGGGTTGTGAAGGAGTTGACATTTGGGCTGGACCCATATGTGTGCGTTTCGGGACGGACCTGAGGATCTCGCTGGCCGTGGGAGTACCTTCACATCGAGCAGACAGTTCATAGAGACACGTGGCGTGTGGACGACTATTGTCCTGTTAAAAAATAGCTCCACAATACTGCGGCGCGAGAGGTAACATATGAGGACCCACAACGTCTGTGACGTGTCGTGGTGCCGTCAGAGATCCCTGAGTCACTGCCGGCCGTGATCTGAAATACGAGATGCCTCCAGACACGATGACGTCAGCAGTTTCACCATTGTGCCTGTCCAAAACAATGGAAAAATTTAACCTCTCACCAGGCCAGAAGTGAAGATGTGCCTGGGTCATAGTACGGTGATTCTACCATGTGGTAGTCACATGTAGTCGGCTGGAACCAGGACGAGTACGCCTGCCATGTAGTCCACAATCGGGCCTTGTCACATCCGAACGAGCGACAAATTTGGATGTTTCACTATTCGACCAACTGGATGAAGAGAGACGCAGAATGAAGCCCCTTCCAAACACTGTCAGGTGCTCATAATGCTGTCTGAAACGATCACGCAGCATCTCCCCGCGTCTGACTCTGTTCCGCCCCTCGTAGTACCCATCAGACATTGTAGCAACATTAAACATGCACAGCACTAATGCTCTCTGTTTGCCGTTCTGCCTGTCACAGAGAACTGCACAACCACCGATGGATATTACAAAGTTACATCGATATCCAGGTGCTTCACATTTTTGTCAGGCAGTGTAAATCGCCATCACGGGACTGGCCACTCTATACATGACGCTATTCACTCAAATCTGTAGAGAAAGTGTTTTTTTTTCTCATTGCACTTCTGGGTATTTTATTGTTCGTCTTACGATCTGAAGATAGCCATTTTGTTACAATTTGAAGATAGTTGATGACTGCCAAATTCTTGTCAGAATTATATGTGATTGTGCCTTACAACAGAACATTTAAGGAAATACACTACTGGCCATTAAAATTGCTACACCAAGAAGAACTACAGATGATAAACGGGTATTCATTGGACAAATATACCATACTAGAACTGGCATGTGATTACATTTTCACACAATTTGGGTGCATAGATCCTGAGGAATCAGTACCCAGAACAACCAGTTCCGGCCGTAATAACGGCCTTGATACGCCTGGGCATTGAGTCAAACAGAGCTTGGATGGCGTGTACTGGTACAGCTGCCCATGCAGCTTCAACATGATACCACAGTTCATCAAGAGCAGTGACTGGCGTGTTGTGACGAGCCAGTTGCTCGGCCACCATTGACCAGACGTTTTCAATTGGTGAGAGATCTGGAGAAGGTGCTGGCCAGGGCAGCAGTGGAACATTTTCTGTATTCGAAAAGGCCAGTACAGGACCTGCAACATGCGGTCGTGCATTATCCTGCTGAAATGTAGGGTTTCGCAGGGATCGAATGAAGGGTAGAGCCACGGGTCGTAACACAGCTGAAATGTAACGTCCCCTGTTCAAAATGCCGTCAATGTGAACAAGAGGTGACCGAGACGTGTAACCAATCGCACCCCTTACCATCACACCGGTTGATACGCCAGTATGGCGATGACGAATACACGCTTCCAATGTGCGTTCACCGTGATGTCGACAAACACGGATGCGACAATCATGATGCTGTAAACAGAACCTAGATTCGTCCGAAAAAATGCCGTTTTGCCATTCGTACACCCAGGTTCGTCGTTGAGTACACCATCGCAGGCGCTCCTGTCTGTGATGCAGCGTCAAGGGTAACCGCAGCCATGGTCTCCGAGCTAATAGTCAATGTTGCTGCAAGCGTCGTCGAACTGTTCGCGCAGATGGTTGTTGTCTTGCAAACGTCCCCATCTGTTGACTCAGGGATCGAGACGTAGCTGCACGATCCGTTACAGCCATGAGGATAAGATGCCTGTCATCTCGGCTGCTAGTGATACGAGGCCGTTGGGATCCAGCACGGCGTTCCGTATTACCCTCCTGAACCCATCGGTTCCATATTCTGCTAACAGTCATTGTATCTCGACCAACGCGAGCAGCAATGTCGCGACACGATAAACCGCAATCGCAATAGGCTACAATCCGACCTTTATCAAAGTCGGAAACGTGATGGTACGCATTTCTCTTCCTTACACGAGGCATCACAACAACGTTTCACCAGGCAACGCCGGTCAACTGCTATTTGTGTGCGAAAAATCGGTTGGAAACTTTCCTCATGTCAGCACGTTGTAGGAGTCGCCACCGGCGCCAACCTTGTGTGAATGCTCTGAAAAGCTAATCATTTGCATATCACAGCATCTTCTTCCTGTCGGTTAAATTTCGCGTCTGTAGCACGTCATCTTCGTGGTGTAGAAATTTTAATGGCCAGTAGTGTACTTTAGGTTGTTAGTGACTTGGATAGGAGGATCATACAAGTCTATTTGAAATCGTGGACTGAGATTCTGCGGGTGGTTCGTCACACAGTTATTACATTGAGCCACTAATATCGGAACGGCACACCCAGAATTTCTCTTAAAACGGTGATTAACGTTATAGGAAGCCGTTCTGTAAGGTAATGCCTCCGAATTTTTTATTCTGTTCTCAATATCGGTTGAGATATTACATGTCATGCATATTATTCGGTAAATTTTTCCGCTTCGATGGCCCAGTTTGCAAACTTCTGCCGCTAGAGGGTTCCAAACTGTAGCGTATAACTTGACGGGGTATAGTGTAACTGTGTCGGTGCGTGGGAAGCAGCGTCCTGTAACCCACAGTCTGATCGGAGGAAACGTTCGTCCACACCTGGCCCACAGCACGAGAACAACAGGCCACACAGGAGCCCTACAGCAACTGCAACATTCCGACGCCATGGGAGCACTGTCGTCGATTATCCTCCACACAACGCCGACTTGTCCCCATCCGACTTCCGTCTGTTTTCAAAATTTAAAGAATACCTACGAGGACTGCACTTTGATACTGAGGAAGCGGTGGAAGCAGAGGTGAGGTTGTGGCTCCGTCAATAACGTTAAACATAAACATTCCACAGTGAAGGTGTCAACAAACTGGTCTTTCGTTCGGGGTGGTGTTCAAAAATGGCTCTGAGCGCTATGGGACTCGACTGCTGAGGTCATTAGTCCCCTAGAACTTAGAACTAGTTAAACCTAACTAACCTAAGGACATCACAAACATCCATGTCCGAGGCAGGATTCGAACGTGCGACCGTAGCGGTCTTGCGGTTCCAGACTGCAGCGCCTTTAACCGCACGGCCACTTCGGCCGGCTCGGGGAGGTGTGTTCGTCTCCAGGATGACTATGTTGAGAAATAAATACGTAGGCATGAGGAATAAAGATACAGAATATTCATAAAGTCTGATTTACTCAAAAATCTGTAATAGTTTTCATATTAAAGATTTACTTTCCACGTAGGCAGTAGGTTGCCCAGCCTAAAATCAGCCGCTCACTATGAGTCAGACGCTGTCTGTAGCCGCCCCTCTGGGGACAGACACTACTTGTACTCTTTTTGTACCCAAAGAGAAAAGTGGCTCTTCCGCCAGCTTCACCGTTCCGAAAGACTCTTTCACTGCCGTTGAGGTCTTATAGATATAACAGGAAATGATAGGAAAAGGACATGGTGAGGACAGGTTTGAGATAGGAAAGGGGGAGCGATACGCCGTTGTGGGACACACTTTTTCTGGCTCTTCCCCGAACGAAAGACCAGTTTGTTGACACCTTCACTGTGGAATGTTTGAGTTTGTTGAAGGAGGATGGAAACAGTGAGTAATGAAAGAGTATTGGAAAGGGTTGGTAGGAGAAGATGTGTGATGAAGGTTGTAAGAGAAAGGAAAAAGAACTGGGTTGGACATTCATCGAGAAGGGAGTGCTTGCTAGCAAACGCTTTGGAAGGATTGGTTTGTGGGAGAAGACTTAAAGGAAGAAGGAGATACAAGATGGTAGGATGATAGACGACATAAAGGGAAGAGGAAATTATGCAGACCTGAAGAGGATGGCAGAAGACCGGACAGCCTGGAGAACTACCATGTGAAAAAATGGTTCAAATGGCTCTATGCACTATGGGACTTAACATCTGAGGTCATCAGTCTCCCAGACGTACAATAACTTAAGGGGGGTAGGACGTCAAACGGGACGACTTGGAGTGGGAGAGACAGCACAGGAATTTTTAACTTCCACTGTCTACACTTTTAAAAATAAATTCATAAAACTTTGTCAGAATGACCAGAAAGGATTCAGGATTTACACTTATAGTGGTGGAAGTTCAAAAATATAAGAAAATAATTTATTTTTTTACATTTGTATTTCACCTTTATTCGCTTACCATTGGCTGCATTTGTTGCTATAGATACACTTTTCTTCATAAGTAAGGGAGATTCTTCGATTAATTTTGGGGTTGGGTTGTTTGGGGAAGAGACCAAACAGCGGGGTCATCGGTCTCATCGGATTACGGAAGGAAGTCGGCCGTGCCCTTTCAAAGGAACCATCCCGGCATTTGCCTGGAGAGATTTAGGGAAATCACGGAAAACCTAAAACAGGATGGCCGGACGCGGGATTGAACCGTTGTCCTCGCGAATGCGAGTCCAGTGTGCTAACCACTGCGCCACCTCGCTCGGTGGTTAATTTTGCACAGCATACATACTTACAGGTGTATGAAACTCGAGAATTTTCCAAATATATTAAAAACTGTGGTAAAAATTGAGATAATTAACTATAATATTTGAGTTTTTTCTAAACATAAAGTCTACAATGTAACACACATTCATTTTTTAATACATTAAATAATTTCTAGAGTTTCATACACCTGTAAGTGTGGTTTGCATTCTGAGCAAAATCCATCGAAGAGTCTCTCTTACTTAATGAAGAAACGTGTACGTATGGCAACAAACGCAGCCAATAGAAGTGAAAAAATGATGAACTTTCACATGTAAAAAAAATTATTTTGTTATTATTTTTTTTTTTTTTGAACTTCCACTGCTATGATTGTGAATCGTGAATCCTTCCTAGTCATGCTGACAAAGTTTTATGAATTTATTCGTAAAAGTATAGACAGTGGAAATTAAAATGTCCTTTGGTGTCTCTCCTGCTCCAAGACGGCCCGTTTGACGT
The DNA here is from genome assembly GCF_021461385.2 of Schistocerca piceifrons. Lineage (NCBI taxonomy): Eukaryota > Metazoa > Arthropoda > Insecta > Orthoptera > Acrididae > Schistocerca > Schistocerca piceifrons. The sequence continues at coordinate 92,604,715 of NC_060143.1, read as the reverse complement.
CCTACTACCCCCCCCCCCCTTAAACCTAACTAACATAAGGACATCACACACATCCATGCCCGAGGCAGGATTTGAAACTGCGACCATAGCAGCAGCGCGGTTCCGGACTGAAGCGCCTAGAACCTCTCGGTCACAGTGGCCGGCACAATTACCATGTGAAAACCTGCATTTTGGCAGAACACTGATGATGATGATGATGATGATGACGATATTAAAGATTCAGAGGCTTTATTTCACAGCACACCCTCGGGGGACACCAATTTATTGAAGATTACTAGGACGGAAATTGTCATTCGTTGGTCACTGTTTCTTCCGCACAAGCACTGCAGATTTTTATTTAGACCTTATCACGTCAAAACCTTAAGTTTCATCTCTCATCGGCGTATTTCTGTAATGTAAAGACACAGTTCATCGCGGGCGATATTCGTGTTTCAGGACGACACGTATCACGGACGAAGAACATCCGGCAGGGGCCTTGCCAGTCTCGCTCTGAGGAGAAGGATTTAGCAGGTGACAGCGTGAGTTGTGTGAAACGCCTAGGCTGCGGTCACGCGAGCCGCAGGAAGGCGAAAGGAAGGAATAAAAAGCAGCGGCGACTGCAGAGGGAGAAAGCCGACGGCTCGGCGTCGGCGAGCACGTCTTGCGGCCGGGGTCTGCGTAAATCTCCGGGAAACCGGAGGAGGCGCCACCCGCGCTCTGCTGGACGATAACGAGGCGGCTGCCGCTCATGGGGAGGGGTGAGGAGAGGAGAGGAGAGGAGAGGAGAGGGCAGTGCGCGGACCGCCTTTGCTCTGTCCTGGCCTCATTCCCCGGACGCTGCCGCTGGCCCCTCCTTACGCACAGAGACGGCGGTTGCAACACGTCATAACCAGTGTGCTAAAAAGTTCGGGCTTCTGCACTGATTTCCCATTTTTACTTATACTCGTAATACATCATAACGAAACACTTGTTATCGAAAACTGTGGCGTTCTTAACCGCACACGACTTTAGTCACTTGTCGACATGTATCTGATAAACGCCAAGTAGTTCAGGATTCAGAATGAGATTTTCACTCTGCAGCGGAGTGTGGGCTGATATGAAACTTCCTGACAGGTTAAAACTGCGTGCCGGACCGAGACTCGAATTCGGGACCTTTGCCTTTCTCGGGCAAGTGCTCTACCACTGAGCTACCCAAGCACGACTCACGCCCCGTCCTCACAGCTTTACTTCCGCCACTACCTCGTCTCCTACCTTCCAAACTTTACAGAAGGTCTCCTGCGAACCATGCGGGACTAGCACTCCTGAAAGTAAGGATATTGCGGAGACATGGCTTAGCCACAACCTGCAGGATGTTTCCAGAATGAGATTTTCACTCTGCAGCGGAGTGTGCGCTGTTCAGGATTGTCCAGCTGCATACTAATTCAAGAAACTTACATCGGTGCTCAGTTGCGTAGCCGATGGGTTGAAAGGGCATAGGTTGACGCTTATATATATACATATATAACATCATTTCTGCCCTTTTCATTGCTCATCAAAACCACACGTTCCACGCTGTACCACCATACTGCGAGACCTTCGAAGGTGGTGGTCGAGATTGCTGTACACACCGGTACCTCTAATACCCAGTAGCACGTCCTCTTGCATTGATGCATGCCTGCATTCCTCATGGCATACTATCCACAAGTTCGTCAAGGCACTGTTGGTCCAGATTGCAAAACTCCTCAAAGGCGATTTGGCGTAAATCCCTCAGAGTGATTGGTGGGTCACATTGTCCATAAACAGCCTTTTTCAATCTATTCCAGGCAGTTTCCATAGGGTTTATGTCTGGAGAACATGCTGGCCACTGAGGTCTGGGGACCTGGAAGGCCAAGCATGACGAAAGTGGCGGCTGAGCACACGATCATCACCAAGTTATGTCATTATCCAGAAGGAAGTCATTCATAAGATGTCTACGATGGTAGCGCGAATTGTCGTCCAAGAAGACGTATGTCTCGCCAATAAGCTGCCGATATAGTTGCTCTATCGTTCGGAGGTTGCCATTCACTTATCCTACAGCCATTACGGCTCCTTTCATGACCACCATCGGCGTACATGGACCCCACATTATGCCACCCCAAAACAGCTGGGAACCCCCTACTTGCTGCACTCGCTGGACAGTGTGTCTCAGGCGTTCAGCCTGACTTGGAATGCCTCCTACCACGTCTCCAACAATTGTCTGGTTGAAGGCATACGCGACACTCATTGGTGAAGAGAACGTGATGCTAAAGCTGAGCAGTCCATTCGGCATGTTGTTGGGCTTATCTGTACCACGCTGCATGGTTTCGTGGTTGCAAAGATGGACCTCTCCATGGACGTTGCGAGTGAAGTTGCGCATCATGCAGCCTATTGCGCACAGAGTGAGCCGTAACGTGACGTCCTGTGGCTGCACGGAAAGCATTATTGAACGTGGTGGGGTTGCTGATAGGGTTCCTCCGAACCATAATCCGTAGGTAGCGGTCATCCATTGCAGTAGTAGCCCTTGTGCGGCCTGAGCGAGGCATGTCATCGACAGTTCCTGTCTCTCTGTATCTCCTCCATGTCCGAACAACCTCGCTTTGGTTCACTCCGAGACGCCTGGACACTTCCCTTGTTGAGTACCCTTCCTGGCACAAAGTAACAGTGCGGAAGCGATCGAACAGCGGTATTGACCGTCTAGGCATGGTTGAACTACAGACAACACGAGCCGACGAGCCGTGTACCTCCTTCCTGGTGGAATGATTGGAACTGATCGGCTGTCGGACCCCCTCCTTCTAATAGGTGCTGCTTATGCATTGTTGTTTGCATCTTTGGATGGGTTTAGTGATATCTCTGAACAGTCAAAGGGACTGTGCTTCTGATGCAATATCCACAGTCAACGTCTTTCTTGAGGAGTTCTGTGAACCGAGCTGATGAAAACTTTTTTGATGTGTGTATACATATTTTGAAGCGCCAAAGAAAATAGGTATGTGTATTCACATACAGAGATATATAAACAGTCAGAATACGGCGCTGGAGTCGGCAACGCCTATATAAGACAGAAAGTGCCTGACGTAGTTGTTAGATCGGCTACTACTGCTACATAGGCAGATTATCAAGATTTAAGTGGGTTTAAGCGTGATGCACCATGGGACACAGCATCTCCGAAGTAGCGATGAAGTGGGGCTTTTCTCCCAAGACCATTTCATAAGTGTAATGTGAATATTAGGAATCTGGTAAAATATCAAATCTGCGACATCGTTGCGGCCGGAAAAATATCCTGAAAGAACGGGACCAACGACTACTGAAAAGAATCGTTCAAGGTGACAGAAGTGCAACCGTTCCGCAAATTTCTGCCGATTTCAATCATGAGTCATCAACAAGTGTCAGCGTGCGAGCCATTCAATGAAACATCATCGATATGGCCTTTGGGAGCCGAAGGCCCACTCGTATACCCTTGATGACTGCACGATAGAAAGCTTTACGCCTCGCCTGGGCCCGTCAACACCGACATTGGACTGTTGATGACTGGAAATATGTTGCCTGGTCGGACGAGTCTCGTTTCAAATTGTATCGAGCGGATGGACGTGTACGGGTCTGCAGACAACCTCATGAATCCATGGACCCTGCGTGTCAGCAGGAGACTCTTCAAGCCCATGGAGCCTCTGTAATGGTGTTGCGCGTGTGCAGTTGGAATGATGTGGGACCCCTGATACTCCTAGATTTGCCTCTGACAGGTGACACGTACCTAAGCATCCTGTCTGATCACCGGCATCCATTCATGTCCATTGTGCATTCCGACGGACTTGGGCAATTCCAACAGGACAATGCGATACCCCACACGTCCAGAATTACTATAGAGTGGCTCCAGGAACATCTTCTGAGCTTAAACACTTCCGCTGACCACCAAACTCACCAGACATGAACATTATTGAGCGCATCTGGGATTCCTTTGCAACATGCCGTTCAGATGAGGTCTCCAGTCCCCCATAATCTTATGGATTTATGGACAGACATGCACGATTCGTGGTTTCAATTCCCTCCAGCACTACTTCAGACATTAGTCGAGTCCATGCCACGCCGTGTTGCGGTACGTCTGCGTGCTCGCGTGGGAACTAGACGATGTCAAGCAGGTGTACCAGTTTCTTTGGCTCTTCAGTGTATATATGTATAGGATGTGTGAAGATAACACTATTGACTGAAATACATTTTTTCTCCTTTCAACTGTATCTTACTTCTTTCCAACTTTATTTTCATCATACATTGAGAAGGTCATTTTGGAATGAGTTTCTGTAAATTTAAGTCTTGTTTCTGTTTACGTAAGGAGATTGACATTTTCAGTTATTGCTATGTTGTATACTTTCTTATCTGTTAGCAAATTATTTGGATTCATTTTCTATGAACAGATTAATGTGAAATTTTAATTTTGTAAAAAAGCGTAAATCGATGTAATCAGAATCTTCGAACGTGTTATGTGAAGCGAGGCTTGTGAGCGATGTAGAATCATATCCATAGGTCGACACAGAATGCATCAACAAAGAGTTAGGATCGAGGAGAAAAGTGTGGAGGTGATTGTCGTGCCGCTTACGTACAGCTACATATTGTGTTTGTGACCTGTGAAAAATATGAGTGTGTGGACAGTGCTATAGTTTTGATCTCGGCGTGTACTGTGATTTAAAAACTGGTGACTTTCCGTGTCGCGTTGCTCATTTGCCGGAACTGTGCTTTGACTCGTTGCTCGTTGAACTTAAAAATTTGATATGCAGACCGGTAAGCTATGTGCACGCGGTAAAGATAATGTTTCCAATTGTAGCCTGTACAAACTCTGTAGTGCATACCACAGACTGGAGTGATACAGAAAATATGGTTACACACTTTCATATCATATATTGATACGAAGAACTTTAACTGAGAATGTATGATGTGCTGATTGCCGCATGATTGAAGTGACTGCGTAGACAGGTGCTCAATGTACATATTGTTCTGTTTAAACAAAGCACTAAAGGTCGGGATTTCATTGTAATTTCATTCTTTGATAGCTGCAAGATCGCCAATGGTACCTTTTCTTTCGGACACGACCGAAAGAACAGATACCATCTTCAAATTGCAAGAGAGTTGACTCGATTTACTTTCATTGTGTGGACGGATATACTGTTGAAAGTGCTGTGGCGCAATCGCAAACCATAAATCTGAAAACTGTGGCTGATGTGTGCAACAATTATTATGAACAAAAGTGTTTTATGTTCGCTGTTGGATACAGATACGCAGACTGGAATTAATTCTGCAAATATGAGGCATTCCTGTGGGACGCGCAGCAGGCGCCCCCGATCAGGGAGCCCAGCAAGACGACGGCGGACTGCACGCTTAAGGCGAGCGCCGACGACTCGCCGACAGTATCAGCTAACTGAAAACTGTTTTGAAGTAACATTGGCTAAGACACACAGCGAACAATATTGCTCTAATCAGCGATATCAAAACAATAATAACTTTTCATGATGATTAACTTTAGGTAATCATAAATTATCATATTCCCGTGCTTTCTTGATTTTTTTCAGTAGTAATTTTCAGAATAACAGTTAAAACCTAGTTTCGTCCATTAACTTATTTATTTCTGTAATCACAATAATTTTGCAAACTCATTGACTTACGACATAGTACTGCAAACAGTTGCTATCAATACTAACGAGGTAAAATTTAAAGTTTTTAATTGAATCAACTGTGGGTTCTTGGTGAAACATTGTAAATTAACTAAACAAACACTGTTTTTAGGCCTTGTTTCACAATTTTATTTTTAATGTTATTGCACAACCTAGGTTTCGGGCCATAAACCCATTTTCAAGTAATGTACTTGAATAATACATTACTAATAAAATTGTGAAACAAGGCCAAAAAATAGTGTTTATTTAGTTAATTAAACAGTTTTATTCCTTTTTATTTGCTTTTAACTTCCAAAGCTTCTTAGGTTATATGTTTTGTAAGTGTTTATCTGCATTTGCTTGTTTCATAGTTTCGCATCTGATCTCATGCGAATTACTATGCTCTGCTGATGGATTTTACGTGCTGTGTATTATCCGACATCGTCACGAGTTGTTCAGTTTGTTTGGATAATATCTTATCAGTTACTGTTGTTGTTGTTGTTGTGGTCTTCAGTCCAGAGACTGGTTTGATGCAGCTCTCCATACTACTCTGTCCTGTGCAAGCTTCTTCGTCTCCAAGTGACTACTGCACTTTACGTCCTTCTGAATCTGCTTAGTGTACGCATCTCTTGGTCTTCTTTTAAGATTTTTACCCTCCACGCTGCCTTTCACTACTAACTTGGTGATCCCTTGATGTCTCAGAACAATTCCTACCAACCGTCCCTTCTTCTAGTCAAGTTGTGCCATAAATTCCTCTTCTCCCCAATTCTATTCAGTACCCCGTCATTAATTACGTGATTATCAGTAATCTGTTTGATTTGGACTAATTGGTGATCATTCGTATTGTTAAAGTACTGGGGTGATTACTTGCATGTGTCAATGTAATGTTCAGCCAAACTGAAGAAAAGTAGAGTGCTCCTTGTTCCAGTTGTCATGAATTTCCGGGCATGGTAAATTTAGGGGGACAGATAGAACTATTGTCAGTCCAAGTAGTTGAACACGGTTAGTTCTAGTTCTAGCCCAGACGAGGTTCGAGAAGTGTGGTTTCGGATTACACAGTTTCATTCTGTGATACCCTCTGATCCGTTATAGCCACAGATATCGTCTCACTAATTTAAAAAGACATTTAATAAATTATGTGTTCCTTTGTGAATAAAAACAAACAAGTACCACAGGAATGACATTGTGACTAACACCTACAGCTGTTGAATTAAACAGCTTTATTCGCTATTGGTTAGTCAACACGATTATATTTAGGTACATGAATACATGTAGGGGAAAAAATCGATAAGCTACAAAAGTACACTGAGAAATGTGATGGTAAAATACAAAATACAAATGTTGAAGTACATCCCTGTGGCAGTAATAAACTAGTACCAATAGTTGGTTATAGCCCATTAGTAAACTAGTATACTGATCGTAAGCATTTCATCCACAAAGGTATGAGTGAGTAGAACTATACTGCAGAAAAAGCATAGTAGTCGTCTTTATACAGTGTATTTGTCAAAACGACAGTGATGTAAAAAATTCGAAGTGTTGGCAAGAGCCTCAAGTAAAGAGTTAGGTAAAGTACCTACATAACATTACTTTGGTTGTTATGTGATTGTACTAATTTGTTTGTAACTTGTTGTTTATGTTTGGTTAACACACAAATTCCAGTAAATTCAATATCTGTCTTTGGAAACGATTAAGACATCTGTAAATAAAGCATTCTGCTTTTATACTACATGTATCTGACCTGCATATAGCTTCTTTACTGATCCATGAACAATTAGGATAATGCTGACCTGTTTTGTCATACTTTTGATATTCTATTGTACAGTCAAGATCTTCTTTACATTCATTTATACATTCATGTAAAATGTCATCATCTTTTAAAGAACTCACTTAATAAGGAAATATTTTACATAAAATCCATATTTCATGCAATTAAGTTTCCAAGTAATGTCTACCGTAAAAAATCCAAACTGATCATTCCAATATTTACAACATATTTCTGTAAAATCATCAAATTTTAAATCACCACCAACCAACTCATGTTGTTTAAATTTGTATCACCTTTCTAAAATATTTAAAATATTTATATCATTCATTGCTAATTGTTTTGGTGTTTTTGAATATGTCTCAGCTAAATAAAAACAATCTGTTCCTTTATGTCTTCCTCTAGTAAAATATTTGCTATCTACATTTTGATTTTCAAATAAGAAGTCATCAAATAATTTATGTGAATGATCTTTGCATTGATTTAATGATATAATTCCATTATTGTTTTCATTAAATGTAATAATCTTATCATTATTTATATGTTCTTATAAATTCTTGCTATTTTGGTTGGCCTAAACTTTTTGAATAAACACTCTGATTTACCTTATTAAAATCTAACCATTGTGGAGCCAGAATATAACTGTTAATCATTAACGTTCTTCTTCCACATTCACTTGGTCCTATTATCATACATCGAATAGACTTTATTAAAAGCTTACCAAATTTATTATTTTTATATTTCTCCTTGGAATTCTTATATTTGGTTCCCTATCAGTCTTCATTTAATTAAATAAGCTTATATTAAAATTAAATGAGTCACTTATTTCAGTTCAATGGTAAGTCACCTGTTCTCATAAAAAGATTGACTGTACATATATAAGAAAGTTATAGCAATGTTGCACTAGTTGTCTTTTATACTTTTATAACTGCAAATATTGCAAAAAAAATAATAAATAATATAGTGAAGGAGAAATGATAGAAATACCTGTTGCCCTACACAGTTTGAAAAGCTTGGAAAAAGTTGTTCATTCAAACAGCCTAATATACGCATTAAAGCAGATTAAATTTTAAATTTGATTTTTGTTGAGAGTGATGGTAAATTAGACATGGATATTAAAGGTAGAGTGGGAAGTGTGCTTGAATTTAGTTGTCAAACTATTGAAGCTAATGAAAAAGCAGTTGCTGCTGACATTCCTAAATTTATTTCATTTCAGTTAATCAACATAAATTTTAATATAGCTGATGGAATGTTTGTAAAATATACTGATCATTTTCATGAAGAAATTAATATTATTGTTTTATTCGAATCTAATGCTGAATTTGGAGGACCAATGTTTCATGAACCACATTATCTTGTACATATTCCTATTTTTGGTACTATCCAGGAATTATAAATAACTGTAACTGGTGAATCTGATAATTTGATTGACTTCAATGGTGCTACTGTAACAATTAATTTAGAAATGATTTAATAAATTTTATCGTCAGTAAATAATGAACCTAATAGATGGCTATCAGTTCTGTTTATTCCCATTGAATGAGAAATCAAAAAATAATCTAAATATTCTTAACAAGGTCACAGAAATTAACATAAATATAGGAGATGGAGGGCTTCATCGTAATCATGCTCAGTTGTTGAATTGTTTCAGTATTATTGGAGCTGATGGTACAGATTATCCAAGTTGGAATGGAGAACCGGACTTGTCCGAAAGAACAGATACCATCTCCATATATAGTGAAGGCTAACCGGCCACTGACCTTCTTCTGTGCAGATGTACACATATTGCCCGAACTCTTACGGGACTCGGTAAGATTGTCTGCCGCGAGTAATGAGTGTAATGGCCAGGGGCACTACGAATGTAGTGTGTGGACATTAAGTTGGGAAGGTGGGTCTTACAGGAAGCGTGCAAGGGATCCTGCAGTCGCACAATCCTCTGTGCCCTCGCTCAGTCGGCTCTCAGCCGTGTTGTGAAGCGGACGCGCGCAGGGCTCTGTGAGGCGCTCCTCGAGCGGGTCGTTGTTTACTCGCGCGGGTAGTGGTATTGCAGTGTAAACAGATCACCTCGAACGACGATAGCGCTTTCTTACGGAAAGGCCACGATTAAAGTAACGTTCGATGCCCAGTACGCACGACCTAAGGCATACAAAGTAGAGCGTTTCCTGCGTGAAGTAATGCACGTCGATCCACAGGAACTTATCGGCACACATCTTTCGATCATCTCCAGTACAGTTTACCCCTGCAGGCCCGGTTTCCGCGTTCACGACGACGAAGCCTCCATCGGAACCGTCGCCGTGCTCGACAGCAGCGACCACGTCAGCACCCCAGCCGTGTGAGGAAGGAGAGCATCAACAAATTGATTCGAGCTCGGACACGGAGATGAGGGAAGTGCCTACTGTTTGGCGTGATCCACAGGACGCGCACACGGGTTCCCGCAAGCAGAAGTCGCCCAAGCGACGAAAGAAGAGGAGGCTGTCTGCAGGAAACGATTCTCGAGATGGTGACACGTCGCAGGAGAATGAGGAAAATCCATCTAAGGCCAAGGCTGTGGACATCACACCAACGGTTCCTGGTTCGCTGATAGCAACGTCCGCCCAAGGACAAGGCCAAGTTGACGATGATCAGCTCACCGACGAGCCCCCTGCTGATTTTGCTGCTAAAGCATCGGAAGAACGTCATGCGTCGCCTAACGTACCACATCTCCAGCTTGGTGACTGGGCGTCCGAGATGGAGATGGAAAGAATGATATCAGACTAAAGCGACAACCAGATGCCCGCGGAAGAACGTCATGCGTCGCCTAACGTACCAAATCTCCAGTTTGGTGACTGGGCGTCCGAGGAGGAGCAGGAGATTAGTGTTTAACGTCCCGTCGACAACGAGGTCATTAGAGACGGAGCGCAAGCTCGGGTGAGGGAAGGATGGGGAAGGAAATCGGCCGTGCCCTTTCAAGGGAACCATCGCGGCATTTGCTTGAAGTGATTTAGGGAAATCACGGAAACTGGGCGTCCGAGATGGAGACGGAAAGAATATCAGACTCGAGCGACAACCAGATGCCCGCGGCTGGCGGATCGTCGGACGGACATCTTGTCCCAGCCGATCAGTAATATATACGGTGCGGGTGACAGGGAAGGTCGGACGGACGATGGGGCGCATGCTGCTTAAACGACTGCAGGATACGTCATCGTACTATCAAATGACCCAGGTGTATTGGATAGGTACAGTCAATGTCAATGGCATTAGCTCCACGATCAGAACTCAGTTGTTAAAGGTTGGTTGGTTCAAATGGCTCTGAGCACTATGGGACTTAACTTCTGAGGTCATCAGTCCCCTAGAACTTAGAACTACTTAAACCTAACTAACCTAAGGACACCACACACATCCATGCCCGAGGCAGGATTCGAACCTGCGACTGTAGCGGTCGCGCGGTTCCAGACTGTAGTGCCTAGAACCGCTTGGCCACTCCGGCCGCCAGTTGTCAAAGGATATGATTCGAGCGGCGGACATTGATATCGTGTTTCTTCAAGAGGTACGGCCTAATCTGCACCTTGATGTTTATGGATACGCGTCTTACGTCAACCCAACTTCCGACGGTGGTGGTGGTACGGCCATACTACTACGCGATGGCATCGAACCGACGGATATTCAGTTTTTGCCGTCAGCGAGAGGCATTGCGCTCACCATAGGCGCTGTCCGTCTTGTGAATCTTATGTTCCGTCTGGTACTGCGAAATGTTGAGAGCGAACACACTATTACTCCACTGAGGTAGCGCCATTGTTTCAAGGCGCTACAGAGCACCTGGTGGTGGGCGGGGACTTTAACAGCGTCTTACGCCCTGAGGATCAGATCCCTCACCATGTACCGTGTCCAACCCTACATGTTATGGTCAGAGATCTCGCTTTGCATGATATATGGACTCTAATCCACGATGACCGACGCGGATATACACACTTCACCAGCCACTCGGCCAGCAGGTTGTACAGGATTTATGTCTCCTGAGGTTTTCGGGCAGCAACTGTCAGTGCTGAGCTGTGGCCCACTGCATTCACAGACCACCAGGCCTTCATCTGCGCTGTGAATCTGCCACGACAACCGACGAGCCGTAGTAGCGGACCTTGGACTCTTAACGTCAACATTCTCTGGGAAGAGGTTTGCCGTGTAGCCATCACTGATACGTGGTACAAATGTGAGCGACGGCGTACCTATGATTCCACGACACGATGGTGGACATACTGCGCCAAACCAGCTCTTCGCCGCACGCTCATGGCATGTGGACGAGACAGGGCGCTTTGGCTGCGATCCACCTCTGAGTTTTACTACACGGTTTTGCGGGAACTAGCGTCACAATCACCTTCGTCAGAGCGCCAAATGGCCGTCCGCCGGACACAGGCACGGCTTCTGCAGATCACGGCTGACAGATTGGACGGCACGCGGATTCGATCGAGGCTTCAAGATCCCATCCCAGAGGAACGTGCCTCTCTCTATCACATCTTCAGAGAACGAAGACACCGTAACAGAGACGACTCATCAAGGCAGTTATTTCTGCGGACGGAAAACGCGCAGAGACACACAACACCATATCCCGTGCCCTCACATATTATTACCACACTCTCTATCTAGCAGATCAACGGCGTTACAATGAGATTGAGGACGTCCTGCACGACCTGCCACATTCGGGTAGCGCGCAAGGCGACGCCACATTCTTGGAGGCAATTACATGGGAAGAAATGCGCATGACCCTCTGGGGGTCCGCTTGAGTTTTATAGAACATTTTCTGACCTGATCGGGGATGTTTGGCGGCAAATGTGCTGCGAACTCCTGGATCCTGGATCCGGACTTCCGCGTCCCCCCCCCCCCCCCCGAATTTTTGGAAGGCATGATCATCCTTGTGCCAGAACCAAACGGGGTGGGGGGGGGGGGGGTGCAGACCGCAAGACTTCCTGCCGTTGACGTTATTGAGTTCGGATTACAGGCTGTTCGCGAGCATTATTCGTGCTCGCCTCCTCGCTATTGTCAAAGATGCTATTCATGTCGACGAAACATGTCTGGGAGGTGGCAGTAACGTACACACGACGTTAAGCTCTTATAGAGATGTGTTGGCGCTTGTGTCGTCATGCCGCTTAGAAGGCTCCCTCGTGGCGGTTGACCTAGACCACGCATTTGACCGAGTTGAACACCATTTCTTGCAGGCTGTCTTAGAGAAGATGGTACTGACCGCAATATCGGCCGGTGTGGTTCTGCGTCTCATCCACGGAGCCCCTTCCACAGTTCTGGTCAATGGCTACCGCTCGCCTCCGTTCACTATTGGGCGCTCAGTGCGACAAGGATGTCCACTGTCAGCCTTTCTCTTCGCCGTCGCCCTCGAGCCTGCACTTCACGGTCTACGACAGCGTTTGGAGGACATTCGCCTCAGCGATGTGCACTTTAAATATTGAGCCTCTGCGGACGATGTAGTATTCTTGGCGAGGTCGGCATAAGACATATGTATGGCGGTCGCGTGGCTTCAGCAATATGGAGAGGTGGCCGGGGGCCGTATCAACCTGTGGAAGTCGCACTACATGGATGTGGGCAGAGGATTGCAAATGAGTACGCCAGTGCCCATTACCAAAGTCTCGACGATGAATTGTTTGGGAGTGACCTTCCATGGGAACGTGAAGCGTACAGCACCAGATACATATCACAGACTACTTAATGTGACCCGCACACAAGTTCGTCTCCATAACTTTCGAACACTTGACTTGATTGTTTGGGTACATTTTGTCAACGTATATCTCAATCCGAAACTTAATCATTACACACACGTTCTCCCGATGGCCGCTACGGTAGCTACCAAGTTCCAGGCGGCCTTCGGTAATTTCGTCAGCGGGGGTAGGGTGTTCAAGAACCGTTACGAGACGCTAACGTTGCCTACACATGCAGGCGGCATTGGAAGGATAAACGTGCACAACAGGGCGCGCGCGTTCTCTTGCTGCCTATGATGCATCGCCTACGTACTTCGGACACCCTCCCTGGTACACTGATTCAGGAGGTGGAGCCTCAATCCCTCTGTCCGCCGATTCCCGTTGGACATATCACGCCAGCACTCTGTGACATTCGCACCTATGTGGTCGACATGAGTTATCTGTTGGATGTCTTGACGACCATGCGGGATCCTAGCACCATGGATTTCTACCGCTACTTTCAACGGACACTGCCTGCTAATGTGGTTGAACGCTGACATCCGGCGGTCGGCTAGAGACGGGTGTGGAGTAACATACACTCCCCTTTCCTTCCCACCACGGTCGGGGCGCTGTGGTATGTGATAACGACTGAAAAATTCCTCACCCGACAACGTTTACACATGATCCATGTTGCCGAGGATCCTGTCTACCCCAGATGCGCCGCTGTCGACACCGACATGTACCGTTTCATTTGTGGCACGGCTACCGACTGCTGGCTCCTCACACGGCGAATGTTGGCAATGTTGCTGCGACGGACGCCTCAGTCTGTAGAGCCCACCGAGGTGATCCATCCCGACGTCACTTACTTCCCTGCTACTCGGCATACTTTTTTTAATGAGAGCGTTGCAGGGTTGTTAGGTTTCTGGCATTATTTAATGAGTAACTACACGATTTTACCGCCCAATGCGTTATGTGGTACGCTATTTGCGAATTACTTGGGGTCGTTGTTTACGCACCCTCCAGACCATTGGGGTGTACCGGGTGTGAGAAAAGACTGAGAGATTGCACGTGATGGACTGCAGAGAGACATCAACGGTATTTATAGGGTGCTTCACTCCCGCTGAACGAGAAGACGACCAGTACATCCCTCCGTCTGGCTGCTGTGGATACGCCCCGAGAAAAAAGAAAAAAAGAAAGAAAAAGAAATAGAACAAAAAAGAATTACAAACAAATACATAAGAACAAAATGAACAACAAATAAAATTTAGTAAAGTATTGTTCAGAGGCATATTTAATGTTTGTTCGTGGGTGGAACCTGAAGTTGTGGCGCAGGACCGTTTTAGTTGGCTTTAGGGGAAAAGTGGCGGCGGCACTAGCTTTGTTTTTGTTTTTAGGTTATATAGGTTTTTGTGGGTAGTATGGATGATTGGGGCCAACGCCTGAAGCGGAAGAGGTAATTCTCTTTAAAAACGAAAAAAGATAAAAAATAAAAAATCTGGATAGAGCGCCTGCCATAAAAAAGATGGATAGAGCATCTGCCATGTAAGCAGGAGATCCTGGGTTCGAGTTCCGGTGGGGGCACATATTTTCAAGTGTCCCCGTTGACGTATATCTACGTCTGTCGGCAGCGTAGGGTCTTGCTTTCAAAAAATTGTTCAAATGGCTCTGAGCACTATCGGACTTAACTGCTGAGGTCATCAGTCCCCTAGAACTTAGAACTACTTAAACCTAACTAACCTAAGGACATCACACACATCCATGCCCCAGGCAGGATTCGAATCTGCGACCATAGCGGTGGCGTGGTTCCAGACTGTAGCGCCTGGAACCGCTCGGCCACTCTGGCCGGCGGTCTTGATTTAATTATCATTTCATGCTTGGTGCTTTCTTTAGGGACTATAAATAAACTTTGTGGGAAGGGGATCTAATTGTAATTTTTACTTAGAGTTCCAGTGTTGTAGATGCTCTTGTTAGATGGGCTGACTACAATGAAGCCGGAGTTAAAACAGAAGATACCCTTCCGAAAGAAAGAAAAATTGTAGTAGACCATAACGAAATAAGTGTACCTTTTGTTAAACCGAATTACGAGTCTGACCCAAGAGAAAATATGCTGGAAAATCCCAAAACGCCAATATCTTTCAATGAACTACAAATTGTGGAGGTTGCCGATTTAGGCATCAAGAAAAATGTCAAGCTTCATCTCATGAATTGGTACGATTCAGTAGAATTTGATATGCCTTATTTTATTTTTGTTGTGTTTGAAACTAATAGAAAAAATAATCAGTTGGCAGATTCATCACTATAGGATCAGGCAAAGCTGCGTAATCTGTATTTGGAAAACAGAAGCAAAGTATTTCCTCAAGAAGCATGGAATTGAGGACACCAGATGATTCTTTTGAACGAGTTCCTCAACTGAAAGGTGGTGTTGATATAGATGCCTGTAGTTTCAGAAAAAAATTATGCTATGAGTACATATGTGATTAACATGACATGTAGAAAAAATATTGTTTCAAGTCAAAAGACAACAGTGAATCTGGTGTGTTCATTTATCGATACGATACCAAAAGACACACTTCTCTATATAGTCACACACAGTAAGAAAAATTTTACGTAGGATTCTCAACACAGAATATGTACCGAAAATTTTTGATTAGTAGATGATATTCATGCCGGCCGCTGTGGCCGAGCGGTTCTAGGCTTTTCAGTCTGGAACCTCGTGACCGCTACGGTCGCAGGCTCGAATTTTGCTCGGGCATGGATGTTTGTGTTGTTCTTAGATTAGTTAGGTTTAAGTAGTTCTAAGTTCGAGGGGACTGATGACCTCAGATGTTAAGTCCCGTAGTGCTCAGAGCCATTTGAACCATTCGATGATATTGATTATATTTGTTTCTGTATAGCCCTTTTCATATAGATTATGTTAGCACTTTGGATTTTTAAAATCGATTAGTATTTGTCTGAGAAATTCACTAAAAGCGATCTATTTAGAAGGCTGGCTGGCAGGCTCCTATTTCTAGCGATCCTCGTGGCTGAATAGGCTCAGAGGCAGCGAGTGACTAGTATTTATCGCTATTTGGCGCGGTCAGAAGCTGGCGCCACACTATCAAACCACATTTTCATGGACGGCTTTAGCTGTCGCAGGTGGCTCAGGAAACCGCTAACAGATGTCTCGTTTTTTGTTCTTGACTCAGCTTAGTTCCTCAAATACCAACTATATATACGATTTGTCAACGTTATGTCCTTGCCCTGTGGGGCACAGCTGAATAGCTATAGTATTGGATTAACTGGCCAATACTATTGTTATATGATGTCGTCATCCACTGCTTGAGCCCACATTGAAGAAGATGAGAACATCTGCCGTCAGAAGCTATATCATCTACTCAAATTGTTGCCAAGACGCTTCCAGAAGAAGAAGGTGGGTGGACGACAGTTAGCATCCAAGTTATAGTCTAGCAGCAATGTTAAAAAAAAACCGATGGGTCAAATGAAATAGAAAGTTTACTATCAGAAAGAACCCCACCAGGTGTCTTTTCAAAAGGCGCTGTAAGGTTTTGCTGAAACTTTGTTGACTATGTATAAAGGAATAAATAATTTTGTGACTCAAATTATTTTTTTAAATTAATTGTAATGCAAAATTCTAAACATGGCTGCGAATCAGCAACTGTACAAATCTGAGGAGGTTGAAAAAATCAGCCAACCAGTTGCAAAAAAAAGGTTTATTAGCTCTTGACCTTGGTTTCTTCATTTCTACTTCCTCAGAAGGGATGGCTCCTAAAAGTTATATCACAAGTTTTAGTGACATTGTTTTAGCTTATATTTGCTCCTCTTTCCCCATGAATTTTAACAGTGATCTTTTCTAAATAGAACTCTACCTTCTGCACGCTGAATTTATGTACAGTATTACTCTGTCAGCAAATGTATTAGTAATTTTATAAGTAATCTATACCACTAAATGTATTACATTTTTAGTAACCTTGTAGAGGAAATTTCATACTTACTTGAATGTAAAATGCTGTTATTTAACATAGTTCTTATGCGCATGTATTTAGCGCCCTCTGCAGCCCAATTTTTCCTGGTCGCTTCAACTTGTCTCTGGCATGATGCACGCTTATAACTTATGCAAATAATCTATCCTGTGACTCCTGCTATAATTTTATGTTGACAAGGGCCTCTACCAGTGGGCATTCAGTCTGAAGTACGCTAAATGTAGTCTGGCTGCTATCTAAAGCAAATGGCTTGCTATAATTCTTGTTTCTGTCGATTTTACATATGACCAGAGCCGCTAGGCTTCAGCTAATCTAATATACCATCATGTAATGTAACAAGTGAGTGCACTTACCTCACAAATATTTTGCTATAAATATTTTGTTATGTTTCTAAAAATAATTTTTATATCTGGTGATATACATTTTTAAGGCGGACCCCTTCTGAAGAAGATATTTTTAGAAATATCGAAACCTAGGTCAAGGGCTACTAAACCTTTGTTTTGTAACTGGTTCGCTGATGTTTCAACGTCTTCTAATTGTAATGAACTCAAAATGCTCATAATTTTGAACTAAAATTTTATTTTACACATACAAATTTTAATTATGAATGAAGAAGCTTCTCTAATTTTTCTAAATTAATTCTAGTGTGCTTAAAATGGCCACTATCTTCATCTAAATTTTATTCCATTCTAGTGTGCTGGCTTTTATATATGGTAGTAACTGGTTACGTGGAGTGCACTAGGCATGTTTTTAATGCGCAACCTTTTATATAAAATCTTTATAAATATAAAATAATCAAATACAGTATAACTGATTTAATTAAGTGGTAAAAAGGCTGCGCATTAAAAACATGACTAATGCCCTCAACGTACCTACTTACCACCGATAAAGGTGATTATACACTTTTCCGCCGCTTTTAAAACCAGGTTTGTTTAGTGGTGCTTGGAAAATCAGGTGCGGAAGTTGGGAGAATGTATCAAAGTCTCCTTAGGCCTGGAAGTACTGAGGGCGTCGGCCACCCGCGGTTTTCTAATCACAATGACTGCACGTTATCGAGTAACTTTTTGTAGTGGTAATGGGGGGATAGTCCGAGGCCGCCCCACCATAAGATTTTTGTTCTGAACTCCGCATTGTAATATGGTTGGTGAGCTTTTGGCGGAAAGACACTCAAGTTCGTGCTACCGGGGAGTACACGCATTTCTGATAGACCGTGGAGCTAAGAGTTAATTTGCGTTGAAACTTACTAGTATAGGCTGCG
The DNA here is from genome assembly GCF_021461385.2 of Schistocerca piceifrons. Taxonomy (NCBI): domain Eukaryota; kingdom Metazoa; phylum Arthropoda; class Insecta; order Orthoptera; family Acrididae; genus Schistocerca; species Schistocerca piceifrons. The sequence continues at coordinate 92,586,449 of NC_060143.1, read as the reverse complement.
TTGAAACCTGATGGCATCAGCCGCACCAGGAGTAGGGAGTGATTTACTGATTTACTATATTCGACTATCGACATAGCAACTTCACTATTTCGAGTGAAGTTTTAGACCGAGCACATGGTACTTGTGTTAGCTACGAAAGACCCACGCGGTCGTATCGCGAATTCCGTGATGGTTCTTGTGCTATTATTGCCGTCAGACTGTCAACTGTACTTAGCATTGCGAAGAACACTCTCCGATTTAGTTTTGGAAATTGTGCCGAATCAGCCTATACGTGTGCTAACGTGGGATGGACCAACTCATGGTTACGTGTCGCTACCACCAAGCCTGTTGTTAGTGTAATCAAACTGAGCCCTGGGTTGCCAGTTTAAGGAATGGTAATTTTCCCCGCATCAAATAGTTTATTCTTGGCTTTACTGAAGTCTGTTGCAGTAGGAGTTGGCATTGCTAGTTTTCTTAGTTTCTGTCTGCGCCGGTTCATTTGGTTGTGTGCAGCTCCGCTCTTCTACCACCAACCAAAGCAAAATCCGCTGTGTATGACGAGGCTATCCTGCGCCGAATTCTCACACACATAAATGACCAAGCAACTGAATACAAATTAGTTATCTCGTCATTTTTTTCCACATCCTTCTCCACCACAGATATCAGTGATTTATCAAGAGAAAAGCACAGTAAATGAAATTTCCTTCCGTTCCATGCATTTATTGATTGTTGTGAGTCAGATCTAGGGGGGAAGTGTGGGGTCTAATGTCTCATTTTAAACAACCGGGACGCAGTGTGATCACATTACGTGTGATGGACACGAGGTGAGCCACCGCGTGGGAAATGCTACTTTGAGTGGCCACTTACTCTAAATCCCGCCCCCCCCCCCCTCTCTACGTCATTGCCGTTGCTGCGAGAATTATGAGGATAAAACAGTAGACCACGATAATAGTACCTTCTGTCACCGTCGCAAGCGCCTTCCATCTTCGACGCCTTACGTCTTATCCTCACTGCTGCGCCGAGCAGTGGCGGCTATCGACTACGTTCGTACAGTCGTCTAGCAAGGCATCTGGGTCAGAAGGGGACTGCAAGGTTCTGTCTGGACTTAGCACAGCTTAATACGACCTGCCTCCCTCCCTCCCTTAAACGTATCGGAGCACAGGGAAAGACCAATTACCCCCACGCGATTATCTGATAATGACTGGCTTTTGAACGGGCGCTCGCTCTTGCCTGATTGCATGTATTATTCAGCGGCTAGGTGAGATAGGCTAATTACAAACCCTGGCGCCAATTACGTTATCCAATTCCCTGATTCACATTTACAGAAACAGTTACTAAAAGAGCTCCTCATCGGTGAAATGAGAGTAGAACGAAATACTGTATGTCTGCACCCAGACCACGGCGATGCTGTGGTGCCGAAGCTGGAGAAAGTGTGCTGCGTTGTCGAGAGTGTCGGAAATGAAATGATGGAAGCGGGGGACTAATAGTATCCCTTCTTTTGGTTTTAACAATTGCCTACTGATTTCATATGGCTCTTCGCATAGGAAAAGTCAAACATGTATGTCTTAAGAACAAAAGTTCGTCGACTGTGCGTAGTCCTGTTTCCCTTCTTTTGTGTTTTATTTTCAGTAAATAATTTGTATAAATTAGATAATATTTTCAAACAATTTAATACAAATATTAGTTTTTGTACAAAAATAAACTGTCGCACTAGATAACAAACAAACAAAGCGAGGGAGATAAATGGGTACATTCTAAAGGATGTGAGGTTCACTGTTAAAACTACAAACATTTCTACACGGGTCGAAGTGGCAACTATTCTAGAGTTAGGATAAATAAGTGTTCTTCAGGTTTTCGCTTTCAACAACTAAGTTCACAGCGCTAGCAGCCCATTCAATTGAAATTGAAAAATTGCTGACTATACTGGCAACTATCTAAACATCCTACATATACAAAACGAAAGCCGAAAACAAGACTGCCTAGAACATTGAGGTACTTTTATGCACGAAATTAAGCAACTAAGTTATACACTTAATGGCATGACAGACAGTGAATGCACCGGAGTTCTTTATGTTTTCAAGAAACTTTGACTTTAAGTACGCCACCCATATTCCGATCATACTGCATCTTAACATTTTCTGTTTCTTTAAAAATCAAATCCTGATAAAAATGTTGTAAAAACACTGTATTCCTCATTTCATTATTATTCTGATAGTTACTTGTGGTAATAAGCGAACTGTAGTCTTTGACAGCAGTTTGTTTCCTGAAGAACATCTGTGAGGTGGTGTTTGGTATTACTTTAAGCGAATGCCGTTCGTCATGTGTGATTTTTATTTTCTGTGCTCAGTTTATTAGTTTATTGACGATGTAAGTGCAATGAAAAATGAAAAAGTTCGAGGTAATTAACGATAAATCACCGCTGAAATAGTTTCTCGTAGTACGCAGATATTCCATGGTACTGTAGTTCGATGTTTACTTGCGCTTATAAGTTTCTCCGTTTACATAACAGCACAAATTTCCTGCGATTGCTTCACCAGGCTCTGACGAAAATGCTCGAGAAAATCTTGAGAACCCAACGACGGAGTTTTCGCTACGAAATACCAATTAAAAAGAAAAACCTGAAACTCTGAAAAACAGGCATTCTACGGACTTTTATCCATAAAACATGTGCTTACACTTGTTGCGTATTTAACTGTTTTTTATTCTGATGAAAACGATCGCCACTCTCTACTACACTTGCTAGCGAACGCGCCTGAACACGATAAACCGACAGACACGGCACCGATTGCCTTGTTGCCACCAGCAGGCAGTGCACACTTCCGTGGCCATTTGCTACAAACGTGATCTGCATGCTGTAAAAAAACCACGTGGTCATATTAGGAATAACGTCGCAACGAACGCGTGTCTGCGGCGCGAGAAAGTTTGTGGCCTGGGGTTGCGGTTTCGCTGGTGCAGTTCAGTTTCCTTGCTAATGCGCTGGACACTTGCCGCGGCAACGCCTCTTAGACAGCAGCCGGTAACTGAAAAGTGTGCTTTCACTGCGGTGTGGAGAGCGCTGGAATTTTAATTTTCTTCCTACTGCTATTATTTGGTGCATACTGATTTATAATGCCGTAATGCTGAATCACGTCCCAGTATATTGCCCAACGCGGTGGATATGTGGTGTCAACTTCGTATTAGTGTTAGCAGATGCTCTTGGCAACACGTACACGTTCATCAACTTATTTATGGACCCCAATCGTTTTAGCACATCAAGACAGAAATGGAAGTAAGCGTTGGATACAATGAAAAAATTTCGGTGGGCTACAGCTTTCGTATCGGGAAGACAAACCGACATTTTTCTCGCGTTGTCACACACGTTTTGCTTTGTTCAGTCGTAGTGATGAGCCCGTCTCCCAGCGCCTCGACCGCTGTTTGGTTTCCGGTTAAAAAAAAAAAAAAAAAAAGTTCAAATGGCTCTGAGCACTATGGGACTTAACTTCTAAGGTCATCAGTCCCCTAGAACTTAAAACTACTTAAACCTGACCAACCTAAGGACATCACACACATCCATGCCCGAGGCAGGATTCGAACCTGTGACCGTAATGGTCGCGCGGTTCCAGACTGTAGCGCCTAGAACCGCTCGGCCACACTGGCCGGCTTTCCGGCTTCCACTGAGAAATTTCCTGACGTTGAACAGAAGTTGAAGTTAACACACTGTTCCGTCATGTTCAGAACTGCAATAGCCGCATACGGTGAAACAGTGCTCACAAAAATATGCACTTACTGACACCTAGTGTTAGAGTCTAATGACACCTCCGCTCCGCCCCATTGAAAGTAATTACTTAAACTTGGATCTTCTCACACATTGTCAGACTAAAAATTCTTGCAGTTTCTATTTTATTTACCCAAATAATGCTCTTGCGTTAGTGCTAAAGGAGAGATGAAGTCTTGTGCAACACTGAATACAGTGTGTTGCCTGTTGTTCAACTATAGCTTTAGTCTGTTTGCAGACTAAAGATTAATTTCCCGTAACATACGTCTTATCATTTCAGCACTGCACCTGTTTTTATATTCACAGCAAAAGGTACTAAAAAAAATGGCTCTGAGTACTATGGGACTTAACTGCTGTGGTCATCAGTCCCCTAGAACTTAGAACTACCTAAACCTAACTAACCTAAGGACATCACACACATCCATGCCCAATGCAGGATTCGAACCTGCGACCGCAGCGGTCGTGCGGTTCCAGGCTGTAGCGCCTAGAATCGCTCGGCCACTTCGGCCGGCCCAAAAGGAACTATTTCAGCTTCTCAAATACACAGGGTGATTCTTACCAAGGTTTGAAAACCTCCGGAGCCTTGTAGATGACGCTGAGACAAGGAAATTGATGTAAGACACATGAGACCGCAAGTGTCTAGAAATGCCCCAAATGAGTATGACAATTGTTGAACTCGTGACGCCACCACGTAGTGTGCGCAGCGGTTAGGCTTGTCGCTAGGGGGTGGGGCTGCACATCGCTCCACAAGGGCACTCTGTTTTCATTATTGTATTTTTCGATGTGCTCATGGTAATGGTAATATATGACTACAATGAATCGATTTACATTTACGAAAACAGAGTAGCCTAGAAAAGTGATGTGTAGCACTACCCCGTCCCAGTGGGAGAAGGGTCAACAAGCCCAACCACTACACACGCTGGGATGTATGCCACATATTCAACATTTTTCATCCACATTTGAAGTATTCCCGACACTTGCGGTCCAATGTGTCTTAAATTAATTTATTGTCTCAGCGCCATCTTCATAGCTTTGGGGTTTGTTAAACGTTAGAAACGGTCTCTTTGTATGTCGACACAAGTACGTTTCAAACAAATCCTGTAATGCATCAGTACTGAATTCTTTTCCCCAGAAGGTGCTAATTAATTAGGCACGCTTCCCTATTTTTTTCTGCACAGAGTTATATATAATGAAAGTAATTTATCCAATACATACCTAATAAATAAAAACCTTTTTTGTTAATTTTTTCACAACCATGCTGTCGACAGCACAAAGAAACGCTTTGTATAAGACAGAAGAAACAGAAATAGCAATGATTCATGAATTAAGTATTACACTACATGGGTGGAGAACAAAACAAGACGTGAATGATATTTTTCACTTTGCAGCAGAGTGTGCGCTGGTATGAAACTTCCTGGCGGATTAAAACTGTGTACCGGACCGAGACTCGAACTCGGGACCTTTGCCTTTCGCGGGGAAGTACTCTTGCAACTGAGCTACCCAAGCACGACTCATGCCCCCTCCTCACAGCTTTACTTGTGCCAGTATCTCGTCTCCTACCTTCCGACACAGTTTTAATCTGCCAGAAAGTTTCAGGAGAAGACTAATAGTGACAGTAGTAGGGCAAACCCGATTGTGGTATACTTTTGATATCAAATTTATATGCAAATTAATTAAATTGTGATACCTGATTGATTTATGACCTTATCCTATCGTTCTACTAAGTGCTTTATGAGTCCCTGAGGGTTGAATTATGACCCCCTGGGGATATTCTGCCCTTCTGAGAAACCCCCACCCCATCCTCATCCCTTCCCCCTCTAAGATACAAGCATACTTCTGATGTCAAATTAATTACTTAATTATGTCATTGATCAGTAAATCACCCCCATCTGCTGATGACACCATAAGTTTTCCCCAAGTTTCACATGTCCCCTTCCCTCACCAGCCTTCTGGGATAATCCCTTCCCCCACCACCCCTATGGGAAATCCAGACCTCTCCCCTCTCCTTCCCCCCCTGCACTCAATTCACCCCTTCCTCCACCACTCCCCTCTCCTCCCCTCCACGTGTACCCCACACCACTTCCATATAAAATGGTGGGAAATTAGTAAAATGATGGGAAATTAAAAAATGTTGGGAGATTCGAATTTTGGAGGGAAATTCACAAACTGGCGGGATGTTAAAAATTTTGTGGCGAACTCGAATTTTTGTGGTAAACTCAAATGCTTATTTCATTGTATTGCAGAGCATATAATAATGATATATTCGTTATTTATAGAGATTCAATTTGCACATCATCTTTGGAATACTAACACAGTCTAATTATGACATCACAATTCAAGATGGCCGAACCAGGTGCAGTCTAACTGCCCTCTTCCTATTGGCGGAAAATACCTGATCAAATCGATTGCAGTGTGATAGAATATTGTTCAAACAATTTCTGGGATATTGTTTATTTGTTTACTAATTTAAACAATTAACAGAAGTCAAGGCAGTGTGGTATATTGTCTATTTTAACAATTTGAGTGGGGCATGGGTAGTTGCCACTGACCAAGCACAAGATAGTAACTCCATCCAGTTTCGTCAATAACTACTGGATGCAGAGAACATATTTTCGCTGTGAGTCTAGCGCTAGAGAGATACTCCAGCCAGTCTAGCCAGTAGCCCTATATGGAAAGGATGGGTAAATTTGATAGGATAGCAAGCTGTTACTGAAATACAGGAGAGCAGCCTCCTGCCGATCTACAAGTGAGTAGCTGCTGGGAGGAACATAAGGCTGGGTAATAATATCGGAACATTTACCAACTGTCCCAGTGTGGCTATAAATCTCTGACTCCATACACAGGACTCTTGTAGCAATGTCATTAGGGAATGAAACATACTTACACCTACATATGAGACGCAAATCGCATCCTAGCCAACAAAAGCATAGGAAATACTTTTTACGATGTATTTTTATGACTGCAATGCTTTTTATCTTTTTTGAGCATGTCATCTCAGGACGATAAAACTGACCAGTCTCCTCGAGCCTCTGCAGTTCCACCCCTGACATAGACTCCACAGTATAAAAAAATCTGCTTTACGCAATCCGAAACTTGGCTGTTGTTCTGTCAATACAGCTGGAATTTCTCACATGAAATTTAGATTCCTCCAGTTTATACGAGTTATTTTCGAAGACAGAAGAAATCGAACCATAAAGGTGTTTCCACATCGTTACTTCTCGGAAAAAAAATGCAATGCACTATGGCATGCTAAATATTTCCTGTAAGTATTATCTCATCAAGTAAAGAAATATCTTTTCTTATCAGCTTAATATCTACTATGTCCAGTATCACTGAACTAGAGTATTAAACTCACCTTTGGCTCATGACGAGTGCTAAGATCATGGTCTACCTCTATGACAGGATGCCTACTCACTTTCAAACTCTCTTAAGGTAGACAAATGCCTCACCACATACAAAGTCTCTGAATGTAACAGCACAGAGAAGTTGTAAATATCAGTTTTATACTACGTATCACTTTACAAACTCGTTAATATAGCAGATTTTATTGCGATAGTCATCTCATGGGGGACTGGAATTTCGTTAAAGTTCTCGGCGCAGCGAAAAAACGCCTAGTTACCACTCCAGCTCTTGAATCATATCTGTGGTACTCTCGCCCTCGCTTCCACCTACCTGACATGTTATTGACATCAAATTGATAGGTTAATTATTTAAATTGATAATGAGAGCCACTTTGCAAGGTGAGTAACTTTTTCCGGCAGTCAAGTTACACCCGGCAGGTAACTGCTACGAACGTTTCTGTGTCATCTCTGGAGGTTTCCCACAAACTAGGTGGTCACCTTCTCCGATACGAAAATGGGTTGAAACCGTCGTCAAGTAACCGGAGACTTCCAACGGTAATTGCGTTCTGCCTCTCGCATGCTTATCATGCTGGTGGAACAAGTCACAGTAATCTAAAGTACTCTCTACCCAAGCCTGCTGGGACCTGTCAGTCTGTGGGTGCAGCAGGACGTTTCACTCACTTCTCCATCCACTCAGCACTTCCGCCACCGGGTCGCATGTGAGCAGCTGTCACCACCTCCACCGGGTCTGGGCTGTAGCACTTCCAGCCAAAATCCACTGCTCGCCATGTCAGAGAGCTGTTAACGATTCCAGACTTGTAAAAGTTAACCTATCTTTCTCAAAATGACTGGGTACTTAAATGTCACTGGGGTAAGTGATAGGATGTTGAACGATATGCTTCTAATCACCCCAGCTGCCAACCAAGACGTTCTGAGATGTGTTTTCGAAATATCCTAGAAAGGCTGATGCAGTGAGCAATAACAAAATACCTACCTATTGACCACTACATCCCAATCGTGTAAGGGTCTGCATACCTACGTTTACCTACCAACACAGGCTTATAGAAGCGCTCCTATTGGCTCCCGCCAAATTCGAGGGGTGTTGCTTCGAGAACTGAAACGGGATTCCCTGGAGAGAATAAAATGTACATTTCAAGGAATACTATTGAGAACCGACATTTAAAGCCGACTGCAAAGGGATTCTAGTGTCATCAACATACATTTGAAAAGTGGACCACAAGATAAGACAGAACCATTAGCGCTCATATGGAGACATACAGACAGCCCTTTTCTCCCTCGCTCTATTTGAGAGTGGAATAGAGAAGGTAGTGACTAGTAGTCATACAGGGAACCCTCTGCCACGCACTTACGATGACTTGCAAGGTCTGCATATAGATGTAGATGTGAATATACTCTACCTATTTAGATGTCACTCCATTCATTTATAGGTACACAAAACTCATGGAAGAATGTGTCTTATTTATCGAGAAAACAAAATAAGGAACTTCTGCTGCTGATTGTCTCGCTGTGGAAACCTTCGTATTAGCTCCTAATTTTCTCATTGCATTTACTTTGCGAGACGTATATGATAGATATTAATGTGTTTACCCAGAATACTTAGAATAAATGGTATAGAGCTCACCTATCAACTTCTCTTTCGTTAGACTATCTTTTAACTGCCGCATTCGCACGAACCCTCTGGTCTTCAATAAGTGAGCATTTGAATCCACACGATTTCGGTTTCTAAGAGATATCCCCTGACAAGATACAGACACCTGCTAATTATCTCGAATTCCCATCACGTTCCGACGGCACTGCTCCATTAGTTAGAAGACCGTCTAGTCCTCAACTCTTCACTGACCATGTAGAGAGCTATCGCAACGAGAAAAATAGCACTGTAATGTACAGGAGGAAATTCACAACCATGCAGAATATACACGGACTGCAAAAAGAGATTCAGAAGCACAACACCTACAATTCATCGATATTGAATTACTGTCTTTAAATATCCTCCTGTGCACGACCAAGTCTTATACATGGTATTCCTATGATTACCCCTCTTGAAATACGACAGTTTAATGGTGTCTGACTCTTCGTTGTCAACATAGGGTCTCTACTTCTCTCTCTCTCTCTCTCTCTCTCTCTCTCTCTCTCTCTCTCTCTCTCTCTCTCTCTCTCTCTCAATCCTTCTCGTTATTTCTGTAACATCCAACTGAGTAAAACTGCGAACTATAAAAACTTCGCTAAAGTCACCCAGTAGAAAACCCAGCAAGATTTTACTGCATCTCTCTCTTCTGGTATATCAGGGAACAAATACTGTCTGAGTGTTGACACCGATCACATGTGGTGATCTTATTAAATATACATGTATTGGCCCACTGGAGCATGCGACCGGTAATCGAAGTTGTTTCCATGTGCCAGTGTAAAGTTTTGGGCTGGTACTGGAGGATGACCGTATAGACTATCAGTCATGAGTAGAGGGTCCATGTGCAGCCGTTTCATAAGCAGTTCGATACATTGTTTTTTTGCTGTACCACATCGAAGCTGTGTATGACAACAGCTGTGTACACAGCCATACATTTTGTTTTTCTACCATAACTTTGAGGTCTGTGTCAGATGCTACACTGACATTAGCTCATTTCAATCCATTGGCTCCCACAGAGAGCTGGGGTCAAGTGTGCTGCTACCACAACATATAGGATGGTTGGAATAAAAGACATAGGCAGTGTTTCTTTTTGACAAAAATGTGGAAGACATATCAACATATGGAAATTGGAAGAGTCTGCAGCATTGTGGAGCACTTCCAAACATCTGCCCAGAAGTGAAGAGATCTACATTTAATCTAACTTTCGAAGTTATGGGCTAGCAGATGCCTTGCTGTTTCATTTGGAGAAGACCAAGAGTACTGATTTCTCATATTGCAGCCATGTACATGATCACTGTTTCGTTGCTGGCCATCCCCAGAAGATGTTGCTCCCACCAAGACTCTCTCCATCTCAAACAACTGCTGTCAGTCAGTCATTATGTGGTAATCAACACCGTACTAGTGAGCAGATGGGATGGAAAAGACACTGTTGACATGGGACAGTGTACTGTAATAAGCACCACAGTTGATAGTGTGACAAATCAATGTTTGGGATTAAGAGAAATACAAGAAAAAATCGAAATGGGAACTCTGGCACCCATGGAAACAGTAATGTGATGACGGACAACAATAAGGCTGCTCGAAAGGACTGTTTAACGTGGATGACCTAGAAATCTAGAGCAATAACTTTATGTATGTCAGATCACAAACCCAGGTGCGATTACAAATAACTTTAACTACCCGCCTTACAGATTTTTATAAAGTGCTTGAACATGTGACAAGGATAAAATTTTACATCCTCGTTAGGTAAAGAGTACTGTATTACGAGGTTTGGTACTGTAGTATACAACTACTGAATGTATCGCATCTTTGACCCAGTGCAATACTGCCTATGTTGTTGTTGCTGTGGTCTTCAGTCCAGAGACTGGTTTGATGCAGCTGTCCATGCTAATCTATTCTTTGCAAGCTTCCTCATCTCCCAGTACCTACTGCATCCTACATCCTTCTGAATCTGTTTAATGTATTCATCTCTTTGTCTCCCTCTACGATTTTTACCCTCCACGCTGCCCTCTAATACTAAATTGGTGATTCCTTGATGCCTCAGAATATGTCCTACCAACCGATCCCTTCTTCTAGTCAAGTTGTGCCACAAATTTCTCTTCTCCGCAATTCTGTTCAATGCCTCCTCATTAGTTAAGTGATCTACCCACCTAATCTTCAGCATTCTTCTGCAGAAACACATTTCGAAAGCTTCTATTCTCTTCTTGTCTAAATTATTTATCGTCCACGTTTCACTTCCATACATGGCTACATCCCATACAAATACTTTCAGAAACGACTTCCTGACACGTAAATCTACACTCGATGTTAACAATTCTCTCTTCTTCAGAAACGCTTTCCTTGCCATTGCCAGTCTACATTTTATATCCCTCTACTTCGACCATCATCAGTTATTTCGCTCCCCAAATAGCAAAACTCTTACTACTTTAAGCGTCTCATTTCCAAATCTAATTCCCTCAGCATCACCCGGTTTAAATCGACTACATTCCACTATCTTCGTTTTGCTATTGTTGATGTTTATCTTATATCCTCCTTTCAAGACACTGTCCATTACGTTCAGCTGGTCTTCCAGGTCCTTTGCTGTCTCTCACAGAATTACAATGTCATCGGCGAACCTCAAAGTTTTTATTTCTTCTCCATGGATTTTAATTCCTGCTCCGAATTTTTCTTTTGTTTCCTTTACTGCTTGCTCAATATACAGATTGTATAACATCGGGGATAGTCTACAATCCTGTTTCACTACCTTCCCGACCACTGCTTCCCTTTCATGCCCGTCGACTCTTATACCTGCCATCTGGTTTCTGTACAGATCGTAAATAGCCTTTCACTCCCTGTATTCTACCCCTGCCACCTTCAGAATATGAAAGAGAGTATTCCAGTCAACATTGTCAAAAGCTTTCTATAAGTCTACAAATGCTAGAAACGTAGGTTTGCCTTTCCTTAATCTATTTTCTAAGATAAGTCGTAGGGTAAGTATTGCCTCACGTGTTCCAACATTTCCACGGAATCCAAACTGATCTTCCGAGAGGTCGGCATTTACCAGTTTTTCCATTCGTCTGTAAAGAATTCGTGTTAGTATTTTGCAGTCGTGGCTTATGAAACTGATAGATATCTTAAAACTATAAGAAACAATATTTACAATGTGCTTCTCTGTACTGTATGCCAACCACAACCATGGGATCCTGTTTAAATTACCTCACGGAACAGTTGCTTGATGGTATCTTTAAAAACATTCTGCAGTGTGTCTACTGAGGTGGTAGGAAAACGTACAAGTTGACTGCTGTCTTGTAGGTTTTCCTAGAAAGTTGTTCTGGGTGTGAGTTAGAGCGTTAACAGCAAACCTCTGCATACCACAGCCAACAGAAGATTTCTAACGCATGTGCGACGACTCATGTCCACCTATTTAGGAGCCCTCCTTTAGACGAACGAAGATGCACACAAAGAACACCATTTCCCTGTCATATTTTTGACATGAATCGAGCACAGGGTGCTCGCGATACATCCAGTAGTTGTGTACTACAGTCCCAAATCTGGTAATACAATACTCTTTACCTAACGAGGGTGTAAAAGTTTATCCTATTCACATGTCCAGGCACTTTATAAAAATCTGTAAGGCGGGTAGTTAAAGTTCTTTGTAATCGCACCTGGGTTTGTGATCTGACATACATAAAGTTATTGCTCTAGATTTCTAGGTCATCCAATTTAAACAGTCCGTTCCAGCCACCTTATTGCTATCCATCACCACATTACTGTTTCCCTTGGTCCCAGAGTTTCCATTTCGATTTTTCTTGTATTTCTCTTAACCCTAAACATCGATTCGTCACGCTATCAACTGTGATGCTTATTACAGTACACTGTCTCATATCAACAGTGTCTTTTCCATCCCATCTGCTCACTGGTACGCTGTTGATTACCACATAAAGGACTGACTGACACCAGTTTTTGAGATGGAGAGAATCTTGGTGGGAGCAACACTTCCCGGAGATGGCCAGCAACGAAACAGCGATCATATAGATGGCTGCAATATGAGAAATCAATGGTCTTGGTCTCCTCGAAACGGAACACCTAGACATCAGCTGATCGTCACTGCGGAAGATTACATTAAATGTAGATGCCATCACCCTAGGACAGCTGTTTGGAAGCGCTACACAACGCCGCAAACTCTTCCAATTTCCATATGATGCGATGTTTTCCAAATTTTTATCAATAAGAAACACTGCCTTTTATTTCAACATCTTGAACTTTGTGGGAGCAGCACACTTTACCCCATGAAATGTCCTTCTTTCTGTGAGAGACAATGGATCGACACGTGTTAATGTTGCTATTGCACCTGACACAGACTTCCAAGTCATGGTAGAAAAATTAAATGTACGGCTGTCTACACAGCTGTAGTGATACGCTGCTTTGATGTGTTACAGCAAGAAACAATGTATCAAATTGCTTATAAACAATTATAGAAGATGGTTCAAATTGCTCTAAGCATTATGGGACCTAACATCTGATGTCATTAGTCCCCTAGACTTAGAACTACTTAACCTAACTAAACTAAGGACATCACACACATCCATGCCCGATGCATGACTCGAACCTGCAACCGCAGTAGCAGCGCGGGTCCGAACTGAAGCACCTAGAACCGCTCGGCTACAGGGACCGGCCAATTACAGAGGAACCCTCACTTTGTAGTTAATATTCGATGCGGTCGCCCTCCACCCAAGGAGACAAAATTTTACCAACGTCCATGGAAAAGGTTTCGATAGCTGGTCGGCTGCTCCAGTGGACCAGTACGTACATATTTAATGGGAACGCCACATATGGTCTATGGCAACACTCGGATGGTATTTTTTCCCAATATATCGGAAGAGAGAGGCGTGGTAAAATCTTATTGAGTTTTCCATCAGGTGACATTAGCGAAGATTTTATAATTCGTCGGTTGTTGTCTTGGATGTTACTAATACTAAAAAAACGAGGAGAGAGAGTGAGAGGTGAGAGGGCGTGTATGTGTGTGTGTGTGTGTGTGTGTGTGTGTGCGTGAGAGAGAGAGAGAGAGAGAGAGAGAGAGAGAGAGAGACAGACAGAGAGAGAGAGAGAGAGAGAGAGAGACTGTGCTGTCATCGAAGACTCAGACACCATTACACTGTCGTATTTCTAGCGCGGTAATCATATGAATATCATAAATGAGATATTTATATACAGTCATTCGATATCGAACTGCTGTAGGTGTTCTGCTCGTTGTGATATGCCTCTACCTAGTCAGGGGAGCACGGAGGACTACATGATGTTCTAATTAATGCTGCCGAAACGTGATGGGAATTTGAGATGATTAGCAGGTGTCCATAACGTGGCGGGGATATCTCTCACTCGTTGAGGAGAGATTCGTGTGTCATGTAAAAGGTACTCTAACGATAGGGGAGTTGAGAGGTGAGCTCTACACCGTTTCCTCTAAGTATTGTGGGCAAACGTATTACTACCTCTCACATACGTCACTGGAAGTGACTGCAATGAGAAAATTAGAAGCTAATACGACGTTGGCCCCGGGGGCCGAGCGGTTCTAGGCGCTTCAGTCCAGAACCGCGTGACTGCTACGGTTGCAGGTTTGAATCCTACCTCGGGCATGGATGTGTGTGATGTCCTTAGGTGGGTTAGGTTTAAGTAGTTCTAAGTTCTAGGGGACTGATGACCTCAGATGTTAAGTCCCATAGTGCTCACAGTCATTTGCACCCATAGTGCTCAGAGCCATTTGAACCATTTTCTGCTAATACGACGGTTTCGACAGGAAGGTTTTCTCGATAAATAAGTGACAGCATTCTTCCATTGGTTTTGTGTGCCTATAAATGGATGGAGTGATGTCTTAATTGGTAGTCTAAATTCACATCTACATCTGTATGCATTCCCTCACAAGCCATCGTACGTGCGTCGCGGAGGGTACCCTGCAGGACTACTAGTCACTACCTTTCCTCTCCCACTCGCAATGGAGTGAAAGAGAAAAAGGCTGTCTAATGTCTCCCTATGAGCGCCGATTTCTCGTATCTTATCTTCGTGGTTCATATGTGAAATGTATGTTGGCGATATTAGAATCCTTCTGTAGTCGGCTTCAAATGTCGGTTCTCAACAGTGTTCCTTGAAAAGAACATCGTCTTCCCTCCAGGGATTCGCATTTGAGTTCTAATAGCAAGTCCTCACTAATCTGGCGAGAGCCAATAGGAACGCTTCTACAGGGCTGTGCTGAGAGGAAAACCTAGGTCTGCAGACTCGTACATGTTTGGGGTGTGGTGGTCGGTAGAGAGGTATTTTCTTATTGGTCACTGCGTCAGACTTTCCGGGATATTTCGAAAACATATTTCAGAACGTCTCGGTTTGCATGAGTGATGAGTGGAAGCATGTCGTTCAACATCCTGGTACTTATCCCAGTGTCATTTAAACACCCATTACTTCTAAGAACGATAGGATAACTTTTGCAGGTCTGGAATTACTAACAGCTGTCTGTTATGACTGGCAGTGGATTGTTGGCTGGGAACAGTACAGCAGGCAAAGGTTTGTGAACCGGTGGGGGCGGTGGCAGCTGTTCCCATGCGACGCAGTAGCAGAGGTGTTGCGTGCGTGGAGAAGAGAGTGAAACACCCTACGGCCCTCACAGGCTGACCGATCTCAGCAGGATTAGTTCGAGTGCAGTTTACCAGGATTGTGTGTGATTTACTCCCGCCAGCATGATAAGCAAGCGAGAGGCAAAACGCAATTGGTGTTAGATGCCTCTGGCTACCTGATGGTGGTTACCACCCATTCTCGTATCAAAGGAGGCGACTACCTAGCTTGTGGGAGGACTCCAGACATGACACGGAAGCGTCTGGAACGGTTACATGTCGAATGTAAAATGACTGCAGCAAAATATTGCTCTTCAGGCAAATTGACTCTACGATCAATTTAATTAATTAGCCTATCAGTTTGATATCAATGACATGCTAGGCGGGTGGAAGCGAGGGCGAGAGTACCACAGATATGGTTCGAGAGATGGAGCAGTAATCAGGCTTTTCTTCGTTGCAACAAAATGTCGTAACAAAATTTCAGTAACCCAGCTACAGAGGGAGAGATGACTGTCGTAACAAAACCAGCTGTATTATCGAATTTATAAAGTAATATGTAGCATAAAACCGATGTTTACAACTTCAGTGTGCTGTACAATTGAGAGACTTTCTGTGTGGTGAGGCATTTGTTTACCTTAAGAGGGTCTGAAAGTGAGGAGGCATCCTGTCACAGACGTAGACCATGCTCTTAGCACTCGTCATGAGCCAAGGATGAGTTTAAAATTCTAGTCCAGTGATGCAGGAAATAGTAGATATTAAGCTGAAAGGAAAAATATTTCTTTAATTGATGAGAAAATACTTAGAGGAAATATTTACTATGCCATAGTTTAGTATATTATTTTCCCAACAAGTAACGATATTTCAGCGGTGTGAAAACGCCTGTATCGTTATAACGGTAACTTTCCACGTCTGTTACACAAGCGTACCGCGAAACAACCCAACGTTTGAGAGGATTTCGAATTATGACCACGCATTATCTAATGGACAAAGGTATCGGACTATAATTTTGAATACAATGAAGTTAGCAGGAAAAGAAAATGGCATTTAACCTTGGGAGTTAATGAAAGTGGTAAAATTCATATTTATGGACATTAAATTGGAAATATATGTTCAAGATAATTGAACATTGGTTATTACAGTTACATTCGTTACTATTTCCCTTTGAATAGTACACAAGATGCAATCTGACATAGGAAGCTCTGAGCTGTGTGTAGAAGCAGTTATCGATAACGCACACACCAGTAATCATAGAAAGCAAATTTGCATCCAAGCTCATACTAATAATAGCTACATTATTAGTTAAACCAATACTGAAATATTACTGCACGAATTGCAGAACTAAATTCGAACATTAGGGGCTCCTATCTTAACTGACATGTAAAAACACAAATAAAGATAAACAATAACATCATTAGACTGTTTAAAGTTATTGATTATTTCAGGAAAAACCAATTCAAACAAAACTAATCCTTAAGTTGACTTGGAATAGTTTATACTTTACTTTGCAAGGCAAAAATCCAACACTGAGCTCAACTAACTTAAAAAAAGAACCCTCCACTGGGGGGGCAAAAATTTGGCAGCGATGGTGAGTCATTTGGACTTGCCAAGCGTGGCAAAATTTTTCATTAATTAGTCAACTTGTATAACTTACAGAATGTTTAGATACATGAATTAAACGTGGTGCACATGCACAGAGTACAAAACATTTCAGACAAAGACAAGATATGAGTACAAGACATAGTAGCAAATCAGAAAACTGTATATAAAAATTATTTGACAGATAACAAAGTGCACAGGCACAGAAAAAATTCTTTAGCATATTCAGAACAAATAAACAGACTGGCAAAAAAAAAAATCATGATGACAAGTGACATGAGTGCACATGCACTGGAGTTGAGAACATATTAGCAATTGACGAAATGTATATACAATTAGTAACAAATGACATAAGTGCATACACACTGAAGTATTGACTATACAGAATGAGTACAAATCATATTGAAAAATGAGAAAAGTGCACGGGCACTGAATTTCAATAGAAAACATATTAACACCTAACATAAGTGCACATGCACTGTAGTTCAGAACATATCATCAAAATAAAAAATGTATATACAATATAAAATACAAGAGTGTACATATACTGTACCTCAGAACAAATCGAAAAAATGTCTTTAGCATTCTCGCAATAAATAAACATAATGGCAAAAAAATCATGTCCAAAGTGCACACGCACTGAAAAAATGTCTTTAGCATTTTCACAACAAATAAACATAATGGCAAAACATCATGTCGACCAGTGACATAAGTGTAATCGCACTGGAGTTCAGCGAATCGAAAAATGTATAACCCATGAACATAAATGATGTTACCAAAAAAATTATTTTCCTTATGTGACAAGAATTAGGATAGGAAAGGGAAGGATTGCATCATGGTTGTAGCACTTTAGATTGCACACAGCTGTTCTGAAAGTCCATATCTTTCCACAGAAGTACAACATCAAGTTACACAACTTGAAGTTCTTTTCCCATCAGAATTTATCAGCGTAGCCAAGACACTGAACCTTCGTAGTAATATTCCATGTTTTCATTTTGGCAGTACATTATGTACACCAAACAGTGGGACCATAATAACGTCTTCATCGCTCACGGTGGTGGACAGCATGTCGTGTCAACACCACGCTCTTACAAGGCACACCAACGTAGAATTAGTGCAAAACCAAATATAGTGCTCCATGATCACTGGGATAAACAGGACAAATGGACATTGCAGTAATTCAGGGTAGTTAGCTCATGAGGTGAAGGACATTAAGTCACATAATATTGACAATTACAGTCTTCATTAGCAGTTTGTGGCATTCATAGCCCAGTTATTCAACATTTCTGTACCAAGTATGTAGTATTACAGAAAAATGTTCATTAATTGTTTTACACAGAATCAGTAGCCTTCTTTTCTTAGTTACAAAGCATTATTAAATAATCGCATTCTTTTCCAGTTACAAAGTATAGCATAGTTAATTAATCATTTGTCATTCCAATAGTATTAATCATTAGCCTTTTCCTAATTACAAAGCATTATTAAACAGTCACATTCCTTTCCAGTTACAAAGTATGGTATCGTTAATTAATCATTTGTCATTTCAATATAGTAAGAATCATTAGCCTTCTCCTAATTACAAAGCATTATTAAACAATCACATTCTTTCCCAATTATAAAGTATGGCATAGTTAATTAATCATTTGTCATTCCAATAGTATTAATCATTAGCCTTTTCCTAATTACAAAGCATTATTAAACAGTCACATTCCTTTCCAGTTACAAAGTATGGTATCGTTAATTAATCATTTGTCATTTCAATATAGTAAGAATCATTAGCCTTCTCCTAATTACAAAGCATTATTAAACAATCACATTCTTTCCCAATTATAAAGTATGGCATAGTTAATTAATTATTGTCATTCCAATAGTATTAACCATTAGCCTGTTCCTAATTACAAAGCATTATTAAACAGTCACATTCCTTTCCAGTTACAAAGTATGGTATCGTTTATTAATCATTTGTCATTTCAGTATAGTAAGAATCATTAGCCTTCTCCTAATTACAAAGCATTATTAAACAATCACATTCTTTCCCAATTATAAAGTATGGCATAGTTAATTAATTATTGTCATTCCAATAGTAATAATCATTAGCTTTCTCCTAATTACAAAGCATTATTAAACAGTAATTAAGAATCATTATCCTTTTTCTAATTACAAAGCATAGCATCATTTGTCATTTCAATATAGTAAGAATCATATTCTTTTCCAGTTACAAAGTATAGCATTGAAAACAAGAGCTAATTAATGGCATAATTAATAACAATTCATCGGGTGACATTAATTATTGGCACTCAGTGGCCAGCAAGTATTGAATAGAATAAAACATAGTTCATCATTCAGTATTATTCAGATCATTACGAAGTCATTATTAAAAATCAGCTAATTACAATCAAAGCATTAATAATCACAGGCATTATAAGTAGTCTCATTACAATAAACAGTGGCAGTTATTAGCTAGTGACAAAGCATTATATATATATATATATATATATATATATATATATATATTTATATTTATATTTATATTTTTAAGAAGTCATTACTGAAGTGACATACTATTCAGAGTTGATCAGTATTATTCAAAATTATCATAAACTAGTGACATTATGTAGGACTGGTAATACCTCTTTTAGCAATGCATTGCGCTACGATCGATAATTAATTGGTGAGGCATAACACTATTTGCTTTTGACCTATTGCTGCAAATGAGGATAGGTAACGTCATTCGTCATGAGTCGGCTGTAGCAAGGTTATGTGACAAGGCAGTATATGTGATCACATTTATAAATGATAAACACAAATGGGTAAAAAATAAAAATGCAAGTACTAGAACAGGTATAATAAGTAACAGGTTTAGTAAGTATCATGAAAAGCTTCTCCTGGAAAAAATATACAAAATGGATTATTGACCTGAAAGAAGAAACGCACACTATGCTGAAAAGTAATGAACTTCGAATTAACAGGTAGTGAAATGTGTATAAAAATGTGTTCCATAGCTGTCCTTTCCAAAACTTTCCGTCATCCTACTATGCAATATAACACCTGCTGTCAAAGCAAACTGCAACAAATACTTAAATAACTACATAGCATAAATATATAACTTCAACATTATCCTCATCTGTAAAGAAAACTTCATTATCCATATCATCATAACTTCACTATTATCATCACCTGTAAAGAAAAACTTCATTATTCATAACAGCATATCCTTCATCATTATTCATCAGCATTCATTATCATCTGTAAAAAAAAATCACTTCATTACTCATTATACAACTATTCCTTATCTCTAGCATATTTCATCACTAAAAACTAAGACGTGTAGTTCTGTCTGACAGCCTGCATCAATCACCTTGTATTCTGAAAGAAAAAATTAGTTAAGATTGCTATTCTACGATGAGTATAGTATATTCTTGTTAATGCTTGTTAATCCTGATCCATTTACTCTTCCTCATAAAGTTATCGCATCTTCTATCGTTTATTCCGTAGGTGAAATTCCCATTTCTGTTGAATTTATTTCTTACACGCATCATTTCTTTCTGAAATTGATGAACAAAGATTAATGTCCTGCATTTAAATCATATACCCACTAAATAATGACTGGTTTATGGTGACACAATTAACCATACAGCATAACATGACAGAAAACGTAATATGTCAAAGACATTGACAGTGGTCAGATGCAAAAATGTACACAGAATAATGCAATGCAGCAGCAAAAAAACGTAAAACAGTCACGATCTTGAGATGTCATAGGGCAAAAGAATGTCAAAGTCAACTGGTGTGTGTTATATCTTAACTATTTCACAGTACATACAAACAAAACTGGAGTACAATCATATATACACAAAAAAAGTGGAAAATGTGCACGGTCTGATGTGTAACGACAAGAAAAGCGACCTGCTAACCTTACCTTGCCGGGCACTTGCCAAGAAAAAATACGATAATCATCAGTAATTAGTCAGGTGAAATAATTGCATTAGTAAATGACATCATAGTGTGTTGAATCATAAAGTGTCTTCATTCAATAAACGGTTTAATGTTTGAGATATGGTGGTTGCCTTTCGATTTTCTGGTTCTCAAAGTTTCGACGTGTACAACATTGGGATGAGGGATGCTGCGAATCCGATATGGACCTGCGTATAGAAGTTCAAATTTACTGCACTTACCTTTTAATTTGCTGGATAAATAGTGTGTACGTACTAATATGTTCTGTCCAACGTGAAAGTCTCGGCGTCTACAAACCTGTTTTTGCTGTCTTCTCCGGCGCTCTGCGGCACGTTTGATGTTGTTCAGCGCAATGTCAATTATTTCGTGGTGTCTTAGTCGACGACATTTAGGGAAGTTTACTAATTCTTTAATTTTGTTTGGTGGCTCAACGTTTTTCAGTATAACAGACGGAGATAGCATAGTGGATTCATTTGGAATGGAATTAATTACGTCTTGGAATGAGAGTATGTGTGTATCCCAATCAATATGTCTTTTGTGGCAGTATATTCGGCACAGCTTACCAATTTCTTTCATTAACCGTTCACAAGGGTTCGAAGAAGCATGGTACTTGGATATATAAATCGGAGAAATGTTTCTGGCTCGTAACATGCGTGTCCATACGCTACTACGAAATTGAGATCCATTGTCAGAAATTACTTTCATCACATGTCCTACATGAAATAGAAAATGTTTTACAAATGCCTTCGAAACAGTTTTAGCAGTAGCTTTGCGTAATGGAGTGAAAGTAATAAATTTTGAAGTGAGTTCAACAGCGACAAAGATGTAGCAAAAACCTCTGTTAGTTCTCGGAATCGGACCAAAAATATCTACTGCGGCCATATGTCTTAATTTAACAGGTATAATGGGATATAATGGAGGAATATGTGAAGTGGTGTCTGATTTAGCTTTCTGGCAAATTTTACAAGACGCTAAAACTCGTCGTATACGTTTCTCCATGTTGGTAAAATAACAGTTCTGTCTCAGTATAAGAAAACATTTTCGTGCTCCGTAATGTGCGTAACTTAAATGAGTGTACCAAATTAATTTGTTAACCAGTTCGTCAGGAATGCATAATAACCAATTGTTGCTGTTAGGATGAGAGCGGCGAAACAGAATGTCATTGCGTACAGTGTAATGGTTTCTAATCGTAACATTTTTTCTATCTTGCCAAAGGTGTTTAATTTCTTTCCACACATTGTCTTTATTTTGCTCTTTTGCTATGTCCTGTAATGACGATGAAATAAAGTTTTCAAATGCAACTTGCTGAATGTACATGACACAGAAATTTGTTTTGCAGAAGTTGGTTGCTACGTTTTGCTGATTGTTGCTGAGAGAACGCGATAGTGCGTCTGCTATAACATTTTGTGTGCCGGGAATGTGAACTATTGTAAAATTAAATTCCTGTAAATATAGTTTCCATCTGCTTAATCTGTCGTGAGTGAATTTAGCCGAAAGTAAAAATTGTATCGCTCTGTGGTCTGTGTAAACGGTGGTATGTCTGCCATCTCGTAAAAGCCCATACAACACATAATGTTCCCAATTCTGTAACAGAGTAATTTCGTTCAGCAGGTGACAAAATGCGACTTGCAAATGCGATGTTTTTAATTACTGTAGAACCGTCTTCTTCGATTTCCTGGAAAATGTGTACGCCTAAAGCGGTGTTGGAACTGTCAGTGGCAATGGAAAAATTTCTACTAAGATCCGGGTGCGATAAAAGTGGAGCATTCAACAAAGCATGTTTCAGGTTCACAAATTCAGAATGTGCTTGCTTATCCCAAGACCAAATAGTGTTTTTACCTGTTAATTGGCATAGTCTAGGCGTGTCTAAAGCAGAATGGTGAATAAATTTACGAAAAAAGTTAACTAAGCCCAAAAAACTGCGTAATTGTTTTTTTTGTTGTAGGAATAGTAATGTCACGTAGAGCTTGAAGTTTTTCCGGATCAGGTGCAATGCCTTCTGCTGAAATTACGTGTCCAAGAAATTTTATAGAAGTTTTGCCAAAGTGCGATTTACTAAGATTAACTGTAAGTCCTTGTGCATGAAAAGTTTGTAACAGTTGTTCAAGAATCATATTGTGTTCCGACCAGTTAGCTTCTGCAATAAGAATGTCGTCTACATACGTCGTAATTCTGTCCTTAATGCAAACGTGTGTCGGATGGCGTCAAAATTAATAACATTTTCGTGAAGAGGATTTTGCGTGTCAAAATTATTGCTTACGTTACTGGAATATGAAACCCGTACTGTGTCTGGTCAAATTCTGTCGTACGTGCTATTATTTACGGGAGGATGCTGTGGCATTTCGACTATTTGAACTGCTCTGTTATTTCTTACTGACGTATTACGCTATCGATGACACCTATTGTCTGTTTCATTCATGATTATTTGTTGTTGCTGATGTTGTTGCTGCTCATAAGATCGACTGTTATTAAATGTACGCTGAAAATTGTGCTCGTTATTTTTACGTCTGTCATGATAGTAATTTCTATACGGCGCATTGCGATACGAGTTGAAATAGTGTGTTGTCTGTACGTAGTTATTTCTTTGCTGCCATGCGTTACTATTTGTTGGGGCTGGGACTATACGTGCACGCGGCGAAACATTAAAAGTTTGGTTGACCTTGTAGACTGCATTGTTGGTTAGGTACGCTAAGCGGTTGACTTTCATGCTCTTGTGGTGAAAAGGTCTATTGTTACCAAAATGTAGTTCCTGTTACTAATAATTTTACACATACTGATGATTACGATTTTATCTGTTATTAAAATTACGGCAGTAGTTGTCATTACGGGAGTGCCTACTGAATATTGTCACATTCGGTAAAAGTTTGTCACATCGGGTTTTCATTACTTGTTTCTTAATACTAGATAGAGCAATAGTTAAAGAGCAATTTTGATAGATATAAAGGATAGTAGAAGAGAAGGCAGCAGTGCAGAAAACTAAAGATGAAACAGCACTACTACAGCTCGGGGCCCTATGCTCGCTACGGCACATATTCATTAAAGCGTAATGAATCCCCTGAGGTCATTTACGCACTGCAAATAAATTTTAGCTTTTGCGTTGCAAGCAATAGCGGTATAAATTCAAAAGCAAATAGTTGTACCCATGTTAATTCTAGTTTCTTCATTATAGGCAATGCTGTTGTAAATACAAAAATAAATTGTCGCATCTGGTTTAAAGCTAGCTTCTGCATTACAGGCAATAGCGGTGAAAGCATAAAAACAAATTGTCGTATACAGCGCAAAGCGTGTACCGGTGTTCTGTCATTATTAAATTCCTTAGATTTTCTTACAAATGCAAATTGCTCGAAATCTACGTTCTCGTCACTGAATTTGATAACACGTTCAGGTTTGTGTGTGAATCTGTTCGTCTGTGTCATTACGGATTTCAAGTTGCGTAGCTTTTCATATTTTAAGTCGCGTGGCTTTTCGGATTTTAAGTCGCGTAGTTGCTGTAAATTGCTCACATTATACGCGCTGCGTGACTCTGACAAATGCTCGCAACGTGGCGGTTTCTGTGACGTATTGGTGACTGAAATAGTTTTCAACTCTGTTACTGTAACACTTTCGTCAATTTGGTTGATCTGTCTTGCTAATTTCTCGTCAACTTCCATATTCGGAGTGTATGAAACTTCCAGTGGCTCTAAATTAAACTCGTCGCGTATCTGTACTGCGTTTTTAGGGCATTGTTCGGTGACTGCATTAATTTTGTGTATCTGTGTTGCGTTTGTTGAACATTGTTCAGTGACTGCATTAACTTCGTCTTTATGTAATTCTGTTGTGCTTACACGTGTGCTACTTAATTCTTGTGCAACAGTGCCAACTTCTTCATTACTGTTATTAGCACAAGCCTTAGTATCCTCACGTAATTGTACTTTAGTGTCCTGACATTGTATGGTAACAGCTGTAATCTGTTCGCTAGCTTGTTTGTTCTGTTCATTAAGGTTATCGTGTTTTTCTCTCGGCTGTTTAATACCTTCAGAAAATTGTTTGTTCCGTTCTCTAAATTGTTTGTTCTCTTCTTCCAGTCGTTTGTTCTGCTCATCAAGTTTTTTATCCATCATTTCTAGTCTTTTACTATCTTGTAGCAAAATTGCCATAATTTGACCCAATGTAACATTATCTACTCCATCCTCTGTACTATGTGACGGTGTATTTGCCATTGTCGCGTTTTGTGTGACCATTTGGTCATTCTGTAATTTACAAAAAGGTTTCTCACTCGAGTCCGTCGTATTTTCGGTACACCGACCACTTTCATTAGACAAATTTGTCTGTTCGTCACGAGAATTTTTCAAACCGGGTGTGTTAGGCTGGGCAGCGCTCATTACAATAGAGCGTCCCGCGTCATCAATTGTCGTCAAATCAACACCAGACACAATCGAGTTCGTTTGTTCATCATTAAGATCTACAGCATTATTGGTAGTTGGAATGCATTGATTGTCAGTGAACGCAGGATTGTCATCATTACACTGCGTGTCACAATTACTATCGATCACGCTGTTTAAGTCGGTAATTTCATTCACAATACCTCGCGATACACTATTCACAGTCTTTCGCGGCATTTTACAATAGTCACAAATATTCACAAAACAATAAGCACAAATGCAAAAGCAACACACAAATACAATAGAGCAACGAATTGCCGTTGACCTGTAGAAAGAAAGTCACAAGATCAGTAAAAGCGTTGCGCCAAATCCTAATTATATCTAAGCAAATAAGAGCAGATATCTGACTGTTGTTCAAAAGATTCTCAACGAAATACGATCCTGGCAGGGTCGCCAAGTGTAACCTCCCCACAAAAATTTTTAAAGAAATAACAATATTATATAGAAATGCTAATGGACATTGCGCTAAGTGTAACCTCTCCACTGAAATTTTAAAGACAGAAATAATAAATGAATGGGAGCCAAACGTAACCTCCCTAGCAATTAAATTTAATGACAATAAAAATGAGAATCGCAATCTGTCTCAAATATAAATTCCTCACAAAAAATTTTAAAGTGAATTCAGTGATAAGAAAAACTCAGTGATAATGATAATTCAATTACACCGAAATATCGGTCTTTGGCCCTGTGTAAAACAATCAGAATTAAAGTCTTACCTCATTGTAACTGGTAGTCAAATTTCTGCTCTTATTCTTGCGCACGGCTTGGAGGAACTGCATTGCAAATAATAATTTTTTTTTTTTGAAAAATTAACTGAACTTTTTTTTTTAAGGGAAGTGGAACGAAATCGTTAGTTCAATAAAAATTTTTTGTAAAATGCTTTTGAAATCAAAATTATTATTGGGGGCACTTGTTGAAAATTAATTACAATAAATAAAGCTTACATTATCCGATGATTACCTTAATTAATAATATACCTCATTCAGCCTCTTGACCAGTGTTGCCGACAGACTACATCACACAACCGCACTGGGCTGCTACCACTGACCGACCGCTCTGCATGACGACTACTAGCGTACTGCACTACAACTGCTAGGACGCCACTGAACAGAGCTACTGACTGAGAACCGCTCGCAACACTCGCGCGGTCAAGCGCCTACTCTCTGGTCAGAGACGCTGCAATGCCTCGCCATCGCTGTTACGTTACATACGTGTTTCAAGGGTAATCTATAAACCAAAAATTGATTATTTTGGGACACTCCTCAGAGACATTCACTGGAGTGATGTTGACAGTGCTCGTGGCATGAATGAAAAATATAACACTTTTGCTAATAAATTGCTTACCTTATTTGAACACTGTTTCCCCCGAAAACTAACCAAGGTTAAAGCAAAGTCTACAAAGAAGCCATGGATTACTCAAGGAATAGAGGTATCTTGTAAAACAAAAAGAAAACTGTATCTGTCAAACCGAAACAGTTATGATATTGATGCTACAGCACATTACAAGAAATACTGCAAAATATTAAAGACTGTAATATGGACATCAAAGAAAATATATTACAAGGAAAAGATAATGATATCAGATAACAAAATAAAGACAATTTTGGATATAGTAAAGGAGTAGACTGGTAGAACGAGACATGAAGAGGGACAAATAGCATTAAGAGTAAATGATACATTGGTGACAGATGTGTATAGTGTTGCAGAACTTTTTAACAAACATTTTACAACTGTTACTGAAGAGATGGGGTTATCAGGTTCGGTAGACGCTGCTATGGTATACCTCAGATCAGACATGTCAAGTAACTTCCATAATATGAATTTGACCCTCACTACCCCAGCAGAAGCAATGTCTGTCATAAAACCTTTAAAATCAGAAACATCTGGTGGATATGATGAAAAATCAACAAAGTTAATTAAAGAATGTCATTCTGAGTTAAGTAACATATTAAGCTATCTGTGTAACCAGTCGTTTATCAGTGGAATATTTCTTGGATGGTTGAAATATGCTGAAGTTAAGCAACTGTTTAAGAAGGGAGATAAAGAAATAGCGTCAAATTTCTGACCAGTTTCACTTTTGCGAGCATTCTCAAAAATTTTAGAACAGGTAATGTACAATCAGCTTTATAACCATCTTATCACAAATAACACACTGTCAAAGCCGCAGTTCGAATTTCTAAAATATTTCTGACATTGAGAAGGCTATCTATACTTACAGTGAAAATGCACTTAATTCATTAGACAAAAAATTGCAAGCAATTTGTATATTTTTTGATCTGTCAAAGGCATTTGACTGTGTAAATCACAATATCCTTTTAAGTAAATGAGAATTTTATAGTGTAACAGGAAATGCTGCAAAATGGTTCAAATCCTATATCTCTGGCAGGAAACAAAGGGTGTTATTAGGAAAGAGACATGTATTAAGTAATCATGCATCATACAACTGGAAATTAATTACATGTGGGGTCCCACAAGGTTCCATCTTAGGGCCTTTACTTTTTCTAGTGCACACCATTGACCTTTCATCACTAACATTACCAGATGTGAAGTTTGTTTTGTTTGCCATTGATACATCTACATCTACATCTACATCCATACTCCGCAAGCCACTTGACAGTGTTCGGCGGAGGGTACCCTGAGTACCTCTATCGGTTCTCCCTTCTATTCCAGTCTCGTATTGTTCGTGGAAAGGATTGTCTGTATGCTTCTGTGTGGGCTCTAATCTCTCTGATTTTATCCTCATGGTCTCTTCGCGAGATATTCGTAGGAGGGAGCAATATACTGCTTGACTCTTCGGTGAAGGTATGTTCTCGAAACTTTAGCAAAAGCCCGTACCGAGTTACTGAGCGTCTCTCCTGCAGAGTCTTCCACTGGAGTTTATCTATCATCTCCGTAACGCTTTCGTGATTACTAAATGATCATGTAACGAAGCGCGCTGCTCTCTGTTGGATCTTCTCTATCTCTTCTATCAACCCTATCTGGTACGGATCCCACACCGCTGAGCAGTATTCAAGCAGTGGGCGAACAAGCGTACTGTAACCTACTTCCTTTGTTTTCGGATTGCATTTCCTTGGGATTCTTCCAATGAATCTCAGTCTGGCATCTGCTTTACCGACGATCAACTTTATATGATCATTCCATTTTAAATCACTCCTAATGCGTACTCCCAGACAATTTATGGAATTAACTGCTTCCAGTTGCTGACCTGCTATTTTGTAGGTAAATGATAAGGGATCTATCTTTCTATGTATTCGCAGCACATTACACTTGTCTACATTGTGATTCAATTGCCATTCCCTGCACCATGCGTCAATTCGCTGCAGATCCTCCTGCATTTCAGTACAATTTTCCATTGTTACAACCTCTCGATACACCACAGCATCATCTGCAAGAAGCCTCAGTGAACTTCCGATGTCATCCACCAGGTCATTTATATATATTGTGAACAGCAACGGTCTCTTGACACTCACCTGCGGCACACCTGAAATTACTCTTACTTCGGAAGACTTCTCTCCATTGAGAATGACATGCTGCCTTCTGTTATCTAGGAAGTCCTCAATCCAATCACACAATTGGTCTGATAGTCCATACGCTCTTACTTTGTTCATTAAACGACTGTGGGGAACTGTATCGAACGCCTTGCGGAAGTCAAGAAACACGGCATCTACCTGTGAACCCGTGTCTATGGCCCTGTGAGTCTCGAGGACGAATAGCGCGAGCTGGGTTTCACGCGACCGTCTTTTTCGGAACCCATGCTGATTCCTACCGAGTACATTTCTAGTCTCCAGGAAAGTCATTATACTCGAACACAATACGTGTTCCAAAATTCTACAACTGATCGACGTTAGAGATATAGGTCTATAGTTCTGCACATCTGTTCGACGTCCCTTCTTGAAAACGGGGATGACCTGTGCCGTTTTCCAATCCTTTGGAACGCTACGCTCTTCTAGAGACCTACGGTACACCGCTGCAAGAAGAGGGGCAAGTTCCTTCGCGTACTCTGTGTAAAATAGAACTGGTATCCCATCAGGTCCAGCGGCCTTTCCTCTTTTGAGCGATTTTAATTGTTTCTCTATCCCTCTGTCGTCTATTTCGATAGCTACCATTTTGTCATCTGTGCGACAATCTAGAGAAGGAACTACAGTGCAGTCTTCCTCTGTGAAACAGCTTTGGAAAAAGACATTTAGTATTTCGGCCTTTAGTCTGTCATCCTCTGTTTCAGTACCATTTTGGTCACAGAGCGTCTGAACATTTTGTTTTGATCCACCTACCGCTTTGACGTAAGACCAAAATTCTTTAGGATTTTCTGCCAAGTCAGTACATAGAACTTTACTTTCGAATTCATTGAACGCCTCTCGCATAGCCCTCCTCACACTACATTTCGCTTCGCGTAATTTTTGTTTGTCTGCAAGGCTTAGGCTATGTTTATGTTTGCTGTGAAGTTCCCTTTGCTTCCGCAGCAGTTTTCTAACTCGGTTGTTGTACCACGGTGGCTCTTTTCCATCTCTTACGATCTTGCTTGGCACATACTCATCTAACGCATATTGTACGATGGGTCTGAACTTTGTCCACTTATCCTCAACACTATCTGTACTTGAGACAAAACTTTTGTGTTGAGCCATCAGGTACTCTGTAATCTGCTTTTTGTCACTTTTGCTAAACAGAAAAATCTTCCTTCCTTTTTTAATATTTCTATTTACGGCTGAAATCATCGATGCCGTAACCGCTTTATGATCGCTGATTTCCGGTTGTGCGTTAACTGTTTCAAATAGCTCGGGTCTGTTTGTCACCAGAAGGTCTAATATGTTATCGCCATGAGTCGGTTCTCTGTTTAACTGCTCAAGGTAGTTTTCAGACAAAGCACTTAAAAAAAATTTCACTGGATTCTTTGTCCCTGCCACCCGTTATGAACGTTTGAGTCTCCCAGTCTATATCCGGCAAATTAAAATCTCCACCCACAACTATAACATGGTGGGGAAATCTACTCGAAATATTTTCCAAATTATCCTTCAGGTGCTCAGCAACAACAGCTGCTGAGCCAGGGGGCCTATAAAGACATCCAATTACCATGTCTGAGCCTGCTTTAACCGTGACCTTCACCCAAATCATTTCATATTTCGGATCTCCGTCAATTTCCTTCGACACTATTGCACTTCTTATCGCTATAAACACGCCACCCCCTTCACTGTCCAGCCTGTCTCTGCAGTAAACATTCCAATCTGAGTTTAGGATTTCATTACTGTTTACGTCTGGTTTCAGCCAACTTTCTGTCCCTAGTACTATATGGGCGTTGTGACCGTTTATTAATGAGAGCAGTTCTGGGACCTTTCTATAGACGCTCCTGTAGATTACTATTAGCACATTAATATTGTTATTCCCTGTTGCAGTTTGCCTACTCCTACCTTGCCGCGTCTCAGGAGGCGTCTTGTCGGGCCTAGGGAGGGTATTCTCTAACCTAAAAATTCCCCATGTGCACGCCACACGTACTCCGCTATCCTTGTAGCCGCTTCCGGCGTGTAGTGCACGCCTGACCTATTCAGGGGGACCCTACATTTCTCCACCCGATAGCGGAGGTCGAGAAATTTGCACCCCAGATCTCCGCAGAATCGTCTGAGCCTCTGGTTTAAGCCTTCCACTCGGCTCCAAACCAGAGGACCGCGATCGGTTCTGGGAACGATACTACAAATAGTTAGCTCTGATTGCACCCCGCCTGTACGAACTGAGGATGACCTCTGAACCCAGACGGCGGGAGTCATTGGTGCCGACATGGGCAACAATTTGCAGTCGGGTGCACCCAGTGCTCTCTATCGCCGCCTGCAGGGCCTCCTCCAAATCTCGGATGAGACACCCCGGCAAGCAGACAGAGTGAACACTGGCCTTCTTCCCCGATCTTTCCGCTATTTCCCTAAGGGGCTCCATCACCCGCCTAACGTTGGAGCTCCCAATAACTAATAAATCCCTCTCCCCGTGTGCCTGCTCGGACCTTGCTGAAGGAGCAGCCACATGTCCACTCACAGGCAGAGCGGGCGACCCCACACGGCCAGCGTCCACATTTATCCTCCGCCTCGTGCGCCGCGAACGCCGCTGAACCCGCCACTCCCCTTGGGGAGAGGGTGGCCCAACCGCGCCCGGCACCCGCGAAGATGTCTCGACAGCAGGGACAGTGGGTGACGCATGTAACACCTGGGGTGTACCTTGCGACGCACCAGACTCCCCACTGCCGCTACACTCCGAGGCAGCAGCCTGAAGACGGCTGACCGCGGCCATCAACCCGTTCAGCTATTCGCGAACAGTGGCCAGCTCCTCCTGCGTCCGTACACAGCAGTCACACATCCTACCCATCCTAAGGAATCAATTTACTGAAGAGAGTTAATCAACTTTTAACTAGCCTGCTAATTCAAAATGGCTCTGAGCACTATGGGACGTAACATCTACGGTCATCAGTCCCCTAGAACTTAGAACTACTTAAACCTAACTAACCTAAGGACATCACACAACACCCAGTCATCATGAGGCAGAGAAAATCCCTGACACCGCCGGGAATCGAACCCGGGAACCCGGGCGCGGGAAGCGAGAACGCTACCGCACGACCACGAGCTGCGGACTGCTAATTCACTAAAGGCGGCTGACTATTGACTAAACCGTGATTGCTAGCCACTTCTTGTAGAAAACTAAGAAAATAGCACTTCCTGTCTCTGGACTGTATTGGAAACAAACACTAGCACTACTGGCTCTATGGCTGACTAAAGGGACTCTCTCTGACTGTATTCAAAACAAACACGAAATCTATGGAACACTATTAATAGCACTCGACAAATAAAGCTTCCTAAAAGCAAAAACACACGGAAGAAGAAGTGACAAGTAAGAAAAATACAGTTAATACTTAAATTAAGATAGCTCGCTGCACAGTAGACGTGAAGCAGACGGCGGTTAGGACGAGACTGACACTACTGGCACTAACATTGCAATAAATAGCAAATCAAGTGTAGTTGTAGTGTTACAAAGATCGACAAATAAAATATTTGTGGACATTAATCACTGGTTCCTAGTCAATTCTTTGTCACTAAACTTTGAAAAAACACACTACATGCAGTTCAGAACTTGTAAACGGTGTCCCACGAATATATGCTATGCCTAACATACAGTGACAAGCAGATAGAAGAAGTGGACAGTGTTAAATTCTTGAGAATACAGCTTGATAATAAATTCAACTGGGAGGAGCACACAGCAGGACTGCTGAAGTATCTTAACAAATCTCTATTGACTGCGAATTTTGTCAGACATGGGTGATATACAAAGGAGAAAGCTGCCATACTATGCTAACTTTCATTCCATAATGAGGCCTGTAATTGAAGAAATATCATGATGATCTCTCCATTGGCAAAAGATTCAGGAATAGTCCCCCATTCAGATCTCCGGGAGGGGACTGCCAAGGGGGGGGGGGGGGGTTACCATGAGAAAAAGATAGAATAATCAACGAAAGGATAACGTTCTACGAGTCGGGGCGTGGAATGTCAGAAGTTTGAACGTGGTAGGGAAACTAGAAAATCTGAAAAGGGAAGTGCAAAGGCTCAATCTAGATATAGTAGGGGTCAGTGAAGTGAAGTGGAAGGAAGACAAGGATTTCTGGTCAGATGAGTATCGGGTAATATCAACAGCAGCAGAAAATGGTATAACAGGTGTAGGATTCGTTATGAATAGGAAGGTAGGGCAGAGGGTGTGTTACAGTGAACAGTTCAGTGACCGGGTTGTTCTAATCAGAATTGACAGCAGACTAACACCGACAACGATAGTTCAGGTATATATGCCGACGTCGCAAGCTGAAGATGAACAGATAGAGAAAATGTATGAGGATATTGAAAGGGTAATGCAGTATGTAAAGGGGGACGAAAATCTAATAGTCATGGGCGACTGGAATGCAGTTGTAGGGGAAGGAGTAGAAGAAAAGGTTACAGGAGAATATGGGCTTGGGACAAGGAATGAAAGAGGAGAAAGACTAATTGAGTTCTGTAACAAGTTTCAGCTAGTAATAGCGAATGTTCAAGAATCACAAGAGGAGGAGGTATACTTGGAAAAGGCCGGGAGATACGGGAAGATTTCAATTAGATTACATCATGGTCAGATAGAGATTCTGAAATCAGATACTGGATTGTAAGGCGTACCCAGGAGCAGATATAGACTCAGATCACACTATAGTAGTGATGAAGAGTAGGCTGAAGTTCAAGACATTAGTCAGGAAGAATCAATACGCAAAGAAGTGGGATACGGAAGTACTAAGGAATGACGAGATACGTTTGAAGTTCTCTAACGCTATAGATGCAGCAATAAGGAATAGCGCAGTAGGCAGTACAGTTGAAGAGGAATGGACATATCTAAAAAGGGCCATCACAGAAGTTGGGAAGGAAAACATAGGTACAAAGAAGGTAGCTGCGAAGAAACCATGGGTAACAGAAGAAATACTTCAGATGATTGATGAAAGGAGGAAGTACAAACATGTTCCGGGAAAATCAGGAATACAGAAATCAAGTCGCTGAGGAGTGAAATAAATAGGAAGTGCAGGGAAGCTAAGACGAAATGGCTGCAGGAAAAATGTGAAGACATCGAAAAAGATATGATTGTCGGAAGGACAGACTCAGCATACAGGAAAGTCAAAACATTAAATCATTAAAAGCAACGGTGGTAACATTAAGAGTGCAACGGGAATTCCAGTGTTAAATGCAGAGGAGAGAGCAGATAGGTGGAAAGAATACATTGAAAGCTTCTATGAGGGTGAAGATTTGTCTGATGTGATAGAAGAAGAAACAGGAGTCGATTTAGAAGAGATAGGGGATCCAGTATTAGAATCGGAATTTAAAAGAGCTTTGGAGGACTTACGGTCAAATAAGGCAGAAGGGATAGATAACATTCCATCAGAATTTCTAAAATCATTGGGGAAGTGGCAACAAAACGACTATTTACGTTGGTGTGTAGAATATATGAGTCTGGCGATATACCATCTGACTTTCGGAAAAGCATCATCCACACATTTCCGAAGACGGCAAGAGCTGACAACTGCGAGAATTATCGCACAATCAGCTTAACAGCTCATGCATCGAAGCTGCTTAGAACAATAATATACAGAAGACTGGAAAAGAAAATTGAGAATGCGCTAGGTGACGATCAGTTTGGCTTTAGGAAAAGTAACGGGACGAGAGAGGCAATTCTGACGTTACGGCTAATTATGGAAGCAAGGCTAAAGAAAAATCAAGACACTTTCATAGGATTTGTCGACCAGGAAAAAGCGTTCGACAATATAAAATGGTGCAAGCTGTTCGAGATTCTGAAAAAATTAGGGGTAAGCTATAGGGAGAGACGGGTCATATACAATATGTACAACAACCGAGAGGGAATAATAAGAGTGGACGATCAAGAACGAAGTGCTCGTATTAAGAAGGGTGTAAGACAAGGCTGTAGCCTTTCCCCCTACTCTTCAATCTGTGCATCGAGGAAGCAATGATAGAAATAAAAGAAAGGTTCAGGAGTGGAATTAAAATACAAGGTGAAATGATATCAATGATACGATTCGCTGATGACATTGCTATCCTGAGTGAAAGTGAAGAAGAATTAAATGATCTGCTGAACGGAATGAACAGTCTAATGAGTACACAGTATGGTTTGAGAGTAAATCGGAGAAAGACGAAGGTTATGAGAAGTAGTAGAAATGAGAACAGCGAGAAACTTAACATCAGGATTGATGGTCCCGAAGTCAGTGAAGTTAAGGAATTCTTCTACCTAGGCAGTAAAATAACCAATGACGGACGGAGCAAGGAGGACATCAAAAGCAGACTCGCTATGGCAAAAAAAGGCATTTCTGGTCAAGAGAAGTCTACTAGTATCAAATACCGGTCTTAATTTGAGGAAAAAATTTCTGAGGATGTACGTCTGGAGTACAGCATTGTATGGTAGTGAAACATGGACTGTGGGAAAACCGGAACAGAAGAGAATCGAAGCATTTGAGATGTGGTGCTATAGACGAATGTTGAAAATTAGGTGGACTGATAAGGTAAGGGATGAGGAGGTTCTACGCAGAATCGGAGAGGAAAGGAATATGTGGAAAACACTGATAAGGAGAAGGGGCAGGATGATAGGACATCTGCTAAGACATGAGGGAATGACTTCCATGGTACTAGAGAGAGCTGTAGAAGGCAAAAACTGTAGAGGAAGACAGAGATTGGAATACTTCAAGCAAATAATTGAGGACATAGGTTGCAAGTGCTACTCTTAGATGAAGAGATTAGCACAGGAAAGGAATTCGTTGCGGGCCGCATCAAACCAGTCAGTAGACTGATCACCAAAAAAAAAAAAAGGATTTTTTGGGGGGTAATTCATCAACCCAAGCTACAAAAACGTGCAATAAGAGTTATATGTGGTGTGAACTCTAGAACATCCTGCAGAAGCCTGTTTAGGGAACTAGGGATACTAAGCACTGCTTACCAATATATTACTTCCTTTGTAACTAACCTGTTACTACGGGTTATTACGTTAAGAATGGGAATGGAAATACTTATTGCTTGTGAAGTTAAAGTGAGAAGATTAGGGTCAGACCGACTCTAACCATACAACTAATCGAAGGTTTGGTCGAGTCGGAAAATAAATTAATTTGATCTCAGACCAAAAACTCACAAAAATGTATACGTTGTGAGGTCGCTCATAGCGGATACGATGTAATTAATAGTATTGCTTGTGCACTGTTCACGACACTCAAACATTTAAAATAAAATAGAAAATGCGTGAACACTGCATAAGATCAGCTCCCAGCAACACACCTGAAAATAAGACTTAATCTAAAGTATTTGTTATAAAATACAAGGGGAGACTGATCACTGGACCTGTGCGTAAGGAAACACGTTGGATGTGCTAGCCGGCCGAAGTGGCCGTGCGGTTAAAGGCGCTGCAGTCTGGAACCGCAAGACCGCTACGGTCGCAGGTTCGAATCCTGCCTCGGGCATGGATGTTTGTGATGTCCTTAGGTTAGTTACGTTTAACTCGTTCTAAGTTCTAGGGGACTAATGACCTTAGCAGTTGAGTCCCATAGTGCTCAGAGCCATTTGAACCTTTTTTTTGGATGTGCTAACAGGAAAGCTACGAGGTGAGTGGCTTAGGTGCAAAAACGTAACCTCGGAATACAAGAGAAAATTGTGGATAACATCATTTATTTGTAAGACATGGATGTGAGGCATGTACACAATTCCTGATAACATTGAAGAAAAGCGTCGATACGTTCACCGCTATAATCTACACCTAAAATCATTGGTGTGAATCATTCATACAATTGCTGTTGCCTGATAACTGATCGCAATAACTCGTGAAACGGTACACGTTTCGCAGTACACCAGCGTGCCCACATGGTTTGTGGAGACACAATTTCTAGGTATAGTGCCCAAATTGCAACTATCACATCACACAGTCACGAACAGTTAACATTATTTAAGACAAACACGAGATCGGACAGTTAGTGATGCGGTAGCCCAACAACTATAATGTTCTACCACGTGGTTGGCTCCCCACGGACGAAAGACACATAAAGCAAGGAAAATTTACGAGAAGGCAAAGCTATAAATATTTAGAAAGGTGAAAGCTTATACAGGCACAGCTGAAGGCAAACAGACATTCATACAGAAATACTTCTCATCGACACCATTGTGTGGCGCTCTTCCGGTGGATCCAAGTCTATAGAAATTTACGAAAAGAAAAATCTGCCAAAGTTTTGCATTCCTTACTGCGACAAGGAAAGCAATCTTTCAGAGCTGAAAAGCGGGACCAAAGGCTAACAGCTCTCCCCTCGCAAAGTAACAACGCGCCACGCGGTCAGTCTAACTCACCCTTCTTCGACTGGAGCGCAGCTCTGGATGCTTCCCGTACCGGCGGCAGACTGCCTCCCGCTTCTTCTCCAGCCTCTTCCACTCTCCGCGTGGCCCGAAAATCCCAAAGATGCCATTTCCGCCACCAACCTAACGCAGGTGGATTTCTCACCAGTAGCGCAAACCTCTTTGCCTACTTGACCACTACGAGAGTTGGCTATTCTGTACAACTGCTGCTGAATCTGTACGACTATCGCAGACTACGCCACCGTCTAGCAACGTGACACACAACCACATTCATTCAATCACACCACTATGATAATTATGAGAAAAGAGAAACAAGGAAGGAGAGAGAAATACTAGTGAAAATAGGCTACCGGACTAATGAAAGGTGGCTACAGGACCCTTTCATCACCCCAAACGCCCCGGAGAAGACTGTTCCGCGAATTTCCTCGGCATGCTAGGAGATTCGCCAACAGTCTTCGAAACAAACATACCCTAACGAGCAACAATTGCAACAGGCAAACAGTAGCACAAAAGAATTGATTAATCTCTTATATCCGAATGAGTTTTATCTGACCTTAGTCAATGATTGTGACTTCATGTGGTCCGCAAGGCAAACAGAACAAAATAAATTAAGCGTGATATTGTACACTAACATCACGTCATCTGACCTACTACGACAACAAACGTGAGATATTATTTTAAAGCTGCTTTAACCAATTATCAGAGTTAACATAGAGACATAGATGAACAGGTACACAAAATATATACATATATAAACAAATACAATGATGCAAAATCATTACCAAGAGCCAAAGGAGTGTCAGCTGGTGCTGACATATATAAAAACTTCTACGTGAAAGTGCAAAACTCAATGTGCATAACAGATACAGTGACACAAAATCATTAATGAAACCAATGAACCAATGGAATGACAGATGGTAAATAACCAACTATGGAAAATAAGACATGAGTACAAAAACACACCCAGAAACCAGCTCGTTGACACGCTGTCATTTTGCAGTTTCGTCACATGGTATTTTCACTGGGTATTCTCTTTAGGTGCTGGGGTGGGCGTCTCTTCTAAAGGCGACTTGAAGGATAAGCTACTAGGGGACCACAACACTGAATTGGGGAGTTCGCAGCGGCGTTGATTGTAACGTCCGTTGTAAGCCAGTTTGTTCATCCTAGACAGCACCCCACGACGTGGCCTCGTGCCCGTTTCCACCCTCTGCGTCCATACTGTGGGATGGTTCGGCGTTGCAGATTTGCAGGACATCGCCGCTTGTGGGCCCTGCCTCATCATCGAGTAGGTGACTTGGCGGTCGTCGTCCGTGTGATGCGAAGGAATGTGTTTTACGACACACGCCCCTGTCTCCTGTCGTGTCAATGGAGAGACACGTGCCCTTCTCCGTCACATCGAGGTCGACGTAAACTCGTGCGGGTGTCGGGCTTGAGACCCGCTTATCACCTCTTTGCACCATCTCAGCTGATGCGTCAGTGGTGGGACACGCGTCCCTCTGGGCAGTGGGCGTTACCTCACCGCAGAGGCCGTCTGGACTAGCGGCGCTCAGGGATCGGCGGCCTCGCCTGGCGTGCGTCATACTTTCTCTTTCGCTTGTCAGATGACTAGCGCATGGAGAAGAACGCCGGCCATCAGCTGGCGCTGCCGTGGTGACACGCCTGCGGGCCCCGGTGTGAGCCTGAGCCTGGACTTGGGGAAAGACCAGCATCCCCTCCACTCTGATGGGGAAACAGCTGTGACCGCTCGCCGCACCACTGCCTCGCCGTTGATAGCAGGGTTCTGCAACGCCTGCCGGTGGACCAAGCCCTGTGCTTTCTGATGCGGAGGCTCCCTAGGCGGCCTTGCACCCACTTAAGAACTGCGCTCACAGAGATCGTTACAAAATATCATGTGTACAGATTACCACAAAATCAGCGGAGTTTCTTACTACTGATCAATACGTGGAATATTGTCCAAAATTAACTTGACAAGAAGGGCCTTGTTAACAATACCAATAAAAAAAGAATGAGGAAAATTACATAACCAATATTCAAGCAAACAAAAAATCCTTTTTATAAAATATAGTTCCAGCATTTCATCTGCTGTCAATCATTCAGGGTAGATCTTGTACAAGGTTTGATCAGGATTTGGATAGGATTTGGCGCCGTTGCTAACTACAGACACAAAACTCTACCTACTCCTAACTACGCTCTCACACACAATCTACACAGCTGGTACTAGTCACCATCACCATATAGCCCGACTACAATTCCCACATATAAACAAAATACTCATTTCAACAGCAATACCCATATCGTTGTTCATTGACTGCTCCTCCAAGGTTTGCAGCACACGTTTGCCGATCTGTGAAAAATTTCCGAGACTTCTTTTCTATGGACATTGCATAATAAAAGTTATGATTAATGAGACACAGAAGGTTCATTCAAGTCACATTTGGAATGATAAATGCTTCAACATCTATTCATCAGACTAATGCAAAAGGTCAGTGGGCATAAAAATGGAAATAAAAATCATCATATCCTATTAGCAAACACATAAACATTTCGTTCTATAAATACATAAAAAAATACTGTCAAAAGAAATCCATTGTCCAGGGCCATGAGAACCCAACTTACTGCTGTCATAAGATACTCATAATGATTACACAATTACTCACCACATGTCCCCAGGGGTCCTCACCTACTATCATGTTATTTCAGCTTGGAAGTAGTCGCACTAATTCTGTATTAAATATCAAGTTGCTTGAGTTAATAAGCTGTTTCCATATACGTCTTCTGGGGTTTCACATACTGGTGCCCTCAACCGTACCTAGTACTATGTGGCGGCAAGTTACACTTTCCAAATATCATATAAGTTGGCAATTCTGAAAATCAAACACTATTAATCTCCCTTCATATACAAATCCTTCGCCTACAAGTCACCAAGTCGCTTCATCAACATCGCAGTACATTTGAAAAATCTCACTGAATCATGCTCACCTAAGGGGAATAAGAACATTACAATTGTAATTTATCATCAATAATTACCTTACGTCCAATGACTCGCCACGCCAACACACCCGATTCCTTTTTAGTAATCAAGAAATACGCCATCTCACAGTAATAGGAAACGCTTCATCTGAGCCTCATAATCATTCACATTGGGACGCTGTAAAGCTGCACAACACTACTCTTTTCTGCTGAGAAGAAGAAATAACTACACATATATTGGGGAACCCTTTACAACTCACAGAAAATATACACTGTAATTTTAATCACACCAGAGTGAATCAAAACATTGGAAAATATGCACTGTAATTGTACTAAACAAACACGACTGGGTTTACCGCAGGCACACCAATACTGTGGCCCTCCCTCAACAAATCTTCCATAATAATGTCTTCCTTTATCAAATGCACATCAATATCATCAATAGCACCGGTCCTCATTAAGTTGACGCCAACCGAGTCAGCCAGCAGTCATTGATCCCTTTGATTAGGGGCATTTGTAGGATTGTGCCGCGGGTTTGCGGGACGAATTTCAACACCCACTGGCAGACCACCCGTACTGTTTACAGCACCCCTGTTGTTGCTTGTTCGATAATTCTTCTGTGGTCGGTCACGACTACCGTTCCTAGGTCCGGTTTTTTTTTTTTTTTTTTTATCAGTTTACTGACTGGTTTGATGCGGCCCGCCACGAATTCCTTTCCTGTGCTAACCTCTTCATCTAAGAGTAGCACTTGCAACCTACGTCCTCAATTATTTGCTTGACGTATTCCAATCTCTGTCTTCCTCTACAGTTTTTGCCCTCTACAGCTCCCTCTAGTACCATGGAAGTCATTCCCTCATGTCTTAGCAGATGTCCTATCATCCTGTCCCTTCTCCTTATCAGTGTTTTCCACATATTCCTTTGCTCTCCGATTCTGCGTAGAGCCTCCTCATCCCTTACCGTATCAGTCCACCTAATTTTCAACATTTGCGTACAACCTCCTCATCCCTTACCTTATCAGTCCACCTAATTTTCAACATTCGTCTATAGCACCACATCTCAAATGCTTCGATTCTCTTCTGTTCCGGTTTTCCCATAGTCCATGTTTCACTACCATACAATGCTGTACTCCAGACGTACATCCTCAGAAATTTCTTCCTCAAATTAAGACCGGTATTTGATATTAGTAGACTTCTCTTGGCCAGAAATGCCTTTTATGCCATAGCGAGTCTGCTTTTGATGTCCTCCTTGCTCCGTCCGTCATTTGTTATTTTGCTGCCTAGGTAGAAGAATTCCTTAACTTCATTGACTTCGTGACCATCAATCCTGATGTTAAGTTTCTCGCTGTTCTCATTTCTACTACTTTTCATAACCTTCGTCTTTCTCCGATTTACTCTCAAACCATACTGTGTGCTCATTAGACTGTTCATTCCGTTCAGCATATCGTTTAATTCTTCTTCACTTTCACTCAGGATAGCAATGTCATCAGCGAATCGTATCATTGATATCATTTCACCTTGTATTTTAATTCCACTCCTGAACCTTTCTTTTATTTCCATCATTGCTTCCTCGATGTACAGATTGAAGAGTAGGGGGAAAGGCTACAGCCTTGTCTTACACCCTTCTTAATACGAGCACTTCGTTCTTGATCGTCCACTCTTATTATTCCCTCTTCGTTGTTGTACATATTGTATATGACCCGTCTCTCCCTATAGCTTACCCCTAATTTTTTCAGAATCTCGAACAGCTTGCACCATTTTATATTGTCGAACGCTTTTTCCAGGTCGACGAATCCTATGAAAGTGTCTTGATTTTTCTTTAGCCTTGCTTCCATTATTAGCCGTAACGTCAGAATTGCCTCTCTCGTCCCTTTACTTTTCCTAAAGCCAAACTGATCGTCACGTAGCGCATTCTCAATTTTCTTTTCCATTCTTCTGTATGTTATTGTTGTAAGCAGCTTCGATGCATGAGCTGTTAAGCTGATTGTGCGATAATTCTCGCAGTTGTCAGCTCTTGCCGTCTTCGGAATTGTGTGGATGATGCTTTTCCGAAAGTTAGATGGTATGTCGCCAGACTCATATTCTACACACCGACGTGAATCGTCGTTTTGTTGCCACTTTCTCCAATGATTTTAGAAATTCTGATGGAATGTTATCTATCCCTTCTGCCTTATTTGACCGTAAGTCCTCCAAAGCTCTTTTAAA
Organism: Schistocerca piceifrons; assembly: GCF_021461385.2. Classification (NCBI taxonomy): domain Eukaryota; kingdom Metazoa; phylum Arthropoda; class Insecta; order Orthoptera; family Acrididae; genus Schistocerca; species Schistocerca piceifrons. Next base: position 92,544,143 of record NC_060143.1, on the reverse strand, counting down.
TTCCGATTCTAATACTGGATCCCCTATCTCTTCTAAATCGTCTTCTGTTTCTTCTTCTATCACATCAGACAAATCTTCACCCTCATAGAGGTTTTCAATGTATTCTTTCCACCTATCTGCTCTCTCCTCTGCATTTAACAGTGGAATTCCCGTTGCACTCTTAATGTTACCACCGTTGCTTTTAATGTCACCAAAGGTTGTTTTGACTTTCCTGTATGCTGAATCTGTCCTTCCGACAATCATATCTTTTTCGATGTCTTCACGTTTTTCCTGCAGCCATTTCGTCTTAGCTTCCCTGCACTTCCTATTTATTTCATTCCTCAGCGACTTGTATTTCTGTATTCCTGATTTTCCCGGAACATGTTTGTACTTTCTCCTTTCATCAATCATCTGAAGTATTTCTTCTGTTACCCATGGTTTCTTCGCAGCTACCTTCTTTGTACCTATGTTTTCCTTCCCAGCTTCTGTGATGGCCCTTTTTAGATATGTCCATTCCTCTTCAACTGTACTACCTGCTGCGCTATTCCATATTGCTGTATCTATAGCGTTAGAGAACTTCAAACGTATCTCGTCATTCCTTAGTACTTCCGTATCCCACTTCTTTGCGTATTGATTCTTCCTGACTAATGTCTTGAACTTCAGCCTACTCTTCATCACAACTATATTGTGATCTGAGTCTATATCTGCTCCTGGGTACGCCTTACAGTCCAGTATCTGATTTTGGAATCTCTGTCTGACCATGATGTAATCTAATTGAAATCTTCCCGTATCTCCCGGCCTTTTCCAAGTGTACCTCCTTCTCTTGTGATTCTTGAATAGGGTATTCGCTATTACTAGCTGAAGCTTGTTACAGAACTCAATTAGTCTTTCTCCTCTTTCATTCCTTATCCCAAGCTCCTGTAACCTTTTCTTAGGCGACCCGTTACGTCTGGATTGCCACCTGTGTCAACGGCTGCGGCTTCGTTCGCGCGGCCGCTGCTCGTAGGCGCTCTGACATTAATTCTGCGAGGTGCCATTCGCATCGCCCTCAAGCTCTAAAAGGAGATTACGAAACCCCTCTACGTCATCCTTGCATCGGCCTGCAAGGATAACGTGCCGCAACTGCATTGGAAACTTCCCTAGGCAAATACGAATAATGTCCGCAGGTCCATAAGGATCGTCAAGATGTTCATTCGCCTTCAGCATGTGCTCGAACATATACACAGGGCTGGATAATTTCGACCAGTTTAACTCAGGTAGCGTAATGAGTCCGTGTTTTACACGACTCTACGCTGCCACTGACCAATAGATCGACAGAAAGTGTAGACAAAACTCCCCGACTGTGTAACAATTGCGTGCAATTGACCTCATCCTCTCCGCTGGCCTATCTTCGAGGTAGCCGCACATATACTCTATTTTGTGCGCACTGGACCACGTAGGAGGAAGGGAGAACTCGAACTGCTGTAACCAGGCCCGCGGGTGAATCCCCGTAGCCGAGTTACGGAAGACTTCAAACTTCCTCAGGGTCAGAAAATGTTTAAAGTCAAATTCGTGAGTTTTCCTTGGCGAAGATTCCTGAGGATATCCGCGCTCTTCCCACCTGGTACGAGATCCATGATCGTGACGATGATCAAATTCGCCATCGTTCCCGGAATCATCGTCGGAATAATGGCCCTTTCGTTCATTTCTTTCAACTTCATGGGCCGTTAACACTTTTAGGTGAAGTTCTAAACGGGCCATGCACTCACATAGTCCGTCGTAACCCCTCTTTGTTGTATATTTGTTTCACACTGTCCACGCGGACATTTCGTTATCGACCGTATTACGTCTGCATCCACTGATGACGAGGTAATCGTTTCCCTATTATTGTCAGGCTTACGCGCCACTGCGCCTGAGATCCTGGCAGGGTCTCCATGTGTAACTAACCTGTTACTACGGGTTATTATGTTAAGAATGGGAATGGAAATACTTATTGCTTGTGAAGTTAACGTGAGAAGATTAGGGTCAGCACCGACTCTAACCATACAACTAATCGAAGGTTTGGTCGAGTCGGAAAATAAATTAATTTGATCACAGACCAAAAACTCACAAAAATGCATACGTTGTGAGGTCGCTCATAGCGTATACGATGTAATTAATAGTATTGCCTGTGCACTGTTCACGACAATCAAACATTTAAAATAAAATAGAAAATGCGTGACACTGCATAAGATCAGCTCCCAGTAACACACCTGAAAATAAGACTTAATCTAAAGCATTTGTTATAAAATACAAGGGGAGACTGATCACTGGACCTGTGCGTAAGGAAACACGTTGGATGTGCTAACAGGAAAGCTACGAGGTGAGTAGCTTAGGTGCAAAAACGTAACCTCGGAATACAAGAGAAAATTGTGGATAACATCATTTATTTGTAAGACATGGATGTGAGGCATGCACACAATTCCTGATAACATTAAAGAAAAGCGTCGATACGTTCACCGTTATAATCTACACCTAAAATCATTGGTGTGAATCATTCATACAACTGCTGTTGCCTGATAACTGATCGCAATAACTCGTGAAACGGTACACGTTTCGCAGTACACCCGCGTGCCCACATGGTTTGTGGAGACACAATTTCTAGGTATAGTGCCCAAATTGCAACTATCACATCACACAGTCATGAACAGTTAACATTATTTAAGACAAACATGAGATCGGACAGTTAGTGATGCCGGTAGCCCAACAACTATAATGTTCTACCACGTGGTTGGCTCCTCACGGACGAAAGACACATAAAGCAAGGAAAATTTACGAGAAGGCAAAGCTATAAATATTTAGAAAGGTGAAAGCTTATACAGGCGTAGCTGAAGGCAAACAGACATTCATACAGAAGCGAGTACTCACTTCTCATCGACACCTTTGTGTGGCGCTCTTCCGGTGGATCCAAGTCTGCTATAGAAATTTACGAAAAGGAAAATCTGCCAAAGTTTTGCATTCCTTACTGCGACAAGGCAAAGCAATATTTCAGAGCTGAAAAGCGAGACCAAAAGCTAACAGCTCTCCCCTCGCCAAGTAACAACGCTCCACGTGGTCAGTCTAACTCACCCTTCTTCGACTGGAGCATAGCTGTGGACGCTTCCCGTACCGGCGGCAGACTGCCTCCCGCTTCTTCTCCAGCCTCTTCCACTCTCCGCGTGGCCCGGAAAACCCAAAGATGCCATTTCCGCCACCAACCTAACGCAGGTGGATTTCTCACCAGTAGTGCAAACGTCTTTGCCTACTTGACCACTACGAGAGTTGGCTATTCTGTACAACTGCTGCTGAATCTGTACGACTATCGCAGACCACGCCACCGTCTAGCAACGTGACACACAACCACATTCATTCAATCACACCACTATGATAATTATGAGAAAAGAGGAACAAGGAAGGAGAGAGAAATACTAGTAATAATGGGCTACCGGAGGAATGAAAGGTGGCTACAGGACCCTTTAACCTTAATGAATTTTGTCATTAAAAATATATCACTTTTTCAAACCAACACCTCAATTCATGGAATCAATACTTGAAATAAGAATAATCTTCAGAAGGACTCTTGTACAAAAAGGTGTGCATTATTCAGTAACACACTTTTTACTAACTTGCCACAAGCCATAAAAAGCTTAACAAACAATGAAATTCAGTTTAAGAGAAGCCTATACATGTGTATATACACAATCTAATTTCTACCTCATTTCACAGCACTAATTTGTTCACTGTAAATAATTATTGTAGTAGTTCTATTATATGTTTATTACCTTATAAATAAAGAAAACCATGTTTTTTAATTTTAAATTCATTGCGTTATTGCGATCTTAGTAAATGAGTGTTTGTGAAAAGATTCTTTCATATAGTGTTCATTCAAAAAAAAAAAAAAATGATCATTCCACTTGGGACCTGTGGAAGGTACATTAGCTTATTTGTTTTATCTGTAAATATTTGTCATGTATTATTGTTTTTCTGACATGTTCTACATCCTGGAGGACCTTCTGACTATGGATCAAATGGAATGAAAGTAAATCTAATCTAATCTTATCTAATCAACACTTGTCTAACTACTGACACATTTCACAGTCCTCCTGATCATGCTGTAATATTCAATCAAAGCAGTCCTTATGTAAGTCACAGCCTGGAGTTCACATGTTCTTTGTATATCCAATTATGTTATATCAAATCTGAAACTGATAGACATTTATCAGTAGTCTCATAACAAAAAAGTTTTTTTTCAACATAATAATACTTGACAATGCAACATCATTAACACAACCATATAGAATAAAATACTATTTGATTAAATGTATATACACTTTTTCATTTTTGCCCTTTATTACTCTTTTCTGTGAACGTCAGGTTTTAAATCTACAATGTTGCAAATACTTAATGGCTTCTTTGACTTAGGATAAACAAGATAATAGGGGTTATTGTGTGGAGTTCCTTGCATTTCAGAAGGACCATTACAAATATATTTGAACAGAAATTTCTTGGTTTAATTCAGTAGATTTTTCGTGAGTTTTTACGAGAACAAAATCCCCAATTTTGAATTTGGTCACTTTAAGGCACTTATCGTGCCTTCTAGATCTGGTTTCCGCTCTTTCTTTCATTCTTTATAGAGTGGGAATTGTAAGGTATCTTCAATTATACTTTTGCTCTTATGATGTAGAATTTCCTTTGGTGTAAATCCTGTAGTTTCATGGTGGAGGGTATTCATTACAATTTCAAAGTCTGTAATAAACCCGCCCCATGCCTTAAGATTTTGGTGGCAGTAAGTGCAACACAATCTACCTAGTTCACGCATGCAGCTCTCCCAGAAATGGCATTTACTGGCCAGTTACCTATGTCTGAGCACTTCTTCAGTTTCTTGATTTTGAATTCTTTGACAACTCCAATCAAATGTTGCCCCTGTATCGTATCGTCAAGTGGCTCTTTCTTTTTCAGTTTGGTATTTACTGCCAGATTTTGTTTGAAAAAGACTTCATTTTGCTTTTCATATACATTTTCTTTTTTTGCTTGGTTGACTTTCCTCTATTTTTAAGTTTTCTTCACCTGAACTATCGCTTATTTCACATTCCCTGTCTGATTCTAACATGAATGCTACTCTTAGACAACGAGCCAGGTCTTCTCTTGACCTTTCGTCAGGTTTCTTATTTTCTAAATTACGATCCTTTCCTAAAATTTCTATTTAATTTTCAGCCACAGGCATTTCTCCAATATCACTTTTGATGACGTCAAGTTTAACTTCATATTTATTATAATCATCTAGGATTTCAGTGGATCGCATATATTCATCTGAATCTATATTTTCATGGCCATCAACAACATCTAACTGTACGAATTCTTCGTAATCCAGGATCGCTTCATTTACACTATGGAGGACATCATCCTGCTCCCCATTCCAATTTATACTGACCATTTTTCTGTTCCTAGCACCACTTTCTGCAACATCGGCAGCTCACGTGTTTTGCGCAGTGTCTTTCTCGCCCTTACCAATCACTTAATCTGAAATTGTTACTCGCACACCTTGCGTGGCGCTAACTACTTTCATCTCCCTTCCATTTTCGGACAACGCCCTCTTATCAACGTTTCCACTTTCGTTTTCCCCTTTTATTAATTCTCTGGCAGTATAATCTTTTTCAAAGTTTTTCCACTAATATTGCTTTAAACCGCAAAACAAATCATCGTGCCATTTTGCGATACCTGAAGACTCCTTCTTGCACAAATTGACTGTCTTTTCGCTCTTACTTAATAACGTGTCACACTCCTTTTTCATTTCTTTGATATTCCCCACCAAAACAGGTCCACTGAATTCCCTTCCGACATGTCTTTCTACTGCCACTACTGCAGCAGCACGATGGACAGCTGATCGCTCCATCAAGTTCAATATACACTGTAGCTTAGTTCACACGGTATCATATGCAGCATAGTCTCCCATACGTGATTCATTCAGGGCTGCACCTGTTGTTCTGCATACACCACTTGTGATGCAGCTCTGCCATTTGCTTGAGTCTTAAATTCACTTTACTTTAGCTGGTACGATTTCTTTAGTTTGGGCCCATAATATTTGTCCATATAAATTTGGAATGTAAAACAGGCGGGCCTTAGTTTTCTGCGTCATTTCGGTTTTGATAGTTTCGTGGTACAAACCCTCTACCGTGAAATGACATGTTAGCATGACCTCTACCTCTACCTCTTTGCATCAAATGTATGTGGTAACGTTTGTTCTCATTTTGTTCATTATTCTCATGATTGTCTCTACTCCAGCTGTTATTATTTTGATGATAACCACTGTTCCCTCTCCAGTGGCACTCACCTTCAACTCTTTCCAAAAACGACAAGAAGCTTTTGTGATTGCTTCCCACATAACGTTTTGAATCCTCTGGGAGCTTTTTCCATAATTCCCACACTATTTCGGATTCCGTTCGTCTGTTTCTCAAGTATGTCAATTTTCGATACCACATTTCGCAAAACTCTTTCAATGAGTTTCTGCCTCTGTTGTCATACAGCCTAGCCATGATAAATTCCCGCTATGGGAAGTCCTGTTTTTGTTCCGACACGTATTACTCTAGAATTTTTTTTAAAATACGACAAATGATATTTGTTCTGTATCCAAATTTAGGACCCAACATTTCGCATCACCTGCCAAGGCGCTAATAACCACATCGATCTTGTCCGATCTGGTCCGTTAAGTAAACAGGCAAAATTCCTTTCTCAGTTTTTCAAAAAATCTAATGGATGTCATCCATTATGCCTTTCTGCCAGATCGTATCGTTCTTCACCGTCCAGAAATTTGCTACAAATTATTCTGTCAGTGGCATAATTCAGTTTTTCACTTATTTTCCGTTCAAGGTCGCTCACTTTACCTTGAATTTGTGAAGAGTTTTGTTCACTCTTCTTTTCGCATGTTGCCACTTGTTTACTCGGTTCCTTTTCGAAATTATTCACCACTTTTCTTAATTGAGAAATTTGGGTTCTACATTTTTTTACTAATTCAGTTTTGAGGCTGAAAACGTTTTCATCAACTTCTGTTACGACTAACAGTTTTTAAATCCTTGATTGCATTACCCACAACACCTACTTTCAAGTCTACTTTTTCGATTTGTTTACTGATTTTAACACCTTGCATTTCAGTTTGATGATCATGTGCTGCAATTTGTTTGTTAGTATTACATATGAATATAATTTGTGCAGACATTTTTTACAAATCGTTCATATTCAGTGGTCTTTTTTTCCCTTCTTGTTCTAAGGTGTCCTCATATTCAGATTCTGCTTCTCGTGGTTCGCTCGATTCACTTTCGACTTTCGATGAATTGAACATGTCCATCGAGTCATTAACATAATAACTGTCTTCAGTCGTGTCGTCTTTCCTACCTTTTTTATCTGTGACGAGCTCATCATCTGAATTTGATCGTTGACATGCGTATGGTTCTCCATGTAAGCCTGTTGGCGTCGTCTGTGCTTTTATCTAGTGAACTACAGCCGCCTAGTACACTAGTTACTTTTTTGTCTCGCTCGTCCTGACTTAATGTCGTCTTTGTATCCATTTTAATTTTGTTAACACTTTATATTTTTAAGACCTGTAAAGTTTTCTGTTAATTATTTTGCCTGGTCTATTGCAGGTTCGTGCCGATGAACATTCAATACTCGTATTACAATTGTTTTATTTCCAATATTTACGTTATAAACTGGATTTTAGTGAGTAAAACTTACGAATGTCCTGTAACAGTCGCCACGTATAACGCCAACTTGCCACGTACTTTGCACAAGTGTACAGTGGCACAAGCTAACATTACCCTCTGAGAGGATTTCGAATTATGACCGGATGTGTATCTAATGGACAAAGGTATCGAAATTTAATTTTGAATTTAGTGAAATTAACAGAAAAACTAAATGGAATTTAACATTGGGAGTTAATGAAAGTGGTAAAATTCATCTGTGAATGAAAAAATGAACGGTCGCCAGCCCAATTAGGCACATTAATTTGGAAATATATGCTTCAAACAATTGAACATTGGTTATTAAAGTTACTTTTGTTGCTATTTCCCTTTGAATAATACACAGGGTACAAACTGACATACTGCACTCTGAGCTGTGTGTAGCAGCAATTACCAATAACGCACACACCAGTAATCATTAGAAAGCAAATTTGCACCAAACTCACACTAATAACAGCTACACTCAAGATTATTACCTAAACCAATACTGAAATATTACTGCATGAAGTAGTGAACTGAATTCGGACACTAGGGGCTTCTATCTAAACTGACATGTAAAAACACAAATAAAGATAAATAATATCATCATTACACTGCTTATACTTCCCTATATATACATATGTCAGATTTCCGTAGCAGCAGTAATAGTCCAGTTATATTTCTAATATGTGAAGAATCTGATGGGGACCCATAAACTAGTATAGTGAAGCTAGTCAAACTCTATGATTATTTCAGAAAAAAACCAATTCAAACAAAACTAATCTTTAACTTCAGTTGGAATGGTTTATGTTTTACTTTGTAAGGCAAAAATTCAACACTGAGCTCAACTAACTTAAAAAAAGAACCATTCATGATAGGAATGAAGACACCATTAATTTTAAAACGAACTTAACTTATTTGTCTCCTTTTTTACCACCTGGGAAGCAGCTATTTCAGACAACAACGTTTACATAATCTGACACTGTATTCCTGTAAAACTCTACTTTGCAGTAAACTAAGAGTACTATAGCAAAATCCTGTCTGACTTGACTTTTGTGGCTTTAATTTAACTTTTGCTACTCTTTCACATTTGAAAAACAAAAAGAAACCACTTTAGGACACTTGAAAGCAATAATAGTTCATTTAAAAGAGGATGTGCGACTTTAGTAACAGGAGAGGACCTTGCATACGTTTGTGAGCAGGATAGAAAATACGGTTTCAGACACAGATTTATAGTATTTTGATTATTGTTAAAACCACTCACACGAATTAACTGGTCCATGCCCATATACATACCTGAATGTATGAAGTTAGTGATACAGTGGCGAAGTTTTGGTGACAAGCGACATGGCGGCTAACTGCACTCGCGGCTGTTGAGGTTCGAATGCTCTATAAAATCTCTTCTTGGTGTCGAATTGTCAACATATTAGAGCCATTCCTTTTTGTCGATAATACCAAACAATAGCCACATCCACATCCGAGACAAAAATCCTTTGCAAAGCAGCTTCCAATTGCCTCACATAGCTCCGTCGAAGTGTACCGTGCTACAGCTAGTCACTTACTGGTTACCGTTGACATCAAGGAGCCGCCCAATTCAACCGCCAAAACCACCTTTTACATCGCGCCATGCCACTTTCGTCTAGGAGGGACTTCCCTCCGTTTTCATATGTACATTACAAATCTCTTAATTTCCTGTCACAAATCAATGACTTTAAATAACAAAGAATACACACTCCATAATTACAGATACACAGTTACATAATATAAACCTACTTCTAATCGATATAAGTGTTCCATGGACCGATTACTTCTGTATTCGAAAATAACTATCATAAAATGTCGGAATCTACATTTCGTGTGAAAAATTCGAGGTGTTCTGACGAAACAACATCCCGGTTTCGGATTGGGTAAAGTAGATTTTTTAAACTGATGTGTCTGTATCAGGGGCGGAACTGCAGTTATTCCAAGTCGTTCCTGCCTGTCCCTCATTATGCGTTAACCAGCGGCAAGAGTGGTCATGAGGGGTCAGCAACTGTAAGCCGCCGTTGGCTGTCGCGAGTGGTGGGTACAAAGAAAAGCTCCAGTTGGCCTGCTCTTCATCTACGCAATACACTTGGTCGATGGCGCTGGACTAGATTGAGATGAATGGTCTCTTTTTCGTCTTGAGCTCTCATGTTCAAGTAAGATAAAGAGCATTCCATTGGTAAAAAATATCGTGCTATACACTTCCCATGTTTTTTTTGCTAGGATGCGATTTGAGACTCATGCATAAGTATAAGTATGTTTCATTCCACAACGATGTTGCTACAGAAGTCCTATATGTAGGGGTATGGCATTATAGCCCCACTGGGACAGTGAGTCGTTGCCCAATATTACCCAGCCGTATGTTCCTCCCCAGTAGCTATCCACTTCTAAAGTGGCAGGAGCTAATGCCCTGCGTTTCAGTGACAGCTTTTGTTACCCATACTTCCCACAAGGGGCTGTTGCCTAGATTGGCTGGAGCATCTCTGTAGCGCTAGACTACTAGCAAAAAATGTGTTCTCAACATCCACCAGTTATTGCCGGGACTGGATTAAGCTGCTGTCTAGCTCTTGGACAATGGCAGCTACCCCTGCCCAATTCAAATTGTTTAAATAAACAATATTCCACACCGCCTTGTCTTCTGCAAATGGTTTAAATAAATAAATAGATAAGCAATATACCAGTAATTGTTTGAATAATATTCCATTCACTGCAATCGATTTGATTGATATTTGTTGTCGATAGGAGGAGGGGAGTTAGATTGCACCAGTGTACTAGGTCGGCCATCTTGGATTATGGTATCATAATTAAACTGTTTCAATATTTCAAAGACTATGTGCAAATTGAATTTCCATAATTAAAGAATAAATTATTGTTGTGTCATCTGCAATACAATGCAATTAGCATTCGAATTTACCACGAAATTTTGTACCTCTCTCCATTTTTTGAATTTCCCATTAAAATTTGAATTTCCCACCAATTTTTAATTTGCCGCCATTTTTTCTGGATGTGGTGTGGTGTTGGGTGGATTGCGGTTGGGTGTTGCGAGGGTGGAGAGGGGAGGGTAGGGGAGCGATTTCTGAGAGGTATGGTGGGGGAAGGGACACTTGCCAGCTGGGGAAAACACACGACGTCATCAGAGAGCTAGCAGGCACATAAAACGCTAAACCAACTAGAAAAGTACTTCAACCGGTTCTTAATCAAGGTTGCTAGACAATCAACATTTAAGCGAAAAACCATAAAAACTTTAAGGCTGCTGACAGGAAATGGAGATACGCATCTTGGGACTTACTGGAATACACTCCTGGAAATGGAAAAAAGAACACATTGACAACGGTGTGTCAGACCCACCATACTTGCTCCGGACACTGCGAGAGGGCTGTACAAGCAATGATCACACGCACAGCACAGCGGACACACCAGGAACCGCGGTGTTGGCCGTCGAATGGCGCTAGCTGCGCAGCATTTGTGCACCGCCCGTCAGTGTCAGCCAGTTTGCCGTGGCATACGGAGCTCCATCGCAGTCTTTAACATTGGTAGCATGCCGCGACAGCGTGGACGTGAACCGTATGTGCAGTTGACGGACTTTGAGCGAGGGCGTATAGTGGGCATGCGGGAGGCCGGGTGGACGTACCGCCGAATTGCTCAACACGTGGGGCGTGAGGTCTCCACAGTACATCGATGTTGTCGCCAGTGGTCGGCGGAAGGTGCACGTGCCACGCGACCTGGGACCGGACCGCAGCGACACACGGATGCACGCCAAGACCGTAGGATCCTACGCAGTGCCGTAGGGGACCGCACCACCACTTCCCAGCAAATTAGGGACACCGTTGCTCCTGGGGTATCGGCGAGGACCATTCGCAACCGTCTCCATGAAGCTGGGCTACGGTCCCGCACACCGTTAGGCCGTCTTCCGCTCACGCCCCAACATCGTGCAGCCCGCCTCCAGTGGTGTCGCGACAGGCGTGAATGGAGGGACGAATGGAGACGTGTCGTCTTCAGCGATGAGAGTCGCTTCTGCCTTGGTGCCAATGATGGTCGTACGCGTGTTTGGCGCCGTGCAGGTGAGCGCCACAATCAGGACTGCATACGACCGAGGCACACAGGGCCAACACCCGGCATCATGGTGTGGGGAGCGATCTCCTACACTGGCCGTACACCACTGGTGATCGTCGACGGGACACTGAATAGTGCACGGTACATCCAAACCGTCATCGAACCCATCGTTCTACCATTCCTAGACCGGCAAGGGAACTTGCTGTTCCAACAGGACAATGCACGTCCGCATGTATCCCGTGCCACCCAACGTGCTCTAGAAGGTGTAAGCCAACTACCCTGGCCGGCAAGATCTCCGGATCTGTCCCCCATTGAGCATGTTTGGGACTGGATGAAGCGTCGTCTCACGCGGTCTGCACGTCCAGCACGAACGCTGGTCCCACTGAGGCGCCAGGTGGAAATAGCATGGCAAGCCGTTCCACAGGACTACATCCAGCATCTCTACGATCGTCTCCATGGGAGAATAGCAGCCTGCATTGCTGCGAAAGGTGGATATACACTGTACTAACGCCGACATTGTGCATGCTCTGTTGCCTGTGTCTATGTGCCTGTGGTTCTGTCAGTGTGATCATGTGATGTATCTGACCCCAGGAATGTGTCAATAAAGTTTCCCCTTCCTGGGACAATGAATTCACGGTGTTCTTATTTCAATTTCCAGGAGTGTAGACAGGGAAACAAACAGATGTATCGTGTAACAGATTGATGTTGAAGACATAGTTGTGATCGCAATGAAAATGAAGTCAAAGGGGCAGCATACCAATCAAGTGAGCTGAGAGTATGTGGGCCTGTTCTCTGCCAAATCTCAACAAAAAAGACGAGCCTGGGACGACGATCTAGTGGAGCAGGTGCATGCCATTAGATAACATGGAGCAAGAGCTTGCACCTTGTACGCCCAGAGTGATGCATGTTAAAGTGTAATAGAGCCGTTTGTACAGCAGGTGCTGTCAAATGGCTGATCATACAGGTAATCGCTCCTACATGTGGAAGTGGGCCAACAGAAATATTCATTGGCGATTTACGTAGGAGTGATTACATATCGCTTTTTGAGTTTGATACGATTTATTTTGTCTGGCTGCTGCAAGCATTGCTTTGGCTGGAGGCATTGCAGGAACACCTAGATATACACTAAACCCATGACGTGGTCATCTGGTACACTAAGTTCAGAGTTGGCGGCCACCGCTCGGGCCTCTTGGCAAGACGTGGCTCGTTGGCAAGCGCGTGATGCTGCACAATGGCTGGACCACGTGTCCCATCGGGCACGTGGCTGGAAATTCCTTGGTGACGCTGTGCTCCAGGCCAAAGACGGCGGACTTTGTGAAACCTTAATGGCAGACATTTCACAGTTCGTATAGAAATTAATAGTAGCCAGATGAATCATGATACCTCAAAGAGAAACATGTACATTACTATTATTTGCACGACGATTCTGATGGTGCAATCAGATTTTCAATATCTATATTAGTTTAAAGTTTAGTATCTGACGGTATATTATACAAGTAACACCCAGCAACGAATTTCCAAAATGTAAAGTCTTCTTTCGATTTCGTCATCGACGTGTCTTTAGAAAGCTATTACTGTGAACCTAAAATGGTATAAATTACAGGTATGTAACTTGATTAGTACACGAGTTATTGGAGGCCAAAGTGGCCCATTACTATCGATCGCGTCAGGCCACAAGGACTCCACAGTTACACGAAACAACGGTAGCAGCATGCTTATAAGTATACACTCCTGGAAATTGAAATAAGAACACCGTGAATTCATTGTCCCAGGAAGGGGAAACTTTATTGACACATTCCTGGGGTCAGATACATCACATGATCACACTGACAGAACCACAGGCACACAGACACAGGCAACAGAGCATGCACAATGTCGGCACTAGTACAGTGTATATCCACCTTTCGCAGCAATGCAGGCTGCTATTCTCCCATGGAGACGATCGTAGAGATGCTGCATGTAGTCCTGTGGAAAGGCTTGCCATGCCATTTCCACCTGGCGCCTCAGTTGGACCAGCGTTCGTGCTGGACGTGCAGACCGCGTGAGACGACGCTTCATACAGTCCCAAACATGCTCAATGGGGGACAGATCCGGAGATCTTGCTGGCCAGGGTAGTTGACTTACACCTTCTAGAGCACGTTGGGTGGCACGGGATACATGCGGACGTGCATTGTCCTGTTGGAACAGCAAGTTCCCTTGCCGGTGTAGGACTGGTAGAACGATGGGTTCGATGACGGTTTGGATATACCATGCACTATTCAAGGTCCCCTCGACGATCACCAGTGGTGTACGGCCAGTGTAGGAGATCGCTCCCCACACCATGATGCCGGGTGTTGGCCCTGTGTGCAGTCCTGATTGTCGCGCTCACCTGCACGGCGCCAAACACGCATACGACCATCATTGGCACCAAGGCAGAAGCGACTCTCATCGCTGAAGACGACACGTCTCCATTCGTCCCTCCATCCACGCCTGTCGCGACACCACTGGAGGCGGGCTGCACGATGTTGGGGCGTGAGCGGAAGACGGCCTAACGGTGTGCGGGACCGTAGCCCAGCTTCATGGAGACGGTTGCGAATGGTCCTCGCCGATACCCCAGGAGCAACAGTGTCCCTAATTTGCTGGGAAGTGGCGGTGCGGTCCCCTACGGCACTGCGTAGGATCCTACGGTCTTGGCGTGCATCCGTCCGTCGCTGCGGTCCCGTCCCAGGTCGACGGGCACGTGCACCTTCCGCCGACCACTGGCGACAACATCGATGTACTGTGGAGACCTCACGCCCCACGTGTTGAGCAATTCGGCGGTACGTCCACCCGGCCTCCCGCATGCCCACTATACGCCCTCGCTCAAAGTCCGTCAACTGCACATACGGTTCACGTCCACGCTGTCGCGGCATGCTACCAGTGTTAAAGACTGCGATGGAGCTCCGTATGCCACGGCAAACTGGCTGACACTGACGGCGGCGGTGCACAAATGCTGCGCAGCTAGCGCCATTCGAGGCCAACACCGCGGTTCCTGGTGTGTCCGCTGTGCCGTGCGTGTGATCATTGCTTGTACAGCCCTCTCGCAGTGTCCGGAGCAAGTATGGTGGGTCTGACACACCGGTGTCAATGTGTTCTTTTTTCCATTTCCAGGAGTGTATTTATGCATCTATGTCTTTGTTTATATCTGATACATACTATTCATGAAGAAATTGCTTAAATATTTACCGTGTTTTAGAAAGCACAGAGACATTAGGCTACTTTCCTACGTTTTGTTGCTATTCCTTTGATATATGTTTATTTAATTTGCATAGGTATTTAATAATGTGTGTTACAGCGTGTTTATGGTCCAGCCGTAGGAATATTTGTTTAATTTGAAGTTATTCGAATGTAAATCCAGTATTTGGTATGTGTTTCAATATGTTTGTGAGTGTACATTGGCTTGGAGACATGGAGTGAGCGCTCTGTCCAATCACAGCACTCGTTACTAAGAAAGACGTATGGAGGTTGTGGAGGAGCATCGTTACTGGAGAGGACACGAGGCAGTTCTGGAAGAATGCCACAGGACACGGGAAGTGCTGGACGCGACGGCGTGACGGACTCGGAGTCAGCGAAAAGACTGACTGTGGAGCAGTTTGCGCGTGACACGGAGGATCAATATTTTGGAGTGCCAACCCGTGCTGTGGTGTGAATGCCGTGGCTTCTACAGTGAAGACGTAGTCTGCGTTCAGAAGTGAATATCTTGTGAGTTATGTTGTTGTTCATAACTAATAAAGTGAAGTAGGAATCTATTGTTTCCCTGTTATTCAATTTATATTTTATTTAATTGCTGGACCATCGACACCAACAAGTGTTTTGCAGAAATATACAGCATTCTCAAAAGGACTTCTACTATCATACTCATCATTTAAAGTCGTGAAAATAGTACCTGCAGATTTTATTTAATTGGAGTCTTTCATTTATAAATTTATATGTTACTTTCATAATGAGAAACTGCCGAGTGCTAGAAACCTTCGGCCATTCGATTCATTTGTGTATTCTTATCGTATACTGTAGACTCAGCGGTATATAGCCTGTAATGCATCAACTACATATCTCAGCCCCTAGACAACGAAACCAGCCAAAACTTTTAATACCGTATTTCAACGTTGAGTCGGAGGGTACGTAGTTGAGGGCCACCACACCACATCATTTCTTTTATTAATTTGAAAGCCCACAAGTACCTACCTAACAACTGCAGGGGTAACAAATATTTTCCTTTCGGTATTTCAGGTAATTAATGGCGGAATTTAAAAAAATTAAATTGCTGTCGTTTTCTACTCATGAGAAGTGTAATCTTACATTAAAGTTTTAACACAATGACTGAAATATTATGTAGTTAAAAACTGTGTACATATACTGAGGCAGGATAACTCATGTTGCACAGGTTACCAATGCTTTATTCATCCAGTATTTGAGAATGACAGCACTGGGTGACTTTGTGACATAAAGAACGGTGGAGAGTCCACTAAGCAGTTGTACTGAAACAATGGAGCGTTTGGCTGAGTGGGGGAGAATATTCCACTACGTGCTGAAGGAAGTGAGTGAAATAGCCAGGAACTGACTATGCTGAAACTGAAACTTCGAACATTCACTGAAAACACTAAAACTGCTTCCAGATAAGCTGCGAAAAATCTAACCATGTCGAACAGCGATAATGAGACCACCTCACAAAATTATTACCATAATTCCGTATAAAGTCATTGTTAACAAACTTATTAACATTTGTACTAAAAACTATTTAAAAATCAATAACAAGTTATACAGACACTATATATGTTTATGGTACATAGTAGAGAATATCTTGATGTCAGCGAGGCAATGACCGTATTTCTATTATTGTTAAACAAATTCACTAATTGTTATAAATAATTTACTGTAAACTTGATGTGTGAAGCCAAAACATAGACTTCTCCATATGCGTACTAACAATTATAAGCAGCATCAGAGGTTTGTGCCGTTATCTCATCATCCTTACGTTTATTTCATGAGAATTTTAGTAACTTATTTCTTGTAATATTATCATTTGAATTCCATAAGGTGCAGTGAAAAAGTGAATAAAGATCTCAACTTGTGGTCTATAAAGTTTTGCATAAAGGCATTTATTTAACTGTGTTTAAAACTGGACAATACAAGAGCATATGTCACATGTACATGTTTGAAGTGTATGAAAGTTGTAAAATCCATTATTTCATAGATGCTGGTCAAGTTGTAGGTTGCTACATTGAGTCAAGTAGTGGGTTGGATGACGAAGTTTTTAAGCTGATTGACAGAGCGGAAGTCGTGGTCTTCTTTGGTGTTTGTTTCTTGGTTGAAGGTTGGTTTTGATAAGGTTTGTGCACACAGAGATCCGGTTGGCCTTGGATTTTACTCGGGAATTCCGATGTGAACCACTTCAGGACTTAGTAATACTTCGTGTGAATGCTAATAGGCATAGACTCACAGGGTAACTCTGATTGAACATTTCAGCCACAGTGAACTTGCACACACTGATTTGAACTTTAGCATTTTGTTGCAGTTTAAGTGACTTGATGCATGGCCCAGTGCTTTTAGTTTACATTCGACACTGCATACGAACACATTGTTTGTACTGCAAAACTATTGATTTTGGATTTCTTATATCTATATTGTGTTCAGTAGCAACCTGTATGAGGGCACCATTCGGATTGACTTTGTGTGTGATTTGAATAAAGGAATGATCACAACTACTTATTTGATTGTAGCCGACATCATTGTCCCTTGATATTCTCAATCCATTTATTAATTTGTTTGTTTCAGAGATATGTCAACACTGAATTAATGTGCATTGTAGTCGATCGATGCTTTTGTTAAGCTTGGTGCTACAGTGTGTGACCGAACCCCTCTCGTTCAGGGGAGTCACATACAAATTTAACGTCTTACACTCGTCCTCTGCTGGTTAGGTAGAAACGAGTTAATGCTGACTGGAAATTAACTTTTTCGTTATTTGTTACCAAGGCCCCAGTGCAGACATAGCTTCCTACAAAATTTACACATAATTTCAAAGCTGTTTGAAACGTTTTTTTGCTGACATCCCCAACAAACTGACGAAACGAAAAAAAGTTTATTGCTCACTACATTGTCGATGTTCATGTAGCAAAATTTCAGTATCAGGCAAGGCGTCTTATTGCTTCCTTGCTGCTGGCTCTGCTTGCAGGACATTTCGCAAACAGTTGAAATGTGTGAGATTGGAGCCAGCCCGTTGGTTTAATTTTTGTTAGCTGTACTAGTTACTCAGTCAAGTGAGGGACTTTTTCCTTTTAGTGCTCTTATAATGTGGGATTTGATATTCAAATGAAACGTGCTTGATCACTATACTGGTAACAATTAGAATAAAATATTTTCTATTAATTCGTGTACTGCGTTTGCATGTGGTATCTGGCTGGTGTGTTTGCTAAGCTGTCGTGAAGATATCTTCACTGAGCCTTTCTTGTTGTGCGAGGAGGCCCAGAGGATGTGGGAGCGCAGTCGTGCACAAATTCGGCCCACTTTGGGATTTAGCCTCGATGCCACACAGTCGGCGAGACTTGGATTTTTTAAGCCGAGCTTTGGTGTGGGAAACAGGCCACACGTTTGAATGGACAGTGTCTTAAACATAGCCAGAGTGGGAGAACAAGCGTCTCCTTTTGAATGGGTAGGAGCAGGAGTTCTCTCACAAAGTTCCAAGTCACTAACTTTTTGCAGGGTAGGGTATCTTACAAAATCGTTGCAAATTTGTTTGAAGAGAAAAATTAAGAGATTGGCTAGAGTTGGAATAAACTTTCCGGGAGAGAGAGAGTAAATTTTTCGGGAGTGACAGGGGGAAATGTTTCCTACAAGATCTCTCATTGGCGGTACTTCTAACTTTCCTCTGGATTAGACAAGCAGCAGTTTTTGTCGGTTCCTCCACAAAAGACTCAGAGGGGCATCGTTTTTAATTTTACTCTGCGTCTGGGCGGAGACCGATGCATAACAGAATATTACTCTTCATCTAGACGGATGCCAAGGAGTTTCACGTTTTAGTTTGAATGGAACAGAATTTCTCTCGTCTTCTGGTCAGGGACAGCTGCACAGAAGGTACTACTTCTGTACCGGTCCTTAGGCAGATCACTTCTACTTCAGGCATCTTCTGCCGCCCATCTTCTCACTACTCAACGCTGGCAAGTGCCGGCAGCACCAGGGGGCGAGACTTCCATGATGACGCAAGAGTAAATGAGTTTTTTCATTTTAAACTGAACGGGGCCATTTGCTTTCACTTACACTTTTACAGGTGATGACTTACTCAAGACTCAGCTAATTGGGTTTTCTGCATATACCTTCCTACAACCAACTAGATCGACACAGTCATGACCAGTGCTAAACTGTCTACTTCATTCACTTAAATTACCAGGTTATTTTCTTCCGTTCCCCACAGACTTTGCTGCTCAATTTTTTTAGATTATATTTATAATACAAATTTTATGTTCCAGCTTCCACTCATCTCCAAGTATGACGTAGTTAACTATAACATTTGTTAATCATGCGCTGTTTCCACCCAGGAATGTTTTGTAGTAAATGATGCTCTTAGCAACCTGTCTCTCAATTCAGTGTATAGAGATGAACCCTTTATTCCTGTTATCAATAATAATTTGGACAAGTATCACATCCGCAACTCACGTGTCAGAGTGGCCGGCCGGAGTGGCCAAGCGGTTCTAGGCGCTACAGTCTGGGATCGCGTGACCGCTACGGTCGCAGGTTCGAATCCTGCCTTGGGCATGGATGTGTGTGATGTCCTTAGGTTAGTTAGGTTTAAGTACTTCTAAGTTCTAGGGGACTGATGACCACAGTGCCCATAGTGCTCAGAGCCATTTGAGCCACGTGTCAGAGCCAGTACCTTTCAGTCTATTTCCATTGCATGCAGTTTAGCAAATACAGACGAGAAGAAACAATTGTTCGTGGAAATTTCAATGTAGAATTCTTAAAACATACGGATAGGAAAAATGAATTAAAATTATTATTTTGGTGTTTCAATCTAGTTTCACTGGTCAATTTTCCAGCTCGTCTGCAGGAAAATTGTTGGACACTAACTGATAACATTTTTATAGACAGTGCTCAGGGTGAAGCAATTTATGTGTTCAAAGCAGTGAGGCTTATTAATGAGAAAAGAATGAAATCGTTTAAGAGTGGGGGTGATATGGGATGATATATATGTAGAAAGAGATGCTAATACCAAATTCAGTGTATTCCATGGTAAATTTATGGAAATAATTGAAAGTTGCTTTCCTAAAAAGTATCCAAGAGATATTAAATAAAGCAAGTAACATAGTAAGTCAAGATCCAACATAACTTGCATACAAAAAAAAATACTGTAACATTAAAGAAAGTCATTCAAATATTCAGAAATATACATTTCCTAACAAATAAATAATATTAAAACTATACTGGGCATTGTGAACCATGAGACAAAACACTTAGTCAGAATCCATGATTCCATAACAATTAAACTAAAAGACAAAGTTGTGACTGATAATTCAAAAGTTACAAGTACTTTCAACAACCACTTTCTAAACATAGCAGTAAATATAACATTAAATAGTTGAATTGGGGAAGAAAGATACTATATTGAAAGTGTCATTCCACAGAACTTTAAGCAATTAAAAGTAGCACCAAAATCCTTCATTGAAAATTATACAGTTATAAAAATTCTAAGAAAAAAGCTCTGTATGGATAATGGACTTTCAAAAACAATTCTGAAAAATTGTTCCAACGTAATAAGCAACGTCCTTAGTGATACATGCAGTGCGTCATTGGTACAAGGAATTTTTCCATACCGTTATTAAATTTTTCCATGCAGTTATTAAACCACTTCATAAGAAAGGTGACAAGACAGACTTATACAGTTTCCTTACTGACATCTTTTTCCAAAATACTCGAAAAGGTAGTCTACTCAAGTGTAGTCACACACTTATGTGGAAACAATTTACTCAGCATATCACATTTCTGATTCCAGACAGGTTGCTCAAATGAGAATTCTATTTATACAGTCACTCACCAGATAGTATAAGCCTTAAATAAAATATATCACCAGTTCGTATTTTTTGTGATCTCTTCAAGTTCTTCAATGTGCATATCACAATAGTCTCTTAGAAAAACTCAAGATTTATAGAATATGTGGCTTTACACATAGCTCGTTTGAAACAGACTTGACAAACAGAATTCAAAAGACTGTGCTGAATATTTTGAACAATGTATGAGAGGTAGAAAATTTTAGAGACTGTAATGAAATCACAAAGGGAGTACTACAGAGTTAGATTTTAGGTCCTCTTATATTCCTTATGTATGTGAATGACCTTCCACTCAATATTTAATAAGGAAAATTGGTACTTCTTGTAGACGATACCAGTATTATAATAAATTCCATTAGAGAGAAAGCAACAGAAGAGTTAGTAAATGATATTTTCAAAAGAATATTTAAGTGGTTCTCTGAAAATGGTCTGTCATTAAATTTTGAAAAAAACGCTCCACATTCAGTTCTCTACAACAAAGATGGTCATATCAGTAATTGATGTAGCACATGACCAGGAGGCAGTAAGCAGATTAGAATGCTCCTGATTTTTGGTTGTTCATATTGATGACAACTTGAACTGGAAGAAGAATATTACTGCAAATCTTGGAACCAAAGTATCAACCTCCTGACATATTTTGTATATTTCCACACAGTAACGTCGTACGGACTAGTTTTCCGGGGTAACTCATCACTTACAAACAAGGTAGTGATTGCACAAAAGCGAGGAGTAAGAATAATATGAGGCGTTCCCCACGGACGTTAGGAAATAGGCACTTTAATATCGCCGTCACGATCATATTTTAGCCAATGAAATTCCTCATAAATAATCCACCACAATTTGAGAAGAGCAATGATATCTAGGACATCAGAGGGAAAAATGACTTTTATTGTCCACTGTTGAAGACGTCAGTGGCTGAGAGAGTTCAGCATGCAACAATAAAAGTTTTTAATCATTTGCCCAACAATATAAAATGGGTAACAGTTAGCAAAGCAAGTTTGAAATCTAATTTAAAATCATTTCTTCTGGACAACTCCTTTGATTCCATTGGAGAATTTTTACTTAAAAACTGGTAGCCATAAAAAACTTGTTTTTAAGTCTAGTTGCACAAATAGGAACAAAATGGTAGCGTGTTAGTTAATGTTGACAGTAATCAGATATACATATCCTGAACAATTACTCATCCCACATCATTTCTATGAAAGAATCGTTTAACATCTGAGTCGGAGGGGGGCGATCTCCATAGCCAGAGCGATCATTCCACACAGATCGAAGGCACCACTTACACGTAGCCATAGGCCAGTGGCACACTGCATGCTGCAGACTATCCACATTTGCCACTGAACGTACCTGCAAAATGATATTGTTGGACGACACATAGTATGTGAGCTATTACGTCATACCAATTGAGACTTTATTATGTTTACGCTTGAAGCTTCTTTACACATGGGAGTTCGACTCTTTAAGGAATCTGGGGTGAGGTGTCTGCTGATTATTTGCCACACCACATACAGCTCTATGAGGAAGTCGTGGTGATTAGACTCCCTCATGAACGTTGGTTTACTGTGAAACCAAGTGCACCTGAGTGTTGAGTGTGTGTTTATGTGGGTGTACGTGCGTGTCTGTGTGTGTGTGTGTGTGTGTGTGTGTGTGTGTGTGTGTGTGTGTGTGTGTGTAAGCTGACTAAAATATACACTGTAGGACTGCACTCGTTTAAATACTACAAGGCAGTGGAATCACCACGACGACCCTAGGTCTAGCTGCGAATGGTCCAGAAAATAATGTTCCTGTAACGCCTGGCTATGATGACTAAGCCATATTCATTCGGAAACTAGTTAATGGTAGAATAAATCGTATCAAATTAAAAATGCGGCTAGCTGCATATCACACCTACATAAGCCACCAGTTGCATTTCGTTATGCACAATAGATGTAATGAAGAAACGTTCACAGACAAATTCGCCTGTAATATCCCCGCACTTGCTCACTTCTCCGGAAAACAGTCGTGACATGGATGCTTATTAATTTCCACGAGACATAGCCCACGATTAGAAGGTGAATAATATTCATGTTACTGTTCATAGGCTTATTCCAGACGGAGTACATGGATCCGAAGTCTCAATAGGACACACAATTCGAAACGGTTTATTCTTCATGACACACGGGTTTCTGTGTATGTAGTAGTTCGTCCAAATCTCAATACATTAATGAGGCACTGCCGCGGAATACACCTTGTAAGACGTGTATATTTCTATTGTCTATTGTCAATCAAACCACAATTTATGAAAGATGTTTATATTTTATTAATAGGATTAAGTGGGAATAATTCATATTTGTCATGTTGGAAATAATTGTGGTAGCAGGGAATATCTGCACCAAAGTATTGTTGGCAGGAGTGACCGCACATTGATATAATTTAAAAAAGGGCGGGAGAGACCGCGTATGGATGCATTTTAAGAAAAGAGCGGGAAAGACCGCGCACTGATACATTTTGTAATGGTAGCGGGGATTGTCTGCACTAGAAAGCATTGTTGGCGGGAGAGACCGCACTTTAGCGTTCGTACGAAGTCAGTAGTAAGTGAGATGTGAAGCGAGTCGGTAGCAAGTCTGAAGCGAGAGGTTGAGAGGAGCGGTGTGTCTGCCAGCCACCAGCTATGATTTACAAGAGATTGTAAACGGATGTTCAGAGACATCAGCTAACTATTATCACAAGAGGAACTAATATTATTGAAATATTTTTTGAGAAACTCAAGACTACTGAATGTATGTTTGTGCAATGCTAGTTGTAAGATTGTTTTAAAAAGCAAGTCCCATTTGAACGTTTGTAAAATCATTTCATTCAGAATATAGGCCTAATTAATTTTTGCCAGCAATATTGCATGTCTGATTATAATCCATCCCAAAACCCATCAACGTAAAACTTTGCAAAATTGTATTGTTGTCAAGAAAAAGTTTAACTACATCAGTCAAATTAATTAAACAATAACGTCAGCTTTGCTATTAAACAATAACGTCAGCTCTGGCAATAAATACAGCCACTTACGATGACAGCCCACCAGCAGCTAATAGAGTATAGCAAAACAGAGTAAACATATCCATGTCGCAGTTCGATGTAGCAGTCATATGGCGATCCATTAACAGTAAAAGAGATAAGGAACAGTTTTGGGTTATTGCAGGTAACGACTGAGGTCGACGATGACGACACATTCTATGTTTCGTCGAAATAATCATAAAATCACTTTTAATAAGCAGCATTTAAATTTGTATGCGAAGATTGAGAAAGAGAATTAATTTCAAAGGGAAGATTTCATTTGTTATTATTAAGCAAGAGATATAAAATCCTAAGAGAAGGTTTCATAGGCTTATTGTAAAAGAGAAGGTTGCGTAACAAAAGAGATATAGAGGAGACGGGAAGGTTTCGTCCTGTAGACTTCTGACGGTCTAACTGTTAACGTACTGTACATGTCGTGACGTCGGGTAAGAGTAACATGGTGTGGGACACAGTGTTATTGAAATACACTCCTGGAAATGGAAAAAAGAACACATTGACACCGGTGTGTCAGACCCACCATACTTGCTCCGGACACTGCGAGAGGGCTGTACAAGCAATGATCACACGCACGGCACAGCGGACACACCAGGAACCACGGTGTTGGCCGTCGAATGGCGCTAGCTGCGCAGCATTTGTGCACCGCCGCCGTCAGTGTCAGCCAGTTTGCCGTGGCATGCGGAGCTCCATCGCAGTCTTTAACACTGGTAGCATGCCGCGACAGCGTGGACGTGAACCGTATGTGCAGTTGACGGACTTTGAGCGAGGTGGTGTCGCGACAGGCGTGAATGGAGGGACGATTGGAGACGTGTCGTCTTCAGCGATGAGAGTCGCTTCTGCCTTGGTGCCAATGATGGTCGTATGCGTGTTTGGCGCCGTGCAGGTGAGCGCCACAATCAGGACTGCATACGACCGAGGCACACAGGGCCAACACCCGGCATCATGGTGTGGGGAGCGATCTCCTACATTGGCCGTACACCACTGGTGATCGTCGAGGGGACACTGAATAGTGCACGGTACATCCAAACCGTCATCGAACCCATCGTTCTACCATTCCTAGACCGGCAAGGGAACTTGCTGTTCCAACAGGACAATGCACGTCCGCATGTATCCCGTGCCACCCAACGTGCTCTAGAAGGTGTAAGTCAACTACCCTGGCCAGCAAGATCTCCGGATCTGTCCCCCATTGAGCATGTTTGGGACTGGATGAAGCGTCGTCTCACGCGGTCTGCACGTCCAGCACGAACGCTGGTTCAACTGAGGCGCCAGGTGGAAATGGCATGGCAAGCCGTTCCACAGGACTACATCCAGCATCTCTACGATCGTCTCCATGGGAGAATAGCAGCCTGCATTGCTGCGAAAGGTGGATATACACTGTACTAGTGCCGACATTGTGCATGCTCTGTTGCCTGTGTCTATGTGTCTGTGGTTCTGTCAGTGTGATCATGTGATGTAGCTGACCCCAGGAATGTGTCAATAAAGTTTCCCCTTCCTGGGACAATGAATTCACGGTGTTCTTATTTCAATTTCCAGGAGTGTATTTTTCTTCGGTGACTGGATACTATGAAATATATTTGAGAGAATGCAATTTTCGTCAAAAAGGGACACGATTTAACTGAGGCCTAATTTTTACTAGCCTCATATTGTATTATAAATCAGCGTCAGATCAGGAAGGCACCTTTATTCCTCTATCATCTGTATTCGTAATTTATGCTGTGCGGTTCCCACAGACTTATTTTCTTGGTTGGGCTCGAATGTGGTTTTAGTAGTCAGTGCGCGTTGCTATTATGAGCCTCGTTTTATGTGACCGTGTGCTGGCATACTGTGAACATCGTATTTCTGATTTGGACTCATACTTTCACTCATATAGTTCAAATGGATCTGAGCACTATGGGACTGAATATCTGAGGTCATCAGTCCCCTAGAACTTAGAACTACTTAATCCTAACTAACCTAAGGACATCACACACATCCAAGCACCGAGGCAGAATTCGAAACTGCGATCGTAACAGTCGCGTGGTTCCGGACTGAAGCGCCTAGAACCGCTCGGCCACAGTGGCCGGCTGAGTTATATAGCCACATGTTAATATGATCTCGTTTTGTTTGCAGGTTGTTGCCCAAAGTACGTATTCTTAGCATCCAGCTTGTTTTTCAATTTAGTCTACGACTACGTAAGATAACAGCTTTGGAATGGTGGTTTATATTGCGTTGCTGCAGCCGCCAACCAGAGATATTTTAATTCGTTACAAGTTCGTTGTTAGAACGTCAGGTATGAACTTTTCTTATACTCGACACTTGAGATACTATCGAATTTATATGTTTCTTAGAATGATTCTGTACAGATTTTTTGGCTTTGCAGTAACCAAACTTTTGATATTTTGAGGACGAGTAAGTGGTAAGTTCCTATAGGACAAAACTGCTGAGGTCATCATTCCCGTCGCTTACACACTACTTAATATAACGTAAACTGCCTTACGCTAAGGACAGCACACACACCCATGTCCGAGGGAGCACTCGAACCTCCGACGGGGGGAGCCGTGCGAACCGTGACAAGGCGCCTAAGACCGCGCCGCTACCCCGTGTGGCGAAACGAGTAAGCCTTGTGAACTTTAATTTTCCCATGTTAATGGATAATAATGGTATTATCTCTGATTACTTCGTTTTTCGTAAACATGTGGAACATTGTATTTCATTCGTAGGTCTTTAAAGCTTCCAATACGATACTGTAATTTTTTTTTCAAACGATGTTTTGAGACATTGTTTGTATTTTGGACACTCCAGCAGTAAAATATTTGTTTCCAGTCTTTATGACAATGTAATATCACTTTTAGCAGAAGTGTTGTTGTCGTATTGACCGTTACATTGTCTTTGGTAAATTACCTGACAGACCACCTTTTGTTACTGATACAGCATGAACACTGACCATTACAAAAGACAAAATTTATACATCTTTTCATATTCTTTTGTTTATTATTACAATAATGAGAACAAAACAGTGTCATCTTTTCGCCGTCGCTTGTCGTCGGCTAAAGGTGTCGCTCCGACCAGTTCGGTGATGGTCCGTCCCCAACCAAGTGTACACATGACCGTGTTGCTCCCATACCCGGCTGTTCAGCATGAAATAAAAAAATAAGGTTTTGCAATTATAAAATCATAACTTGTAAAAATTCTTTGATTCTATTTTGAGAAAAAAAGAAAAGAAGAATAAACAACCTAGCATAAATCGCTCAGATTTCAAGGATAGCGGTGTTATGGAAAATGTCACACTCCTCCGGAGTGGAAGTGTCCCGTTTGCAGCCAGGCGGCTCATCGGCCGGCTGAGAGGATCCACTCCTGGCGGCGACTGACGTAATTGTATTTGCGGTCCGCTCCCTATAACGAGTGCCCACCCACAGTGCGGAATTCGTGGGGATGACACAGTGTATACACCAATTCCCCGGAGAGGACGCGATAACTAGCTGTGCTGATATTGCGTCCACGTAACGCATACACGCAACAGAAGGGGGTGCGCGGAGTCGCGGGGTGCCGTTTCCAGCCGCTGGATTACCGGACACCCCCGGAGACTGCGCAGCTATTCCGACTCCAGAGGGTGGCGAGGGCTGCATCTGCGCCCTGTGACTCACGCCGGCCGAAGTCGTAAACACTGCTGACAGCGAGCGCGGGCAGCGTGATGGTATGGGGAGGAGAGAGTGGGGGGGGACAGCTGAAGCTCAGCGTGCGGGGAGCCGGGGGAATGGGAGTGGCAGCTCGCGTCACCGGCTCCCTTGTAGCAGCGGTGTACCGTAGGTCTCTAGAAGAGCGAAGCGTTCCAAAGGATTGGAAAACGGCACAGGTCATCCCCGTTTTCAAGAAGGGACGTCGAACAGATGTGCAGAACTATAGACCTATATCTCTAACGTCGATCAGTTGTAGAATTTTGGAACACGTATTATGATCGAGTATAATGACTTTTCTGGAGACTAGAAATCTACTCTGTAGGAATCAGCATGGGTTTCGAAAAAGACGATCGTGTGAAATCCAGCTCGCGTTATTCGTCCACGAGGCTCAGAGGGCCATAGACACGGGTTCCCAGGTAAATGCTGTGTTTCTTGACTTCCGCAAGGCGTTCGATACAGTTCCCCACAGTCGTTTAATGAACAAAGAGTATATGGACTAATTTTTTTAATAAAACGTCAGAAACAAAATTTAAAGTGCTTGCTTTAATTCGAACGCGTATACGCACGTGACTCATGTCGAACAGCCGGAGGACGAGGCAGGGTCCAGTCTGTACCCTTGTAATCGCGAGTCTGCTGCCTCTATACCGATACCCTGTGAGCTCCCCGGCAGAGAAAGAGGACGAGAACGGTTCGAACGCGGGAACAACCGGCCGTAGCGCACACGGATTTACTGGGACACGTCAGACGTGTGAGGGACAGATCTGCTTTGAATGTACCGGACATGTTTTGATTCTCCGGAAAATGAGAATCGTCGTACGGAAAAAAACGTACAGAAAACAGAAAGTTGTTACAACCAAATCATAATGAAATATAATTCTATAAATAAGGTATCGTTTCTGGAGAATAATGCGCAAGTAATTCAGAATTTGCGTCGAGCTTCTTTTGCAAATACAGCAAATCGCAGTTTCCTCTAAAAACCTATGTACAGTCGTGGACAAAACGAGGGAGACCCCTCGCCTTTTCGTTATGCTGATCCGCACAGCTTTAAAGTCTGATACACAGCATACAAGGCAAGGCAACGAAGTGCTACCAACATACTATGCACAGGTGTGAAATTGAGAAACTATCCGAACTTTGTGAGACAGCTTTCAGTCACGTGTAAGACTATATTAATGCTGGTTAGTGTGTTAACACATAAATATAAGATATAAATGAAAGAAGAAACGCTAATTAGTATGAACTGTACTAATAAAAATGAATTTCTTACACCACCAAGGTATCGTATACCGCAGGAAGTGCGATACATTTCTGCTTATTAGGTCTACCTGTACTCGAGGTAAATGGGTTTTAAGGGTTGGGTCGGCAGACGACGGTCAAGAAAGTCACACTAGTAGGGTTCCATTTTTACCGATTTAGGTGACGAAATCCTAACAACGAAAATAGATACAACAGTTACTGAAGATAAGAGTCACATAATTAATTCTCCCTGCTCGTTATTCGAAATGTTCTAGTTGCAGCCGATACATCAGCATATTAGTCGTAGCTACGCTTTCGATCCAAATCACGTTTACAGGAATGCAAATAAAACACACATGCCTGTACAGGTGGTAATTCAGATCCCAGTATTAATGCCACCGCGTTTTAGAAGTGCGAGGATTCCCATTGCTAGCTAGCTTAAGAAACACTTCGACTAATGAAAGTTTTCTGGCTGCGGCGAGTCTAATGGAGAATTCTAAACATTGTAGAATACGTTTGGAGCTATGTAGCCGTTTATTTCCTGGGGTGGTGCAGAATTATCCTACTAAATTTACTCGCTAATAACAGTATTTTGTTATTTCGACTAACATCCCGAATGAGTGTCACATAAACGGTGACATAAAGGTAGAAAATTCATGTTTTTGACTCCAGAAAGCTCTATGCAACAGAAACTGCAGCTCATTTTGCCATTTTCAGTGCGAAATTGTTCATGTGTGGGGCAATAATAGAGGGTTGTTTGCCTGGGCTGTCTGCTGGTGTAGTGAAAGGTATTTGCTACTGCAATGGAGGTCTGGTTTGTTTTCGGTTCTAATCTCGATGGAGGCAGATAGACTATCAGTAAAGCAATTGTAAGAAATTCTCGTGCCCCCCCCCCCCCCCCAATCAATACGTTTTATTGCTACCTTTATTATGTACCGGCGCCCTGTGGATGTAAATATGAAAATCTTGTAGAATTTCATACTTGTTACTGCCTACTTTTTCCTCTTCTGTCATAAATGAATTGACTTAACTGTGGCAATGAATGATTTTTAACTGAATTTCGTTACGAAATCTTCACGCATTGCAAAATTTGCAAACTTTCATGTGTAGGTCAGCAACAGTAATCCAGTATGACTGGTCTGAACGTTGACACAGAACGTTTTTCGGCCGAATGCGCATAATATTTTGCTAATTCGTAACCATCTGGGGTACTTTGTCTTACTAAAACAGTTATGTTATCTCGATAAGCTGAAATTCATTTTTATTAGTACAGTTCATACTAATTAGCGTTTCTTTAATTTATATCTTACATTTACGTGTTGTGTTTAACACACTAATCAGCATTAATATAGTCTTACACATGATTGCTAACAGTCTGACAAAGTTCAGATAGTTTTTCAGTTTCACGCCTGTGCATAGTATGTTGGTAGCACTTCGTC
Organism: Schistocerca piceifrons; assembly: GCF_021461385.2. NCBI lineage: Eukaryota > Metazoa > Arthropoda > Insecta > Orthoptera > Acrididae > Schistocerca > Schistocerca piceifrons. The sequence goes on along the minus strand of NC_060143.1, from coordinate 92,513,943 downwards.
GCCTAGCCTGTTACGCTGTGTTGCAGACTTTAAAGCTGTGCGGATAAGCATAACGAAAAGGTGAGGGGTCTCGCTCGTTTTGACCACGACTGTACATTGTACAAGGGGCTTTCAATAAGGAATGTGACACATTTGTTTTCAGAAACCAAGTTGGCTTTAATCTTGATTCAAATATACCACATTATTCCCCGCTCTCTTCACTGCAAAACCGTATTTTTCAACATAATTTCCGTCCCACGCGACGGCCTTACGCCACCTTACTGGTAGGGCCTTTATGTCTGCATGGTACCATTCTATTGGTCGACGTCGGAGCCAACGTCTTGTTGTATCAATAACCTTTCAAGTACCCACGTACTCATTCTGACGGAGAGCATCCTTCATTGGACCAAACAGAGCGAAAGTGCGAGGTTTGAGCTGTAGGGTGGATACAGTCCGATGAAGTATCGTGAGCATCTCTCACGTGTGCAGACTTGCGTGAGGCTTTGCGTTGCCATGGAGAGAAAAAGTTCGTCTGCACTTTTATGACGATTAACACGCTGAAGTCGTTTCTTCAGTTTCCTGAGGGTAGCAAAATACACTGAGATCCCTTGCTATACCCGCAGGAAGGACAGATAGTTTAATTTGTGGAAACGAGCCAAAATGAGTGGCTGTCAGTTGCAATCGAACATACTATTTTATTCATTTGACAAACATTACAAGAGTAAAGGAAACATTAAAAACAGAGCAAGCCAAACATTAATTTTTGAACTTAATTCCTTACTAAATGCGCCATTCGATCTCACGCCTCCAGGGCAAAACAACTTTAATTTTAAACCGGCTGAAGGCCAATCACTTAAGACTCAAAAACAAAAATTTGAATTTTAAAAGGCAGAAAGCCTCATCTTAAAATATTTCTCTGAATTAGGCTGAAAGCCCAAACAATCTCACGCCTTAAAGGCAAAACAATTTTAATTTAAATCGGCTGAAGGCTAGTAACTTAAGACTAAAAAACAGGAATTTGAATTTAAGAGGCAGAAGACCTTATATTAAAACATTTCTCTAAATTAGGCTGAAGGCGCAAACAATTTCACGCCCTAAGGGAAAAACAGCTTCAATTTAAAATCGGCTATAAGTCATACATAAACAAACAACAAGGACAAATCATGACAGCACATCAAACGGCGCTCAGAAGTTCCTGGGATCGGCCTGGAATTCGAACACTAACGCTCGCTTAGGTGAGACAGGCAGTCGGCCCAAAAATTCTCAATCCGACGGCAACCCAACCGACAGACAGTAAACTGACCAAGCGACAGGATAACTTCTGCTCCACCCGACCAGCACACAACAAGGAGTTCAATGGAACAACGCAGAAGGTACCGACGCCCACAACGAATTATACATTCAGCTGTCAAGCTACACGCCGTGCTGGTCATCCACAACACAACGAGGAAAATAGACAGCCTGAATTTACGTCAACAACCAGAGCAGGTAACCGGAACGTTAACGGCCACAAGGCAGAAGATTCCGCTGGTGCACTTCAATTCAAAATAATCAAGCTCCATAGGAGGGCGGCTAGGATTTTGCCAACTTGAAAACACAAGTTGCTGCTCGTGGGAATGTCGCAACAGCCCACAATGAAATTAAAACGACACAATGTGAACAGTTGACAGTTGGGGCTACCTGGTAGATTAAGTAAAGACTCAACTTTGGTGTCCGGGATCGGTGAGCCACGGACCTTACAGCAATGGGAACAGCCTCTCACACTCTGACCGTGCGTGGACGCCGCCAGCAGTCCCAGCCAGACACGCGCCATGGAGACTTTCTCGCTGCTCTACGCCAACCGACCAACTGCCCGCACACGGCACAGCCAGAAACTATAAGCGCGAGACCAAAGATAATACAAGTATGTGAAGAATATCGATACATGCTGCTGTTGCGACTCGCGGAAAGAGAGGATACAGCATAATCGCGATAACCATGGGAGACTAATCACAGAATAGCAACCAAGGTTTAATGCAAAGCGTAACGCGAGCCAGCCACAGCTCATAAACTTCCGAGTTGATCGTTGCACCATGAGGGAAGTGGTGGTGGTGATAAGTATCTATGACACCAAACTGCTGAGGTCATCAGTCCCTAGGCTTATACACTACTTAATCCAACTTAAACTAACTTACGCTAAGTACAGCACACACAACCATGCCTGAGGGAGGACTCGAACCTTTGACGTGGTGAGCTGCGCGAACCGTGTCAAGACGCCCTAGACCTTGCAGCATGAGGGAAGACATCAAACAGAATAAGCCCTTCAGAGTCCTAGAAGACAGTCGTCATGACTTTATCAGCTGAGAGTGCGGCTTTGAGTTTTTCCTTCGGAGGTGAGTTGGTGTGGCGCCATATCGATTGCTGTTTTGCTTCTGGTTACAAGTGATGAACCAATGTTTCATCACCTATGACTGAGTTCGACAAAAAAGAAATATCACAATCAGCCTCGTAACGCGCAAGCAATTTCGCACAGAAGGTCCTTTGTTTCCTCTTTATTGGTCTTCTGTTGGGCAGCGAGGAAACCAGAGGGCACACGCCTTTGAGTACCCCGACTGGTAGACCTATACAGCACTATCAACAGAGATGTCCAGTTGTGCAGAGAGGTGTTTGATTGCGATCCGTCGATCACCTCGAATTAGAGTGTCCATGCGTTCCAGCATAGCAGGAGTCACACCTGTGGGCGATCCGGAGCTCGGACAGGCTTTCGCGACCTTGTTGCGATCATGTCAGACGCCTCGTCCAACGACTTACCGTGCTTTTGTTCACTGACAGGCCTCCATAGATATTCTGCAAGCGCCTATGAATATCTGCGATGCTCTCGTTTTCCGCCAAAGGAAACTCAACCTCCGTTACAGACGCCATTTTGAAGGCTACTTATAGTACCACCACTCATCGGAGCTTCATGAAGTTATAGGGGCTGAGGCGAGAATATTCCATGATATTCCACAACAACTTCCGCGTTTTGAACCTAAACTGGCAGAAAAAAGATATGTCGCACCACTTATTGACCGCCCTCCGTATTATCAGTGTTTTTCGGTTATCCGTGCAATCCACATTAACCTGGATGAGTGGGAGTTTGATATAATTTCCTTTTTTAATCGTTATTTACACTCCCATGTTGAGAATAAGTTGGCAACAGCCAAGCTGCCGGTCTTCTTGATTTACCAACAAATGGAATACTGAAAAATAAATTTTAAAATGATATGCATGCTCTGATGTATCTGACATCTGACGTGGCTGATTAAGCATTACCACCATATTATACAAAATATCAACTGAAGGTGATTAATAAGTTTATTAACAGCCTTGCGAACAAATACTGCATTTTAGGCTCATCATCAGCAGCAACATTAAACATATTCGTTTCCTGAAAGGCGGATAGCACATAATTATTTGAACACATTCCATAAGTTGCACTGCCTACATACTTAACTGGCGCGCTGTATCTTTACTTGTAGGGTAGCCTAAATGCAGAGTAGGGGCTCGCCTACATGTAGAACCTATGACATTATCAAGATGGCGAATAATTGAAAAATCCAAGATGGCGGTGGCAGGCTATTTAAAAATGGAAGATGCCGCTAGTGGGATGTTGAAAAATTCAATATAGCGCAAAATGAAAAAAAAATTAAAACCACAGATTTGAGGCCTTTGGAGAAAAGAGAAGCTGCTGTATGAATATCAACAGGTCAGATGGAAAACCAATCCTAAACAAAGAAGGGAAAGCTGAAAGGTGGAAGGAGTATATAAGGTCTATACAACGGAAATGAATTTGAAGCAATATTATAGAAATGTAAGAGGATGTAGACGAAGATAAGATGGGGGATATTATATTGCGAGAAGAATTTGACAGAGCACTAGGAGATCTAAGTCCAAACAAGGCCCTCACATTCCGTGAGGACTAATGAAAGCCTTGGCGTAGCCAACTATGACAACCTGTTCCATCTGCATTAACCTGGATGAGCGGGAGTTTGATATAATTCCCTTTTTTAAGTCATTATTTACACTCCTACATTGACAGTAGGTTGTCAACAGCCAAGCTGCCGGTCTTCTTGATTTACAAACAAATGGAATACTGAAAAATAAATTTTAAAATGATATGCATGCTCTGATGTATGTCACATCTGACGTGGTTGGTTTCTGTTCCATCTGGTTAGCAACACGCAAGAGACAAGCGAAGTACTCTCAGAATTCAAGAAGAATATAAAAATTCCAATGAAAAAAGGTGCTCACCGGTGTGAATATTACCGAATTACAAGTTTAATAAGTCATGGTTGCAAGATAATAACACGAATTCTTTACAGAAAACTGGAGGTAGAAGCCAATCTCGGGCAAGATAAGTCTGGATTCCGGAGAAATGTAGGAACACACGAGCCAATGCTGACCCTACGACTTATCTTAGAAGGTAGGTTAATGAAAGGCAAACCTACGTTTGTAGTTTTTGACGGCGTCGGTGCACCTTTCGTCTGCGCTGTCTCCTCGATGTTTCCTTCTGTTGTCTCATGATCGTTTCAACAGCGCTGTCCTCTTGCTTGTGCCCGCATCTCGTGTTTACAATGTTGCATACAAAGTTTATACTTAATTCATGTCGGGTTCTCCAGCTATCGGGTTTCCTCATCTTCCTAGTTAGTACTTTATGACTGGAAGGTGTTCGTAATGCATTGGTTTAGCGCTATAATTTGCAGGCTGTTAGTATTCTTTTCCTATTTGTACTTAATTATTAGCTGTGCATGCTGTATAACTTTTTTGTTATTCTTTGATCGTTTTTTCTATCCATCCACGAAGATGATCGTCCATCAGCCCTCCACATGCACGTTTTTTTATCTGAAACAAAGTGTATGCTTACGTCTTTCCCTGGCATATTGATAGAAGTGGTTGTTTCCCCCTTCCTTAGGTCTAATTACCCAACTGATTCACGTAGCTATATTTTTACTTACTGCATTGGTTTGGTTACCTTCTTCTCATATTTGTATACAGATCCCCCCTTTTCCCCTTTCTCTACTTGATTCATGTCCACCTAGAAAATAGAAATCGATTAGATTTGCATACATCACGTCTATTCATTTACAGGTGCACTTTGGCGTCATGTAGTGTCTTTGGTTTCCCGTTTCCTTTCTCAACTGCTGTTCCTGACCTAATTCTTCTTAGTCTCCATGTCCCGTCATGTAAGGTAGTTTTACCTCCGCATTAAACCTACTTTATTTTCCTCCAAGCATATCATTTCATTCGAGGTCGTCACACTCAACATATTAATAATAATTAAGGTCCTATTAAGTACTAGGATCTCGTATCCTTTGCTGTGAATCCATAGTTCTTTAACGTCTTCCATCACTGTCTGCGTACAGAATACACTTCACCTATTGATACTTGTGTCCGTTGAGTCTACCAACCTTCTTCTACATTATCACGACAACTCTTACTATATTTTCATTCAGAGAGCTCTTGACTTTGGTCTCTTCATCTTCGTTTAATTGCTCGTCCATCAAACCATTGACGATAATCTTAACGTCCGATAGATTGTTCTTATTCACTTCAATTCTCCGATCTGTGTATATAAATATACGGGTCATAAGTAGCATTACTTATCTTTACGAACCCATTCGTTAATATATGTTGCAACTTCCAAGTTACTTTATTCCATTATGTTGTTAGGATTGTATGCTTCCCTTTTTCCAGCTTATTCTTTCACTACTGTTTCAAAATACTACGTGGGACCTGTTTTTTTATGGTCAACGATCGCATTGTTTTCTCCTATCCAGAATATATTATGGAATGTTTTACCTTAAGTTCATGACAATATTTTGCTCTATTGCCAGAAGTTATTATAAATATTAACTATGCTAATCACAGCTAGTTCTAGGCAAAGAAGGGAAAGCAGAAAGGTGGAAGGAGTATATAGAGGGTCTATACAGGGGAGATGTTCTTCAGGGCAATATTATGGAAATGGAAGAGGATGTAGATGAAGATCAAATGAGAGATATGATACTGCGTGAAGAGTTTGACAGAGCAATGAAAGACCTAAGTCGAAACAAGGCCCCGGGAGTAGACAACATTCCATTAGAACTACTGACAGCCTTGGGAGAGCCAGTCCTAACAAAACTCTACCATCTGGTGAGCAAGATCTATGAGACAGGAGAAATTCCCTCAGACTTCAAGAAGAATATAATAATTCCAATCCCAAAGAAAGCAGGTGATAACGGATGTGAAAATTACCGAACTATCAGTTTAATAAGTCACAGCTGCAAAATACTAACGCGAATTCTTTACAGACGAATGGAAAAACTGGTAGAAGCCGACCTGGGGGAAGATCAATTTGGATTCCGTAGAAATGTTGGAACACGTGAGGCGATACTGACCCTACGACTTATCTTAGAAGAAAGATTAAGGAAAGGCAAACCTACGTTTCTAGCATTTGTAGACTTAGAGAAAGCTTTTGACAATTTTGACTGGAATACTCTCTATCAAATTCTAAAGGTGGCAGGGAGCGAAAGACTATTTACAATTTGTACGGAAAGCAGATGGCAGTTATAACAGTCGACAGACATGAGAGGGAAGCAGTGGTTGGGAAGGGAGTGAGACAGGGTTGTAACCTCTCCCCGATGCTATTCAATCTGTATATTGAGCAAGCAGTAAAGGAAACAAAGGAAAAGTTCGGAGTAGGCATTAAAATTCATGGAGAACAAATAAAAACTTTGAGGTTCGCCGATGACATTGTAATTCTGTCAGAGACAGCAAAGGACTTGGAAGAGCAGTTGAGCGGAATGGTCAGTGTCTTGAAAGGAGGATATAAGATGAACATCAACAAAAGCAAAACGAGGATAGTGGAATGTAGTCAAATTAAGTCGGGTGATGCTGAGGGAATTAGATTAGGAGATGAGACACTTAAAGTAGTAAAAGAGTTTTGCTATTTGGGGAGCAAAATAACTGATGATGGTCGAAGTAGAGAGGATATAAAATGTAGACTGGCAATGGCAAGGAAAGTGTTTCTGAAGAAGAGAAATTTGTTAACATCGAGTATAGATTTACGTGTCAGGAAGTCGTTTGTGAAAGTATTTGTACGTAGTGTAGCCGTGTATGGACGTGATACATGGACGCTAAATAGTTTAGACAAGAAGATAATATAAGCTTTCGAAATGTGATGCTACAGAAGAATGCTGAAGATTAGATGGGTAGATTACATAACTAATGAGGAGGTACTGAATAGAATTGAGGAGAAGAGGAGTTTGTGGCAGAACTTGACTAGAAGAAGAGATCGGTTGGTGGGACATGTTCTGAGGCATCAAGGGATCACTAATTTAGTACTGGAGGGCAGCGTGAAGGGTAAAAATCGTAGAGGGAGACCAAGAGATGAATACACTAAACAGATTCAGAAAGATGTTGGTGGCAGTAGGTACTGAGAGATGAAGAAGCTTGCAGAGGATAGAGTAGCATGGAGAGTTGCATCAGACCAGTCTCAGGACTGAAGACCACAACAGCAACAACAATCACAGTTTACATAAATATTTTCTTACACCTTGATGTGGCCTCTATGATGCATTTACAACGACTTTTGTGTTTTATGGTTGACCTGTTCTACTGCGTTGTATAACAAACCTCGACTGGTCCCCGGTATACAAAAAAGAATTTGAGACACTGTTATTGTTATTTATTTGACAGGCAATGTGTTTTGTGTAGTAGCGTAAATTCTCGGCCACTTGCGTTTGTCTTCTCTGTTTTTTCAGCTCATGAGCACGCAACAAATATTATGTATTATTTGTGCTATGACTTGACTGTGTTGTCTCGGGGTTGACGGGAGGTTAATTATTTATCTTACCTACTCCGGTGGCTGTTATATTTTAGAACAATTATTGGTGGTAGGTGAGTTGTAGTACGAGGCAATTCATTTATCGTGTCTTGAAAGTTTCGTAAATGGAGGAGCAAACTGTCGTTTCTTTTGTCGCAATACAGGCGGCATAAGGCCTCTAAATCTTTGATCGTGCGTTCTGATGGGTTAGAATTACGGCGACACTTTGAAATATATACGGGTTTGCTTCTTTGCGTTTTTTGTGTGGCTCGCTATTGAATCGACCTGAATTGTTGCCTATTGTCTGACAACAGCTTGTCAACCAGTCCCACTTGTTTCAGAAAATCCTGTGCCATGGCTTCTCAGATGTTCGTTCCTGTTTCTTTTTTCCGAAATACATATTCTGAAATTGGTTCCGTTACCACAAAAATGTACAGTTGTGCTGAAATGTATCGAAAGACCTGAATTGCATTTCACCTGATTCGCATGCAACCCTCATAACGCATCTGTTTAGCACGTCCTCTAATCGCTCTTCGGTACAGTCGTTTGACTATTGAAAATGGTTCCAACAAATCACCACTAGAAAACACTGCTCTGTATCGCAATAACTCAAGATGTAAAGTAATACCACGATACTGCAAATATCAGGGAACACTTTATCAAGGATAAGACTGTCCTTAAGGCTTGTAAGCTCACATTTATTACAATAAATGACATACCCGGTACCTGAAATGTTACCATTCTCATTATTACGTCAGATAGGTAATGCACGTAGTGAGTTCATCGCATTCATGATTTCCTCTTCAAAGTAACATACCGTACTTATTATTTAACACAAAATGACATTAAAAAATCTAAGTTATTCACGAGCAGCTAGTTGAGAATATGTATGAACTTCAAATGAAGCAGCGAACCGTCTCGTTCTGCATATGGATTCAAACCCAGGTCATGAAGACTTTTGTGGCGGCGTTCGTAGCGACAAACAATTCGCTGTAGAAACGGCTTACGAAGTCACCGCCACACTTTTAATAGCGGGCCGACCGGTCCGCTGGAACAGTGAACAGAAAGATGAAAACCCAAACACTCTGATTAAATAAAAGTCGGTACTTATCTTTATTGACGAAGATACAGAAACACAATAGTGAACTCCGTGTCTACAGAAATCTGTCTAGTTCGAGTCGGAGCGGCTAGGTCAGCGTCAGCTGACGACAAACAACAATTCTGCTGCGATGAACACACAACTGACTAGCAAGTACACAATTCGGTGGCGAGTATACAACTGAGCGGCGAATACTGAACTGTCCTAGCGCTCGCGACTCCAGCGCTTAAGAACCCAGAAGCCAGCGGTGGCGCGCGCAGACTTGCGGCGATTTCCTGTCTCGCTGGCGCTGCTTATGCGGACGGCGTCCGGACTTTGATGCTGCCAACCTTTTGGCAGCGGGCTCGGGTGGCAGTACTGGCTAGGATACAACAAAGACTAAGCACAGATTTCGTGACTGACGGAAACTAATAGTCATTCCTGACTAGGCATACAGAGAGTGATACACCTCGATATTACACAGTATCAGTTAGCAAATATCAACTTTAAATTACATAACGTAAACATTTTTAACGGACGCGAATTCCTAAAAAGCACCTATGGACCCTGTTAATGAACTACGAGAAACGTTAAATATTGCTTCTTCACAAATAATTAACTTGAAATGCCGTGAGGTAAAGCTTTGTGTTGGACAGGGATTTGAACCCAGAACCAAATCGGATTGTTATGGAAGCACAATCAACTGTGACATATCGGATTTTCTCGGCAGTAGCTAGATGTTTTAGCTGAAATGACGAGACGAAACATTAATTTCTTCCTTCCTAGGACTCCAACCCGGCAACTATCGCTGTTACATTCTAAGAAAAACGAACGTTAAATATATGATACCTACACCAGCAGCGACATGTGAGCATGTTTGAACTAGAAATAATATGACGAAGACTTCAGTGCTGACTGGGAATCGAACCCCACACATATCGTTGTTGACTACAGACAAAGAGACGTCAGTTACCGAATTTTTCTCCACCAGCAGCTCGGAATAACACCCTTGCACTAACAGTGTTCTCGCAAATAGTTCTGTGTCTCACTGGGAGTCAAAAACGTCAGATATCGTTAGTGCTGACAACGAATGAAAATACATTAAAAATCAAAATTATTATCCACCAGCACATAGGTGTTCTTATGCAAGAGCTTGATAATACATAATGAAAACTTTAATTCCAGGCCAGGATTCGAATTCATTCACGCGCAATGTGTGGAGATGGTGAGGAACCTGCAGTTTTGAACAAACAACTCATTGTAGTCGAGCTCTATTGTCACGAAGAGATCAAATTCCGCGTTAAGGGCGGCCTGAGTTGCATTCCCAGTTCAGAACATATTTTATCGACATACAGAAGCTCAAATAAAAGATGGAATAAGTGTCCTGTGACCCTACATAGTGTGTGTTTCGTCAATAGAAATAACTAACTAGTATAAGAAAGGTTACTGGTGATAAAGTTTTTACATGTTGCCACTCCTGACCTTATTGCGATTCAACCTAACGTTTACTTGGTAGTGGAGAAATATCATGTTTTTAATGTGAATTTCAGACCACAGTGCCATTATACCTTCTTCAATTGGCGAAGCCAGAAGAGAACAGAATCTGTCTCTCCCTGTCAAAAATAAGAGGCAGAAGTTGGAATCGGACCCAGACGATAAGTATATGAACCCATCATCAATCCAACACACCACCAACTTCTCTTTGCTGTGGCTCATTTTTCTTTCATAACACTCGATGAGAATTCTGAGACACAGGCTCCTTGTAGTGGTTTACAGCATGTTCAGTACATTCATTTACTTGGCTGACCAAATCGCCATGAACTAACTGCCTCGGCTACCCAGTGCATAAATTCGACTCTATTTTGTAATCACTGAAATAAAATCACATAACTGACACCTACACAGAACTTCCAACAGTGTAGGATGCAGAAATTTAAATAGGAAGTGTTCCTTTCCACTTAAGCTACTCTATTGCGCTACCTGTTTGTTGAAAACGTCGTGCAGTGCAAAAGAAAAGCTGTAACTGTCAGTCTCTGAGGAGTCAAGCTCCGAACGTACACATTCTCTCACAGCACTGTGGAATGCGGAAGTTCTGGAGGACTTGTGTTTGGCTTCTGGAGCTGCTGCAGTTACATGTCAGCTAGTAGCATAACGTTAAGCATTGCGCACCGTAGGTAAGAAGTCACGATTCCGAGTACATTCACTGCTGCATGTTTGAAACACAATTCTGCTGTCTTCTGAAGTTATCAATCTAATGGAACTTTGAACATAATTCCCTTCACTTCTCAACCCAAAGTAGTCGCATGTGGAAAAAGGACTAAGTTCTGCGACATTTTGTTCTTTTCAGGTTTAATACAAGGCCAGGCAACAATGAATCTCGAAACTTTTACATTATGTATGGAGAGAGCGCATCGTGCCAAAATACGTCAGAAAAGTATTTTCCACATATGCTTGCGTGTGGTAGTGGCATTTTATTCTTCTTCAAACCTTATTTGACAGCCTTAACTCAGAACAAGTTTTCTACATGCATGTAATCAATAAACTGCATGTGTATTGTCAGACTGTTATTGATAACATCAGAGAATTCGCATATATCGTTGATGATTAATTTCTCTCTCATGGTTAGTATTGCTTTAACAACACTAAAAGAAACCTTACGAAAATTGTGCACTGGATTATAAGAAATGAAATAAAACTACCCATGATAACCTTACGACCAAAGTCTGTTTTAATAAAACTGAGTATCTGTATACAAGCGTGCCTCTATCGGCACGAATTAATAAAATACTACTCACTTAAATTTCGATTGGGTCTGTGTTTAATTGGTATGCTGTGTCATACTCAAGATGTATGCAAATGTGGCATTTCATAAACAAAGTAATGTATTCCTAGAAACCCAAAATTTGCTTGTCAGCAGAGGAAAGAGGCGTTACCTGTTGTGCAGCATTGTAAGATTTTCACCATTTCACTATGAGCCGAAAGTATTTTCTTGCGATTGCCTTATCGATGTTTGATCTGACTGCTTGTAGGTCTTTCACAAAAGGGATAAAAATTTTATAGTCAGCGAGACTGCAGCGGCGATCCATGAGAACCGCTTTTTCACAGGTCAGCACGTTACCACAGAGCTAGCGAAGAGATATGGCTCCTAACGATGCCAATAGTGTCTAGAAGTCATAACCTATATTTAAAGGACGAGATTGGTCGCGATTTCCACGTGCAACGACTTTCCTGGGCTGAAAACAGTATATTTACAATTTTCTGTTACAGCTAAAGCGATAATAACTCAGACTATTCAACGGAAATGACAGGAAAAATCAAGTTAACTTTGAGGCTTAATTCAGTGCACATCAGGAAGTAACTCGTCGATCACAGAGTTGCCAAACATACCTTGCCTTGTTTCCAAATCTCAGTTACAGTACCAGCAGGAAAAAGACGATCCGATGTGGTCCTACAGTGTGATAGGAAGCGACGATAGCTGGTGTCTCCAAGTCGCGGCTGCTACGGCCTGGAATACGTAATGCGTCTGATTCGCATTTCTGTAACTAGGTTTAGGAACTGGAGCGTAGTTACTAATAATACTCAGAACTGCCTGAAAACTAAGCATCATAAATCAGTAACTCTCATAGTTGTTGTTATATTTCTTTCATAAGTGTACTCAAAATTAAGAAACTCATACACTGACGTATTCGTGCCTCGCCGATAGTCGAACACAACAAACAAATAAAAATAAAAAAAGAATATTTGTGTGTGTGTGTTTATGTTGTGTGTGTGTGTGTGTGTGTGTGTGAAGAGAGAGAGAGAGAGAGAGAGAGAGAGAGACAGAGAGAGAGAGACAGATAGATAAAAATAAAAAAGAATGAGAGGGAGAGAGTAAAAAATTGTTGTAAAGAAACTGAATCATGGTATGTAAAGAAATCTTTCGTGAAAATGGCACATTCCACATCATTACGAAATGTCGTATTCATGATATATGGAACAAGTATGAATCTAATCAAAAGTAATCTAATCTAGTCATATCATATTGCTGACTAGGCATGAGGAGTCGTGAAGTACCGAAATTGTCGCCAGTATCAGTAACCAAATCTAAACTTGAAAATAAAGACGACAGTTTTTGTAATAAACCAGGAGTCCTATCAAGACGCTTTCGTCACTGTTAACTAACCACGAAAGATGTCTGATATACCTCCATTCAGTGGTAGCAAAGTGTGCATGCATTTAAAAATGAAGCGCATGATGTGAAGTTCTGTGACGGAGATATCAACCCCACATGGATTGTTAACTAAGTAAAATCGAATGCTACGTATCGATTTTTCTTACCAGCTGCTAGGTGTTTGAATCTAAAGTAAGGATACAAATTTTTTTGCCTGAGCGTCAATCGAACAGCACACTTATCGTCCTTCTTTATCATCCACGAATAAAGCTTAATTGTCAATTGCTTACTCATCAACAGTAAGATGTGTGCGTCTTTGACCAGAAATAACGACACCTATTGCGATTGTTGGCAACACATGAACCGACATTAAAAATTTTCACTAGTAGACCGGTGTCCACGTGATAGGGCTTGAAATCAAATTATGAATATTTTTGCACTGGATCAGGATTCGGACCCACATACTTACCCAGGAGGAGACCTAGAGAAGATTGCAGTCTTGGGAAAAGGAACAAAATGACTGAACTATACTGTTCCGAGAGATTCAGATCCTCGGAAGAGGAGATACGAATTCGAATCACAGTCCAGCTCCAAATTTTTCAACGTCTCCAGTTCAATCAAGTACAAGTAAAATAAGAGCCCTGTTCCTTTACATGGCTATCAGTTCATCAAATAAAATAATGTAAGTAAGTTTACTAGCGACATTATTTCTGTTTACCATGACTGCCGCCTACGTCATTTCCCAACGTAAACCGGCTCTGCCCAGTTGGTAATGAAGGAACGTGATGTTTAATGCGGTTTCTGGATTATAAAGTCTTTCTCTTGAGATTGCCAGAGGTAAAGTAAATCTGTTTGTGCATCTTAAAAGTAAATGCCTGAACCGTCACGTTGCACCTGTGATAGTTCGTTCCACAACACCATTGTGGCCACATTTCCCAGCCCCAGGAGTGTGCTGTAACGGATGATATGCTTAGCTTACGAAATTAATCATGGTAAAAAAATGCGAGTGTATTAAATGGTTAAGTAGAAGCAAGCCTCTGACGCGGAGATTATGCTATCCTCACGTCAGCCTCGATGTGAAGCCATTTTGAAATTTTCACTAATTCAGCAAATTTCTTAGTGCGAGGAAATCCACTGTGAAGTGTGAAGTTACCGGATAATTCGATCATTACCGTCATTATTATTATCATTTTCTTTATACTGCTGATGGAACACATGTGCTTGAAGATCATTTAATGCCTTTTGATCATTATAAAAATAGTTGCCGAAGAACAGGTTCTTCCCCTGCCTACGGAATCCTTTTCATGTTAATATCATACATCAGTAATTACTCTTAGATTACATTAAAACCAAAGTCATTGATGAAGACATCACCTGATAACAAAAACGCACTGCCTTTCATCATTCACTTGCGCCTAGAAATGGCTGTCGAATACTGTCAAACTAAAAGCCAAGGGATCTTACTACCTTCCGATATACGTCGCTGATTGGGTCGATGTGACATATTCAAGTTGTGTATGACAGAGAATGTTTTAGAAAATCAATTGTTTTCCTTTGCAATAAACAGAAAGATTTTCATTCTAAGCCATCCAAGTTCAAAATTTTCGCAATATTAGTTCAAATTTTATATTCGCTTCTATAATGTAGGAAAGTATTCCACAGTTGCAAAACCCGCATCTGACTCATTAACCTTACACTTAGTCGCTGACCCTAACTTCTAGCTCAGAGTGACACCAGTTTAAGTAACCTAATGTAGCGAAGACTGTTTGCCAGTGCTCTTTCTCACCGGAAAATACGCAATTCACTCATTGGGCTCCATAAGTACTCTGTAACAGTAATTTCTGTGTGAATGCAATGCATACGCATTGTAGAATTTAGTGGTGTTCTCTCTTCCACTTCTGTATACAATATGCCTGACCTAAATGGGCCCTTTATCATTACAGGCCCTGGGCAGTGCAACATCATACTGACAACAGTAATGTGCTTATACTGACAACCTCACTGTTCATTTTACCTGATTTTGTAATTATTTAAATAAAACAACATGACTTTCCAGTGGGAGACATTTCGTCACCCTTTTCCTTCTGTGAAATTTGTCAGTGAGCTTTTTGCCCTCCAACCAGCGAAATGCGGCAGAGTACGGCCGCTAAACGATTCGCAAACCACGATTTAGTGCCGTTAAGACGATATCTTTAAACATTGTCGTAGCTGAAGGAATTTATTTTCTTCTTAAATCATCTTACGCAGTAACGTTCACAGATATCTCAAATAGGAAAAGCTCTTTATCCAGGTACGAAGGTTGTAAAACAAACTTCGCACAGTTTGTGTCAGGGTGATCTTTTCGTCTGATAGCACTGCGTAAGTATTTTGTATAAGAGGTATCAGAAGCAGTGTTCCTGTAGCTGTGGGAATCATTGGTTGAAAACGAGTTTAACACCAATGGGTACAGTAGTGCTAAACATCCAAAATGATTATCAACCTAAGTCTGAGTTCATCCACAAACTGAGGCGTATTTATAATATTGAAGCTAAGCTGTGTCTCCTTGTCTTCCTTGAGTGGGCATTGGAAGGCTTTTACACACACATAAACAATACTATGAATGCTTCGAATGGTACAGTTAACGATGATCTCATAAACTAATTTTTTTTAATTCTTCTGAGTCTTCAGCGTGGAATATGTGTTGTAGATAGAGTCTTAGACAAAAAAATTGTCTGCCGAGTCGTTCACGTAAGGTGGGCAGTACAGTTGTGCTCCTCTCAGAATTGTATGTGCAGCAATATGCTCGATCTGGCAACATTGTAGACTGCAGCACTTCCCTGAGAAACTCTTGACTGCAGTCTGAGTACATCACTCTTGACTACGACCGTAGTATTGAGCTAAAACGCGAGACTGGCTATTATGATATGCGGCAACCGAAAGCACACGTCGACAGAATTTTTATCGCCCTTTTCCTCTCGGTGCTGAAGCTATGAGTGTAATTAAAGCGACTCTACAATATATTTCGCTTTCTGTCACATTGCTAATAACAGTTTGGTTCAACACTACTTTAGCGAGAGATTTCTTGGCCAGCCATCTGCCTCTGAACACCGCATGCATCTGAGTTCTCTTGGACCCATTTGCTGTGTACCGGCGGTGGCTGAGACACTGCTCTGCCTCGCCTTCTGCCGACAACATCTGCTCCACTCCTCACTCTCAACGGTGTAAAATGCTTTAATGTTGTTGAGTGGTGACCCATAAACTGTCTACGATTTGTGTTTCACACTCGATAGCAACGGAGGCACAAAACCGGCTTTATTTGATGAGTATTTTATAACACTAGTATGCAATACATTAATGTGGCACAGAATTAATTTCATTGTTTCTGATCCAGCGTGCTATAATTAAAGTGTCGTATCCTGTTCTTTTTCCTTTCACAGGAGAATATTCAAATAATTTGTTTTTGTCATGGATTCATATGTGCTAATCAAGGCACAAAGAGTAAATGCACTGTCATGTGTTTGGTTTCTTTCTTTGATTCCCTGTGGCAAATGGATGCGAAACATTGTGTCAGTACCTTTCAGAACCTGCTCTATAGCTTCTCAGGCAAATTGCTTGTTTTAAGGTCCATACATTATTTAATGGAGAAGTGAACGCTGTTCAAAAGTGATTTTTAAAATATTCAATTGGATTTAAGGCGACAAAATTGCCCATATTTGAAGCTATCCAGAGAAAAAGTAAGTTGCTAGAGCCGCTGTTAGCAAATGTCTGCAGAGAGTTCCTAATTGCTACGGTGGAAATTTAGTATAGAGGCCCTATAGTAATCAAGAGGTTGATTTCCTTCATACTTATCACCCCGGCATGTGAGTATTAAGTGAAGAACAATACTGCAGTTCGTATCGTTGACGGTCGATTCGAATTTCTTCAGAGACCATTTTTATTGTGAAGCAGTCAGAAAGCCAAGATCTATGACCATTAACACAACTTACTGAGTCGAGCTACCAAGAAAACTTGATGTGTAAAGGGTTTCTTCCGATTTCGTTACAGAATTTTTTCTAGAAATTCGCATATCCATAAAATAAATCAGAAAAAAAGCTCACACACATTGGCCCCTGCCATAGTCAGAACTGACGACTCATTGAACCGTTGAGACACAGGCGGTACCACGGGGCTACGGACACACTGCTTAGCTCATCATGATATTGGTCGCTCAGCCTCATAAATCATCGTGAAAGACAATACAAGTTGTCACTTATGTGAAGAATACCATTTCTTTAGCCAAAAAATTGAATTTTCTGCCTCAGTGTCTTAGTTTACATGGGGATTATATAGCACGAGTCATTCAAATGGAAAGGGTATATCAAGTGAATCTAGTGGGTCAATTCTGTACCATACACAGAAGTGATTGCATTGTCACAGTGTTGCCAAATGTTTGTGATTTTGTTGCCAATTCTCAGCTGTACTAGGAACAGCTCTGTAGCAGTATGCGAGGAGAATCCTGTGCTCGTGTCATAGGAGGATATGGAGAGGAGGCACGGGGTTTGGTTAATATGCAGCGTTTCCTCCTACCAGTTGTGTCAAACATTCAGGTGTGTAATCTTCCTTCACGATTACAGTTTCCTACAAAATATATACGAATAAAACACTTACCTTGTTACGTTGCGACAAAAGATTATTTCACTTCAATAAAAAGTCTTTGGAAATCAACTTTGCCCACCTGTCACGAAAAGTAAGATAACAAACACTTTGCACCTCGAAATCGATTGCATCTATGTGCAGTCTTCTGATCATACAAGTAGAATTTCATGAATTGAACGAGAATTTAGAAAAACTTTGGTGCGAATGGAAGCTATAAGAAACGCAGTTAACTAATTATTCTGTGCCACGTAATAATCAGTTCATTTGAAAATTCAGAAGAGAAGAAACTAACAATTATGCCCATTAAGACAGAAAATAAAGTGCAGATGCGGGCACTGTGCAGATCTGCGCTTTTTCATCTTTAGATCTATACAAATAATGTATACTAACCAGCGTATTCATTCCTTTCGTAATGTTTCCTTCTTTTTAGTCTTCTAATGATGAACTGGATCCACACCCATGAGTCAGATTGTTTCTTTGTATCCTTCCATCTACTATCTTTGTGTGTTATTGCTCGGTGTTCGGAAAGCAAAATATTATGCCTGCTCCCACGAGGTATTAGAACGAGGTCGCAAGAAGGCTAACGAATTATAATCAAAATACACTGAGATGCCAGTTTGTCTGTCGTCATGGTGTTAAGTCGACAGAAATAGTTGGGTATTATTGCCTGCACCACCGGCATTCCGTTGTCGTCTTCTCTTACTGAGATTTTCATGGTTCAAATGGCTCTGAGCACTATGGGACTTAACAGCTGTGGTCATCAGTCCCCTAGAACTTAGAACTACTTAAACCTAACTAATCTAAGGACATCACACACATCCATGCCCGAGGCAGGATTCGAACCTGCGACCGTAGCAGTCGCACGGTTCCGGACTGCGCGCCTAGAACCGCGAGACCACCGCGGCCGGCGAGATTTTCATGTTATCCTGAACAAAAGACGACGAGATAAATGTGTATATTGTCCGTGACGAAACAACCCACATTCCATTCATCTTGATCCACTTGTTACGTGCATCGGCAGCAATGAGTGATAGGAAAGCTGTTGTGAGGTGACGAATAACAATAACAATGGTAACAATAACAAATCAGTAATCAAGGATGTTTACTGCATTACAGACATTGTTAGCGATAAACAAAGTAACCAAAAAAGGCTGAGTGTTTAATTGTTGCACTGCATAGGTGTTCTTACCATTTTGTTACTGAATTCTGGTCTCGTTGTTTTCAGAAAGAAAAGAAACAACCCTGTAGCCATACATATCGCTAGTACAACGAGATATTACCTATCAACTATCCTTGCTTTACATCACGAGACGAACATGCCGCCACCGAGCTGATATTTGAAATACATTTCTATTTTCGCTCTCTGTCTCTCTCTCTCTTTATTTTTATTTTTATTTTTTGAGGAAAGCATCGTGAAGCGTCAGTAATATTCAAGTAGGCACGTAATCTATTTACAGTTATTTTCATCGGGATACATAATGCAAAAATACACCTTTTAAGGGTATTATTGCGTAATTCCAATTATTGACAGTCTGTTCGTGAGCTTGCTCGCATTCAGTGGGGTGAAACCTATCACAGAAGCAAGCAAAACACAAATATTTCTTGCATCATGCGCAACACACAAATTAAATCTCGCTGCACTGACGTGTTGTCCGATGTATTGCTCTGAAAACATATCTGATTCATGTTGCTAAATACAGCTCTATCAGATATCAATGTGGGTATGTATCAAGTGTATAAAAGTATATCTTGAAATACACAGAAAGGCACACAGAGGTATTCGACTGAAACGTAGCCATGACCAATATTGTAACTGGGGTCGACAGCATCATCGTCTACCAACTGCACAACTCGAACGGTGACAGTGCTCGGCCCGTTACTTACGTTTACTGGTATCAAAGCTACAACATGAAAACACAAAACTGTTAATAACCTGAAGCTCATTAACTTTGGAACCCATAGTAAAGTAAAGCAGTCATCAGTTGGAAGATTGGTTTGAACACCACAGTGCTTTAATAGGTACGATCCTGTTGGAGGTGGTATGCTGTTGCTTTCCTCCGACCTTTGAGTTGACGTACCTAGCCAGTTAATAGGGGAACCTACAGTTTAACGTGGCTTTCGGACCACAGTGCAACACGGCATTTTTTACATCAACAAACACTGCCCGAGAGGAAATAAGTGTAAAATGGCACATAAAATTCGTGGGACCGAACCCGAGACCTTCGTAATTGTAGTCTTGCTCTTTACCACTCTGCCACCACGTATTGGCTGGAACCCGTAACGTACTAATAAAATGTTTTAATTGTTATCGCTTCTTCGGTGCACAGCATTGAAAATACGATTGTCCGTCCTCAAATTTGGTCTCGATTTTTTCAAAATCTACGGGTTATCTAGCAGAAAGCTAGAACGTCCATACATTATTTGACCAAAATTTGAAAAATTTGGTGCTGGACTGTGATTTGAACTCGTATCTCCTTTTTCGAGGATCTGAATCTCTCGAAACAGCATAGTTCAATCATTTCGTTCCTTTTCTCAAGACTGCAATCTTCTCTATGTCTCCTCCAAAGGTAAGAATGTGGGTCTGATTCCTGATCCAGTACAAAAATATTCGTAATTTCATTTCAAGCCCTATCATGTGCACACCGGCCTACTAGCGAAAATTAACGTGCATTTCTAATGTCTGTTCATGTGTTGCCAACAATCGCAATAGATGTCGTTATTACTCGTCAAACATGCACACATCTTACTGTTGGTGAGTAAGCAATTGACACTGAAGCTTTACTCGTGGATGATAAGGATGGTAGGTGTGCGGTTCGATTGTCGATCAGGCACAAAAATTTGTACCCTTATTTTAGATTCAAACACCTACCAGCTGGTAAGAAAAATCGATACGTAACATTCGATTTTACTTAGTTAACAATCCGATTACGTATGAGGTTGGTATCCCACTTTGCTATTTCTCAATGGAGGTATATCAGACATCTTTCGTGGTTAGTTAACAGGGACGAAAGCGTCTTGATAGGACTCCTGGTTTATTACAAAAACTGTCGTCTTTTATTTTCAAGTTTAGATTTGGTTACTGATACTGGCAACAATTTCGATAATTCATGACTCTTCATGGCAAGTCAGCAATATGATATGAGTAGATTAGATTACATTTGATTAGATTCATACTTGTTCCGTAGATCATGAATTCGACATTTCGTAATGATGTGGAATGTGTCATTTTCATGAAAGATTTCTTTACGTACCATGATTCAATTTCTTTACAACAATTTTTTACTCTCTCCCTCTCATTCTTTTTTATTTCTCTCTCTGTCTCTCTCTCTCTCTCTCTCTCTCTCTCTCTCTCTTCACACACACACATACACACACACACACACACACTCTTTTTTTTTATTTGTTTGTTGTTCTCGACTATCGGCGAGAAACGAAAACGTCCATGAATGAGTTTCTTAATTTTGAGTACACTTACGAAAGATATATAAAAACAACTATGAGAGTTACAGATTTATGATTCTTAGTTTGCAGGCAGTTCTGAATATTATTAGTAACTACGCTCCAGACCCTAAACTTAGTTACACAAATGCGGGTCAGACGTACTGCGTATTCCAGGCCGTAGCAGCCGCGTCTTTTAAACGCCAGTAGTGGTCACTTCCCAGCCCGCTGTAGGATCACAGTGGTTCGTCTTCTTCCTGCTGGTACTGTAACTGAGATTTGGCAACAAGACAAGGTATGTTTGGCAACTCTGTGATCGTCGAGTTACTTCCTGATGTGCACAGAATTAAGCCTCAAAGTTCACTTGATTTTTCCTGTCATTGCCATTGAATAATCTGAGTTTTGAGGTGTGACAAAAGATGGTAAATTTGCGGTTTTCAGCCCAGGAAAGTCGATGCACGTGGAAATCGCAACTAATCTCACCGTTCAAATAGCGGTTTACGAGTACTAGGCACTATTGGCCTCATAAGAGGAAACGAAGATCCCTACCTCTTCGCTAGCTTTGTGGTAACGTGCTGACCTGTGAGAAAGCGTCTCTTATGGTTCTTGGCTCCAGTCTCGCTGACTGTAACGTTTTTATCCCTTTTGTAAAGAGCTTCAAGCAGTCAGATCAAACATCGATAAGGAAATCGCAAGAAAATACTTTCGGCTCATAGTGAAATGGTGAAAATCTTACAATGTTGCACAACTGGTATCGCTTCTTTCTGCTGCTGACAAGCAAATTTTGAG
Source organism: Schistocerca piceifrons (assembly GCF_021461385.2). Classification (NCBI taxonomy): domain Eukaryota; kingdom Metazoa; phylum Arthropoda; class Insecta; order Orthoptera; family Acrididae; genus Schistocerca; species Schistocerca piceifrons. The sequence continues at coordinate 92,492,076 of NC_060143.1, read as the reverse complement.
TTTCTAGGAAACATAACTTTATTTATGAAATGCACATTTGCATACCTCTTGAGTATGACATAGCATACCAATTAAACACAGACCCAATTGAAATCCAAGTGAGTAGTATTTTATTAATTCGTGCCGATAGAGGCACGCTTGTATACAGATACTCAGTTTTATTAAAACAGACTTTAGTTGTAAGGTTATCGTGGGTAGTTTTATTTCATTTTTTATAATACAGTGCACAATTTTCGTAAGGTTTCTTTTAGTGTTGTTAAAGCAATGAGAGAGAAATTAATCATCAACGATATATGCGAATTCGCTGATGTCATCTATAACAGTCTGACAATGCACATGCAGTTTATTGATTACATGCATGTAGAAAACTTGTTCTGAGTTAAGGCTGTCAAACAAGGTTTGAAGGAGAATAAAATGCCACTACCACACGCCAGCAAATTGGAAAATACTTTTCTGACGTATTTTGGCACGTTACACTCTCCCCATACATAATGTAAAAGTTTCGAGATTCAACTGCTGCCTGGCCTTGTATTAAACCTGAAAAGAACAAAATGTCGTAGAAGTTAGCCCTTTTTCCACATGCGACTACTTTGGGTTGAGAAGTGAAGGGAATTATGTTCAAAGTTCCATTAGATTGATAATTTCAGCAGACAACAGAATTACGTTTCAAACATGCAGCAGTGAATGTACTCGGAATCGTGACTTCTTACCTACGGTGCGCAATGCTTAACGTTATGCTACTAGCTGACATGTAACTGCAGCAGCTCCAGAAGTCAAAAACAAGTCCTCCATAACTTCCGCATTCCACAGTGCTGTGAGAGAATGTGTACGTTCGGAGCTTGACTCCTCAGAGACTGACAGTTACAGTTTTTCTTTTGCACTGCACGACGTTTTCAACAAACAGGTAGCGCAATAGAGTAGCTTAAGTGGAAAGGAACACTTCCTATTTAAATTTCTGCATCCTACACTGTTGGAAGTTCTGTGTAGGTATCAGTTATGTGATTTTATTTCAGTGATTACAAAATAGAGTCGAATTTATGCACTGGGTAGCCGAGGCAGTTAGTTCATGGCGATTTCGTCAGCCAAGTAAATGAATGTACTGAACATGCTGTAAACCACTACAAGGAGCCTGTGTCTCAGAATGCTCATCGAGTGTTATGAAAGAAAAATGAGCCACAGCAAAGAGGAGTTGGTGGTGTGTTGGCTTGATGATGGGTTCATATACTTATCGTCTGGGTCCGATTCCAGGGAGAGACAGATTCTGTTCTCTTCTGGCTTCGCCAATTGAAGAAGGTATAATGGCACTGTGGTCTGAAATTCACATTAAACATAATATTCCTTCACTACCAAGTAGACGTTAGGTTGAATCGCAATAACGTCAGGAGTGGCAACATGTGAAAACTTTATCACCAGTAACCTTTCTTATACTAGTTATTCACTTCTAGTGACGAAACAAACGCTGTGTAGGGTCACAGGACACTTATTCCATCTTTTATTTGAGTTTCTGTATGTCGATAAAATTTGTTCTGAACTGGGAATGCAACACAGGCCGCCCTTAACGCGGAATTTGATCTCTTCGTGACAATAGAGCTCGACTACAATGAGTTGTTTGTTCAAAACTGCAGGTTCCTCACCATCTCCACATATTGCGCGTGAATGGATTCGAATTCTGTACTGGCACTAAAGTTTTCATAATGTAGTATAAAGCTCTAGCATGAGAACACCTACGTGCTGGTGGATAGTAATTTTGATTTTTAATGTATTTTCATTCGTTGTCAACACTAATGATATCTGACGTTTTTGACTCCCAGCGGGACACAGAACTATTTGCTAAATCACTGTAAGTTCAAGGATGTTATTCCGAGCTGCTGGTGGAGAAAAATTCGGTAACTGATGTCTCTTTGTCTGTAGTCAACAACGATATGTGTGGGGTTCGATTCCCAGTCAGCACTGAAGTCTTCGTCATATTATTTCTAGTTCAAACATGCTCACATGTCGCTGCTGGTGTAAGAATCATATTTAACGTTCGTTTTTCTTAGAATGTAACAGCGATAGTTGCCGGGTTGGAGTCCTGGGAAGAAAGAAATTAATGTTTCGTCTCGTCATTTCAGCTAAAACATCTAGCTACTGCCGAGAAAATCCGATATGTCACAGTTGATTGTGCTTCGATAACAATCCGATTTGGTTCTGGGTTCGAATCCCTATCCAACACAAAGCTTTAACTTACGGCATTTCAAGTTAATTATTTGTGAAGAAGCAATATTTAACGTTTCTCGTAGTTCATTAATAGGGACCATAGGTGCTTTATAGGAATTCGCGTCCGTTAAAAATGTTTACGTTATGTAATTTAAAGTTGATATTTGCTAACTGATGCTGTGTAAAATCGAGGTGTATCACTCTCTGTATGCCTAGTCAGGAATGACTATTAGTTTCCGTCAGTCACGAAATCTTTGCTTAGTCTTCATGGCCTGGGTTTGAATCTATAAGCAGAACGAGGCGGTTCGTCATGTCATTTGAAGTTCATACATATTCTCAACTAGCTGTTCGTGAATAACTTACATTTTTAATTTCATTTTGTGTTAAATAATAAGTACGGTATGTTACTTTGAACAGGAAATCAAGAATACGACGAGCTTACTATGTGCATTACCTATCTGACATAATAATGAGAGTGGTAACATTTCAGGTACCGGGTATGTCATTTATTGTAATAAATGTGAGCTTACAAGCCTTAAGGACAGTCTTATCCTTGATAAAGTGTTCCCTGATATTTGAGTATCGTGGTATTACTGTACGTCTTGAGTTATTGCGATACAGAGCGATGTTTTCTAGTGGTGACTTGTTGGAACTATTTTCAATTGGCAAACGACTGTACAGAGGAGCGATTAGAGGACCTGTTAGACAGCTGCATTATGCGGGTTCCATGCGAATCAGGCGAAATGCAGTTCAAGTCATTCGCATACTTTTGAGTACGACTATACGTGTATACATTTGTTGTATGGGGAAAAGCCATCAGGCCTGTTGCAGCTAAATGTTTCAATTTATTAGGTTTGATAGGGTACACGGGTGCCCTTATTTGGAATATTACATGTTTAGCCTGTACACAGTCCGTACACTTTACTAATACCATTCTAATTCGCCTTTCCGGTCGCTGAAGTGGCATAACTATCTTTGGGATGTTAGTTCGCAACTGTACGACGCCTGTTTAAATTCAGATGTTCGTAACAGTCTGTTCCGCGACGTTTTCTTAATATTTCCCATAATATTTCCCATAATCTTACAGGGAGCGGTCTATTCACCGTATAGGTCAATAGGTTCTTATCCGCTTAACACGTTGGGTATATGCTAAATTCTCACTGCAGTCTAACGATACTAAAATTCTCGTAATAGTTGTCCCGAGTGGGTATAAACTTTAGTCACATTTGGTTCTGAAAAAAATTGTCTTACTTACGTTTAATATGAAAACTGACGGATCTGGTGTCACAGGCGGGGAAAAGTTTACAAACAGGGGCAGTGTTTCCTTGTTTGAGGCAGAGTGTGTCGAGGGTTGGCCGAGCGCAGGTCGTGTCGCTTGTGCCGGTGGAACCTGAGTGGCGCAATGAGCTTAATTAGTATTTTAGTTGATGTTGGCAAGTAAAACGTGTACAGTCGGGTATGGAGTGCTTTTGATTCGTGAACTAAAGTTTTGTTTTGAATGGTGACAATAATTAAAGCTTTAGACATGTTTATATGAGATGTACAAAGTTTATGCCGATCCTCAGCGTCATTACTCTGCAGTATTCTGGTGTAACGGAACCTATTAAAGGCTTCATTGTAACGAAGTATGCGTTACCCTCCTTATTCAACCAGATTAACTAGCAATTATGATAATAGAAAAGTAATTGTGTATTTAGCAATGACTCCATAACATATCTACATAAACAGTCAACCCATTTAGATATAATTAATAAGTGACCCACACAAAAGTTAACATCACTTGAACAAAGATACAGCACATGTCATTATGTAAAAACACTATATTCAACTGAAATAATTAATATGAAATACGAATAATATTGATCAACTTACATATTATGGATCTCAGTAAATAAAAATTACCCAGTGAAACCTATTTATTCACTAGGACTGTTTTCACTCGCTATTCACGTAAACACATCTACACTCCTGGAAATTGAAATAAGAACACCGTGAATTCATTGTCCCAGGAAGGGGAAACTTTATTGACACATTCCTGGGGTCAGATACATCACATGATCACACTGACAGAACCACAGGCACATAGACACAGGCAACAGAGCATGCACAATGTCGGCACTAGTACAGTGTATATCCACCTTTCGCAGCAATGCAGGCTGCTATTCTCCCATGGAGACGATCGTAGAGATGCTGGATGTAGTCCTGTGGAACGGCTTGCCATGCCATTTCCACCTGGCGCCTCAGTTGGACCAGCGTTCGTGCTGGACGTGCAGACCGCGTGAGGCGACGCTTCATCCAGTCCCAAACATGCTCAATGGGGGACAGATCCGGAGATCTTGCTGGCCAGGGTAGTTGACTTACACCTTCTAGAGCACGTTGGGTGGCACGGGATACATGCGGACGTGCATTGTCCTGTTGGAACAGCAAGTTCCTTTGCCGGTCTAGGAATGGTAGAACGATGGGTTCGATGACGGTTTGGATGTACCGTGCACTATTCAGTGTCCCCTCGACGATCACCAGTGGTGTACGGCCAGTGTAGGAGATCGCTCCCCACACCATGATGCCGGGTGTTGGCCCTGTGTGCCTCGGTCGTATGCAGTCCTGATTGTGGCGCTCACCTGCACGGCGCCAAACACGCATACGACCATCATTGGCACCAAGGCAGAAGCGACTCTCATCGCTGAAGACGACACGTCTCCATTCGTCCCTCCATTCACGCCTGTCGCGACACCACTGGAGGCGGGCTGCACGATGTTGGGGCGTGAGCGGAAGACGGCCTAACGGTGTGCGGGACCGTAGCCCAGCTTCATGGAGACGGTTGCGAATGGTCCTCGCCGATACCCCAGGAGCAACAGTGTCCCTAATTTGCTGGGAAGTGGCGGTGCGGTCCCCTACGGCACTGCGTAGGATCCTACGGTCTTGGCGTGCATCCGTGCGTCGCTGCGGTCCGGTCCCAGGTCGACGGGCACGTGCACCTTCCGCCGACCACTGGCGACAACTTCGATGTACTGTGGAGACCTCACGCCCCACGTGTTGAGCAATCCGGCGGTACGTCCACCCGGCCTCCCGCATGCCCACTATACGCCCTCGCTCAATGTCCGTCAACTGCACATACGGTTCACGTCCACGCTGTCGCGGCATGCTACCAGTGTTAAAGACTGCGATGGAGCTCCGTATGCCACGGCAAATTGGCTGACACTGACGGCGGCGGTGCACAAATGCTGCGCAGCTAGCGCCATTCGACGGCCAACACCGCGGATCCTGGTGTGTCCGCTGTGCCGTGCGTGTGATCATTGCTTGTACAGCCCTCTCGCAGTGTCCGGAGCAAGTATGGTGGGTCTGACACACCGGTGTCAATGTGTTCTTTTTTCCATTTCCAGGAGTGTATTTTAAACGAGAACCACTGTAATTTTTAATAATTCACGTTATTTACTTATGTATGCAAATGAGAGAAGTCAATAGATGTACCTTTGAAAAACGGCCTTTTTACAACAAAAAATTGTTCTGACTAGTTGACAAATCTGTCTGTCATTTTAATGGCCTGTTAAATTATGTCACTCGATGTAAATTAATAACTTTTTTGCACAAATTACGATAACAGATGGATGCCTGACTTATAAACCACATCTCTTCCTAGTAGTTCTTTGACGAGGTTATAAATACAAGCAGCAAGAAGCCGCGTCATCTCAGTCTTGATAGAACTTTTGTAAAGTGTGCCCGTTGTTGTAAAAGAAGTGTTACTCTGTACTGTGATAACGTCTTTAGGTGGTCAGCGGAGTTAAGATGACTACAATGCCAATAAATAGTTCAAGTTCACTTATGCTGTCGTTCATTGTTTATCAACAAGCACATCAACAACACGGGACCTCATCTTTTTACCCCTAGAAGAATACATGTAGAGCCAACATTATCATCAAGATACAGCAGTGAACCAGCCAGCAGCAGTAGCAACTACTACAATACAATTTAATGCCGCCAACCCAATTCTCTACATCAAGTGCTAACAAGCTTCGTATATTGGAGTGATATAGTGCGAATATAGGAATATCAACGATTGGGCGACCATTATATTGGTATGAAGGGCTACACGAACTATCCTACTGCGAATGTTCCCAGTGTAGTTGAAAACTATTTCGGAGGTCCTATTTGCCGAAACTGAGTGGGTAAATGTGATTGGAGTGGAGAATCTCTTGGTGAGCGGTGCCAGAAAGTGTTTCAGAACCGTAGCGTGTAATGGATTAAGTCCCGCGCTTTGAATGCTCCCCAGGGTGTTATATCGCTCACTGGGGTCGCGGATTCGTAAACAGGACGTCGGGAAGACGCTTATATGCAAACAGTGTCTTCCACGAAGGCTTCTTGAATTCTGCTGTGTTACCTACGTATACGAATTTGATTACCAGATGAGTTTAGTATTTATATGCTAAACGAACAGTCTCTTCCCTGGTCCACAAATTCGTTCGAAGGGCATCATCGCGTCACCAGAAGGAGCGCAGTGTGGGAATTTTGTGCAGTGAAAACGAGGCAAGTGAGTTTTACAGCGCCAACCAGACAGAGTGACTGATCGTGGCCGTAGCTCGGCTAGTCGCCACTGCTGGGAGTTCATTCTCATACAGACATCGTATTTCGTACTGTTCACCTAACTCGCAGAAACTGTCACACAGTTAGGAGATAGGGCAATGTGTTACAACTTGCAATGCTGGTGAACATCAAAACAGACGAAATTAGTGAGCCGTAGTAAAATTTGCTGTTTTGAAGAGCGCACCGCAGCGCGTAGTGTAAAGCAGTCGCCCTCCGTTTCTGGCGGTTGCGCCGCTGTGGCAATCGCAGCTTTGGTGTCTCCCTCTGGTTGGAAAGGGGAAAAGTTACCTGTTCACGTGCGTTTAAGGGGCGCTATGAGCTCGGCAAGGAGTCGGTCTGTCAGTCTGAGTCTAGTCAGTTGGTCAGCCGGCTCAGTGTCGGGCAGTCAGTGTCTGTCTGTCTGTTGGTCTGCCGTAGGTTAAGGTAGTCAGTCGGAGGCAGTTGGTAAGCCAGGGCAGTCTGTCAGTCTGGGTGAGCCTGTTCAGTTGGTCAGCCAAGTTAGTCTGGGTCTGTCTCTCGTCCGCATTGGTGAGGCGGTTAGTATCTGTCGGTCGTCCGGAGTGGTAGTATGTGTTAGGCGCCAGTCTACTCGAGTTAGCTCAGGCAATGGTCATTGGCGGTTGGATCGATCTGTTGGTCGGTCGCGCACTGGAAGACAAGATGACTTGTCCGCCTGGAGCGTCGGCGCATGTGAGGTCGCCACGTGAGTCCAGTGGGCCGCGCCGTATAATGAGGCGTAGTGGCTTCGCGGCCGACACGAGAGCAACAGGAGTCAACCCACGACATCGGTCTGGCCGAGGCGAGCTGCGACGCCGTGAGACGGGAGATCGGCGCGCCTTCATGCGTGCGTTGAAGCGGCTGGCAGCAGACGGTTCGGGAGAGCGTTTTGAGGGTGCTGCGCTAGGTCTTCGCCAGACATCGCAGTTTATTAGAAGTTAAGTGATTCGTGATATGTTGTTTCATTTACTTGTTAAATTCTACTTGTGTTCTTGGTCAGTCTCTCGTCCCCAACTTGCTCGGCTGTCACTCGTCCGCATTTGTTAGGCAGTTAGTGTCTGTCTGTCTGTCTGTCTGCCGTACGTTAATAGCTGCCTCTGTCATGTTTGTCGGATTCGATGTTAACGAATTCATAGAACTAAGGTAAAGGCCGAATTCCTCAAATATGTTTTTATCTTGCCTATCATCTTGCGAGGCGGTATATGTGTAATGTAGAGCATGTTGTACACTTTATGTAAGTCTGAATTTCATGGGTTTTATTTATATAGTCATTTTTATAAAGTTGCCATCCTTCCACCGTAAGAGCCCTTTAAAAACAAATTGCACTTTTGGTGGCAAATAACTTCTTAGTGTGAGTGTTTGTACCTTTTCCATCACTCTTACGGGGTGCATAGCTAATGTGTTTGTGTGAGTTGTTAAAATTTTTAGTTTAAAGTAATCTGGTGCGTTGCAGATTTGCACCAGCGTATTTTTTCAGAGGTCGTTGTAAGCGGTCGTGACTACGGCCGTGCTGAAAGGGAGCGGAAGCTTCTCATCCCGAAGCCACCTACTATAAAAAAAAAAAAATAAAAAAAAATATTCTCCGTCTGAATAATTGTAACTTGATATTTAGAGGGGGCTTTCTCATTGTAATTTTAAATTGTTTTTGAAATGGCTTTTAGGAATAAAAGATAATTTTTTAAAGGTAACTTTATTTTCCATCAGTTACTTCCTGGCAACTACTTCCACTCTCACCTAGTGTGATTAAATGTGTTAATGTTGCTGACAGGTTTCAGATAGATTTTATAATGGTAAGACAGAGATTTCGGAACCAGGTTTTAAATTGTAAGACATTTCCAGGGGCAGATGTGGACTCTGATCACAATCTATTGGTTATGACCTGTAGATTAAAACTGAAGAAATTGCAAAAAGGTGGGAATTTAAGGAGATGGGACCTGGATAAACTGACTAAACCAAGGGTTATACAGAGTTTCAGGGAGAGCATAACGGAACAATTGACAGGAATGGGGAAAAGAAATACAGTGGAAGAAGAATGGGTAGCTTTGAGGGGTGATGTAGTGAAGGCAGCAGAGGATCAAGTAGGTAAAAAGACAAGGGCTAGTAGAACTCCTTGGGTAACAGAAGAAATATTGAATTTAATTGATGAAACGAGAAAATATATAAATGCAGTAAATGAAGCAGGCAAAATGGAATACAAACGTCCCAAAAATGAGATAGACAGGAAGTGCAAAATGGCTAAGCAGGAATGGCTAGAGGACAAATGTAAGGATGTAGAGGCTTATCTCACTAGGGGTAAGATAGATACTGCCTAGAGGAAAATTAAAGAGACCTTTGGAGAAAAGAGAACCACTTGTATGAATATCAAGTGCTCAGATGGAAACCCAGTTCTAAGCAAAGAAGGGAAAGCAGAAAGGTGGAAGGAGTATATAGAGGGTCTATACAGGGGCGATGTACTTGAGGACAATATTATGGAATTGGAAGAGGATCTAGATGAAGATGAAATGGGAGATATGATACTGCGTGAAGAGTTTGACAGAGCACTGAAAGATCTGAGTCGAAAAGGCCCCGGGAGTAGACAGCATTCCACTAGAACTACTGACGGCCTTGGGAGAGCCAGTCCTGACGAAACTCTACCATCTGGTGAGCAAGATGTATGAGACAGGCGAAATTCCTTCAGACTTCAAGAAGAATATAATAATTCCAATCCCAAAGAAAGCAGGTGTTGACAGATGTGAAAATTACCGAAAAATCAGTTTAATAAGCCACAGCTGTAAAATACTAACGCGAATTCTTTAGAGACGAATGGAAAAACTGGTAGAAGCCGACCTCGGGGAAGATCAGTTTGGATTCCGTAGAAATATTGGAACACGTGAGGCAATACTGACCCTACGACTTATCTTAGAAGCTAGATTAAGGAAAGGAAAACCTACGTTTCTAGCATTTGTAGGCTTAGAGATAGCGTTTGACAATGTTGACTGGAATACTCTCTTTCAAATTCTGCATGGGGCAGGGGTAAAATACAGGGAGCGAAAGGCTATTTACAATTTGTTCAGAAACCAGATGGCAATTATAAGAGTCGAAGGACATGAAAGGGAAGCAGTGGTTGGGAAAGGATTGAGACAGGGTTGTAGCCTATCACCGATGTTATTAAATCTCTATATTGATCAAGCAGTGAAGGGAAGAAAAGAAAAATTCGGAGTAGGTATTTAAATCCATGGAGAAGTAATAAAAACTTTGAGGTTTGCCAATGACATTGTAATTCTTTCAGAGACAGCAAAGGACTTGGAAGAGCAGTTGAACGGAATGGATAGTGTTTTGAAAGGAGGATATAAGATGAACATCAACAAAAGCAAAACGAGGATAAAGGAATGTAGTCGAATTAAGTTGGGTGATGCTGTGGGAATTATATTAGGAAATGAGACACTTAAAGTAGTAAAGGAGTTTTGCTATTTGGGGAGCAAAATAGCTGAGGATGGTCGAAGTAGAGAGGATATAAAATGTAGTCTGGCAATGGCAAGGAAAGTGTTTCTAAAGAAGAGAAAGTTGTTAACATCGAATATAAATTTAAGTGTCAGGAAGTCATTTCTGAAAGTATTTGTATGGAGTGTGGCTATGTATGGAAGTGAAACATGGACGATAAATAGTTTGGACAAGAAGAGAATAGAAGCTTTCGAAATGTGGTGCTACAGAAGAATGCTGAAGATTAGATGGGTAGATCACATAACTAATGAGGGGGTATTGAATAGGATTGGGGAGAAGAGAAGTTTGTGGCACAACTTGACTAGAAGAAGGGATCGGTTGGTAGGACATGTTCTGGGGCATCAAGGGATCACCAATTTAGTATTGGAGGGCAGCGTGGAAGGTAAAAATCGTAGAGGGAGACCAAGAGATGAATACACTAAACAGATTCAAAAGGATGTAGGTTGCAGTAGGTACTGGGAGATGAAGAAGCTTGCACAGGATAGAGTAGCATGGAGAGCTGCTTCAAACCAGTCTCAGGACTGAAGACCACAACAACAACAACAATGTTCTTGGTGAATCGCCACTAAATAAAGTAATTTCTTTAAGAAAAGATATCGAAAGTTTAAAATTTACGGTTTAATTAGCAGTAGATGAAGGAAGAGGGAAGAGCAGAGGGTAGTGGTGAGTGTCCTTTGGATAGCTGTCCTAAGAACATACACAGCAGCGACTAAGGTGTTCCCGAGTACTGTGCCACCTCGCTCGAATTCTGTTTAGAAGGTCCCGTTAACCTCGCCAACGATACAGTACGCATATCCTTCAGCACAAATATTCGGACCTGTCAACGAAAACGCGACGCAACGTCTTCGCACGGATCTTGACGCTTCGCGGACCCTTCTACCGCAGAAGTGAACGAATGTCGTTTCGACTGGGCTGGCCCCACTGGGTGCTGTCTCTCGACTGCAACCTGACGGCGCAGAGTCGCCGGCGGCGAGGCCGTAAAGAGCGCGCCTTAATAGCGGCGCGGCGCGACCACTCCCCCTGCTCAGTTACGACGCGGGCGACGCCGCGGCACGTAAAGCCCAGCGCCGCTCCGCAGACTCTCAGTAATTGGTGAGCTTTTTGCGACATCTGTTTCGCCGCCAACGTTTAGCACGTCGTTACCTCTCTGAGATAGAGCCCCGAGCTCCAATAAATTTCACCTTATCGCCGATTGCAGTGGCCGAAAATTCCTGCGATACTCGAGTGGCGGAATGCTTAAAAGCCTTCACGCAATTCAAATGTGTTACCGTTTCTCATGTTATACGGGCTGTGAAGGCAAATCGAAATACAAGCATCTTAGGTGGATGCTGCACGAAGGTTACATGAGTGGCCCCGTGACTTTCATTACGAACCACCGTTGTTCGCCTGTACTGTCGAGTTATACAGAACCTCATCAAAAGAATCCGGACTCCTATTAGTGGTCATTAATATGGAGTGTGTCCAACCTTCATCTTTAAGGTGGCTTGAACTCTGCCTAGGACACCTTCAGCGATGTGTTAGAACGTCTGTGGAGGAATGGCGGCCCATTCTTCCTCCAGAGCCGAAACCAGAGGAGGTAGCGATGTTGGACGCTTCAGTTTGGAACGAAGTCGACTTTCTGTCTCGTCCTAAAGATGTTCCATTGGATTTTGGTCGGGACCCTGGAGGCCTGTGCATTTCAGGAATTTTACTGTCCACAAACCATTAGTTAACAGATGCTCCTTCACGACAGGGTCCATGGTCATCCTGAAACAATCATCGGCTCTGAACTACTCCTCTACTGTTCTCGATACTCAACGCTGTAAGAATATTCGTATCCTTCCTCATCTGGCGTATTCTTAAATACACTACTGGCCATTAAAATTGCTACACCAAGAAGAAATGCAGATCATAATCGGGTATTCATTGGACAAATATATTATACTAGAACTGACATGTGATTACATTTTCACTCATTTTGGGTGCATAGATCCTGAGAAATCAGTACCCAGAACAACCAACTCTGGCCGTAATAACGGCCTTCATACGCCTGGGCATTGAGTCAAACAGAGCTTGGATGGCGTGTACAGTTACAGCTGCCCATGCAGCTTCAACACGATACCATAGTTCATCAAGAGTACTGACTGGCGTATTGTGACGAGCCAGTTGCTCGGCCACCGTTTACCAGACGTTTTCAATTGGTGGAGATCTGAAGAATGTGCTGGCCAGGGCAGCAGTCGAACATTTTCTGTATCCAGAAAGGCCCGTGCAGGACCTGCAACATGCGGTCGTGCATTATCCTGCTGAAATGTAGGGTTTCGCAGGGATCGAATGAAAGGTAGAGCCACGGGTCATAACACATCTGAAATGTAACGTCCACTGTTCAAAGTGCCGTCAATGCGAACAAGAGGTGACCGAGACGTGTAACCAATGGCACACCATACCATCACGCCGGGTGATACGCCATTATGGCGATGACGAATACATGCTTCCAATGTGCATTCACCGCGATGTCGCCAAACACGGATGCGACCATCATGGTAAACAGAACCCGGATTCATCCAAAAAAATGGCGTTTTGCCATTCGTGCACCCAGGTTCGTCGTCGAGTACACCATCGCAGGCGCTCCTGTCTGTGATGCAGCGTCAAGGGTAACCACAGCCATGGTCTCCGAGCTGATAGTCCATGCTGCTGCAAACGTCGTCGAACTGTTCGTGCAGATGGTTGTTGTCTTGCAAACGTCCCCATCTGTTGACTCAGGCATCGAGACGTGGCTGCACGATCCGTTACAGCCATGCGGATAAGATGCCTGTCATCTCGACTGCTAGTGATACGAGGCCATTGGGATCCAGCACGGCGTTCCATATTACCCTCCTGAAACCACCGATTCCATATTCTGCATTCTCGCGGCATTCACGAAACGTAACTCTGTCATCGGATTGCCCCTTCATTTAAAGCGTGCTTCACCCGTTTCCAATCATCCAGCATCCAGAGGTATCGCTGTTTACATCATGTCTACGCAGCTTATCATTGGTAATAGAAATGTGTAGCTTATGATTAACTGCTCGACCACTGTACCCTCTTCGTTTTAACTCCCTGTGCGCTATCATTGTGCTAGCTGGGCTGCTGCTAATACTTTGGAGATCTGTCTGCACTTGGTTTATCGGTAATTGATCGCTCACAATTCCACTTCACAGTCACATCACCAACAATGGACTTGAGCAACTTTAGAGCTGTAGAAAGGCTGTAACATCCCTGAAGGATGTGTTACTCAGGTGACAGCCAGTAAGTAGTCCAACTTGGAAGTCAGTAGGTCTCCTGACCGACTCATTAAGTCATTACTGTTTCTCTATTGAGAACAAAATACCCTCCACCTCCTTTAATGCTGGTTAATGTGCTTTTCATGCCATCTAGTGGTCAGTTTCTGCATTACGTAGGTGTCTGTATACTTTTGATCACATAGAATATATTCACCGATCCGAGTGCGGTATATGGTGCCTGCCCTTAAATATCTGCAGGGTTGCTTGCACAATAATTTCTACAACATCTACAATATGGACTATGAAGCCACTACTTAGTTGTCAGAGATTGTTGCGAATAATGCCTATTTGTACACCACAGTATAATGTTTGAGCCGCTATTGTTACATTTGCAGTAGTGAAATAAATTGTCATACCTTAGACATCGCCTGTCAAAAGTATTATCTTTTCATAAAATAAAGTGGCTGGAATTGGGGGTTACTACATAACCTAATTCTGAGTGACATCAAAAACACCATTATGATTAACGTCAGACATGGTAGTGTATTGTCATAGAACACTCTCGAACTCTCAAAAAACGAAATGTAAATGTCGTGTGACTAGGGCCTCCCGTCGGGTAGACCGTTTGCCGGGTGCAAGTCTTTCGATCTGACGACACTTCGGCGACTTGCGCGTCGATGGGGATGAAACGATGATGATTGGGACAACACAACACCCAGTCCCTGAGGGGAGAAAATCTCCGACCCAGCCAGGAACTGAACCCAGGCCCTTAAGATTGACTTTCAGTCGCACTGACCACTCAGCCACCGGGGGCAGACGATAAACGAAATATAATACCTCATGTATCGAAAGTTGAAATTTGCTAGTAAAAAACCCAAGTTCGTAAACAGTAAATTATAATAAACGAAACGGTAAAAACAGCTTTTCTATCGGATTATGGGTATAAAAGATATTCTCAGATAAATTCTGTGTGTGTGCATCAGAATTAGGGCGGTGCTATCAGGCGCGAATGTCGGGCGTTGGCGTGCCCGACGGCTATGACGTTGTGCATATTTTGGCGAGCTGACCGGCCACCCAGTGCTAGTAAGAGGAGAGGTGAATTTGTGGTACAGCTAAGCACTGCCGGGCCAAGGCTTTAGGGCACACTGCATTAGGTCCGGCGAGGTGACCAGTACTGGCAAGCCCTGGTACAAAAGACGAGCAGCGAAGCCAAGGAACGGGTAAATCCCAAAGCTGGGAATATGGACGGCTGATGCTCACATGGCCTTTGTGCAGGAGGTGGACCACAAATGGCGGGGTGTCAGAGAATCTTCAAGATGGCTGAGTTACAGCTGTTTGAGATTCGACAATAACTCACAGTCGGATAGTTTTGAACATGACTGCTTGCTTCAGTGACCGTTTATAAATTAAAATTGAAGCAAAAGAGCCCTCAGTCACAATTTTTTAGTCTTATTAACCAGGTTTCAACACTTCTAAGAGTGCCTTCATCCGAATTTAGACATTTAAAGTGGTCTATTATATAATTACAAATTTTTGGGAAGAAAAAAAATTGTATATAAAAAAGTGTAAGTACAGACTAACAATACAAGACACAGACAGTACTTACATGTCACGAATAAAATAAATAACAGGCCAGAAGGGCTTTAGTCACAAAATAGTTAAAAGGAATGTGTGAAGGCGAGCCTCTGAGGGTTGCTCATACCTGTGCAGCCACAGGTTGCAACGGACTGAGGCGTCCGCGTTAACAAGCGCGGCGGGTGAACATGACATTACAGCGAGAGCGCCATCTAGTAGCCGCAGGTACTACTTGGCTACTTAACATTCAAACGTAGACAGTCGAAAACTATAATTAATATTGTTCAGTACATAATGTAATGGGCAATATTTTGTTTAACAGTGACAGATAAAATAACATTTCGTCTACATCAGGTCTTAGAAGCACAGTTTGAAGCATAAAAACGTCATAGAAAATACAGAAACGGCTGAATGACACAGACGCGTATGATACTGTCTGGCGACAGGGACTGATCTACAAGCTATTGCAAGTTGTACCAAGTCGAGAAATTGTGGATCTAATATCCAGAATGCTTAGTGAAAGGCAATTTGAAGTGTTTCTAGGCAGCTCTAAAAGGCACGAACGAAAACTAAGTAATGGACTACCACTGGGATCTGTTTTAGCCGCAGCACTATTCAATTTATACATTAGTGATTTACCAACCACAATATCAACTAAATTCATCTATGCTGATGACATCGCACTGGTAGCACAAAGCAGTAATTTTGAAGATGGTGAACGAATTCTTATGGAGGATCTGTAGAAGATGTCAACTTTCCTTAATACCTGGGGATTGGTCCCAGGTGCATCAAAAACTGAAGTCTCTTGTTTCCATCTAGCGAATCGTGCTGCGAACTAGAAACCAAGAGTTCTGCTGAATGGACAAACGTTGAGGTACAATCCTTTCCCAAAATATGTCGGAATCACTCTAGATAGAACCCTGAGCTACAAAGAGCACATCACCAAGCTTTCTCATAAAGTTTCTGCAAGGAGCAACACACTACATAAGCTCTGTGGTACCACCTGTGGAACCCCTCCTGACTGTCTGCGTTTAACTGGCATCAGTCTTGTGTACTCTGCTGCCGAGTACTGTGCACCTATCTGGTTGGAAAGTGTACATGTGAAGAAGTTAGATACAAAACTTAACGACACAATGCGCTGCATTACTGGTTCCATCAAATCAACCGCACGCCACTGGTTACCTGTACTGAGTCACATCCCTCCACCTAACTTAAGGCGGAAACAAGCTCTACTGAGGGAGGCCAAGAAAACCTCTGCAACACTCTACTACTGCACCAGGAATTCTGTCATCCGCCACAGCAACGATTGCAATCAAGAAGACCAGCAAGTGTTACTGCAGGACAACTCATCGCGGATGGTTTTGATCTAAATGAAAGCTGGAAGCATGAATGGTCAACAAAAACATTTGGAACAAGAGCCCATAACCTTGATCCCACAAAGAAGCCAAAAGATTTTGACCACCCGAGGAACCTTTGGTGCCGCCTCAACAGGTTAAGGTTGGCTCTGAGCACTATGGGACTTAACATCTTAGGTCATATGTCCCCTAGAACTTAGAACTACTTAAACCTAACTAACCTAAGGACATCACACAACAGCCATGCCCGAGGCAGGATTCGAACCTGCGACCGTAGCAGTCCCGCGGTTCCGGACTGCAGCGCCAGAACCGCACGGCCACCGCGGCCGGCAACAGGTTAAGGACTGGACATGGTTGGTGTAGGTACTTCAGGTACAAATGGGGCTGGATCAGTTCACCAATGTGTGAATGTAATCAAGAAGAGCAGACAATTGAACATTTAGTCCAGCGCTGTCCACTTCATTCATACCCTGGAATCCCCGATGACTTGTTCACTATCACACCCAGCTTAATTAACTTGTTGAAAAACACGGACTTTAAGGCTTAATCTTATTTAATATCATATGTATACTGAATAAAATCATTTGCCTTATATCAACTGTATATTGTATAATATCACCATACGATTAAATAAATAGCCTGTAGAAAACGATATAACATGAAATAAAGCCAATAAACCTTTTAATAAATGAAAATTTATGAGATGACTTAGATGGAAATAAACATTTCAGTGAACTGCACGAGGAGACCCGAAATTAAATGTCAAGTAACGGCTTTATACTGTTGAAGAAATTTTTGTTACGCAACTGCAGCTGCTCATTGAGAATGAGGCTATCATTTCGAGAAATATGTTTAAAAGCGTCTAATTCTTCAAAAGAATATCTAGTCTACGCCCTTTCTTCTCGGTGTGCAAGATATCGGAAATAGCTTTAGGCGCGTGACCTGTAGTCAGAAGATGGTCGGCAAAAGACCAATTTTCGGGGCTAGTGCAATTTTTTTTAAAAAAGGTGTTCTTTATATCTGGTTGCAAAGGCATGACATGTTTGTACTATGTAGTAAGAAGAGCAGGTATTGCAGAAAATCTTATAGAGGCCAGAACTTTCTAAAGGGGAACGAATCGAAATTATGAATGAAGTTTTTTTCGAGCTTTTATTTTAGAAAAGGCACCGTTTCAGTTGTATTTGTTGCGCAGAAGTCATTGGATCTGACAGGAGATGGGCCCCAAGAAAAGAATAGAAAAATAATGTTTTGGGTACGATTCAATTATAGAGGTGCCGAGGGTAGAAACTCTTTTAACAGTTTTCTTTCTGAGAATGTCGTCTACTATGCCAGGTTTATACTCGTTATTAACTGCTATCGTTTTGAGTAAACTGATTTCGCAGTTGAACTTTTCTTTCGAAAGTGGAATGGAAGTAGCTCGGTGAATAGCAGAGTGAAAGTAGGCGTTTTTATGAGACTGTGAATGCATAGAAGCCGCAGGAACGGTCTGATCAGAATATGTTTTCTTTACGAAAAATATTGAATAAGATTTTATTTTCTTCTACTGTAAGCGTCAAGTCAAGAAAGTTTAATTGGCAGGCCTCGTTTTCAAGTTCGATGGTGAAAGATATTTTCTCATGAAGTTTAAACTGAGACCGAAGGGGCTGAGGTTTCATGTTAATATGAATTTTCTTCTGAAAAGGTTTAATTAGATATTTTGCGTTATTGATAGCTGACCTGATTTCTTTTTGTAATTCAGGAGTGGGATCCTCATGCTGTTCCGAAACATTATTTTCACTAAAAAAATCTAAAGTTTTGGATATATATTCAGAATAGTAAGTAATAACTAAAGAGCAACCTTTATCAGACTTAGTTATTAGAGCAAATGCTTCTTTAAGTTTATTATTAATGGAATTAACCGATTTTCTATCGTTATGCATAACGTTATAAAGAGTGGCTGAATTTTTGCTATGAATGTTAGCTACATCATAAGCAATGCATTATCTGTTTTTTACAATCAAGACCAATTTTTAGATCGACAAGCATTTTTTCAATTACATTTTTGTCAGACAAGTTGGGCATGACATTGTACTTCAGCCCTTTTTCCAGCAAGACGGTTTCATTCTGTGTAAAAGAAATGTTAGTTTTATTTAGAAATCTTTTACAAAACAAATGATTGATTTTTTAAAGTGCTTTGCTGGAATTTTTCACCAGGAAACAGACAAAAAAGCTTACTAAGTTTCTTTTCATGCTTACACATTATGCCTTGTTTACAAATGTGTTTTTTTCTGGTCTGTATACCTTCATAATGGAAAAGGTCAGGGTTGCAAGTATATTTGCTGACCAGTAAATTACGCTGGTTAAAGACAGTCTCGTTGGCACACACTAGCCGCAAGAGGGGAAGGAATAGTACAACAAATTATGTATGAGCCCATTTTCGTCATAAAAGTTTGTTTAAGGTGAGCTGTCGTATACCATTGCTTGGAGAGCACTTGATTGTTCATCAACAACTGTCATAACGTGTTTGGTCAAATAGCCGTCGCCATATTCTGTCATAAAAATGAAAGGGAATTTAAAATCTTGACATTGTTTGGGAGTGCCTTAAGAGAGGAATCGCAGATCACAACACATAAGAAAGCAAAAGCAGACATTTCTCTGCAGTGTCCACCGGAAATATTGGTAGACGGCTGTACTTATTACTATATTCCTATATTCTTGAAGTTTTGTTATTAGGCTTTCAAGCTTCTGCCAGTCAAACAAAACTTTGTAGTGCTTAATAAAAAAGAAAAAGAGAAGATAAGAAAAGGTTGAAAATGTGGGAGGAAATGGTGAATGTAAAGGGGGTTTCAAAATCGTTAATGACCGTGACAAAAGGAAAAGAATGAAATGCAAATCGGACTTCGTATTACAGAAAAGCTATCAGACTTCGTGATTCGGAAAAGCTATTGTTGGGGTGGTCCTTGTGGCGTTTCTGAGCAAACGTCAAACCAATTTCCACTAAAAAAAATTATTTGAAAGAGAACAGATATTAAAAAAATGTGATTAACAGGGGAAATGGCGTAGATAAGAGTACATTCATTACCATGTTAATATGTCTTCTCTCTTGCGGTGTTCAGGTCTTGTTCTCCAACAATCTCCTGCTTCATTTCTGCATGAAAAAGTCGTAGCTGCTCCAAAATCTTGCAGTAAATTTCATCGTCCACGAATTACTAATGTCTACGAATGAATACCATCTTGATATTGAATGCAGTGTATTTTTCGGCTGCTTCCATCCTCCAAATTTCATACAAGCTTCCACAATACTATATGTCTGCACATCAATAAGTTTTTACGTCTGAATCATACCAAGACTAGCGAATAAGTGAAGTTAAGCTTTCGCCCTCAAGAGACAATAGCGGGTAGAAAACAAAAAGAGTTACAATTTTTGTACCTTCATTTTCTTATAAATATTTTCTCTGCCGTCGAGCGCTCATACAGCTGCGACGGTATAATTTATATCTGAGGGAACGAGCGTAGCGCGGCGAAATTCAAATTCCCGCTACAACTCGAAACCTTTTATTGATACCAATACCCTCCGCCATGCGCTGTATAGCAGACTTGAGAGTATATGCGCAGCCGGACATTAAAATTTCTTTCTTCCTTATTCCCGTTAGAGGATACGATGGCGTAATTTTCTCACCTTTGTGGGGCGAAAGGCTGATGACCATATTCGTACAGAAACTCACAGGGGACAGTTCTTTCCTGATGGAGGTAACATAAAATTCATGAGTGTCGAAAGCATTCCCTGTCAACGGCTCATAAAGATCAGGAACTGAAAGGAAATTGGCGTGAAATATCTTTCTTCCTCTTCTTCCTCTTCTTCTTCTTCTTCTTCAAGACCACCGCGCATGTCATCTGCAGCCAGCAGCTGGTATCTTCACATTCACACGACGAAGCAGGAGTCCCCACCGACGCGGCCGTAGACCGACACCTGGTTGTTACGGGCCTGTGGTCGCCGGCTGTAAATCTGCTGAATTGCCGGGCTTGCGTCATCCGGTGACGGACGTTTTTCTCTTCTCACGAAACATGTTAATGAGCGATGGACTGCCTTTACAGCAGCACATAAAGCAGTTCCTTAAGTGGCCACATTTAAGAGCCCTTAATCGGCCCCAGACTTGAGACACAGCAGTGGTTGTCCAAAATTTATACTGCCGCGCACTCTTTGAATTGCTGCGGCTCATGATGCAATGCGGTCGCTTCTTACTTTCGGTATTTTATTTTTTATGTTTTTTGCGAAAGAATGCTGTGCTCCAAAGCGGGTGCGAAGACCACATCAGTATCCCGTTGCAACCGTAATACTCGGCGGTATAATTTGGAGTGTTTGAGTTTTGCATCGCTATAGTTATTTCAAATGTCGGTCATTTGCTTCATCAGTTTCAGATTAATGTAGCTACTCTTTCACCACTGATTTCTGTATTTAAACTGCGAAAGTCGATATGTTCTGTATAGCGATGAGGACGAGGTACCTGGTGCATTCGCTCACGTATACATAGCGCGAAGGAGATTTCCAAATGTGTCGCTCTGTAGTTACCTAGCAATCGAGTGGTCAATGCGACAGACTGTCAATCCTAAGGCCGGTATTACACTATCAAATTTCTTTGTCAAAGATTTCATCAAAGATGTGTTCAAATATTCCGTCAAATATATTCGACAAAGATCTTTGACGTAGGGCTAGAAGGGGTATTACACTGTCATCATATTTTTCGTCCAAGTTCAAGATGGCTGACAACAACAACTTGTTATTAACCGCAGCAGTTGCATGTACCACAATTGCAACATGCGGAAGAGAAACGGGAAAAAAAAAGGAAACATTCCTGGGTGAAGCCGTGGGTTTTACGACGACACGATAAAAGCATTCAACAAAACTTGTTACGTGAGCTTATAGTGGAGGACGTAAAGTCGTATATCAATTACTTAAGAGTGCTCAATGAAGTGTATCATCACATCATAAAGCACAATATTCACTTAAGAACTGCTACATCTGCAGAAGACAGGCTCACTGTAACACTCCGATCCCTTGCTACAGGAGAGCCTCATCAGCTTCAGACATCTCTATTACTTTTGTAGTTGTCGGCACACACCAATTGTATTTACCGGCAATGTTTATAAAAACACTACAGACGACAGAATGCTGCAGCGATGCTAGTGCTCCATGTGGTAACATGTCGCATTGCAGTGAACAGAAGACAAGCGACTTCTTTGATCAAATCTACAGCGAGGCCCTAGAGTTGATGAAATATTGGACGACATTTGACAAAGTTCCCTATTACACCATCAAATATCTTTGACAAAGATATTGGACAAAGATATTTGACAAAGAAATTTGATAGTGTAATACCGGCCTAAGGACCCGGGTTCGATTCCCGGCTGGGTCGGAGATTTTCTCCGCTCAGGGACTGGGTATTGTGTTGCCCTAATCATCATCATTTCATAGCCATCGACGCGCAAGTCACCGAAGTGGCATCAAATCGGAAGACTTACATCTGGCGAACAGTCTACCCGACGGGAAGCCCAAGTCACACGACATTTACATTTACCCAACAATCAACAGTAATTGTTTACGTCACACCACCTTCAGACACACGTCACTGCGCTACAAATTTTAATTTCTAACACTGAATATGTTTCGGACAAAAATCCATCTCATAAATAGGTGCAGGTAAAATACCAATGGCAGAGAACTTACATAATACAATAAATGAAAGAGAACCTACATCAACTTGATGGTCTTTTAACCAGCCCGCGCTCTCCGGTATGCTGATGAGACGTGTGTATTCTGTACTTCACTGAATAACTATAACTGTTGCAATGCCAGCAACAGTTTATTTGTTTTCGAGCAACTGAGCATGCCGCACAACAACGATCAGAAACAAATCCTGTATTCAAGCAAGCTAATGTAGTGTAGTTTGCGAAAGTTTTAATTCATTACGTAATTGTAATTAATATGCTTATGTCTGTGCAAATATTAGGAATTTTTATCTGTTTAGTTGAAAATGGCATTATGTAACATTTACCTATAGGTGTTTACCCTGTAACAATAAATGCACACGTGGAAGCACAAATGAAAACGCCTTGATAAAAACGTCAGTGAAAGTTCATTGCTCATGTATTGCTTTACAGTCAGTGAAAACCGATACAGATTAGGCACTGGTGACACGTAACACGGTATGTGCTGAGCAGCGTCACTCACAATTACGTTGGTCTTTAGGTTTTGAGGAGCAATATCAACGATTAACTATTATTCCAAGCCAGATTTTACAGTTAAGCTCAGTAAGACTGTACAAATAGCAGCAATCACAACAGACAACGCCGAAATACACTGAGCGCCAAAGAAACTTGTATAGCCATGCGTTTTCAAATACAGCGACATGTAAACAGCCAGAATATAGCGCTGCGGTCGGCAACAGCTATATAAGACAAGTGTGTAGCGCCGTAGTTAGATCGGTTACTGCTGCCACAGTGGCAAGTTCTCAAGATTAGTGAGTTTGAACGTGGTGTTATAATCGGCGCACGAACGATGGGACACAGCAACCCCAATGTAGCGCTGAAGTGGGGATTTTCCAGTACGACCATTTCACGAGTGTACCGTGAATATACTGACCATAATCTTAGAAGAAAGATTAAGGAAAGGCAAACCTACGTTTCTAGCATTTGTAGACTTAGAGAAAGCTTTTGACAATGTTGATTGGAATACTCTCTTTCAAATTATGAAGGTGGCTGGGGTAAAATACAGAGAGCGAAAGGCTATTTATAATTTGTACAGAAAGTAGAAGGCAGTTACAAGAGTCGAGGGACATGAAAGGGAAGCAATGGTTGGAAGGGAGTGAGACAGGGTTGTAGCCTATCCCCGAAGTTATTCAAACTGTATATTGAGCAAGCAATAAAGGAAACAAAAGAAAAGTTCGGAGTAGGTATTAAAATCCATGGAGAAGAAATAAAAACTTTGAGGTTCGCCGATGACATTGTAATTCTGTCAGAGACAGCAAAGGACTTGGAAGAGCAGTTGAACGGAATGGACAGTGTCTTGAAAGGAGGGTATAAGATGAACATCAACAAAAGCAAAACGAGGATAAAGGAATGTAGTCGAATTAAGTTGGGTGATGCTGGGGGAATTAGATTAGGAAATGAGGCACTTAAATTAGTAAAGGAGTTTTGCTATTTGGGGAGCAAAATAACTGATGATGGTCGAAGTAGAGAGGTAAAATGTAGACTGGCAATGGCAAGGAAAGCGTTTCTGAAGAAGAAAAATTTGTTAACATCGAGTATAGATTTAAATGTCAGGAAGTCGTTTCTGAAAGTATTTGTATGGAGTGTAGCCATGTCTGGAAGTAAAACGTGGACGACAAATAGCTTAGACAAGAAGAGAATAGAAGCTTTTGAAATGTGGTGCTACAGAAGAATGCTGAAGATTAAATGGGAAGATCACATAAGTAATGAGGAGGTATTGAATAGAATTGGGGAGAAGAGGAGCTTGTGGCACAACGTGACTAGAAGAAGGGACCGGTTGGTAGGACATGTTCTGAAACGTCGAGGGATCACCAATTTAGTATTGGAGGGCAGCGTGGAGGGTAAAAATCGTAGAGGGAGACCAAGAGATGAATACACTAAGCAGATTCAGAAGGATGTAGGCTACAGTAGGTACTGGGAGATGAAGAAGCTTGCACAGGATAGAGTAGCATGGAGAGCTGCATCAAACCAGTCTCAGGACTGAAGACCACAACAACAAACAACCGTGAATATCATAAATCCGATAAAACATCATATCTCCAACATCACTGCAGCCGGAAAAAGGTCCTGCAAGAACGGAACCAACGACGACTGAAGAGAACCGTTCAACGTGACAGAAGTGCAACACGTCTGAAAATTGCTGCCGATTTCAATCCTGGGCCATCAACAAGTGTCAGCGTGCGAACCATTCAACGAAACATCATCGATACGGGCTTTCGGAGCCGAAGGCCCACTCGTGTACCCTTGACGACTGCATGACACAAAGCTTTACACATCGCATGGGCCCGTCAGCACCGACATTGGAGCGTTGATGACTGGAAATATGTTGCCTCGTCGGACGAGTATCGTTTCAAATAGTATCGAGCGGGTGGACGTGTACGTGTATGGAGTCAACCTCATGAATCCATGGACTCTATATGTCAGCAGGAAACTCTTCAAGCTCTTGAAGCCTCTGTAATTGTGTGGGGCGTGTGCAGCTGGAGTGGTATGGGACCCCTGATACGACCAGATACGACTCTGACAGGTGCCACATACGTAAGCATCCTGTCTGATCACATGCATCGATTCATGTCCATTGTGCATTACGACGGACTTGGGAAATCCAACATGATGCGACTCATCATACGTCTAGAATTTCTACAGAATGGCTCCAGGAACACTCTTTTGAGCTTAAACACTTACGCTGGCCGCCAAACTCCCAAGACATGAATATTATTGAGCGTATCTGGGATGCCTTGCAACGTGCTGTTCAGAAGAGATCTCCACCCCCTCGTACTCTTACGGATTTATGGAAAGCCGTGCAGGATTCATGGTGTCAGTTCCCTCCAGCACTACTTCAGACATTGGTCGCGTCCCTGCCACTTCGTGTTGCGGCACTTCTGCGTGCTCTCGGGGCCCTTACACGATATTAGGTAGGTGTACCAGTTCCTTTGGCTCTTAAGTGTAATTTGGGCCAAATTTACGTAATACGTAAAATATACGCAACAGTTTCATTTTAATTTCGCTACACGGTTCCAATATTTTGAAGTTAATCGCAATATCCATTAAATTTCTTTCTCAAACAATTATAGAATACATTTTTCATATTACAATGAATAATGGACTTCAGTTAATTGCCGCTGCGTCTATTTCAATGGATTAGCCAAATTTCAGCTTTAACGGCAAGGGCATTTATGTTATTTTAAGTCAAATAACGTATCTTTTAACAATGTTTCTCTTGGTATAATGGCAGGAAAGGATCCTTCTGATGGTTGATGGCTTGGGTAAATCATTGCCAGTAAAGGCTATTTACAATTTACCAGGGACCACTATAATGTTCGAAAATATTAAGCCTACGATGCTGGCAAGTCTTTCAAAATACTACACTGCTAAAAGACACAGTACTGCTTTGTGATGAGTTGTTGGTGGTGCCGCGTATTACATCCTGTGTCAACAATAATTGGCAACAGGATCTTACCTTAGTAACGAGCAAATTGTGAGAATTGGCATGCTACTCTCTCACTTTAACAACATTGTAAGTCGGATTAACATTCATATTTCAAGGCATGGTCTCGGTGTTCTCCGATACTACGTTTTTCTACATGAGGAAATTGTGGGCAGAATGTTTTTGTAACTGCATGTGTAGCCTGTAGAGACCTTGTATCAAGGAGGCCATAACGGAGGCGACCAAGAACAGGAGGTTAAACGAATTGGGGTCCATAAATACTGAGCGCAGCGACCTAGCCAAGAGAATGATTCTGGGAAACAGTGTTCTGTAGTTCTTACCCGCAGAGGGACTTCTGGCCAAATCACTCTCCTCCTTCCACTTAAGGTTGGGCAGAAGCGCGCTGGTTTGCAAAACATATTACTTGGGCCAAGAACCAGTCCAGATGGCTGAGAAATGGCGGAGAAAGTAATTTAAGAGAGACTGCTGTAAACTGAGCGTTTGTGCTATTGATAGGAAGGTCATAAAACAACGCGTATTCTCATGTTAGAAGCTGAGACGGCACGGACAGGGGAGCTGGCATGCATGTCTAGTGGAAGCAGGGCTGTAACACCCCCGCCTCCCACCTGACGCCAGGAATTCATCAGGTTGTTTTAGTGACTGGATGAAACATATTTTTCGGGCGGACGACTGTCTGGAAAAGTTAACAGCCTTCTTTCAGGAACCGGAAATGGTCTGCCCAGAAAGATTAGATCACTCCATAAATGAGGGACTGTGGTCAGGTTTAGGTAGACGATTTTTGCCAAAACGTGACCATGCTTACCATGAGAGCGACGCCTCTCTAGACTAAAATCGTCTTTTTGCAGCCAAGAGAGATTTGGAGTCGCTGATTGGCTCATCTCATGATGCGCAAAGTAGAGTCCTGCTTGCCCATTGTGGTAACCCCTGTGCTGTGTCTGGATTGGGTACCAGGCCAACACAACAGTCAAGAGGGGAGATTTAATGAGTATAGTTCTAGAGGTTTGTGCAACTTGAAGGCGGTTTCGTTTTGCTAATTCGGCTGCTGTTCCGAAACGTGGTGAATATTGATAGGGTTCTTCGAGGGACTTTGTCTTCTGTCCTCCCATGGTGGAGAACTTCAGGGTCTGTATCTTGTGGTGGACTAAGAGCCTTTGGCAGTTTCCAACTGTACCGACAGGGAAACTGCTCATCATCTCGCACATAATCGTGTGTCACGAGGGAGAAGTTATTGGTCGCGAGTTGGTCGTCTGACGTTTGACAATTCCAGTATGCACCGTCATGCCTGGGAGTCAAGTTGGTTTGGTGAGACCAGCGAACGGGTGCATCTCACACTGAAATCTGGCGGCATTTCTGGGCTATGACAGGGAAGTTTCTCGTGTTCTGTTAATCAGAGCACCAGATCGAAAAGTTTGCATAATTTCGTGGAAAGAGATATAAACGGATTGAGTGCTAAATAGGAGGAACAAAGTTAGAACAGGTGGACGGTTTCAAGTACTTAGGATGCATATTCTCATAGGATGGCAACATAGTGAAAGAACTGGAAGCGAGGTGTAGCAAAGCTAATGCAATGAGCGCTCAGCTACGATCTACTCTCTTCTGCAAGAAGGAAGTCAGTACCAAGACTAAGTATTCTGTGCACTGTTCAATCTTTCGACCAACTTTGTTGTATGGGAGCGTAAGCTGGGTGGATTCAGGTTACCTTATGAATAAGGTTGAGGTTACGGATATGAAAGCAGCTAGGATGATTGCAGGTATTAGTAGATGGGAACAATGGCAGGAGGGTGTCCACAATGAGGAAATCAAAGAAAAACTGGGAATGAACTGTATAGATGTAGCAGTCAGGGCGAACAGGCTTAGATGGTGGGGTCATGTTACACGCATGGGAGAAGCAAGGTTACCCAAGAGACTCTTGGGTTCAGCAGTAGAGGGTAGGAGGAGTCGGGATAGACCAAGGAGAAGATACCTGTATTCGGTTAAGAATGATTTTGAAGTAATAGGCTTAACATCAGAAGAGGCATCAATGTTAGCACTGAATAGGGGATCATGGAGGAATTTTATAAGGGGGACTATGCTCCAGACTGAACGCTGAAAGGCATAATCAGTCTTAAATGATGATGATGATGATGAATTTCGTGGACGCGTCAGGACATTACAGCTGCGGCAGAAACAGCTCCTCGACCGCAACGCGCCGTTTTCTGCTGCCGCCTCAGTCAAGGAGAAAGGGTAACGCCCTGCTGCAGCGACGTAGGGTTGTTAAATGATATTCATGGCTCCGTGTTCTCAGGTGAACCATAGTTTGTGGTATAGTTATTCGTAGTTGATTCCATTTGAACAGAATTGGACCTCATAATGGGTTCATGTAAACAAAGACAGACTGCATTGTAAAATGGATTAATTCAGGGGAGAATTTGTATAGTTTTCACCCCATTGCGTGCTTTGCCTGCCGAATACCATACCTTAAATGATTTGTGTTTGTCATTATTGTGTGTAAGATTTATCAGCTGGCTCTCCAGAAAGTTTTAATTACTAAAGGTTCAATAAAACTTGTCACTATTTTCTAAAGTAAAATACGCCACTGTTGTCATTCATACTCCCTCACTCTTTTTATTTTATAGTGGTGATACGTGAGGACACCAGCACTTTAAGTTTCAATATTATTAAATTAGATAATTTGATTATTAATTTGACTTCTGAAAGTGATTATATCCATAGCACAACTAAAGTGCCAAGGGTAAATTCACTGCTTCTCATGTAAGTAATACATGTCTTGAAAGTTATTCACAAGATAATATTCTTCTTAATGTAAAGATAATAACATATAGCTTCACTTAGAAATATATATATTTATGATTAAAGCAACCGACGTGTTGCAGTTCGCGTCCCTTGACCAGGATCTCGAATCGTGGCACCTTTGTGAGGTAGTTAGTGCGTTATCTTGCGGAACAGATGTCTTTTTTTCCGAAGTGAGACTATGGTACACTGAGAACATTTAGACTTGGGTTCGGGGCTTTTCTTGATATCTCAGCAATGTGTAGTATTTAATTTCAGCGCATGTATTGTTTGTCTCTTTTTTTTTTGTCTTGTCAATGACTTCCGTGTCACTTGCTGTCTGATGTCGCGTCGTTGCTAAAAGCTTTGTGCAAGCTTTTGTGGAAGGAATTCGACTATGGGGATGTGTAAGATACTTTACAGTAGGTTTTGTTTCAAGAGCTTAGGCATAAATTTGTACATTATTTAAAAGAAAATCAGGCTAGAGTTGTGGCACGTGCTGCGTTAAAGTCGGAAAACGGAAGTAGCAATTGATTTGAACGCTTACGAGGAGCAAAGATCGTGTGTATAGTAAGAAAGGCTGCGGACTATCGTCGTCCATAGTGGAACACGGGTCAGCCATTGACGCAGACCAAGACAGAACGGTGGAAGGAGTACATTTAAATCAGTCTCCAAACAGGTTGCGATTGTCAAATGCAGAATACTCAAATGATGAGGGTTCAGTTCACTCAGAAAATGAAAGTGAACATGATGCCGAGGCAGCAGGTCATGTAGGTTCTGTAAGTACGAAAAGAGCTACAGTCAGGGAAAGTAACAGTCCGACTTCGCAGATAAGGCGCCCAGAGCAGTTTAGTCGTGTGCGTCTAGTCCGGGGTTCGTTGCTGGACGTGCGCAGTTAGACTCGATCATTCAGTTTATCAAGAGGCAGAGAACAGACAACAGGAAAGGGAAGAAAAGAGACGGCAGGAAGAAGACCAAAGACAGGAGATCTTCATTAATGAAATTAGGGAGATTCAGAAGCGACAAGACAAGGAGGAAGAGTGACTGGACGATGTAATGAAAGAAAGTAGGGAGAGTCAAAGGAGGGCTGATGAGTTTGTTGGAAACGTATATCAGGTCAGGATTGAAGTTAAGGATGTAAAGGTCTAAGACCTTAGGAAAAAGCCAAATGTGACGCGAGAAGTAGCGGTTGAGTCCAAACATGAGGCTAGAACAACCACATTAGT
Organism: Schistocerca piceifrons; assembly: GCF_021461385.2. NCBI lineage: Eukaryota > Metazoa > Arthropoda > Insecta > Orthoptera > Acrididae > Schistocerca > Schistocerca piceifrons. Next base: position 92,462,471 of record NC_060143.1, on the reverse strand, counting down.
AGCACGAGACGCGCAAAAAAATGCCCAAATTCACGAGATCAGGCAGTGTCGGCAAAGGTCGACGTGAGCGCAACGAAGAAGGATACTTCTGCTCTCAAAAAGCAGATACAGAGTGCAGCTGAAAAGACAAAAGAAGAAATGTTAGAAATCAAAAATGACTACCCAGCAGAATGAACTGGCAGATGAGATGAGACAAATGTGAGAACACGTCGCTTGTGTAGAAATTCAGTCTGAAGCAACAGCACAACGCCGTGAATTTTTTGGTCACCAGGAATGTCAAAAAGAAAATTTTGCAATTCAACTAGAAGCCTCATCCCCGGCACAGGCGGATGCAAAGCAGGAACGCTCCCTTACCGGAGTACGGTGCTAGGCAAATCACGTACGTGTAGCACACACAGTACCGAGCCGGACCGCAATTGCGTGCGAATCGTACGGAAACGCTACTACCTGTCTCTTATGACAAGAGATGAGGCTACAACAGCATTCGTGGATCGGTCAACCATAAAATCTTGGGCGTACGCGCGCCTGTTGAAGAAAGTCCAGTGGCGCGAAATGATGAATGTTTCGAAATAAAACATTTTCTCTCAATTCAGAATTTTCACGTTTACAAAGACAACTATAATTCATCACATTCCAAGTCATGGATTGCTCAGTATGATAGAGTACTACCCGAGTCATGGCCACTAGTATACAAATTGGAATTCGGCTGTGGATACCTGGAAGGCTTAATAGCAGAGCACATGCGTAGCGTTGCAGCAAACTGCTGCAGCTGTGGCGAATTCCGCAGGACACCCAAGAAAGGATTAAACAGAAGACTATGTCAGGGAAGAATTACGAAGCATTGGGGTGCCGCAGTCCGGTAAAGATTATCGAGACGCTTGTCAAAAACCATTACCTGGACCAGCCGTATAGTGATAAGGAGATAATGCGCCACTGCTACATGAAACTGCCATTGAGGTACCCAGAACTCATCATTGGTAAATGTAATGCGCCCTAAGAGAGTCACACTTTGTCAAGCACGCATAAATGCGATGGACCGAAGGACACATAATGAACGACATTCGCAATGACGCCTAAAACAAACAGAACAAGGGTGACAAGAAACGAATACCAAAGCGAATGATTTAATAATAAGCCTCGGTCAAATGATAGAAGCAGAAGGGGGATGTATGGCGCTAACTTAAAAAAAAATGGCAACAGGAGCGAAAAGCAAAATTCTAGCTAGTTCATGCAGCCAGTCTGGAACTCAGGGCAAACGTGGAATAATGGAGGGATTGGTAGGCGAAGTCCGCAATGATCACCAGAATGACGTATTGGAAATCAGACCACCTTACCCCTCAAACACAAACCGCAGCAGAAGTCCGCCGTGGACATGACAGACGGACGCTGCGGCCTCAGTTAAAAATCTCACGTAATACCGGTATGGGCAACATTAACTTATTGGCGTATGAGGGAATAGGTATATTATTACGTTAATGTTAGGAATCATTCGTTTCAAATACACTTATATAGTCATATTTTACTATAAAAATACAGCGACCAGCCACTTTTTTTTAATGCGTTTTACTTATGCCAATATGCTTTTCGGGTTTGCACCCATCTTCAGCTGGCAAATTACATGTATCTTCAGTTTTTACAGTGGTAAAATATCGACAGCAGTTTGGATGCTGCAGCTGGCCTGTGCAAAGGCAACAACTCCAATCATTTACTTCAATTTCGCGAGTTTAAAGTTACGCACTATCTGTTATTCATTTTACTTACATTCTTCTCTCTTTGTTTTTTTCTTGGCCTTTCGTCTTTTTTTGTAACAGCACAAACACTTTTTGTCACGTATTTTACACAGACACACTGCGTTATCCACCATGTTGTCGCCTGACAGTTTTGTTTACATTTAAGCAGTTTATCTATGGACAGAGTTATATTTTACGAAAGTTTTGAGGTTCTAGCTAAGCTACTGTTTACTAAACATTGACTTGGGTGATAGAAGTATTCTAAGTACGATGTATACTAAGTTTCTTTTGGTTACTTAGGCACTATAGAAGATAATAAACTAACATAACACATTTATACAAAGCTGTAATTCATACATTTACAAATAACAAAGATAGAATTAAGATTTTTATGTTGTATATTATTAAATACATTTTTTGGGTTTTTATTAGATTATGTTAATTCTTGATTGTGCTTAGTAAGTGGTTTGATAAGTAGAGTGTGGAAGTTTTTCAGAAATATTCGGTTTGGTAGCTCTGTTTGGTCGTTAAGTATGTCAGAAGGGGATGCATGTTTATGTGAATAAATTCCGATTTCTTCTAGGAGGTTCATTCTCTTTCCATTGTTGGCTAGGTGGAGAACTTGTAGATTATGGGATATGTCTGTTACTTGATGTTCTTCTTCTGCTACATGTTGGGCAAATGTCGATTTATTTAAGTTTTTTAAACGAAGAGCATCCATGTGTTCTGGAAAGCGTATGTTGAAGTTTCTACCTGTTTGGCCTATGTATGTTTTTGGACATGAGTTGCAGTTAAGTTTGTATATTCCTGATTGATTGTACGGTTTGGTATTATTTTTAATATTATGGATAGCTTTGTCCTCTATTTTGTTATTTGTATAGTAGCTGATTCTGATATCTGTTCCTCGGAACAGGTTTGCTATTTTATATGACGGTTTTCCTACAAATGGCAAGCTTACATATTTTTCTTTTGGCTTTGTTGTGGTATTCTTTAATGCTGTTTTGTTATTATATTTGGTTACGTGGGGATTTATATTAGAGTTCCGTTAATCTATTAATTTTGGATTGTAATCATTGTAGCAGTCAAAGCAAAGCAGCGAAAATGGCTAAAGAAAGAAGTGAAATTATATGGCTCCAATCTGAAATCCAAAACCAACACAGAAAGAAGCATTTTTTAAACCATCAATTATATAGATTACATTTAGAGCTATGTAAACAACTTACTCCCACACAATTCAACCATTCATTAGATTTTGTCAGTATAATAGCTATGAAAGAACAGCATAAGGTCAGATGTAGGCATAACAATAAGTTGAAAAAACTTTTGTCACTAATTCCGAAGGTGAATGACAATGTATTTCCACTAAGCATAAATTCTCCAAACATCTAGTAAATTCAACTAACATCAATTTCAGTGATAAAGAAGTAAGTTTGCTGAATAAAGGGCTCCAACGTAATATCACCCCATCTCTGACTGAAAATAACATTAAAGAATTAATAGTAGGCACCAAAATAGCCTGTGATACTGCAAAACTAACTCAGAATGATCAGATTGCCATAGCCCACAAAGTTAACAATTTTATCACCAAACAAATAGAGAAAGTAAATAATAATAATAGTGTAAAGCACCATGACAGTACAATACTTAGAAGTGTTAACAAGAAACTAAATGACAATAAAGCTTTAGAAGTAAAAGCAGATAAAAGCAATGCTATTGTTGTAATGTATGAAAGTGAATATGTAAACAAAACCATTGAATTTTTCAGTAACAATAATATAGTAGAAATTCAGTCTGATCCCACTCTTAAGTTACAGAATAAACTTAAAAATATGATGAAAAAAAGTGATTTCCTCTTAAATGCAAGGCCAGCCAGAGTGGCCGAGTGGTTCTAGGCGCTACAGTCTGGAACCGCGCAACCGCTACAGTCGCAGGGTCGAATCCTGCCTGGGGCATGGATGTGTGTGATGTCCTTAGGTTAGTTAGGTTTAAGTAGTTCTAAGTTCTAGGGGACTGATGACCATAGCAGTTAAGTCCCATAGTGCTCAGAGCCATTTGAACAATTTTTTTCTTAAATGCGAAAGATATACATGAATGCACTGTTATGAACCCTTATGCACCACGCCTACGAACACAACCTAAGACCAATAAAGCCAGCTGTCCCATACATCCAATTGTTAATTCTCGGAGCAGCCCAACTTATAAAATCAGCAAGAAACTGAATGAGATCCTTAGCAACACATTCAAATTCGAAGAGACATACTCAGTAAAGAACAGTTATGCACTTATTAATTTTCTATAGGAAATTCAAATTCCTGATACTGCTAGGTTTGCGTCACTTGACATCACAAACCGCTGCACAAACATACCGGTCAAAGAAACAATAGAAATAATTAAAAACAATTTACTTAAACTTAAAAATTTGGCATTACCAGAAATATATGAATTCATTGATCTATTAACAGTAGTACTATCACACAATTACTTTTCTTTTAGTAACAAAATGTACCAGCAGAAAGTGGGCCTTGCCAGTTTGCTTCCTGATATTTTCAGCAATAACTTAGAATGTAAATTTTTTAAAGAAAACCCCAGATAGTAAACAAGACAGTTTATTACAAAAGGTATGTTGATGATATAATAATCTTATTTTATGGCACAGCAGAACAAATTGATAACCTTGCAAAAGAAATGAATAAAATGCATCAGAACATCATCTTCACTGTAGAACACCAAACAGAAGCAGGTTTAAATTTACTGGATCTCTGCATAAGTAGCTCCAACAACAAACACAAATTTCAAGTATACAGGAAACCAACATACACAGATAATACAATTAATAAATCATCCTGCCACCCGGATAAACATAAGATGGCTTCATACATAACAATGCTAAACAGAATCCACAAAATACCACTAGAACCAGCTGATTAAATAGAGGAACTAAACGCTATCAAAGCAGTTGCTTACAATAATGGTTATAATCCAAAATTAATAGATGAACTAAACGCTAAGATAAATCCCCACATAACCAAATACAATAACAAAACAGCATTAAAGAATACCACAACAACGCCAAAAGAAAAATATGTAAGCTTGCCATTTGTAGGAAAACTGTCATATAAAATAGCAAACCTGTTCCCAGGAACAGATATCAGAATCAGCTACTATACAAATAACAAAATAGAGGACAAAGCTATCCATAACATTAAAAATAATACCAAACCGCACAATCAATCAGGAATATACAAACTTAACTGCAACTCATGTCCAAAAACATACATAGGCCAAACAGGTAGAAACTTCAACATACGCTTTCCAGAACACATGGATGCTCTTCGTTTAAAAAACTTAAGTAAATCCACATTTGACCAACATGTAGCAGAAGAAGAACATCAAGTAACAGACATATCCCATAACCTACAAGTTCTCCACCTAGCCAACAATGGAAAGAGAATGAACCTCCTAGAAGAAATCGAAATTTATTCACATAAACATGCATCACCTTCTGACATACTTAACGACCAAACAGAGTTACCAAACCGAATATTTCTGAAAAACTTCCACACCCTACTTATCAAACAACTTATGAAGCACAATCAAGAAATAACATAATCTAATAGCAAACCCAAAAAAAATATTTAATAATATACAACATAAAAATCCTAATTCTATCTTTGTTATTTGTAAATGTATGAATTACAGCTTTGTATAAAAGTGTTATGTTAGTTTATTATCTTCTATAGTGCCTAAGTAACCAAAAAAAAACTTAGTATGCATCGTACTTAGAATACTTCTATCACCCAAGTCAATGTTTAGTAAACAGTAGCTTAGCTAGAACCTCAAAACTTTCGTAAAATATAACTCTGTCCATAGATAAACTGCTTAAATGTAAACAAAACTGTCAGGCGACAACATGGTGGATAACGCAGTGCGTCTGTGTAAAATACGTGACAAAAAGTGTTTGTGCTGCTACAAAAAAGAAGAAAGGCAAAGAAAAAAACAAAGAGAGAAGAATGTAAGTAAAATGAACAACAGATAGTGCGTAACTTTAAACTCGCGAAATTGAAGTAAATGATTGGAGTTGTTGCTTTTGCACAGGCCAGCTGCAGCATCCAAACTGCTGTCGATATTTTACCACTGTAGAAACTGAAGATACATGTAATTTGCCAGCTGAATATGGGTGCAAACCCAAAATGCATGTTGGCATAAATAAAACGCATAAAAAAGTGGCTGGTCGCTGTATTTTTATAGTAAAATATCATTATTCATGGCCACGGAGCTCAACAGTCCACTTTGTAACTTATATGAACATTTAGCGTTTTATTCCTTATTTTCTTGTACTTACACTTTTTGGATGATTTATTATTGTAATTAGTGGTTAAGATCTTCTTGTGTGGCATCTGATCACGTCTGTGTAAAATACGTGACAAAAAGTGTTTGTGCTGCTACAAAAAAGAAGAAAGGCAAAGAAAAAAACAAAGAGAGAAGAAGGTAAGTAAAATGAACAACAGATAGTGCGTAACTTTAAACTCGCGAAATTGAAGTAAATGATTGGAATCGTTGCTTTTGCACAGGCCAGCTGCAGCATCCAAACTGCTGTCGATATTTTACCACTGTAGAAACTGAAGATACATGTAATTTGCCAGCTGAATATGGGTGCAAACCCAAAATGCATGTTGGCATAAATAAAACGCATAAAAAAGTGGCTGGTCGCTGTATTTTTATAGTAAAATATCATTATTCATGGCCACGGAGCTCAACAGTCCACTTTGTTACTTATATGGACATTTAGTGTTTTATTCCTTATTTTCTTGTACTTACACTTTTTGGATGATTTATTATTGTAATTAGTGGTTAAGATCTTCTTGTGTGGCATCTGATCAAATGAGTTAGGCGTTTGTAGTTTTCTGTACAACATTTTCACTTTGCAAAAACAGACATAATGTCTTATGGGATAACAGCAATCAGTGATTTTATAATGTTACTTTAAATCCGTCTTGATTGCAATTTTTTTTTATTATTCATATGACCGGTTTCGGTTCATTCAGAACCATCTTCAGATCTGATATTTAAGTTACAGGCGTAACCCGTCCAATTCAGCAACTTTCACATGCTACGTCACGTGACGTAGCACGTATGAATAATAAAAAATAAAAAAATTTGTAATCAAGACGGATTTAAAGTAACATTTTCACTTTGATACTTTACTGCATATTTGTGACGTACTGGTATCCTCTCATGTTTCGCAGATAGAAAATTATTTTGTGGATAGTAATATGCCGATTTCTCGCCAGAAACCTTTCGGGTTCATAATAAAACTAGTTGATTTAACACATGAACTTTGCAATTAGTAGCTTGTCACGCCACAGCAAAGATATATCTAGGTACAGAGTGAAAACTGCATTTTTGGTTCAGAAATAATAGTCTTGGAGAGACAATTTCTCTTAGAATTCATCTTGGAATGCAGTAATCATTTGGTTTTCTTCCGTTCGTATTGTGTGTACTTATCAGTGGGGCAAGTCCACAGCCTGTTCCACCATTTGCAGCGAGAAGGCGATAGTGGTGCCACAGAAGCTGATTTGCGACCCGATAGTGGATCTCGGCGTCATTTTTATCATGCCACTTATATCGATGGAGGTGTCTTGCGAGATGGGCATGGGCTGTCCGTGGCAGAGGCTTGCTGACGTTCAAGTATGGCTTTTTTTTGCTGTCGTTCGATTATGGATATTGTGAGTGAAGCTATGTGTTCTCGTTGGTGGTTTTCGAGTGGGGTTACGCTTCTGGGAATCAACTACGGTGCGATATTTTTTCGCTGGTTGCACTTTTTCGACTGTGGTTATTGCTTCTGAATTATCGCCACTAGTGCGATGATGTTTGCCTTGTGATATTTCGATTTTGGATCACCAGCGCCAGAAGCGCGTCACCACCGAAATTTTGCATTATGCGGTGTGAGCATGTGGAGAACGAGTCATGGCGGTACGTTTTTAGATGATTAGGAAGGAAATGGCGAATGGCACACATACAAGCGGAAGATAACCACAAATCCTTATGCACTACAAGTTATAAAAACTGGTATTTTATGTCTTTACAGCACCTGTTATTTGATGACATCTGCAGATCGATCTCTGAGAGTTATAGGTCAGCTTTAGAGGGAAAGATGAATTCGTGCCATCTATCCTGACAGCACAGTAAGGAGTGTACAGATGGTATTGAACGGTATTCGACCCAGATTCTATGCCAGATGGTCGCATCAGTATCACCATCCAATAAAGTGACATCAGGAGAAGCATCAAAATCCAGATTAGTGTAAAGTAGAAAGGGTTAGAGGTAGATGGCCTTGGTAATGGGTAAGATATAATTAGACGTATGTGTTGCATGGTGTGAGAGTGCTTGAAGTATGACTGTGCAAGCCGTGTCGGCTTAGCCCATTGGGAAGCATGAGTGCTGTTGGGAAACTAACAAATACTACATACAATGCAGCAGCACGACTTCGTACCTAGGAAATGGTTTATTTCTTTTAGGTAAGCGATTAATTATCAAAGTTTATTAAAATCAAAAGAAATCTCTAAAACATCGCAATTATTTTTAAGGGATCTTAGTAGTAACACTGTTTAAATAAAAGAAAAAAAAATAAGGCATGTTTCAATCCTTTGCATTAATCGCATTGTAAAGTTTCAACTAAAAACAGTTCACTCTTTCCAGAATGAGATTTTCCCTCTGCAGCGGAGTGTGCGTTGATATGAAACTTCCTGGCAGATTAAAACTGTGTGCCGGACCAAGACTCGAACTCGGGACCTTTGCCTTTCGCGGGCAAGTGCTCTACCAACTTCTTTTTTTTTATATCTCATTTTGTTCTATATTGTTCGTTGATTTTGTTCGTGGCGGACGTCCGATGACGCCCGTTCAGGTTGTTCTTTGATCCATTCACTCAGTTTTCTTATTACAGAGGGTAGCTAAACATCAACTGAGCTACCCAAGCACGACTCACGCCCCGTCCTCACAGATTTACTTCTGCCAATACTTCGTCTCCTACCTTCCAAACTTTACAGAAGCTGTACCTTCCAAACTATACAGAAGCTCTCTGGCGAACCTTTTGGAAGGTAGGAGACGAGATCCTGGCAGAAGTAAAACTGTGAGGACGGGGCGTGAATCGTGCTTGGGTAGCTCAGTTGGTAGAGCACTTGCCCGTGAAAGACAAAGGTCCCGAGTTCGAGTCTCGGTCCGACACACAGTTTTAATCTGCCAGGAAGTTTCAGTTCAAATTTTTGTTACGATTTTCTATGTATGTGTTTTTGTAAACATTTATTGTAGAAACACGACACTAAAACATGCACTAAGGATTGTGCATAAGAATTCAGCATTCCGAAGGAGACCTCTGGCTGGCTTTGACTGGGTGCTAGGCAGGTGCGCACGTCGAAGTGCGGATGGTGTGATGTAGCGAAACCCCGCCTGATGGGTGACCAACAACACTTGCAGCTACCAGCTGCCGGCGCGATGTCACCACATGGCTGTTAACCAAGACGGGCAACCAGTTGACATGACAACACCACATGGGCAAACTAGCAGTTTATCAGCTACTGGCGACCCTTTCCCCTCCGCCACCGCCCCTCGAGGTGACACATCATACAGCCGGCTGATGAGAGTACACTGGGCGATAGAGTGCGCAGTGTGCGGACATTTGCCACGCCGGATATTTGCCACGATTTTACCTGCTCCGAAGGGTTGGGTCCCTTGTCTCCTCCTCCTCCTCCTCCTCCTCATCGCTTACTGAACCTTTCCGCTGGTTTACTTAACATAGAACCAGAATCTCTTTGGATTTTCCACCACATTTCTAGAGAGAGTTTAGTTGTGGAAACTATTAAATGCATCTCTCATTGAAATCGGCACCAAATGTCGAACCTCAGTAAAACTTCGCCAACCTGGGAGATTTTGCGTTCATCTAAATTATACTTGCCTTTTTCGGTTCTCCTCCAGCAGCTTTCTGTCGTGTTTTGTGTACCATGGGGGATCAGTTTCGTCTCTTATTAATTTATTTGGTATGAATCTCTCGAGTGCTGTTGACACTATTTCTCTGAACTTAAGCCACATATGGTCGTCACTTGCACACTTTGGGAAGACTGGAGACTGTCTCTTCGAAAGACGTCAACCGAATTTTTGGTTGCTTTTATAAATAGATAATCTGCGCATTTAGTTTTGGTGAATTTCTTTGTTACGGAATTGAGCCTTGCTACAACTGTGTGTTCACTAATCCCCGTATCCGTAGTGATGCTCAGGATTATTTATGGCTAAGAGGTCAAGTGTGTTTTCGTAACCACTTACAATTTTAATGGCCTCATGAACTAATTCTTCAAAATAATTTTTAAAAAAGCATTTAGAACAATTACAGAAGTTGTTTTCTATCTACAATAGGGTCTGAAAATGTATTTTTGTCAACATATGGAGGGTAAATTGAAGTCACTGCCAACTATAATTGTATGAGTAGGCTACATATTTGTGATGAGACTCCAGTTTTCTTTGAATTGTTGAGCAACTGTTTGATCTGAGACAGAGGATCGGTAAAAGGAGCCAGTTATTAATTTATTCCGGTTGTCGAATATAACCTCTGCCCATACTAAGTCACAGGAATTATATGCTTCAGTGTCGCTTGTGAGCTGAAACACACATTACATTATTTCTCCTTAAGTGGTGCTTCTTGTCTCTGTTGTAGTGCAGATCATTACAATTACGGCTTTTCCCTCCAAAACCTAGGATACTTAATCTGTGACCCTGTAAATACCAGAGCTAAACAATGTAGAACAACAACGTACGTTACAAGGATAGCGTTCTGTATCATTTCATGTCCTTATTTCTAACATTTTACAAATGTACGTCGACTTTAGATGACATGTAAATCATAGATGTTCTTATCTCTATTTAGTGAACGCATTTTCAGTCATGTTTTGAACGTTGTCCCCATACACTTTATTAACTAACGTTTCATTGCAAGGGATATCGCATTTTAGAGAGTAAATAAATATGGAGTATGTCGTTCATCTTTTCAGACATTCCCATACCCATTTCTTCTTTCCTTATTGTCTTTTGGGCATGCAGTTGTAGTAATTAAAGCAGGCACAAACGCAGTGATCATAAAGAAATGATTAGCGTACATTCGCATTCTCTTTACATCGTTCCTTTCTTGTTGCTCCCATGGTGATGGACTGTTTTTATCGCAATCAATAAGTGTGAAAGGAAGTTACTGTACAGACAGAGGAATCTATATTTATATTTGGCAGAACTAATTACATACTGACATAATCGTCGGTATTGTTTTCGTTTCTCAAAACTTATAAATATTTCGATTTCGGAAAAGAAGCTCTGTATTTGGCCAAGATGTCGAAGAAGAAGTGTAACGCCGGAAATGCATATCCTCCTATTTCCATCTATTGTACTATTATTTTTTTCCTTGTTTTGTTACCTCTAGATATGACATTTCTGTCACTTTATATATTGTAATTGTTTTACTGTTTGTATATATATATATATATATATATATATATATATATATATATATATATATATATATATGCACTTATGTCGATGTATAATTGGTTTGTTTCGTAAATATTATTTGTATTTTTACGCTGGGTCTTGCCTAGGGAAAACTGCTATCGAACGGTTACATCGATAGGTCGTGTGAAGAATCAAAGTGTATAGGATCTTTGGTAGTGTTAACTCTGCCGCGTGGAGCGCGGGCAGAGCATGAGAGAGAGAGTCTGGCTGGAGTAGCGAGTGGAGCAGGTGTGTGGTGTGAAGCTCCCGCGAGTTGCCGCGCTTTCGGGGTTTGGCAGCATGTAATTGCGCTCGACTTGCGATGATAGTTTCTGACATGGTGTCGCGGACAGGAAGCATTAGCTGGCGCACATCAAGAGCCCGTTTCGTCTGGTGACCGTGTCGAGAAGAAGGCGCGCCAACATCCAGCTTCCGCAACAGCGACGGCCGACAATGAGTGACTGTCGCCACCTCCTCGATCGACGGCTTCAAACCTTCAATCAACCAATAAGGAAGCCTGGAAGCACGTAAAGTTTCAGAACTGTATGGCAGACCTCAGCTTTTCAAACTGTTCAAATCACAAAATTACAGCAACGTAGCATGAACCTTTGTTGCTCATTGTCCCAATTGCATTGCCAAGCAGGGTCCCTTCCTTTTCCGAAATGAACCCGAGTGTCGTTGAAATTCAAACGCCAGCATAATTCCATTTCACTGCTTTAATTTCAAAGTTCACTTTAAGTATTCACAGCTGGCTACAATATTTAGATTACACAAGCACAAATTAAGAGTGCGAGTTTTGTTACCGTATTTTAGCTTACCTGTGACTGCAGCTCAGATTGGTACGTACTAAATTTTACCATTGTTAATTGTTCAGAATCATTTAATTCAAGCTCAAAGTAAATCTCTTATTTCTAAATTGCGTAGATTCAAGTTGCTTTTGAAATGATTGTTGAGGTAGTCCAAGACTAACCGTATTTTACTGAATTTCGATGTGCTTAAGAAAGAAAGCTTCTTATTAATTTCAGTCACTAAATTAACTTTCAGTTTTCCGGTTTTATTAATTCTTTTGCTAAATTAAGTCAGAGTGCAGCGAAAGTTATTACTTCTGACAAACTTTCAGTTTTCACACTACACGTGTCAACCTTCAGTTGCCACGCTTCTAGTGCTAATTATATGTGTAATTACCTTTCTTTTTCAGTTACTATAGTAATTGTCCTTAGGACTGGCGACCGTAATTTCCCCCAAATCTCAAATATATAATTACCGCTAGTTAATTATTAACGTAACGGCCGCACATTTACTTTCTTCATTAACTTTACCCCTTTTCAAAATTAATTTCCACCAGTTTCATTAGCATTTTTCCTTTCAGCAAGATGTAACCCTTTCCTCCCTCTTTACCGACAGATTAACTTCGGTGACGATTGCTTTTCCCAAATTTCCATTAGGTACACGCGGTTTAATTTTTCGCTGTCATTAAGGTCGATAAGTGAGGGGGAGGTTACAGAAGGTCCCTTACGTACTGGTTGTATCAAGTAAGATGTGGAGTCCGCGGTTTGAAAGTGGACAGAAGAAGTACGAGGAAGGTCATCCCTTACCTGAGGGATCGCTACCTGGCGAAGGGGCAAGTGTGGAAAATGGCCGGCGTGGCAAATATCCGGCGTGGCAGATGTCCGGCATTCAGGTGCGCACAGAGTCCCGCCCATCTCTTTCACTCATGCCAAAGGAGAGGGAAAGGAATTATTGGCGCTGCAGCACATCAGCAGGGGAGCCTCGCCCGCAATCAGCACGTTACAGAGGCTCACCCCCTGACATCTTGCGACCACCTGGGGCCACTGCTGTTTGACACAAGAGTCTCGAGGGGCCGGGACTTAATGTCACGCTGCTGTCAACTAAAATGGCGGGACTAGCGGGCGCCAAACCGAGTGGTTGATGTTTTCCAACACTCGCGACAACACTGACGACTGCTGCTGGAGGACTGTCTTCAACAAGACCGACAGTGTGTCAGCTGCTACCCCGTCTCTTGTCTGTCTATAGTCCAGATGCCTACCTGTTGCTGCCACGGACAGGAGGCAGGTCCTGCCACAGACACCACTGCCACCACTGGTAACGTTGAGTAAATAGGTAACTCCCTTAGCACCGGCTCATTCTTCATAGCTGCCACGTCCTACCTGTTACACCTCATGAGTGTAGTGCTGTGTTTATTTGTCTGACTAATATAAAGTTAATTTTTGGACCCCCTAAACACCCTTGACAAGAGAGCAGTAGGAGACTTAACATATGCTTCTGTCTTTTTTAATTTAATTTTTGTGAGTCTTGCTGTATTTATTTTATTGTGTTAAATGTAATTTTCAGGTATGTACTAGAGTACAAGTACCCTCTCATCTAAAATTTAAGATTGCTGAAATATCGCAGACAACAAACACACTAACATTCAAACCAGTCTTTGAAACTGCCTCATGCTTTTATTTGGTCTTAGTCATTTATGTAAGGTCTCACTATGTTTCACATGTCTTTTAAATGTTGTCTATTCTGTGTTAAGAGAATTTACACTGTTTTACTAAAAGAACAGAAAGTCACCTCACTATAAAATAAGGTTAGCAGATGACACAAGTCGCAAGAGTGCAGACTTAACTTCCCTAGATTTGCTGAATGCTTGGATAGAATCTATCAGGTTGTTTGTCGCTATGGAGGACTGAATCATTGTGAATGATTGGACAGGGGTAGCAAAATTTCTGAGGTAGATAATACTCAATGCCCAATGATGGGTTAGTTAAATGTCTGCGCGACCTTGTAACCTTTCAGTCATTGTATTCAGAGTCTGGGATGTATGTCAAAGACCTGAGGGTTCACAAGAACAATTATAACCCCCAGAAAATCATAAAACTTTTGCAGGCATGCAGCAGTGAGTGTGTGTGTATGACTCCTGCTTGAATGAGGTAGTATTTTTGCTTTTTGGTTGGTACAGTTGTGATGGTCCGCCAAGTGTTTCTCAAAGATCCAGTTAAAGGATCATAATCTCTTCTCCTCCGTGTCACACTAACCTCTTTATTGAAATGTGATACCTGCGATGCAGAAATTATTGTACAATGGAGAGGTAGTGTGAGGTGGTGCATCTCTCTCTCATTTAATAACATTGTCCACTCAGATTAACACTCGTATTTTAGGGCATGAGCTCGGTGTTCCCTGGTAGCACATTTGCTATGTATGATTAACTACTTTTTCTACATGAGGAAATTGTGATCAGAATGTTCTTGTAACTGCACTTGTAGCCAGTAAAGGGCTTGCATCCGAGGGGCTGTAGTGGAAGCGACCAAAAAACAGGGAGCAAAACCAATTGGGGCCCATAAATGCTGAGCGCAGCGACCTGGTCAAGCGAGTGATTCTGGGAAACAGTGTTCTGTGGTTCTTACATGCAGAGGGAATCCTGGCTTAAACTCGTCTCCTCCTTCCACTTAGGGTCGGACAGAAGGGCGCTTGCTCGCAAAAAATTTTACATGGTCCAGGTGCCAGTCTGTCATGGAAGACAGCTAGATGGCTGAAAGTGGGTTGGTAGTAGCCATTTAAGAGAGACTGCTGTAAACTGAGCTTTTGTGCAAATGGTCGGGTGGTCATGTGAAGTTGAGGCTTGCTCCCACAACGTGGGAATCCCTGTGTTGTGTATGGATTGGTTATCAGGTCAACAGAACAGTCAAGGAAAGAGTCAATGAGAAGAGAATAGTTTGATTGGTTTCTACAATGTGGAGGCGATTTTGTTTTGCTAATTTAGCTTTACTGACAATTCCAGCACGCACCATCATGTCTGTGCCTCAAATTGGTTTGGCTCCTCCTCTCCATATGCAAAGGGTTTTATCGTAATTGTAAAGTTTTCTTACATAAATATTGGTTAATTGTGTACATTGTAGCCAAGAAAACAGAAGGGTGTTCTATATAAAGTAATTCTACCCAAGATAATGTTTTATTTTGACATGTCAAAATAAAACATTTAAACCCTAAAATTACTGTCTCACCTGACGAGGGAAGAAGACACGAAATTACTGGAAACGCAAAGATCCAACACGACCATACAGTGACAAATCTATTTACATTCTTCTGTGCACAGTCTTTGGTAGATTACTGCTATAGAAATTGTCTCTACTGGAAATGAAAGTTGAATAATCTCGGATGACTGTTAACCACCATTGAGATAGCTGGATTAAGTGGAAAAGACATTCTGAATCACATATCATCAATTACTATAATTCTGCAGTATTTCTTCTGTCTTACTTTATTTTTGTTATTTTCCAATAACAATAATTAAGTGATCGATTCTTCTTCGTGTTAAATGAAGAAGTTTTCAACAAGCAACTGTACACCCTCCTACATCTTACAATACATTGAAGGCATCACTGAAAAACGACATCAAAAAACATTGTTTAGGCATAAGAAAAAAACTTGATGCTTTGAAAGTGAAAAGAGATAACCTCCCTCCCAAAAACTCACATGAAAGCTAACATCAGTTTCAGGAAAGAATTATTAACTCAGCTAACATCAATATTACAAATGATGAACTTCTTCTCATAAACAAAGGTCTAAAGCATAACATAGAGCCCAAACTTAATGCCAGCAACTTGAAGAGCCTTATTCCATCTACTAAGCTTGCATGTAATGCTGCAAAATTAAATTCCAAAGAAACCAACACTTCAGCCTACAAAGCCAATATAATAACACTAAGAAACCTAAAAAACCAGAGGCCACACAGAAACAATGACCTAAACGTTCTAAACTATACAAGCTCCAGGCTTTCTAAGAGTAAGCTTTAATAGTCATAGCTGATAAAAGTAATTGTGCTGTCATAATGTATGAAAATGAGTATGTTGACAAAACAATGGAATTATTCAATAGTAACAACATAACCAAATTAGATTTTGACCTTATTTCTAAAATTCTGGTCAAAATTAAGTAACCACTAAAGAATTATAATTTTCTCCTAGCTAAATTGGAACTGCAGAACTGCATTTCCATGAACCCCACTTCACCTTGGCTCTGATCACAGCCTAAGACCCATAAAGAAAACTATCCTCTCAGGCCAGTTGTTAATTCTAGGAACAGCTCTTCATATAAGTAAAATAACAAACTAATTTCTCTGCTTAATACCCACTATGCTTTTGAAAACAAATCCTACATTAAGAACACATATGAACTCAATGACCAAGTTAAAGATGTTTACATTCCACTGACAGCCCGCTTTGCATCGCTTGGCATAGTAAACCTTTATAGTACCATCCCGACAGAGGACACCGTTAACGTAATCAGAAACACTCTACTCAAACATAAAAGAAACTAAGCATTGCAGAGATCTGCGAGTTCATTGAGTTACTTACCTTGGTGTTGTCATACACTTACTTCAGTTTTAATATTAAAATATACAAACAGAAAAATGGGTTGGCAATGGATAGCAGCCTTGCTGGGATATTAGCAGATATT
Organism: Schistocerca piceifrons; assembly: GCF_021461385.2. NCBI lineage: Eukaryota > Metazoa > Arthropoda > Insecta > Orthoptera > Acrididae > Schistocerca > Schistocerca piceifrons. The sequence continues at coordinate 92,445,753 of NC_060143.1, read as the reverse complement.
AACATAAATCACTTAGAACAGACATTTTTTGAAGCTAACAGTCGCTTCAACAGCAAAATCATCTACTACAAAAGATATGTTGATGATACAACTATTCTTTCTGCTGTCACCAATGAGGAAATAGGCAGATTGCAACAAATCTGTGCAGTAAGCACAAAAACGTTAAATTCGCCGTTGAACTTGAGACCAACAACAGCATTAATTTCTTAGACATAAAAATAGCCAACGAAAATCATAAATATCATTTTGAGACATGTAGTAAACCAAAGTCCACTAATGTGTGTATCAACAGTTCATCTTCTCATCAAAACTAGAATAAGATGGCATATTTTAGGTCCACACTGAACTGCATACATTAAATTTCACTTGAACCAGTTGAAAAAGAAAAAGAAATCAATATTATTAAAACCACAGTCTCAAACAATGGACACAGCCCTCTCATGATAGACAAACTATCACAAAAAAACCAAAAACGATCCGACAACAAAGCTGCACACCAGACTACCATACAGTCAACACAAGACACAGTAGAAAACAAAAGAAAATATGTTGCACTACCTTTCCTAGGAAGAATATCTTAAAAAACAAGCAATCTATTTAACAACACAAACATCAAGATAAGATTCCACATAAAAACAAACTTCAGCACATAGTAATTCACAGCTTAAGGAATAATAACTCCCATACAAGAAAATTAGACATATACAAACTCAGCTGTCAAAGCTGCACTTCCTACTATGTACGATGAACTGGGAGAAGCATTGAGACTCGTTTTAAAGAGCATATAGATGCCATACATTTGAACATATCAGAGTCTATATTTGCTATACACGGCTACTAACAATCATGGAACAAAAAGCATTGTTGACCACACCCAGGTATTGTATCATGCTGAGCAACGTAGCTTTATGAACTTGCTTGAAGAGATTGAAATTTGTGTACGTAAAAGCAAATCCCCACAAAATCTCCTCAATGAACAGACCGAGTTAGCTGGTGCAGCCTTTCTTCAAAACTTCATTCACCTGCTTTCTAGTTTAAAATAAACGCTACTGCCTTTAACAATAACAACAGGCCGAGACCAACCCAACATAAAATAGAGCATAAAATATATCAGCTTGGTTTGTCATACAGTACCTTCAACTAGCTATATAAAAAATAATGTCTGCTGTTGTAATATTAATTTAAGTACATCCAGCCCATATCATTTACTTTCTTCCAGTTTATACCATAATATATACATCTATATACCTGTATACCTCATCATTTACTTTGGTCTCAATGTAACGTAAGTAACTAAAACATTTTCACTTTAGTAATTTGTTCACATCGTTTAAAATTATTGTGAGACACAATTACAGTTGAAAAGACATTGTCTCACATCTTGTTTTGATTGTAAGGCATCACCATCCCAAGGAAATTTCATTATTTGGGGAAAAAAAAGTGAACGAGTCGTCTGAAGATGAACGCGTCGGCTCGAGACCAGTAACGATGCTATTTAAATAAACAAATAGCATTATAAAAAGTGGCTGCTTGCTGTTATCTTCTCTGTAAGCCAAGCTCTATCCAGGCTCCTCGTCAAAGACATTTGTAAATGTAATACCAAATGGACGCTGTTGCGTGAAGTTTAGCCAGCACATCCTCTGCCACCCGACTGGCTTCCCGTTGACATCTTTATTCCTGATAGCCATGTAGCGATTCAGATGACATTTCCAGTCACCAATCTTCTCATGTGTTATTTAATAAGCAACATAAGGTTTGTTACAATTTCTGCTTCCATTTCTGGTAACAGTCTTCCAGTCGAACGGTTAACTTTTACGACTCGTTTTTGTTCTGATTACCGATGCGTTGAGTCGCAATCCATTCCACTAAGACCTACAGCCGTGAATTTTAAATCAGTGGTTTTTGGGTTATGTATTTCCTGGACAGCTGTCAATCACATTCCAATAACAAATTTGCTTGGATCCTATTCTCTTCACTAAAGCAGGAAATGTGGTTTACCACTGTATGGAGACATTTAAAATTTCTAACAAACAGACTCCATACCACGGTATCCACGTTTTCCCTTCGTTCTTGAGCACATAAAACAACGTTCATGTTTTGATTTTACGTCAAACATAGCAAAATTAAAAGATTTCAATCGCTGCTTGTAAAACAAGGCATTGTTTGTGGGATCAGTTGGTACTAATAAAACGTGCTGTACACCGAAGTTACAGAAAGTGAAACTCTAATCTGGGTGATGTGCTTCCTCCTTATCTTGTTTCTTGTCTTCAAGAGCCCTGTCTTCAGTTGAAAGGTGATAATTATAATTAGTTGTAAGGTAATTTTTAGTGATCCAACCGAGCGACGTGGCGCAACAGTTAGCACACTGGACTCGCTTTCGGTAGGACGACGATTCAAGTCCGGTTTCAGCCATCCTGATTTAAATTTTCCGTGATTTCCGTAGCTCGCTCCAGGAAAATTTCGGGACTGTTTCTTAGAAATGGTGCGGCCACTTCCCTTTCTCACCCTTAAAACATTCCCAGCTTGCGCTCCGTCTCTACGGACCTCGACGTCGACGGGGCGTTATATGCTGATCATCCTTCCTTTATTGACTCCAGAGGTACAGAAAGCCGTGAATAGATGGCACTGGTATTTTTTTGGATGATAAAACCCGTGATTGTACTTCTCTAAAAATATCTTCCCGTAAATATGGGCTTTAGCTGCTTCAGGACCATTTTCTATGTGCACATATTTGCACAGTGAATACCTGAGTGTGATAGTATGTGACGAACTTGGGAATTTTCTTTTTGTCCCACAGCGATAATAGTTGGATTCAGCAACTGCAAAATGTTGTGTGTGACTCCTCACACTACCCATAAGTTCTGGCGAAGTGATTTCCATTACGTGATAGCCCCTTTGTCGTCTTCAATTTTGTTTCAAGTTATTCTTTTTTTCGTCGCTGAGTCCACAACACATTTATGGATACCTAGTGTATTCAAATACACTCCTGGAAATTGAAATAAGAACACCGTGAATTCATTGTCCCAGGAAGGGGAAACTTTATTGACACATTCCTGGGGTCAGATACATCACATGATCACACTGACAGAACCACAGGCACATAGACACAGGCAACAGAGCATGCACAATGTCGGCACTAGTACAGTGTATATCCACCTCTCGCAGCAATGCAGGCTGCTATTCTCCCATGCAGACGATCGTAGAGATGCTGGATGTAGTCCTGTGGAACGGCTTGCCATGCCATTTCCACCTGGCGCCTCAGTTGGACCAGCGTTCGTGCTGGACGTGCAGACCGCGTGAGACGACGCTTCATCCAGTCCCAAACATGCTCAATGGGGGACAGATCCGGAGATCTTGCTGGCCAGGGTAGTTGACTTACACCTTCTAGAGCACGTTGGGTGGCACGGGATACATGCGGACGTGCATTGTCCTGTTGGAACAGCAAGTTCCCTTGCCGGTCTAGGAATGGTAGAACGATGGGTTCGATGACGGTTTGGATGTACCGTGCACTATTCAGTGTCCCCTCGACGATCACCAGTGGTGTACGGCCAGTGTAGGAGATCGCTCCCCACACCATGATGCCGGGTGTTGGCACTGTGTGCCTCGGTCGTATGCAGTCCTGATTGTGGCGCTCACCTGCACGGCGCCAAACACGCATTCGACCATCATTGGCACCAAGGCGGAAGCGACTCTCATCGCTGAAGACGACACGTCTCCATTCATCCCTCCATTCACGCCTGTCGCGACACCACTGGAGGCGGGCTGCACGATGTTGGGGCGTGAGCGGAAGACGGCCTAACGGTGTGCGGGACCGTAGTCCAGCTTCATGGAGACGGTTGCGAATGGTCCTCGCCGATACCCCAGGAGCAACAGTGTCCCTAATTTGCTGGGAAGTGGCGGTGCGGTCCCCTACGGCACTGCGTAGGATCCTACGGTCTTGGCGTGCATCCGTGCGTCGCTGCGGTCCGGTCCCAGGTCGACGGGCACGTGCACCTTCCGCCGACCACTGGCGACAACATCGATGTACTGTGGAGACCTCACGCCCCACGTGTTGAGCAATTCGGCGGTACGTCCACCCGGCCTCCCGCATGCCCACTATACGCCCTCGCTCAAAGTCTGTCAACTGCACATACGGTTCACGTCCACGCTGTCGCGGCATGCTACCAGTGTTAAAGACTGCGATGGAGCTCCGTATGCCACGGCAAACTGGCTGACACTGACGGCGGCGGTGCACAAATGCTGCGCAGCTAGCGCCATTCGACGGCCAACACCGCGGTTCCTGGTGTGTCCGCTGTGCCGTGCGTGTGATCATTGCTTGTACAGCCCTCTCGCAGTGTCCGGAGCAAGTATGGTGGGTCTGACACACCGGTGTCAATGTGTTCTTTTTTCCATTTCCAGGAGTGTACATGATCTTACAGACTTAGTTCCGTCACTCGTGGCAAGTGGCGGATAATAGTTAAGTTTAGTTTTGGGTACCATCGTGTATTAGTCGCTTTAAGGCTCTCGTTTGTGTTACTGTGAATAAAGCCTGTTTTTTCCAGACATCTCTATATTATCGTTCAAAAAAGATTAAGTCTTTCTGCATGTATAAACTTTTTAGAACACTTTGTTCTGCAGCTGTCTCGAGACGGAGCTTACTTGAGGAACATGCACTTTCCTGACAGAGATGTAGAATTGTCCGCGCTGTCATCTTATTTTGGAAACATTTCTAGCCGCTGTTCTGGATGCTTAATATTCTTCTAGCGTTGCCTGTTCTTGAAGATGTTTCTTACAAGGCTTCTGAATTCTATTCCTTAAAGGACTGAACCTCAGCAACAATATCTTCAGCTGCCATTGCCGGCGGCTCTTGTTCTGTTTCGTTAGCAACAGCTGCCTTTAAATGCTTCAAATTTTAACACTCGCTCTAGTTTGTGACTCTTCGTGTCACTTGTCATTAGACGATGGTCATTGTTTCGAAATAGAATGGGAGATATTAGGTGTCGTATGTGAATTAAGATTGTCGTCACTGGCAAGCAAAGTAGAAGTCAAAGCGGCTGACTTGCAACGGTACTTTTGCAGTCTCGTCAATACGGTATCAGAACGTTTAAGTTCTACCACTGTTAGACGGAAGATCCGCGATTCGGAATGTCAGAACTTTGTAGTAAGTAGCGGCAGGAACACTCCCACAAAATCACGCACCACTAACACTCCAAACCATCGACTCTCAGAGAGAAATTTTAACCGTGTTCAACCTAATGGTAAAATATCGAACTATTTTTCTCCGAATCATACAGTTTGTGGGAAAAGCAATGACAATAATTACTTTTGGAAACATTTTATCAGACAAAGCCTGTTATAACAAAAAACTGTTTCGCTTAATAAAACGACCGCCAGCCCAAATCGGGCACAGTTTCTACACGAAAAGACGAAGTCAATTTTCGACACCGAATAAATAACTACTTTCACTTACTACGGTCACTTCGCACTAAGTACTGTTAATCCCACTTTCTGTTACTTATGTAATTTATCACTATACTTCAGTAATTATTTAAAGAAGACACACATATGTTTCAACAAGGATACAAAAAAATATTAAACTTATAGCTATCATTCATATGACCAAAACTATTATTTAACACGACTAAATTTCATTTCTTTAGGACTGTTATTTGTTAACGTTTTACTGACACTAATATTTGCCTGGCTTTCTTTGACATGGAGAAGCAACACAAACAATTACTGTAAGATAGTTGCAGTTAAACAATTATGGTACTTTACTTTCAGAAATACTATTGAAAACTTATCCTCATGGTCACGCAAATCGATGGTCCTTAAACTGATACGTGCAAACTTTACTATTTAATAATGATTTTAGAATTTACTACCAAAACATTACTCTTGCCAGTAATTTACTATTATTCAAGCTTCAATAAACATCACGATACTCGGAATAAATTCGTTTAGGTAAGGACCCTACTGAGGTAAATGACCTAGGAAAATCACAGTTAAACACAAATGTACATTTAACACTTATATTACACTGATAGAAGATGGATGGTTCATACTGTGATACACTTCTAAATGAAGTACTTTGCCTGTTACTGATGTCGAAGGTGGCGTGAGGCGGTGCTGCGTAGTAACATTGCGCAGGTACGGCTTTTGATGTACATAGCTCTGTCTTCCTCCTGGTGGCGACGATAAAATTACAAATTTTTGAGCTATTTATTGCCGTACTGCGCTAATCATGTAGAACACGTCCGAGTCCAAAAACCCAGTCTTGCAGGTAAATTCGGTGCCTCTAGTGCTTGACCAACGTAATGCGTGTTCACCACTTACAGTGCAGCTACCGGCTATATGAGCCACTTGCGCGCCAAATCTCACTCGAGCACCCCACCACCTTTTCCATTCCACCACAGAACGGAGTTCCGTTCTACCTATGATCCGTACACCTTTTCAATTTACACTTCTGCTTACAAAAAACCCTAAGTATGGTTCAAATGGTGCAAATGGCTCTGAGTACTATGGGACTTAACTGCTGAGGTCATCAGTCCCCTAGAACTTAGAACTACTTAAACCTAACTAACTTAAGTACATCACACACATCCATGCCAGAGGCAGGATTCGAACCTGCGACCGTAGCGGTCGCGCGGTTCCAGACTGTAGCGCCTAGAACCACTCGGCCACTCCGGCCGGCCCCGAAGTATGAACCATCTACAGTTGCATGACAGCATATACATACAAAATTGACATAATTAATTATAGTTGTACTTGAAATATTACATAATTATTTACAAAATATGTTTTAATACATTTATTCCACTTATGTCAAAGAGGTTATTTTAAATAGATAAACTACGCTTAACAAAAGCTTACCCTCGTTATAGTATTTTCTTAATTTTTCAAAATTATTATGGAACAAATAAAAATTTAAATATACAGATTAATGGCAGTATTATATTTACAATATCAGCACGACTGGCCTACTCAGTTTACCTATATGTAGCGCAGAAATACTCCCTGTTTTAATACTGACCTATTTGTTGAAATACACATCGTGCCGCAACATCAAATCCAGTTGGGGCATTGAACAGAGCACATCAAGTAGGAAGTGTGAGGTAGGTAACCCAGAAGAGCAAAAAATAAAATAACCTAGTTGTTGTGCTAAGGAGTCGATATATCAACATCGAGACTCATCTAAATCAAAGAACATTGATTTTTAAATACCGTCACAGATGCGCAGAACTACAACACTTATTGATTCTTTGTCAAGCTTTCATCGCCCACAGCCAGACGGCACTCCCATCGTCTATCATTGAGCTTCCCTTTCTCAAGAGCGTACAACAAACTTTTTCGTGACTGAAAAACAAAATTTAAAAAATAGTTTTTATTCCCTTCACTTTTGAGGAGGCATCTGCATTTCTTCTTGTTATAAAATTTAAATTTAAATTTTTTAAAGAAGCGACAATAAAACTCCAAAAAGTAAAAAACAATTGATTGCCCTTTTAAGTTTAGTATAAGTAGTAATATTTTGATCCAAGCGTCGTAGCGTCAGGGAATCCCTACGTAAATAAAAAATAAGTTACAAGCAGCCATCGTTTCAAGTACAGCATACTTCCATTATAGCTGGGTATTAGCCTCTGCTTTTTGGCTTCGTATCTTCCACTCCTTCGCCTCCCGCAGCCACACCTTAGAACAGACAGTGAAGTTATAATTACTTATTATATAAAATACGAAAAGCAATCCGTCTTTAATTATCCTAGCATTGTTAAAGAATACAGTTCATTTTATATCATATTTTTAGTAGTTAGATATGAACTTAGTTTCATGCATTAATGTATCGTACGAGGCCGGCATTCTGTAGTGGTCTGATGACAGCGTACCAACACACGCTCCATCAAACCGCGATCGCAAGTGGCGCGGCTCGCGGGGCAGGACGTAACCGAGAGAACGGCAACGCGAACAGGCAGCCGCGTGAGGGCAGACGGTCGTTGACGGTAGTGTCTGTATTGCCAGTTTTTCAGAGTAAATTAACTAAGACCTAGACTCTACGATTACATACTGTCGCAGACGAAGATGAGGAATTGAATATTAGCGTGGTGTAGTAGTTTGAGACCCGTACTGTGTTTAAATTTTAGTTTCTTTATTTAGTTCTAGCACCCTCTAGATGTGTCTGGATGGTTCTGTACTTGGACATGTATTGTGTAATCTGCCAGCCGGTGACCTTTCGTTCCGTGCTCTTATGTACATGCATGACTTCAGTTCTCATTGAATCTACGTTGAGTTAAAACTAGTGTCCGTTGTTCAGCCAGCTACGTCTAAGGACACCCGACTATCGCTAGCTATGTAACATTATTCTGATGTAGGCGCCAGGTATTTAAACTTGTGACCACTCTCGTCATTGGCGAGACAGTGGCTCCCGTCATACTATTACAGAGCCGTCGTCTACGTGACGAGAAGCCCGAGTTCGACCCACACTCTAGTTCTCGGTGATTGAAGAAGACAAGGTGACCGAAATGGCGCCAGCCACTTGCCAACGTATAAGACATCCAGCGGCATTCTCTGGAGATGATGGTCAACACCCAAGCAAGTGGTTAAAGAATACGAACGTATCGCCAACTGCAACAAGTGAGACGAAACATTATGCTTGGCGAATGCATTTTTCTACTTAGATGGGACCGCAAAGCAGTGATATGGCAAAAGCGAGGAAAAGTTGACAAGCTGGGAAGTATTCCAGACGGAACTACAGAAGAATATCGGAGACACTCAGCGAGAGAAGCGTAAGACGGAAGAAAAATTAAATTGCAGAGCACAGCGCTCAGGATAAACTACAATGTCATACATTCCAGAAATCTTAGAGCTGTGCAAAATTGTCGACCCTCGGATGGAGGAGGAAGAGACAGTTGGAAGAGACAGTTGTTCATCTTATGAAGAGGGTTGCTGAGGACATGTGCCAGGCCCTTCTACTGAAGCAAGTGTCCACAGCAGACTATTTCATAAAATGGTGCCAGTACATTGAGACGACGCATCAAAAACGAGTTTGCCGCAAGAAGTTGGAACGATTTCCGAACGTTGTATCGATGGCCCTGATGGAGGAAGAAACAGATTCACAGACGTCATTCGTCAGATCGTGGGAGAGGAAGTTCAAAAGGCTCTGGGTGTACCTGTCTAACCAAAAACTGAGATGCTGCAACAGATCGTAAGGCAGGAAGTGCAACATCGCTAGCTCCAATCTCTCATTGTCCAATTCCGTCGCTAACGGTAGACAGTCGAGACCAGGAAGAATGGACGTTCCTACAACGCAGCATGAGGATCCTATTAAGACCCCAACGAAGACTCCCATCTGGAGAACCCGGGAGAATATGCCGGTATGTTTTCATTGTTCGCGACTGGGACATAAAGTGCGCTGCTGCCAAGAAAGATGACGGATATTTAATGGTGCCTCTTCTAAGAGAATGCAAATAGGACTAAACCGACGCCAGCCTCAAGACTACGAAGAAGGACAAGACGGTGTATTTACAGAAGGATATACGTCATCATCGCCGCAAACTAGCCGCTGGGGGCGGCGCTCCCCAACACGCCGATCAAGGTCCGTATCGGCAGCTAGAATCTCCATCTTTTCACCTAGTCGCCGCTGTCAAGAAAACTAAATGGTGCAACCTTCCGTGGAGGTGAGGTCGTATATGAGAAAAATCTTCTGCCGTCCCGTCTGTATCTTTATGGATGACTGACTAACCCAAGCTCTTGTGGACTCTGGAGCACTGTATTAAGTTATTTCTGAGAAGTACCGCGACCAGTTGCAGGAGACCATATTCGTCGACAGCAAAAACTCCTTGCTGAAGGTGGCTAATGAGAAGTATGTGCAAGATACAGGAAGATGCATTATTCGTATCTGTACAAATGGCCACACGCAACCCTTTGAGTTTATCATGTTACAAGAGTGCAGTCATGATGTCGTTCTCGGATGGGACGTTCTGAAAGATTCTCTAGCAATTATAGATTTTGGTCGCTCGAAGATTATGTTAGACGAGATGGGAAACTGGAGAGAGGAAGATATGCGTCCACATGAAGGAAGACTGTGAGTGCTGGATGAAGTGGCCATTCCTGCGGCTAATGTTGCAAAGGTAACTGTCATGTGTCATGCTTCACATCAACCCATGGATCTCATAGTTCAATCTAATACACTCCTGGAAATGGAAAAAAGAACACATTGACACCGGTGTGTCAGACCCACCATACTTGCTCCGGACACTGCGAGAGGGCTGTACAAGCAATGATCACTCGCACGGCACAGCGGACACACCAGGAACCGCGGTGTTGGCCGTCGAATGGCGCTAGCTGCGCAGCATTTGTGCACCGCCGCCGTCAGTGTCAGCCAGTTTGCCGTAGCATACGGAGCTCCATCGCAGTCTTTAACACTGGTAGCATGCCGCGACAGCGTGGACGTGAACCGTATGTGCAGTTGACGGACTTTGCGCGAGGGCGTGTAGTGGGCATGCGGGAGGCCGGGTGGACGTACCGCCGAATTGCTCAACACGTGGGGGCGTGAGGTCTCCACAGTTCATCGATGTTGTCGCCAGTGGTCGGCGGAAGGTGCACGTGCCCGTCGACCTGGGACCGGACCGCAGCTACGCACGGATGCACGCCAAGACCGTAGGATCCTACGCAGTGCCGTAGGGGACCGCACCGCCACTTCCCAGCAAATTAGGGACACTGTTGCTCCTGGGGTATCGGCGAGGACCATTCGCAACCGTCTCCATGAAGCTAGGCTACGGTCCCGCACACCGTTAGGCTGTCTTCCGCTCACGCCCCAACATTGTGCAGCCCGCCTCCAGTGGTGTTGCGACAGGCGTGAATGGAGGGACGAATGGAGACGTGTCGTCTTCAGCGATGAGAGTCGCTTCTGCCTTGGTGCCAATGATGGTCGTATGCGTGTTTGGCGCCGTGCAGGTGAGCGCCACAATCAGGACTGCATACGACCGTGGCACACAGGGCCAACACCCGGCATCGTGGTGTGGGGAGCGATCTCCTACACTGGCCGTACACCACTGGTGATCGTCGAGGGGACACTGAATAGTGCACGGTACATCCAAACCGTCATCGAACCCATCGTTCTACCATTCCTAGACCGGCAAGGGAACTTGCTGTTCCAACAGGACAATGCACGTCCGCATGTATCCCGTGCCACCCAACGTGCTCTAGAAGGTGTAAGTCAACTACCCTGGCCAGCAAGATCTCCGGATCTGTCCCCCATTGAGCATGTTTGGGACTGGATGAAGCGTCGTCTCACGCGGTCTGCACGTCCAGCACGAACGCTGGTCCAACTGAGGCGCCAGGTGGAAATGGCATGGCAAGCCGTTCCACAGGACTACATCCAGCATCTCTACGATCGTCTCCATGGGAGAATAGCAGCCTGCATTGCTGCGAAAGGTGGATATACACTGTACTAGTGCCGACATTGTGCATGCTCTGTTGCCTGTGTCTATGTGCCTGTGGTTCTGTCAGTGTGATCATGTGATGTATCTGACCCCAGGAATGTGTCAATAAAGTTTCCCCTTCCTGGGACAATGAATTCACGGTGTTCTTATTTCAATTTCCAGGAGTGTAGAAGCATACCAACGGAGAACGACTTAGTCATTGCAGCGTCTAATTGAACCGTGCTAGCCCGTTCTATGTTTTTACATCTTTGCCTACTGGCGCGATACGTCTCTGTCTAGTCGCCCAGTGGCGCTTCGGTCGCCTGTTAGGTCCTATTCACACCGGGATACTTCGAGCGACTGAGATACTCTGCAAACAAGAGACCCGGTATGTGTAATTACGTGGGACCGTTCACACGGGGCTACCTCAGTAGTGGCGTTCCAGGGTTGCCGCGACTTGGATACTATGCGACCCGGCGTGCTAGCTTCCAGTCTCTCGGTAGCATTCGTACCAGTAGGTTGCGCAATGTACGAACAAATATTTAATCTGAAATTCGTGGAAGAAGTGGAGAAATATCCGGAACTACGAAATTACAAACTGAAAGGGTATTCAAGAAAGTAGATGACAGAGAGCGCATGGCACGAAGTAGCCAAGGTTGTTGATCTATCAGCTAAGTTCCTTATCAGTAATTAAAATTTTTAACAGAAAATAAATACGCCCGATTCACTATGCTTTAAGATACATTTTATTGAAAAACTAAACAAAGATTTATAAGCACTCACCATCCAATGAATGTAATAAATACGTAAATATAACTTCATTAATTACGTATTAATACGTAAATAAAAGCGTACAGAAATTCATTTATAATTTTTACAGAAATACATATTACACATTGAAAAAATTGTGAAGAAAGACATATTTGATCCTGATTATTGTTGATTCAGTACTTCCACTGACATGGAATGTAGTTGGCTAAATAATTCCATACTTCATAAGCAGTAGTATGAGGATGCAGTTCAATGTCTTTTCTTAGCTGCATTCAGTTGCATTTTTGTTCACCACAACTGTAGTGGATACTCTCGTAGTTTCGAATGAAATTATGCGGTATGCACACGGATTTTATTATGTCACCACTCTTCGTGTAGTTCGAAAACGAGTAGGACTGCTCAGGACTTGGAACTTCTGTGTCGGCATTCCAAATACGCATTAGACAGATTTTCTTCCTCTGCTTGATCTATGATAATAAATTCTCTTCACAGTATTGAGTGTTCTTTGTGGGTATGGTGGCAGCAAGTAGCGTGATAATGTAAATGCTTCATCTCCTACAACTAACAAGGAAACTGAATTCATTTTCATCATCTGGTAATCTCGAAGGCAATGGCAAGTTAAATCTTCCATTTGTAATCCAGTGTTTGGTTGCTGAAGCACAAAATATCCCACCATCGCTATATCTACCTGCATAATCAGTTCCAATGATAATGAGTAAACGATCAGCATCACTCGATGCTAACAGTACTTGGTTCAAATGGCTCTGAGCACTATGGGACTTAACATCTATGGTCATCAGTCCCCTAGAACTTAGAACTACTTAAACCTAACTAACCTAAGGACATCACACAACACCCAGCCATCACGAGGCAGAGAAAATCCCTGACCCCGCCGAGAATCGAACCCAGGAACCCGGGCGTGGGAAGCGAGAACGCTACCGCACGACCACGAGATGCGGGCGCTAACAGTACTATGGAGTGGTACTGTTTATAGTTGAAGTTAGTTGAACCCGTCCCAGGTAATTTTTCAACGCAGATATGTTTCCTGTCCATTGCACCCAAGCAATTGTAACCTGCAGTTTATATTATTCTCAGCATAACGATGAACCGACAACTTTCTCACTTTTACCGGTGGTAATAATAATGTATTATAATATGATCTCACTAACACAGCCACTGGGCATGTACTACTGGACTGCAGGAGTCACGGCGCGCAGAAGAGCGTGCTAAATACGTTCTTTGCCTACAGCCATTGAAACTGCTTTAATTTTCTATTCGCACCGTAAGTGACTTGTCAGTAGAGGCGACTTGGCAGTAGAGGAGATTCTTGTCGTGCCTGTGTGAATGTGATCGGCTACTCGAGTCGTCCAGTCTCCCAGTATCTTGGTTGTCAAGTAGCTGTAGACCTGATTTAAGTATCCCCGTGTGAATAGGGCCTTAGTTGAGTCTTCGGTTGTAGTTTCTTGGAGCGTGTTGTCCACCACATCGGCAGTCAGTCGATCGCAGTCAGGGCTAGAGAGAGAGAGATATGCACATGTGACGTACGGCGCTCTGTTCATGTAGCGTACGTGCGTACGATTATGTAAGTGGCCGGTAGTTGCTAGAGTTGTGTTGGTCGGCAATACTTGGGCCTAATGTCGATGCAGCCGATTTATCCTGCATTAAAGAGCCAAAGTTGGAGTGTTGTTCATTTTCTGGTGCTGTCTGTTCTGCCCTTGGGGGGTAAGGTAATCGTTACTTACTGACGCATGTGTTCCCGTGTTGAAGTTACTCCTGCTACACTGGATTGCCTGTGGTTCTCCATCACTCTGTTTGAAGAATTGAACTTACCCTATGGTGCCTCTGCTTGAAAGTATTTGAGTGCCAAATCTGCGTGTTTTAAAATTTCTTTTTATTACGACTTGTTCAGTGTCTGCTTATTCGTCAGTTGCGCCTGAAATCAGTTGTCATATGGTCTAGGCCGTCACATGTTTTTGACCACTGAGGTCTGAATTGAGTCCTATTTGTATTGGACGTTGTTGTTTCCTTGACAGGTGTAACGATGATAGAACCGCCTCCGGCTATCGTAAGCAAACATTATCGGCCCACTGAATCATGCCTCTTTCGTGTAATAGAGTTTCATAATTCTGGCGAAATGTGGCCCTTTCAGGACAATTAATATTTATTGTTTCACATATGGTTACGATTGTAGTTATTTGAGTGGTAGCGCTCAAGATTTGCCTGTTACCTTCTAAGCCACTTAAGTTAATGTGTCTGAGGGCTGAGTGTGATTATTACATTAACTTGCTACATTTTATTGTAAGATTAACCGATAAATCCTTTTAGTAATTCTTATTGCAAAATTCTTGTTGTTACACGTAGGGTTTGAGTGGAAATTGGAGCAAGGGGCCACGTTCACATTGAGCTTCTTGTCTCGGTCTGAGCCTTTTCGTACTGAGCCGTGGCTGGCTCGTGTTATGCTTTGCATTAAACCTTGGTTGCTATTCTGTGATTAGTCTCCGGTGGTTATCGCGATTATGCTGTTATCCTCTCTCTTCGGGAGTCGCAGCGGCAGCGTGAATCGATAATCACAACCTTGTACTACCTTTGGCCCCGCGCTTATAGTTTCCGGCTGTGCCGTGTGCGGGCAGTTGGTCGGTTGGCGTGGAACAGAGAGGAAACCCCCGTGGCGCGTGTCTGGCCGAGGCCGCTGGCGGCGTCCCCGCGCGGTCGCAGTGTGAGGGGCTGCTCCCATTGCTACGAGGTCCGTGGCTCACCGATCCCGGACACCAAAGTTGAGTCATTACTTAATCTACTAGCCAGCCCCAACTGTCCACATTGTGTCGTTTAAATTTAGTTGTGGGCTGTTGGGACATTCTCGCGACCAACAACGTGTTTTCACGTTGACGAAATTCTAGCCGCCCTCCTGTGGAGTCTAAGTTAACTTGATTATTTTTGAAGTGCACCAGCGGAATATTCTGCCTTGTGGCCGTTGACATTAATTCAGGCTGTCTATTTTCCTCGTCGTGTTGTGGCTGTCCATCACGGCGTGTAGTTTGACAGCTGAATGTGTAATTCGTTGTGGGCGCTGATACTTTCTGCGGTGTTCCATTGAACCGTCTGTTGTGTGCTGGTCGGATGGAGCAGACGTTATCCTGTCACTTGGTCCGTTGACTGTCTGTCGGTTGGGTTGCCATCGGATTAAGAATTGTTGGCCTGACTGCTTGTCTCACCTAAGCGAGCGTTAGTGTTTGAATTGCAGGCCGACCATTGGAAACTTCTGAGCGCCGTTTGATATGCTGCCTTGTCTTAATCGTCCCTGTCGTCTGTTTATGTATGGCTTCTAGCCGATTTTAAATTAAAGTTGTTTTGCCCTTGAGGCGTGAGATTGAATGGCGCATTTAGCCGGGAATTAAGTTCTAAAATTAATGGCTCAAATGGTTCAAATGGCTCTGACAAGGGAACCTCCCCATTGCACCCCCCTCAGATTTAGTTATAAGTTGGCACAGAGGATAGGCCTTGATAAACTGAACACAGATCAATTGAGAAAACAAGAAGAAGTTGTGTGGAACTATGAAAAAATAAGCAAAATATACAAACTGAGTAGTTCATGGGAAGATAGGCAACGTCAAGGACAATAGAAACGCAGGAGCGCCGTGGTCTCGTGGTAACGTGAGCAGCTGCGGAACGAAAGGTCCTGGGTTCAAATCTTCCATCGAGTGAAAAGTTTAATTTTTTATTTTCAGTTTATGTGACAAACTCTTACGTTTTCATCACTTTTTTGGGAGTGATTATCACATCCATAAGAAAACCTAAATCGGGCAAGGTAGAAGAATCTTTTTGCCCCTTCGCCAAGTGTACAAGTTAGGTGGGTCGACAACATATTCCTGTCATGTGACGCACATGCCGTCACCAGTGTCATATAGAATATATCAGATGTGTTTTCCTGTGGAGGAATCGGTTGACCTATGACCTTGCGATCAAATGTTTTCGGTTACCATTGGAGAGGCACGTCTTTTCGTCTACTAATCTCACGGTTTTGCAATGCGGTCGCAAAACACAGACACTGAACTTATTACAGTGAACAAAGACGTCAATGAACGAACGGACAGATAATAACTATGAAAAAATAAAGAAATTAAAATTTTCGCTTGTTGGAAGACTTGAACCAAGGTCCTCTGGTTCAGCAGCAGCTCACGATACTACGGGACCACGACGCTCCTGAGCTGTTTGTCCATGATGTTGTGTATCCGACCCGTGGACTACTCAGTTTGTATATTTTGCTTATTTTTTCACAGTTCCACACAACTTCTTCCTGTTTTCTCGATTGATCTGTGTTCAGTTTATCAAGGCCTATCCACTGTGCCAACTTATAACTAAATCTGAGGAGGGTGCGATGGGGAGGTTCCCTTGTGAGCACTATGGGACTTAACATCTGTGGTCATCAGTCCCCTAGAACGTAGAATTACTTAAACCTAACTAACCTAAGGACATCACACACATCCATGCCCGAGGCAGGATTCGAACCTGCGACCGTAGCAGTCGCGCGGCTAAAATTAATGTTTGGTTTGCTTTGTTTTTAATTTTTTCTTTACTCTTGTAATGTGTGTCAAATGAATAAAGTATTATGTTCGAGTGCAACTGAAAGCCACTCATTTTGGCCCCTTTCCACAAATTAAACTATCTGTCATTTCCTGCGGGTATAGCAGGGGATCTCACGTCCGTTCCATCGTTATTATGCATGATTTATATGTTTGCTTATTTTCTATCGGCCTTCCGAGCTGTTCGTAGCGTTTGGAGGCGCTGTACCGGGATGGTGTTTGTTAGCCTGTCCGCATCGGCTGTGAACGCGCGCGGACGGCCGGTGCGCCTCTTCGTTTCACTGTAGCCTCTGGGACGCTGCGGCCTCCCGGCTTGCCACGGCGTCCCTCATAAGCTGAGCTTCTCTCTCGTATCAGTGTGGCGTACTTTACCCAGTAGTGCCCGTTATTCTAAACCATACTATTCAGACCTGGCCTGCCGTACTTACCCCGTCCATTGTTTCCCTGTCCGACGTTCGGTTCTTAATGTAATAGGTTTAATTTTTATGTAGTGCTGAATTGTTGAATGATATTTTGTTGTGTTTCCATGTCAGTATCATGAATATACTCAAGAGCTTTCGCTGATGGATCTAATATGTTTTCAGAATTATGTGATTCAACTTTGGCCAATGTTATATAAGTTTATTTTTTCTATATATGGTTTAAGAATCATGAAAGAAGGTTTTATACATGCAAGAACTCTGGAGATACTATAAGCTATCAGATAGACTATATAATGGAAAGACAGGGATGTAGGAACCAGGTATTAAATTGTAAGACATTTCCAGGGGCAGATGTGGACTCTGACCACAATCTATTGGTTATCAACTGTAGATTAAAACTGAAGAAACTGCAAAAAGGTGGGAATTTAAGGAGATGGGACCTGGATAAACTGACTAAACCAGAGGTTGTACAGAGTTTCATGGAGAGCATAAGGGAACAATTGACAGGAATGGTGGAAAGAAACACAGTAGAAGAAGAATGGGTAGCTTTGAGGGATGAAATAGTGAAGGCAGCAGAGGATCAAATAGGTAAAAAGACCAGGGTTATTAGAAACCCTTGGGTAACAGAATATATATCGAATTTAATTGTTGAAAGGAGAAAATATAAAAATGCAGTAAATGAAGCAGGCAAAAATGAATAGAAACATCTCAAAAATGAGATCGACAGGAAGTGCAAAATGGCTAAGCAGAGATGGCTAGAGGACAAATGTAAGGATGTAGAGGCTTATCTCATTAGCGGTAAGATAGATACTGCCTATAGAAAAATTAGAGAGACCTTTGAAGAAAGGAGAACCACTTGCTTGAATATCAAGAGCTTTGATGGAAACCCAGTTCTAAGCAAAGAAGGGAAAGCAGAAAGGTTGAAGGAGTATATAGAGGGTCTATACAAGGGCGATGTACTTGAGGACAATATTATGGAAATGGAAGAGGATGTAGATGAAGATGAAATGGGAGATATGATACTGCGTGAAGAGTTTGACAGAGCACTGAAAGACCTGAGTCGAAACAAGGCCCCGGGAGTAGACAACATTTCATCAGAACTACTGACAGCCTTGGGAGAGCCAGTCATGACAAAACTCTACCATGCAGTGAGCAAGGTGTATGAGACAGGCGAAATATCCTCAGACTTCAAGAAGAGTATAATAATTCCAATCCCAAAGAAAGCAGGTATTGACAGATGTGAAAATTTCCGAACTATCAGTTCAATAAGTCACAGATGCAAAATCTAACGCGAATTCTTTACAGACGAATGGAAAAACTGATAGAAGCCGACCTCGGGAAAGATCAGTTTGGATCCCGTAGAAATGTTGGAACACGTGAGGCAATACTGACCCTACGACTTATCTTAGAAGAAAGATTAAGGGAAGGCAAACCTACGTTTCTAGCATTTGTAGACTTAGAGAAAGTTTTTGACAATGTTGATTGGAATACTCTCTTTCAAATTCTGAAGGTGGCAGGGGTAAAATACAGGGAGCGAAAGGCTATTTACAATTTGTACAGAAACCAGATGGCAGTTATAAGAGTCGAGGGGTATGCAAGGAAAGCAGTGGTTGGGAGGGAGTGAGACAGGGTTGTAGCCTCTCCCAGATGTTATTCAATCTGTATATTGAGCAAGCAATAAAGGAAACAAAAGAAAAGTTCGGAGTAGGTATTAAAATCCATGGAGAAGAAATAAAAACTTTGAGGTTCGCCGATGACATTGCAATTCTGTCAGAGACAGCAAAGGACGTGGAAGAGCAGTTGAACGGAATGGACAGTGTCTTGAAAGGAGGGTATAAGATGAACATCAACAAAAGCAAAACGAGGATAATAGAATGTAGTCGAATTAAGTCGGGTGATGCTGAGGGAATTAGATTAGGAAATGAGACACTTAAAGTAGTAAAGGAGTTTTGCTATTTGGGGAGCAAAATAACTGATGATGGTCGAAGTAGAGAGGATATAAAATGTAGACTGGTAATGGCAAGGAAAGCGTTTCTGAAGAAGTGTCAGGAAGTCGTTTCTGAAAGTATTTGTATGGAGAGTAGCCTTGTATGGAAGTGAAACGTGGACGATAAATAGTTTAGACAAGAAGAGAATAGAAGCTTTCGAAATGTGGTGCTACAGAAGAATGCTGAAGATTAGATGGGTAGATCACATAACTAATGAGGAGGTATTGAATAGAATTGGGGAGAAGAGGAGCTTGTGGCACAACTTGACTAGAAGAAGGGATCGTTTGGTAGGACATGTTCTGAGGCATCAAGGGATCACCAATTTAGTATTGGAGGGCAGCGTGGAGGGTAAAAATCGTAGAGGGAAACCAAGAGATGAATACATTAAGCAGATTGAGAAAGATGTGGGCTGCAGTAGGTACTGGGAGATGAAGAAGCTTGCACAGGATAGAGTAGCATGGAGAGCTGCATCAAACCAGTCTACTTAAACCTAACGAACCTGCGGACATCACACACATCCATGCCCGACGCAGGATTCGAACCTGCGACCGTAGCGGTCTCACGGTTCCAGACTGTAGCGCCCAGAACCGCTCGGCCACTCCGGCCGGCTATGTTTCGATCCTCAGGTGAAAAACAAGTTTGATAAATCGAAGGTGAAACACTGAATTTACACGCGATTACCAGCCAATCGGCCAGACAGTATACCAATAGCGAAGTAACATCGAAAAATTCGCAAAGAGGTAGAGAAAATGGTGAAGGATAATGTTATTCAGCTATCGCAGAGGCCACGGTCATCACTGGTGGTTCTCATAAGAAAGAAGGATTGAAGTTGGCGATGACAATTCATGTGTCTTTTCGATTACTTTCTGTCCCTATTTTTTAAGAGCAGAAATAGCCTTCTTGGTTGCGCTCACTTTGACCTTTGCCTGCGCTACCTGATATGCGCATTTTGGGAATTTTCTCGTGTATCGGCAGGGTCAGGGATTTTCACCTGCCCCGAGATGACTGGATGTTGGTGTGTCGTCTTCATCATCAGCATTCATCTTCATGATGGTGTGAAGAAGACAGCTGCAAACCACCTCCACTAGGACCTCGCCCAGTACGGTAGTGCGGGTCTCCCGCATCGTTCCCCTACGCTTTGTAAAGAAGCATGGGACTTCATTTCCATTTTTTCCATCTCGGGCTGCTAATGCGGCTGTCCTAGCCCCATGTTTGGACTCTACCGCTATTTCGCGCGTCACATCTGACGTTTTCCTAATAACGTCAGCCTCTGCTTTTACACTCTTAACTTCATTCCTGACTTGATTTACGTTTTCGTAATCAGCGCTCCTTTGAATTTCCCTATTTTCTTTTATGACTTCGCCCAGTCTCTCTCCCTTCTTGTCTTATGATTTCTGAATTACCCCTAATTTCATTAATGAGGATCTCCTGTCTCTGGTCTTCCTCCTGCCGTCTCTTTTCTTCCCGTTCCTGTCGTATCTTCTCTGGCTCTTGCAAAAATTGCATGATCGGTTCCAATTCCGCACTTCTAGTAACGTACGCTGGACTAGATGCGAGCGACAGAACTGCTCTAAGACGCCTTGTCTGCGAAGTCGGACTGTTACTTTCCATGACTGCACCTCTTTCCGTATTGACACAACCTGCATGACTTGCCGCCTCGGCATCGTTTTGACATTCATTTCTTGAGTGAACTGAACCCTCAACATCGGACTATTCTGCAGCGTTTCTCACTAAACACATGATCTTTGTTTCTCGTAAGTATTCAAATCGAATGCCACGTTCGCAAGTTTCGGCCTCTAGCTCATCACTAGCCACAACTGCCCTCTGATATTATTTTAACGAATTCACACATTATGCCTGATCCCATGAAACAAAACCTGCTCTACAACATCGTACACATCCTCATAGTCAAATTCCTTCCACGAAGGCATGCACAACGCTGTTAGCAACGACGCAGCATGAGACAACAAGTGACGCACAAGTCGCTGACAAGACACAATGAGAAACAAAAAACAAAAACAAAAAGTTACAAAAACAATACGTACGCTGAAATAAAATGACTGCAGCATACTACAAATTGGTGATATACAACGCATAGCCCAAAACCTGAGACTAAATGTTCTCGGTGCACCATAGTCTTACTTGGAAAAAAAAACGAAAATCCGGGTCCATTCCTCACGATAATGCACTACCTCACAAAAGTGCAACGGTTCGCGATCCTGGCCAAGGGACGCCAATTGCATGCCGTCGCTCGCTTTAAACGTAAGTATACATCTGAGTAAAGCTACTAATGTACCATCACAATCGAATAAAAACAATGATTATTAGAGGGAGTATGAATGAGAACAGCGGCGTATTTAGGTTTGCAAAATAATCACAAGTTTTATTAAGCCTTTAGTAACTACGAGGGGCACTCCAAAAGAAATGCACACTATTTTTGTAAAAATACAGTTTTTATTCTGCATGTGTGAAAGTTTTACGGTGTGTAGATACATCCTTCCCGCTTGTTTTCAAACTTAATTTGACCTCCTCCCGTGAGTGGCGCCGTCAGAGAATGTCTTCAAGAGGGCTGCTACACTTGACGTTCGTCAGAAGCAACGTGCTGTCATAGAATTCCTGTGCTGTGAAAACGAGACAGTGGGAAACACCCACAAAAGGTTGAAAAAGGTGTATGGAGATGCTGCTGTCGATCGCAGTACAGTTAGTCGGTGGGCAAGCAGGTTATGTGATGAAAGCGGGCACGACAATATTGAGAATTGTCCTCGCAGCGGCAGGCCTTGTACTGGACACACTCCAGACAATGTGCAGAGAGTTAACGAATTGGTGACTGCTGACCGACCCATCACAGTGAACGAATTGTCACGCTACTTTGGGATAGGGGAAGGAAGTGTTTTTGCAGAATACTGAAAGTGTTGGCATTAAAAAAGGTTTGTGCCAGATGGGTTCCCAGGATGTTGACAGTGGCTCACAAAGAAACAAGAAAAACGGTATGCAGCGAACTTTTGGAACAGTACGAGAATGGTGGGGACGAATTTCTTGGAAGAATTGTGACAGGTGATGAAACATGGCTCCATCATTTTTCACCAGAGAAGAAGGGGCAATCAATGGAGTGGCATCACGCAAATTCACCCAAGAACAAAAAAAATTCAAAACCACACCTTCTGCTGGAAAAGTTATGGATACGGTGTTTTTCGGTTCAGAAGGACTCTTGCTTGTGTACATCGTGTCTAGTGGAACCACCATAAATTCTGATGCTTATGTGACGACAATGAAGAAACTTCAAGCTCAACTCAGTCATGTTCAACCACATCGACAAAAGCAGGATGTTTCGCTGTTGCACGACAATGCACGGCCACATGTTCGTCAAAAAACCATGGAAGCGATCAAAAAACTCGGATGGACAACACTGAAATACCCACCTTACAGTCCCGACCTGGCTCCGTGAGACTATCGTCTCTTTGGGAAACTGAAAGACACTCTTCGTGGAACAATGTTTGAAGATGGTGACTCCCTTGTGCACGCTGCCAAACAGTGGCTCCAACAGGTTGGTCCAGAACTTTACCGTGCGGGTATACAGGCGCTGGTTCCAAGATGGCGTAAGGCAGTTGAGAGGGATGGAAATTATGTGGAAAAACGAAAATATTGTTCCTAAAGGATGTATCTACACACTGTAAAACTTTCAAACATTTAGAATAAAAGATGGATTTAAAAAAAATAGTGTGTATTTCTTTTGGAGTGACCCTCATATAACTTGCTGGTAAATCTTGCACAAAAAATGACAAACACAAATCATTAAGGAATGGTGTTTGCTGGGCAAAGCCATACAAGTTCGCCGCTGAATTAATCCCTTTTACAACGAAGTCTGACTTTGTTCACATGAACCCACTGTGAAGTCCAACATCACTGAAATGGAGTCAACTACGATTAACTATAGAACAAACTATGGTTCACCCGAGGACAGGCAGATTTTAACGATTAACAAATGGTTCAAATGGCTCTGAGCACTATAGGACTTAACAGCTGAGGTCATCAGTCCCCTATAACTTAGAACTACTTAAACCTAACTAACCTAAGGACATCACACACATCCATGCCCGAGGCAGGATTCGAACCTGCGACCGTAGAGGTCGCGCGTTTCCAGACTGAAGCGCCTAGAACCGCTCGGCCACCACGACCGGTAACATTTAACAACCCTACGTCGGTGCAGCAGTACTTTTTTCTTCCGCAGTGATTCAGGCGGCAGCAGAAGACGGCGCGCTGTGTGCGAGAAGCGGTGCGCTACGGCAGCTGTACCGTTCTGACGCGTCCACTGTAATTTGCAAACTACGCTGTCTGGCGTTCTGATTATCAGAAAGCGGGCAAAATCCCTATCAGAGATCTGAAATCCTGGCAGGTTTTAGTGTGATGTACACCCGTTCGCTGGTCTGTACACACCAGTTCGACTCACAGGTACGACGGAACGTGCTGGAATTGTCAAATTTCAGACAGCCGACTCAGAATAGAAAAGTCTACCCTCGTCACACTCGATATGTCCGAGATAAAATGTAGTTCCACTGACGGCACAGTTTCAAACTGCCACAGGCTCTTCGTCCAGCAGAAGATACAGAACACAAGTCACACCCTGTAGGGAAAGACACGAAGTTCTCGACTAGGGAAGGACCAGACCACGAGGACTCCAAAGAATGAACGTCGCTTTCCACCAAGCCTCGATACGGGAGCCAAATTGCCAAACGTAAACCGCTCCTACATTGCACAAACCTACTGAACTATCCTACGCTCATTGAACTCCGCTCTTGACTGCTCTGTTGGCCTGGTAGCCAATCCAGGCATGGCACAGGGGTTCCCACGCTGGGAGAGCAAGTCTCTACTTTGCACATCCTGAGCCAATCAGCGAATCCAAACCTTTCTTGTCTGAAAAAAAAAAAGATGTTAGACTAGTGGGACTTCGTCCTCATGGAAAGCATAAACACGTTTTGCAAGAAACATTTACTTACACGGAACCACCGGCGTTTGAAGCTGACTGCCGAACGATTCTACTGCCGCCAACATACATCGCACGTAAGGAACACGAAGATAAGATACGAGAAATAAGGGCTTTAACGGAGGCATAGTGGCAGTCGTTTTTCCGTCGCTCTATTTGTGAGGCGAAATGACAAGTAGTGGTACTGCGTACCCTCCGCCACGCTTCGTACTGTGACTTGCGTGTTATCTATACAGAGTGTTACAAAAAGGTACGGCCAAACTTTCAGGAAACATTCCTCACACACAAAGAAATATAATACGTTATGTGGACATGTGTCTGGAAACGCTTACTTTCCATGTTAGAGCTCATTTTATTACTTCTCTTCAAATCACATTAATCATGGAATGGAAACACACAGCAACAGAACGTACCAGCGTGACTTCAAACACTTTGTTACAGGAAATGTTCAAAATGTCCTCCGTTAGCGAGGATACATGCATCCACCCTCCGTCGCATGGAATCCCTGATGCGCTGATGCAGCCCTGGAGAATGGCGTATTGTATCACAGCCGTCCACAATACGAGCACGAAGAGTCTCTACATTTGGTTCAAATGGTTCAAATGGCTCTGAGCACTATGGGACTTAACATCTATGGTCATCAATCCCCTACAACTTAGAACGACTTAAACCTAACTAACTTAAGGACATACACAACACCCAGTCATCACGAGGCAGAGAAATCTACATTTGGTACCGGGGTTGCGTAGACAAGAGCTTTCAAATGCCCCCATAAATGAAAGTGAAGAGGGGTGAGGTCAGGAGAGCTTGGAGGCCATGGAATTGGTCCTCCTCTACCAATCCATCGGTCACCGAATCTGTACGAAGACTTCGACTGAAATGTGCAGGAGCTCCATCGTGCATGAACCACATGTTGTGTCATACTTGTAAAGGCACATGTTCTGGCAGCGCAGGTAGAGTATCCCGTATGAAATGATGATAACGTGCTCCATTGAGCGTAGGTCGAAGAACATGGGACCCAATCAAGACATCACCAACAATGGCCGCCCAAACGTTCACAGAAAATCTGTGTTGATCACGTGATTGCACAATTGCGTGCGGATTCTCGTCAGTTGGGCCAACTGGCGGTGAATCGAGGAAGTACAGTACATACTGACGAAACTAAAATGAGCTCTAACATTAAGCGTTTCCGGTTACATGTCCATATAACATCTTTTCTTTATTTGTGTGTGAGGAATGTTTCCTGAAAGTTTGGCCGTACCTTTTTGTAACACCCTGTATAGATGCAGACGTAGACCACGGTCCCTCATTTACGGAGTGATCTAATCTTTCCAGGGCGACCATTTCCAATTTCTGGAAGAAGGCTGTTAAGCTCCCCAGACAGTTGTGCCTGTGCCGGTCGGTGTGGCCGAGCAGTTCTAGGCACTTCAGTCTGGAATCGCGCGACCGCTACGGTCGCAGGTTCGAATCCTGCCTCGGGCACGGATGTGTGGGATGTCCTTAGGTTAGTTAGATTTAAGTAGTTCTAAGTTCTAGGGGAACTGACGACCTCCGATGTTTAGTCCCATAGTGCTCAGAGCCATTTGAACCATTTGTGCCTCTGAAATATACGTTTTTGCCACCCACTAAAAGATCCTGGCGACTTTCTAGGGTCAGGAGGATGTTACAGTCCTACCTCCACTAGACGTGTACGCCAGCTTCCCTGTCCGTATCGTCCCAGCTTTTAACATGAGGATGCACAGAGTCTTACGACTTTCCCACCGCCGGCCATTGTAGCCGAGCGGTTCTAGGCGCCTCAGTCCGGAACCGCGCGACTGCTACGGTCGCAGGTTCGAATCCTGCCTCGGGCATGGATGTGAGTGATGTCCTTAGGCTAGTTAGGTTTAAGTAGTCGTAAGTTCTAGGGGACTGATGACCTCAGATGTTAAGTCCCATAGTGCTCAGAGCCATTTGAACCATTTTTGACTGTCCCACCATTTGCACAAAAGCTCTCTTAGTTGGCTTCCTGCACCCACTTTCGGGCATCTGGGCGTCTTCTGTGACAGTCTGGTGCTTGGCCCAGGTAAAATGTTTTGAGAACCAGCACTCTTCTATCCGATTCAAGCAGAAGGAGGAGAGTGCTTCCGCCAGAAGTCCCTCTGCAGGTAAGAACCACAGAACACTGTTTCCCAGAATCACTTGCATGGGTATATCTCTGTGCTCAGTATGTATGGCCCCCAATTCATTTCGCTCCAGGTTCTCAGTCGCCCCTGTGGTATGCCCCCCCCCCCCCCCCCCCCCAGTGAAAGCTCTCTACAGGTTAGACATGCAGTTACAAGAACATTCTGCCCACACTTTCTTCATGTAGGAAAAGCCATTAACCACGCATAGCAAATTTGGTACCGTGGAAACTGAGATCATGTCCTAAAATATGAATGTTAATCTGACTGACAACGTTAAAGTCAGATGGCAATCCACCTCTCAATGTCTCGTTAACAGAGCCAAGAAATGAGAGGTAATACCGTGGTTATCGGCAATCATTCCTCCTACGCTCCATTTGCAAATAGGACAGGGAAAAGAGGATCAGTTAATGGCACCGGATGTATTCTCCGCCACACACTGGTAGGTTGCTCGGGAGTGTCTATGTAGATGTAGATGTGGATATGGAGCCTCTAACATGCGAATACTTTCGGCTGTAAATATGGAAGGTTCTAGAGTAATGTGGCACAATAATGCTACTGAGATTAGCGGACAGAAAACGGCACATGCCGTATCAATTTCAGCTCTTATTTTTGGTCTGTATGTATAAACTCGATGATAGTTTGCCCACTTAATGAGCAGTGTGGCCGTTGATTGAATGCAGCGCAGATTTCATAAAATCCGTCTCCTTCTGTCTATGATTCAGAGCTCGATACGTTGTTAGAACACACTGCAACACAATTCCAGCGGACAGCTTGCGACCGAACCGCCGAATCTTTCCATCAGTAAATGGGGTATGTTCTCAACTGACTCGGTTGTTTTAACCCCCTCCACTGACAGAATGACCCGCTTCCTACTTCCGTATATATAAAGCCAATACGGACTTGTAGCTGTCACGCCTTTGCGCTTACTGCTACGTATTTTAACTGTAAATAGCTCAGCCCTAATGGTAAGAGGTAGTAGTGAATTCACGTTATTAATCTTTGAAAACAGCACAGCTGCCATAAGCTCAGCTCACTTTTACTCCACTCCTACCCTCGCCATTGCACCACATTAACTAGGTGCTACATGGACCTCGCTAAATTCACTTGCGTATACATTTTTGACCGTTACTCGCCAGTATTTACCTAATGATTAGTACACTCCTAACCGGACTATTTCCCAAAGAGCTGTGATGATTGAACGGGTTCGATCCACGGCCTACAGTGCCCTACAGTTCACACGGTAACACTGCCTACCTGACCCACTTAACTTGGTAGTGAGCTTATGTATCCAATCACCACTGCTAGCAGCAGTGGGTAATCCTATCAGCACGACGAGAGCAGCAGACTTACCGTCGAATCCTCCTGAAAATACTTATAACTACGGTCGCCAGCTCTGAAGGAGCAAAAGAATAAATCAATTTTTTGGCTCTTTTCAAAGTGAAACGGCTTGAGTTGAATTTAAACTTAATTCTGAATATTACTATTTCTGATCATTCTAGGTGATTCTACAAAGCAAATACTCTCTCAATTTCTGTGAGTTGGCTTGGTAATTACCACCAAGACAACTTATGCAACTTAGGTTAACAAAATTCTATCCTTCAACTTATTTAATGATTTTGGATATTACTCTTTGGACAATTGATATAGAATTAGTTAAGTGACTTTACTTGGAAGGTTACTCAGAAAAATTTAAGTAACTATAAATAGGCGACTCATTCTGGTGTGACCATTGCTCTTTTCAACATTCTTATACGCTAAAGTATTCTACACCCAAAAGAATTGTAAATGAAAGAGGCGATGGTGGCCTCAGTCTGATTTCACTACACTATGTTTCAGGTTACTACACTTTACAATGAACAACATGCGTCGTAATTTTACTCATAACTATATTCTGTCTTCTGCACTTGCACAAAAGAAAACTGGTATTCTCCTTTTACATGTATACAAAGTTCGACTTAACAATTGCAAGCAGTCTTGCCTTGGGTAGACGTGTCGGTGCTGGTGGTGAGATGCATGTGGCTAACGCAGCTCTTCACGCCTCATGCCCTCAATGGCAGCTGGAACTATGAGCTGTAGCACTCGTATAAGCTACTGCACGTCCGCCATAAAATCTGGGCGCAGGAACTCTTACAATCAGCCCCAGTGGCATAGAGACGGCTTCGACAACCATTCGTCGCGTTCTACTCCACAAACGGCGACGATATTCGCCTCTTCGCTGTTGCACAATCACTTTTGCTTGAGCACAGTTACGCACGTCCGGTCACGTCAACACTCCCCAGGCCATTCCATTGTTCAGTCCCTGTGTCTCCAGCTACCTCTAGCTACGCTCGTATCACCAAGAGTGGGGGCGTTCCCCTACCACCTTTTCACCGAAATCATTTAGTATGTAAGAATATTTATATTTATTACCCTGGAGTTCATACCAGTCATAATAATTTACTACTAGCGCTTTATAACATTAAATCATACAGTAATAACTTATAATTACCAAGAAAAAGAATACATTTGACTCCGAGCTTAGTGCATTGTCTGAGAGGCAGCGCTAATTCCCAGTTTCGCCAATAGATGGCATCAGGGTGAACTCCCTGGCAGTCTCACACCAGCGCGCCCGTTTCCGACGCGCGGGCTCCAAATTACTGTCAGCCCACCATCATTTCAGTTCCGTTACAAGCGGATTCTGATAGATGGTGCAAGGTCGTGTAACTCTGGTATACAGTATTTGGACATCAATATGGCCGCGCGTGGTAGCCGTGTGGTCTGAGGCTCCTTGTTACGGTCTGTGCGGCTGCCCCAGTCGGAGGTTCGAGTCCTCCCTCGGACATGGGTGTGTGTGTTGTCCATAGCGTAAGTTAGTTTAAGTTAGATTAAATAGTGTGTAGGCATAGGGACCGATGACCTCAGCAGTTTGGTCTCATAAGACCTTACCACAAATTTCCAAATTCCCAACAATGTGGAAACACTGCATGCCTGAACATAAAAACATATGCTAGCTGACCCTATATATTGCGCTGTAATATTTGACCAAAAACGGCTCCTGTTCAGGGTCCTCAACACGTTGCAAGAGTCAGTCGTGGTCAGAACAGTGTTCTGTGTATATGAGAGTACACATGTAGCACTGGACGAAGTGATCAGGCGGTGGAGAGCACAATAAACGAGGAAATGGGAATACCAAAGACCCATGTGGGGGACAAACAGGACAACAGGGCTCAAGTGGACTGCCTAGCCTTTGCAGACGACATAGCAATAGCAAGTGAGACGGAAGAACATGCAAAGACACAACTCGACAACTTAAGTAAGGTAGCCAGAAAGGTGGGACTGAGGATCGCCTATAACAAGACAAAGACATTAAATACCACTGCAGACTGGAAAACACCGGAAGGCACTGTGCAAATGGTGGACAGATTTAAATACCTGTGAGAACTGACAACAGCAAGGAACAGGAGCAAGGAGAGAATAACAGAGAGTATAAAGAAGATGAGGTCACCCTTCTGTATGACTAGAGAGATATACAATACAAAGAATATATACACAGAGGCAAAGATAAGCCACTACAAGGCAACGGCGAGGAATGCAGTATTATATGCTGCTGAGACGATGACACTAGGAAGAAATGGGGCAGAACAGCTAAAGAAAGAAGAGAGAAAAGTAATGGGAAAAATACTAGGTCCCAAAAGAGGTGGAGAGACGTAGATGCTAAGATCTAGGGAAGAATTGCACCGGAACATGAGAACAATATCCGGGGAAATCAGACTCAAAAGAGCAAGGTTTGCTGGACATGTAGTTAGGATGAGTAAGGACACAATGACGAAGAGAGTTGTGGGAAACAACAGGGAGGACAAGGGGAAAGACAGGAACCTAGTGAGTTGTTGCACTTCGGAAGGACTAGTTGGAATTGAGGATCAAGAGCGAAGGAAAGGAAAATTGAAGGAACAAATATACACCGACCAATATGCCGGAGATCAACGACAAAAAGAATACAGGAAAAGACTAGAGTGTCACCAGTGGCGCCGACAGGAGAAAAGGACACACAAGACCTCGGAGGAAGAGCGGGAGAGAAGAAAAGAAAGAATGAAGAGGTTCTGGGAGAAGAAGAGGAAAATGCAGTCCACGAAGGGGCTACCCGTGGTCCTACAGAGGCCGTAACGCAAGAAGAAGAAGGAGAGTACATTACGAAGGAGCTAAGAGAAATAGAACGAGGGCAAATTGCTGATGCTCATTGGGTGCTTCAGTAATCAAGATAGCCGAAGTGTTTGGAGTTCCAAGAGGCATCGTATCGAGGATATATACCACATGCAGGGAGAGCGAGAAAACATTATTCGCCAAGTCACAACGCGGAAAAAATGTGTGTTGAGTGATCTTGACAGGAGGTCATTGAAGAGGATTGTGACAAAAAATAAGAAGACAACTGAAAAAGTCACTGCAGAAATGAATGTCTCAGTCGTAAACGCTGTTAGCACCAAGACAGCAGGAGGGGAGCTTCATAAGCTTTGAATCGCAGGGTATCAATTCGAGAATCAGTCATCAGTGATGCAAACATCTGAAACAGGAAAACGTGGTGCCGGAGCCATAAACCTGAACTGTGGAGCAATGAAACAAACTGATTTGGCCGGTTGAGTCTTACTTCACACTGTTGCCAATTTCTCGCGGAATTTACGACCCAGGAGTGAAACACGGCAAGGGGTCGGTGATAATTTCAGCAGCCATATTGTGGTATTCTGTGGGACCCGTGGTCACTCTGCAAAGTCCATTACTGCCAAAGATTACGTCAGCATTATCGGAGACAGGTCCATCACACGGTACATGTTTGCACCCCAGTTGTGATGCTGTGATCCTTTTCGGCGTCGCCCTTGTTCAGACATACCGCATCTTCCAGGACTTGTAAGGATGAGGATGAATTGTCGTGTCTCCGCTGCCCAGCACATCCACAAGATATCTATATTATTTAGCCTTTCTGGAATACTTTGGAGAGAATGGTGCGTGATCGCTAGCCAGCTTCAACAGCAGTACGTGAACTTTCCACTATTTTTCAGGAAGAAGGGTATAAGATTACCATGAGAACCTCGCGGCAACTGCATTTACCCATTCCGAGACGTGTGAACGCTGTCTTCAATGCCAACGGTTTTTCTACGACTTATTAGGCATCGTAATGTAAGGTATTTTTAGTGTTTTGATATTTTTGTTAACACCCTGTAATGCTGTTAGATTTAAGGTATTCCTCCTTCGGCTTACCATGGATGAAAATGCCTCTAGTCCTACTTTGAGGTAAGCTGGAGAGAGTGAGTAATTGGTAATCTCGATATCTAGCATCTAAAAGACAGTTATTAACAAGGTATAAGAATAATGGGCTGGATAGAATACATTCCTAAGGTCTTGTGGGGATTATTTTAAACTTATAGTCTCTCCTACAGGTAAAAAACTTTCTAATTGCTTTGTTTACCCACGTTCTTACGGGGTACAAAGTGGGCAGGTGTTGGTTGCGTCATTAACTCCATAAAATCGTACCTTGGAGTCAGTACTGGATTACCTGCTCACAGAACATGAAATACGTGACCAAATTACTTCCCGTCCTGGCACAAGGCGGCAACGACACTTTTCAGCTGTCACTGAGTAAGGAACGGATTCGGAGCAGATCTGGTTGTGTGGCGCCGTCGCCGGCCATTAAGAGAGACCCGGCGACTCGTGAAGCTGACCGCCGTGTTACGAAGCAGGGGAAGGGCAGCGGCCTTCTCGTCGGGCAGCCGCGGTATCTGCGGGCTCCCATCTCGTCCGTCGACGCCTCTACTAATGACCGCCGCTCGAGCTGCGAGTGGTTTCAGAGCGAGACGCGAAGTGGGAACCGGTTCTCTAGGCCGAAAAGGCCTGTAGCCACGGCGTGAAACACTCTGTCACACTCTTAATATAGTCAGCCTCGTCATTTGGCTTTAGTGTATTCCTACTTTTTCGTTTAGTTTCCGCCCCCTTCCCCATTCAACGTATTCCTAACGCGTCTTTTACTCGGAAAAAAACATCTTTTCTCATCGCTCGATAATTTCCTTCGTTTGTGCAGTTCCCGTGAAGAAAGACTTACGAAAAGATGTTGTGATGCGATGGATGGTCAACATTATTCCTGAAATAACCAAAAAAATGGTTCAAATGGCTCTGAGCACTATGGGAGTTAACTTCTGAGGTCATCAGTCCCCTAGAACTTAGAACTACTTAAACCTAACTAACCTAAGGACATCACACACATCCATGCCCGAGGCAGGATTCGAACCTACGACCGTAGCGGTCGCGCGGTTCCAGACTGTAGCGCCTAGAACCGCTCGGCCACTCCGGCCGGCCCTGAAATAACCTTTCTTTTACAAGAATGATTGTATATCATATATCATATACAAACCATCATTCTTCTAAATGAAAGAAGACATGTGTAAAATTATATTTTTCTTTTCTCTTTTGTCTGATTCTCTCGTCCTGATGGACGAGAGTGAGCTGGAAACGATGTATTCGCTGTTTTTTATTTGCGTTTTTAAATTATTTAAAAAGGAGAGATATACATTCGTAATGCTACAACTGCGTGAACCCCCGAGGTATATGTAACGTATAGCGTGTCTCTTTGTGGTTGCCTAATGTTGTCTCTGCAATGGGATTCTCACTTCTACAATTGATTAACGTGATCCTGCAGTTGACAGCCCACATCTAGAGATTTCCATGAAATGCAGTATCGTGTTGTGGTTTTACTTCATTTCAGTTTAGCACATCAAACCAATCACTCCTATCAGGATGCTACGAGAATGAATCACAGCTTGATACCGTAAATTATACTTATACGTGTATGAAACTGTAGAATTTATTTAATTTATGACAAAAGGAATGTGTTGATACATTTTAAAATTCATGTATAGAAAAAACTCAAATTTTGTAGTTAATTATCTCAATTTTTACCACAGTTTTTAATAGATTTGGAAAAGTGTATGTAGTCAATAGTAAGTGAAAAAATGAAGAAGTTTCACATGTTAAAAAAAATTTATTTTGTTATGTATTTGAACTTCCACTGCTATGAGTGTGAATCCTGAATCCTTCTTGGTCATGCTGACAAAATTTTATGAATTTGTTTGTAAAAGTATAGACAGTGGAAATTAAAATGTCCTGTGGTATCTCACCTGGTCCAAGTCGACCCGTTTGACGGTCTACCTCCCTTAAAAGAACAAATGATGACTATGTCTATCCGCACTAAAACAGACTGGGTCAATAGTGAGGTAGGATAAATTCAGAATAGGGAGTTAAATGATGTTTTGGGTACTGGAGTGGAGCTGTATTAGATGAATTGTTACGTGGTGAGGTGTAGTGTGAAATAATTGATGACAGGCGATATGGGATTCTGGATGAAGACGGCTAGGATGGAGGGCAGGGAATAACTATGAGACAGAAGAAAGGACTAGGGCGGAGAAATAGGAGGGATCGATGACATAAGAATGGGTATGGAAGAAAAGATTGGATCTATTAAAAAGGATAAATGTGAGGATTGATATCATTGTGTGCCTCAGCAGCAAGCCCCTACTGCTAATTAGAGGGTAAACGATGTGGTTAATTTAATCAAGTTAGCAGGGTGTATACAGTATATGGTGAAACGCAATGCGGACGAAGAGCGAGAAGAATTAAAAGATCTTTCCTTCATTGTGTTAATGGTATTAGTGTAGATAAGTGTTTTCTTCTTTTTTATGATGAGAGAGAGAGAGAGAGAGAGAGAGAGAGAGAGAGAGAAGCAAGAGGATGAAGTCCATTGACATTAGTGCATATAAGCGTCATGAGTGTGTTTTTTGTGGTACTTATGATGACAGAGTGAGACACAAAGAAAAGACTAAGATCGATTGGCCGTATCTAGTCTATTACTCTTGACAAGAGTCAGAGAGATCATACAGCTTGATGTTTTATCTGTCTGACCGATCAGTACCGACAGTGTATCATGCTCTTACTTCGTGGCGTACGACAGACTTTGGGGCAATTTTTGGTATCTGTAACCTTTTCGCTTTTCTCTCTCTGCCAGCCACACACTGACGGCGATAACTCCCTCTACAAGATTCAGTTCACAGCCCTGCGCAGCATTGTTGACCTTTGAAACTTAGGCGAGTATCTGATCACCACCACCTACAAGGATGTGTTAGCTGTCTTTCACACTGTAAGAAGTAAGTAGACGTCAAACAGTGGTAACAATGGATTGAGCTATTCTTTACGCCTCCCTGTCATCGAGTACGCTAGGGACAGAGAAGGACAAGGGTGGCACAGGCAGTCGGATGCGAATTTGTTGAAGGAAACGAACCGCCGATCTCCTGAAGACAATTTCCCTGCCCACTGCTGCATTTTTTTTATGCAAACATGTGGAAGGAGAGCTGAAAGTAATGCAGACTACCACGTGGCACAGCCATGCAAGAAACCATAAGGAGTCGGCAGTGATGTAGCCGACGAAACCAAGACCACCGAAAAGAACATTAGTCGTAACCTTAAAACAGCCCACTGATCGCTTCGGAGCGTCCTAGGTGGTGTACAACAGGTACGAGGCAATCATATGGCCCACCAAAGCTGTTGGCAGTGAAGCGTTGAATGAGTGTCAATCCATAGTATGGAGCCGGCCGCTGGTGGCCGAACGGTTCTAGGCGCTTCAGCCTGGAACCGCGCGACCGCTACGGTCGTAGGTTCGAATCGTGCCTCGGGCATGGATGTGTGTAGTGTCCTTAGGTTAGTTAGGTTTAAGTAGTTCTGAGTTCTAGGGTACTGATGACCTGAGACGTTAAGTCCCATAGTGCTCAGAGCCATTTGAACCATAGTATGGAATCAGCGCATTACCCCTTGGCTGACAACCATGAGTGAGTATCGTGGTACAGAAGTTAGGCACGAACCTGCCTCGTCTTACTTCGCTTCGGATCACACGTAAACAAGACGAGCCTGGCTCTCGGTACGTCAAGAGGAACAAACGACATCATCAACAACAACAACAGCAAGAGTCGGGCTCGTGGTTCAGCAGTTCTGGATATTCTCTTACTTTCTTCGTCGCGCTCACACGTGTCGGTTATAATCCACTATACCAATTAAACAACTCTTATGCCTACCATGTTAGTAACAACAAAACATAATACTGACGACAGTAGTATACTTGAAAGGAGAGACAGCATTGATCGTATGTTTTTGTTTATTATCGCAAAATCGATTTTCGGTCACTTAGTGACCATCTTCAGTGCTGTAATATATAACTTAAATTAGTAAGCACTGGTGTCTCCTTTCAAGTATACCCATTATCTGGTCGTTGTGCACAGGACACTATGGAGTCGCCAATCAATAAGACGACAGTAGTGGTAAGTGTGTTATTATAGCGGTAGATCCCGTCGGTAATGATCACTGAAGATGACACCGATGATGAAGACAGTATCAGTCATCAACTATGGAAGCAATGGATTTGGAAAGAAGAAACTAACTAGGCAAAATTTGTGAGTATACGCAGACACTTGATATAAGAGAGCGTGTTTCAGAGCTGGTACGGGGAAGTACAGGAGAGCGAGGTGGCGCAGTGGTCAGCACACTGCAAACGCATTCGGAAGGACGATGTTTCAATGCTGCGCCCTGCCATCCTTATTTAAGTTTTCCGTGATTTCCCTAAACCGTTTCAGGCAAATTCCGGGTTGGTTCCGTTTAAAAGGCACGGCCGACTTACTTTCTCTTCCTTCCCTAATCCGATGGGACTGACGACCTCGCTGTTTGGTCCGCAATGTTCGAAAATGTGTTATGGGATAATGTGGTCACGGAAACGAATCAGTACGCAGAGCGAACAACGATCAGTGAAAATACAATGGAAATTGATGAGACGTGGATCCAGTCAGTTGTAAAGAAATTAAAATTTGCTTTGCGATGTGCATTATAGTGGCTCAAGTACAAAAACTAAAAATTGAGAGGCAGTCTGGAAGAACCGTCATAAAAACACCGATATTCAGAAAAACTGTGCATTGAAAATAATTGTCTAAATCACTAGGTTTTTACGTTTTGCTAATAACGGTGAGGCTGGCATGATAGATAAATTACGTAAAGTCACACACACACTTGTGACAAACTATTTTAAATTCAGAGAAGTGTATGTAATGGAGCAGAACATCGCTATCGTTAGTGAAATTTAAGGGATGCATATGTTAAAAAAAATTTAGTCACTCGAAGAGAGCGATATTTCGGATACAATTTAAAAACTTTACGAATGATAATCGGGTTTTTGCCCGAACTTTAAGAACGATAAAACAGATCTTGATTACAGTGCATATGATACGGGTGTGATGAAGTTATCAAAGTCAGTAGGACACTTTTGCATATGGATAATTGGTATTCTTCACCGAATCTGTTCGTAACTTTATTTGAAAATGGAACAAACGTTGTTGGGACAGCACGTTTTGACAGAAAAACATGCCGGGAGAGTTTGTAAAGCAAAATTTTGAAAAGGAGAATCCATTATGAGGAGCTGAAATGGCATATTGTCTCTGAAGTGGAAGAATAAACCGAGACGTCTATATCGGTTCTACAGAGCACGAAAGTGTAGAAGTTACTAAACAAACCAGATGGTAACAGGAGCCTACTTTCAAACCAAAATCTATTTTTGATTATAGCGAGGGAATGACTGGTATTGACCGTCAATATCAGATATTAGCGGATTTTCCTGTTATGAGGGAAAACTTGAAACGGTATGGGCATTTTTTTTTTTTACATATTTGATATGGCGCTCTGTAATTCGTATATTCTATGCAACGAAAACCATATGAAAAAAGGGACAGAATTACCGCGAGTGTAGACTTCAAATAGCAAAAGCTTTATAAAAAACCTAAGTTTATAAGAGACGTGAACCATGGTGAGCCTCAGACGTACCAATGAGACTCTACGCGTAACATCGGAATTACTTTCCGAGACATGTAGACCCAGGGCTATTAAAAATAAATAAATAAAAGACATTCAACAAGAGCTTGCGAAGTGTGTACAGAAAACAAGAGCCGGATGAAGCGACTTGCGAACGTAAAATCGACGAGTTTCGTTACATGTACCTCATTGTTTCGAAACATATCACACAGGTGAAGATTACTAATTGTCTACGAGCGTTCTCAAAACGTAATAAATTTAAACTAACTATTAATTTACAAACTATTAGTGATACATGATCCACTTGCAGGTAATAAATCGTATTTCTTCACTGGTGAATCTAACATATTTCCTTCGTAAACATCTTAAAATTATTGGTTGAGCCAAAACGTTGTTCGGTATTCCACAGTTTCTTTCGTGGCATCGAGGTACAGATACCACGTGGCGCATACACGTTGCGTAGTTCGAGCACACTCACTGCGCGAGTCTTGAGACGTGTCGGCGCGGTGGGGAAGGGGGGGGGGGGGGGGTCACAAGTGACGCGGAGCGGGGACAGCGGTGGTCGTGATGAGACCAGCACCAGAGGCGGAACGTACTATCAACGGTAGTCGGTCTGCAGCACCGCAAAACTGCTGCTTCCAGTGAATACAGGACCCTGTGAATCACGTTTCCGGGCGAACATTGCAGAGTGAACTCCGTGCAACGGACTTCTGAAGTTGGGTTCCTCGCAAAATGTCACTGTTCACAGTGGCTCACCTTCAGTGGGCTAAACGACATAGGAACTGGACAGCGGCTGACGAGTCACGATTCTGCCTCATTTGAAATCATATCAGGTGTTGCGTGCAACGCTGGACCAGTCACGTGGAGAGTGGAGGGTTCAGCCCAGGCTTGAGGTGGTTCTGACCAGTTTTGGGGGTATTTCTCGTACGGTGACTTTAGCCAAAAACAAAAGTTGAAATGTGTGTGAAATCTTATGGGACTTAACTGCTAAGGTCATCAGTCCCTAAGCTTACACACTACTTAACCTAAATTATCCTAAGGACAGACACACAAACATGCCCGAGGGAGGACTCGAACCTCCGCCGGGATCAGCCGCACAGTCCATGACTGGAGCGCCCCAGACCACTCTGCTAATCCCGCGCGACGCTTCGCTAAATCATCTGATTTTACTTCAGTAAAAAAATGTGTGGGACAGTTTGTTACTCCATATCCAGTATAGCAACCAACATCCAGCTGTTTTATATCTGTGCGACATCTGGTCACCAATAGTTTTCAGACGAATCTGGCCAGAGGTAGTATTAGCGGGACAAGAATGATTGATTTTCTTTTTTCAGAGTGATTATCCAGTCTTGGATTTAGGCCACCTGCATTTCTTTGGTCGGACATTTATTTAAATTACGATTTTCCGTAAACAGAAACTATTGTAATATGGTCACACTTTTTCGCTGGATTAGTAACGACGAGCAAAATAGTTATCAACTCGGACGCCACGAGGCATAGTATTATCCCAAAATTTGCAAGTGTGCTCATCTTACGAGTATTGACGATATATACAGGGTGAAGAATAAATGTTGCACTTGGCGGTCGGCATTCGATCCCGCGCCCCAATTCAAGACAAAAGTGTATCTAGCAAAAGCTACTCCCACGAACAGGTTTGATAGAAATGCGATTTAGAGGACTAGGCTCTGCCAACGGTGTAATTGCGTGCTGCGTGGCTGCGAACAGTTAGCGTGAACTCTGCACTATGCCGGATCTGCCCCATTAGCTCAGCGGGCTCACCAATATACAAGTCATGTTCGCGCCAAACATATTTTTATTTCCAATTAAAGCATCAAATTGTATCCGATATACACATCCACAATGCGGTGTCTTGTGTATCTGATTCTGTTAGAGTTTCCTTCATTTAAACATTGAGACATAACATGAACTTCTTACAGGTGTAAACGATCACTTTTTTCCGATTATGACACGAATAAAGCCAACAGAAAATAATAGTGGCTACAGTAACATCGTCTGTATCCAATAAGGTGCAAATAAGAGAATAGGAAGTCTTTACCAGACTGCACAATATGCTACGCACAATAATTCCATTCTGTACGTTTGACGTCCAGACTTATCTTCACACAGCCGGTACGTACAGGTACGAGCAATGTTCTCCTTAGAAAAGACGTTGAAAGCGATCACCTCGCATTCGCAAACACTTCGTCACTCGCTGGGTCGTACTTTGCCGGGCACTACGCAACACACTTGCATCCACCACTGCCCAAGAAGCATGCACGCGAGATATTAACTCGTGTAATATATGGCGTAGTACAAACTCATGCCTTTAAGTGTATCTACAAATAAATATCTAGTGGATTAAGGTCCGCAGAACGTGGAGACCAGAAACTTGGATCTCCACAACCAGTCGGTTTCCCTGCAATTCCTCTCATTCAAATAGTTCAAAATGTTGAAATGTATGTGAAATCTCATGGGACTTAACTGCTAAGGTCATCAGTCCCTAAGGTTACACACTACTTAACCTAAATTATCCTAAGGACTCGCACCTCCACCGGGGCCAGCCGCACAGTCCATGACTGCAGCACCTGAGACCAC
Source organism: Schistocerca piceifrons (assembly GCF_021461385.2). NCBI lineage: Eukaryota > Metazoa > Arthropoda > Insecta > Orthoptera > Acrididae > Schistocerca > Schistocerca piceifrons. The sequence continues at coordinate 92,406,001 of NC_060143.1, read as the reverse complement.
TCGGCTAATCCCGCGCGCCTTCAAATAGTTACACACATTTATCCCACAGTATGGAGGTGCAATACCATGCTGAAACCATAGCTGTCGCCGCACACCCAGTAAAGCGTTTTCTAATGTATAAGGCAAATTATTTCACAGAAACATACAGGGGCGCATTCAACTTGTCCGGCAGTAGGCAAGGCCTCAAGAGCACTCCTCGCACGGCTCCAGCTCGCAGGCTTAGGCCAAAGTGTGCCTGAAAGCCACGTTCACGGGTGACGTGTGGGCTGGGTTCCTACCAATAACGGCTGTTGTCGATGTTGAAAATACCTTCACAGATAAAGCTAGATTCTTCAGTTCAAATCACGTTATTTATGAAATGTTCGTTATCTTCCATTTGGGGCAAAATCTGTTAACAAAATTGTACTCCTCGAATGTGGTCTTCTGGCCGCTGGTATTGAGTTAACAGTGTGACGCAGTTCTTCACCCTGCAACACTTCAACAACCAGTCTTTGTGATACCGGGAACTGCCCTGCAATATTATGGGCACTTCGCTGATCGGTGAACGGTTTCAAGAATCGCGTCCTCTGTTTGTGGAGTACGTCTAGTCCTTCAACGATCTCTGTCCGTTATTTGTGAACGAAGACTGCCGGTTTCCCGAAGGCTTTGCTTCATTAAACGAAAAACATTCTTTTCAGGATGGCGCCTTTCAGGGTACCGTGCAGCATACGCAAGTGCAGCAACAGCACCTTAGTTATCGTATGCACCCAGCACCAAAAGCGCATCGGCGTGTTCATCGTTTGTAAGGAAGGAACCTGACGAGGATTGGAACCATAGCAGCGTGGTGGAGGGGGAGTTTAATGTCCCAGCAGTCCACATTTTTTTAATATATATTTCGCCTATCCACTTTCCTTTTTTTGTGATCATGGATCTATCTTGTCATCTAGCAAAGTATACGCTCCAAAAATAAAAGAAAACAAAAACACATCTACCCTACTTGGCACTGCCGCTTTAACTGTTCCATTAAAAAAGAACTATCCCTCTTCAGGCTTTGTTCTAAGTATTCCCAAATGTGTCCCAAGGGATAGGTTCCACAGGTCGAAAACCTGTTTTTTATTTTTTATTTTGTTTCCATTTATTTATTTTTTGTAATTACATGATTATAGTTAGTAAATGTGTACAAATGAAAATGCTATAAAACAAAATGATATAAGAAAGGTGTGATTCAAAGTGTAAAGTATAATAGCTTTGTATATTGCTACTCCAATGAGAAGAATCTTTCTTCAAGAAATGGTGCAACTGGTGTTTTCTTCTCCATTACCACTAGCGTTTTTTATGTCCATCATTACCGTCAAAAATATCTACAACAAACTCTTGCTGCATTGCTAATGCCTTAATGAATGCAACGTTCGAGGAATCAGCTAATCGCTTTCCATTGTCACTGCTTGCAATTCAGGCCATTCTGTCTTAGATGGGGTGCTGCGCCGTACGTTACACTGAGACTGGCGCTCCCCAGCTAGCGAGAAGGGGGATTCAATAAAACGCTGTTAAATAATTTGCAAAGAACGCACGATATCTAGCTGTGCGTTCAACAGCGACGTGAGCGTTTTGCAGGTACCTCCAATAATCAAATTCCACTTTCTTCCCTTCGCCGAAGTTGTAATCGATTGCCGTTCCCTTGAACCACGTAAGCGCATGATATTTGGCTAGGGGAAAGTGATTGAGGCTCAATCACGTCAGGCAAGAGTAACAAGCTAAGACCTCCTGTGTCAGTCACCTAACGATGACACTCACGTGAAGCGATGTTCTTCAGCGTCCAGGAGGCGACAGTCGGGGCAAAGTGGGGAGTCGCTTATTTTTTGTTGGTGACTTGATATCACGTCGCACACACGTGGTTGGCAGAAAGCGGTGGTATCGTTTTCCACACTCGTGGCCAGTTGACGGTTGGATACTTGGTTTCTACCATGTTACAGGGAACTGTCCGCAGAAGTGTGGTGTAAATGTTTTTCGACTTCGGCGGGTGCGTTGCGACGAGATCCAAGACAACATAGTTGCTGTGCTTCGAATAAGTACAGGCATGGATTTGGGGAATTCTTATAAATATCGAGCAGGCAATAGTTCAGAGACCGATTGTCACATCGGATGGCAGACACGGGCGATGTTGATATTTAGAAAACGGCTCTGTGAGGCAGGTTTACGACACCACTCGCAAGCGAGAAGGCAGGGCCCGGCAGCACTATATACGAATGCGAAGTAATCGGGGCAGCATAGGGCACCGACGTGCTGTAAAGAACCCATACGTTGCAGTTAAAACAGCGCCTAGTGACTTGTGCGTAGGGGCCAAAGCTGGCAGAGGAAAGGTGATGTAATTATCAAAGAACACCCCACGTGTCCTCTCCACAGCAGCTACATCAGAAACATAGGGAAAAGATGCATAAATAAGCGAGGCCGGAGACTCAAAGCAGGCAATTGTGTCACCATCCTGTACGAGTCTGGAACCAGGGAGAATGACGGTTGTTTAAATTGCACGCCAACCACGACGACCGTTTGGTGATGGATATCGGCAGGCCGCAGTGGCCGCTGCAGGCATTCGGTGTCGGCAAAGGGCTGGATGTGGGTAAGTCCCAGGATGGACAATTTTAACAATGGACATTTCTCAAGAGGACAGACAGTGCTCAAATAAATGGTGGAGTGTCACACAAGCTGAAAGATGCCTTTTTCTAGTTCTTTGAGAATCGATTACAATTCACAGTCAAGTATTAAAGTAAAGCTGAATAAAACTGCGATCTGACAAAAATGAGGTTCATCCAGTGACACAATATTTTCAGTATTTTTCAAATAAATAGAGTTAATGTATCACAGGGAATAAACATTTTCACAATGAACCTCAGAATTAACAATTTTTCAGTGCTTCATGTGATAGTATTTATTTATAGCTATCATCTCTGACAGCTGTGTATCTGCATCTATTTCATTTCCTGATTTATTACGTTTATTTCTTTTCATTATGCAAGTGTCTGTCAAACATCATATGCTCCACAATTACAAAGCAAATGAATAGGGTGTGCATACCTCATACTCTGTCATACTTTTGCATTTGTTTCATGAGCAGTTTACTATTTCGCCAGTAACTTTATTTAAGTATTAATTAGAACTGATAATACGAAATCATGGTAATTTAAGAATTGGTCATTCGCATTTGTTAGGTGACACCACCTTTGTAAAAGTATGATAAATGATGCACCTGACAAGCAGGCTTAAATAATGGTTTAAATCACATTTCACAACAATTTGTTGTCATTTATTGTGATGGCACATGTGCAATAATACTGGATTATTTATTTATGGACAAACCTTAATTTATATTTACTGTCAATGGCCTGAGTATGACCAAATGTTTATAACATTTCTTTATTTAAATATTGATGTAATATATTAGTTTAGTCCAGAAAGTTGTCAACTTGGGTCAAATGATTTCGTAGAGCTTAAGAACAATGTATTTTTGGTGGAGAGAACGTTCAGGCAATGGAAAAGCAGACAGGAGCAGAATACTACAGGAGTAAAGTGGAGCACGGATTTTTTATGTTTACTTTTAATTTTTGATTTTTTTTCCTGAAGAGCTCAAGGGAGAGACCTGCCTGTGGTAAAAAGTGGTATTCGGTTGTGTAAGTGATTGATTCTGGGCGGTGATTACGAAATGGATTTAGTTTTCGTGTATCTTTGATGACTATTTAGTTTAAACGCTTTCAGTTTAAGTTTACTTCGTTTGATTGTATTTTAGCTGAATATCATAGGAACACTTATCGTTTGTCTGAGATACCATTTCTTGAATGTAGCCGCGGTCTGAAATGCCTTGCCACGGTTCTCGCGGCTCCCCCGATTGGGGGTTCGAGTCCTCCCTCGGGCATGTGTGTGTGTGTGTGTTGTCCTTAGCGTAAGTTAGTTTTAGTTAGATTAAGTAGTGTGTAAGCCCAGGGACCGATGATCTCAGCAGTTTGGCCCCATAGGAGCTTACCACAAATTTCCAGATTTTTCTTGAATAAACATTACTCAGTATAGTTATCTGTCGTCTACATCAATTACAGATGTTGGAAGAGAACCATTGCAATTAAATTATTATTTCAATTTTTATTTTGTATTTGTTATTTTATTGTGTATTTATTAACTCGTAATTCTAGCCGGGTGCACAGGCTGTTTGCCTGCAGGGTCCCAGCTACTGGTTATTACTTGCAGTGAGTTAGCTGCAGGGCATGAAAGCAGACGTGCACTTGCCTATGAATACATCGAGCTATTCTTTTTAAATAGAGCCGTGTATAACCCAAGTACCTAAAGTACAAGTAACTGCAGGTAAAGACGCAACTGGTTTGCCTGTATGGGATGCTGTTAGGAAAAGCAGATATTCAGCAGTAACCATTACGTACAGTGACTGAGTCGGCCGCCGTGACCGAGCGGTTCTAGGCGCTTCAGTCCGGAACCACGCTGCTGCTACCGTCGCAGGTTCGAATCCTGCCTCGGGCATGGCTGTGTGTGATGTCCTTAGTTAGGTTTAAGTAGTTCTAAGTCTAGGGGACTGATGACCTCAGATGTTAAGTCCCACAGTGCTTGGAGCCATTTTGAAATACAGTGACAGACTTTCTCATGGAAACATGTTGGGCGTTTGTGTAGAGTTACTTGTCTATAGTGTTGGTGCCTGTGCAGCTGTTTGTCTGCGTGTAAACAGAACTGTCTCGCAGTTGTCAACGTTTACTCTGATACTCTGTTTCTCCAACCAAGGCTAGACGGCTCTGAGTGCTATCAGTAGCCACGAGTTAATGCTTGATGGTTGCCAGTCTTGCTCTAGGATGGCAGTGCCATCTACATAGATGGCGACCATTATGTTATGTGTTGTTGGAATGCCAGTAATGTAGAGATTAAACAAGAGGGGCCAAAGGATGCTGTCTTGGGGTACTCTTGCTTGAATACTAAACTATGTTGATTGTTTGTCCTGACTGTCTGTGTTGAAACTTCTCTTAGTGAGATATGAGTGTACAAGAGCCGCGCGAGGTAGCCGCGTGGTCTACGGCTTCTTGTAACGGTCTGCGGCTCTGCGCGGCTCACCCCGACGGAGGTGCTGTCCTTAGCGTAAGTTAATTTAAGTTGGATTAAGTAGTGTGTAAGCTTATGGAATGATGACCTGAGCAATTTGGTCCCATTGAGATCTTACCACAAATTTCCAGTCACCAGTGTACAGGACATAAGAGTCCAACAGGAAAACCAGCGTTGCTGAGTTTTCGGATGAGGCCATTGAGACAGAGATGACTGAAGGTTGTTTCGACGTCCAGGAACACAGCCCCGTTGCTTTGCTGGTGTTGTATTCGTCTGTCGTACATGCTACTACGAGGAGGGCTTGTTGCGCTGTAGAGTGCTGATTTCTGAAACCAAAATGCTCCGGTCTAAGGGTGATGTTTTATGCAGTTCTCGTGAACTATTTTAGAATCACCTTCTCGACAGCTGAGCGAACTCATCAGACTGATGGATCGGTAATTTTATGGGAGGAAGTGATTTTCCCCTTGCTTGATCTTGTTGGGCTAACTTCATACAGTCTTCCACACCTTTTGGTACAACCTTACTGTGATACCGTCGTCTGTAAGTTGATTTGAGTTGTATACAACATTTCTTTGCAACTGATGTCAATCATTAGAGCAAATAAATAACTGTTGATCTCACTCTTGATTTATATTTCAAGATCCTTTAACTTGTCCTACAACTTGGTATGGATAGGCGACCCATTAAAAAAATAAATATAACCCTCTGTACAACCAACTGGTTCACTTCACTGTGTCGGTGCTGTCGTTGTACACAGTGGCCAACGGCAAGGATAATTTACTCGTTTTGTGACAGCAATGACCATTGCAGTCACTTATCTTGCATCAGTACGATCAATATGATTTGATTTAACGTGGTATCTTGTGACGGTAATGAGAGCATTGTAGTTTCTCGTTTTGTATTACCTAGGTTTTTGTTGTCCGCCCCTAGTAGCTGAGTGGTCAGCTCGACCATTATGTGATACTTAACGGCACGGGTTCGATTCCCGGCTGGGTCGGAGATTTTCGCCGCTCAGGGACTGGGTGTTGAGTTGTCCTTATAATCATCATTTCATCCTCAGAGGGGACACGCAAGTCTCCGCAGTAGCGTCAACTCGAAAGACTTGCACGAGGCGAAAGGTCTACCCGACGCGAGGCCCTAGCCACACGGCATTTCCATTTACCTAGGTTTTTGTTGGCATGTACAAAGCACGACCTGAGTCGTCTCATGCCAAGTGCGGATTTGTAGCACCAAGCACCTGGCCAAAACGCGCCACTGACTTCTGGCAGTCAGCAATTTCTTAAGATTTACTGTTAGGGCGAATTCTGCAACTGCATGTAAGAGACTACTGACAGGGACGGGCAAGTGTCGATTGTACTGGACAGTTTGTTTGGGGAGTTTCGCATATTCATGTTGTCTAGTGCTAGCTTGGGTTGCCCTTTATGCAATCTACTTGAAGGTGTAGCTTTGCAAATATATTTTATTCATTTTTAATTATGCCAGTAAACATTAACAAGTAGGAGGTATGAAGAAAAAACAATGATATCCATTAACATGATCAGATGTGAAGCTTTGTAAGCAGTGTTACGGCTGGCATAAGTCGAGTAAATGTTTTTAAAGCTGATTTCTTCACTTTCAGCAGTATTAATAAGTGACATTTTTCTGGATGTTGTTGTTGATAACGTCAATAATTACAATTTCAGAATCTTGCCTCCTCTTGCCTAAATTTCTGCAGACCTCCATGTCGGTGTTGCGATGAAATTGGGTCTTTTGGATGAAAATATTGAAGAGGACATTCATTGTAAAGGAAGAAAAGACGCTGGGAGGACATAAGCCAACGAAAGACAGGCAAACAGTTTTGCTGCGTGGTAATGCAAGTGGCGATCGTAAAATGCTTACTGATGAATCATTCTGAAACTCTTGGAGTAAACTGAACATGAATTGTATCACCTTATTAACTGAACCTACCAGCACAGCGAAATTATAGCGTGTCTCTGCTGGCCTGGTACGTAATGTGACGAAAGTGGCTCGCTGTAGGCCAACAACATTACAACTCGCTTACGAATAGTAAAGGAATGTGGTTGAATGTAAGAAAATCCGAGCCGTTACAAGTTCTACTCGTTAATCACTGTACCACTGCACTTCAAGGACGTGTTCAGAAACTTTCTCACCGTTTCTAGAATGAGATTTTCACTCTGCAGCGGAGTGTGCGCTGACATGAAACTTCCTGGCAGATTAAAACTGTATGCCGGACCGAGACTCGAGCTCGGGACCTTTGACTTTCGCGGGCAAGTGCTCTACCAACTGAGCTACACAAGCACGACTCACGCCGCCTCCTCACAGCTCTACTTCTGCCAGTACCTCGTCTCCTACATTCCAAACTTTACAGAAGCTCTCCTGCGAACCTTGCAGAACTAGCACTCCTGAAAGAAAGGATATTGCGGGGACATGGCTTAGCCACAGCCTGGGGGATGTTTCCAGAATGAGATTTTCATTCTGCAGCGGAGTGTGCGCTGATATGAAACTTCCTGGCAGATTAAAACTGTGTGCCGGACCGAGGCTCGAACTCGGGACCTTTGCCTTACGCGGGAAAGTGCTCTACCAACTGAGCTACACAAGCACGACTCACGCCGCCTCCTCATAGCTTTACTTCCGCCAGTACCTCGTCTCCTACCTTCCAAACTTTACAGAAGCTCTCCTGCGAACCTTGCAGAACTAGCACTCCTGAAAGAAAGGATATTGCGGAGACATGGCTCAGCCACAGCCTGGGGGATGTTTCCAGAATGAGATTTTCACTCTGCAGTCGAGTGTGCGCTGATGTGAAACGAAGTAGTAAAGAGTTCAGATTGAGTTACGGCTCCGCCAGTGGAAGCTGGAACTGTAGCGAGAGAAGAGGCTCGCTTGAAACAGAACACTGCTGAGGCCTCCACGGCGTAGCACGAGGTTCGCTGTCAGCCGTTGTTTAGCGGGGCTCAGTTTCCTCCAGAGCCGGCAAAGTGTGTGGCCGGCAGAGTGGTATCTCCGCGGCTCGCTGGACAGAGGGGTGGGAGGGAGGCGCCGACGGACGGTCAGGCCGCTGCGCCACGTGGACGGACGCTCTCCAGCTGCGCTCCTTGCCGGCTGCGGCCGGACGTCAGCGAGCGGGAGAGCAGAGACTAGCGCTCACACTGGCCTGTCTCCCTCGACGCTACGTCACAGAATCTCTCTCTCTCTCTCTCTCTCTCTCTCTCTCTCTCTCTATCTGTCTATCTATCCATTTAACTGTGTCATACATGCAGACACATATAGTCACGTGGAGGGAGAAAACAGAGGACTACAACAATTAGACAAGTCAGCTTGTTGGCATTTATTTTATGCCTGCGACGCAGAGGGACAGCAAAGGATTGAAGCAAATGACACATACACGATGACACCTTGGTTTTGTCGATGGTCCGAAAACAAGCGGAAGAACCTGTATCTGACGAAAACCGAGGCCATTGCTTTCGTATGAATTCGCGTAAACGCAATTAATTCCTTCCAGATGTCCACAGTACTTTTACGTAGTACGTATAACAATGTCACTCGTATTTACTGGTTTTATTCGAGCACGATTCGTTTCGATATTAAGTATTACACCTTAAGCCCCAACCCCCATGACACTTGGTAACCGCTAATCGTAATTCTACTTTCTCTTGAAAGCCCAAAACATCAGCCTCTCTGAATTCAATCTCCTTCCCAGAGCGCAAAAAGAAACCACGTATTATGTACTTCGTCTGGCGAGGCGAGCGAAGCACTTTATGCAGTGAATATTTTAAAATTAGGTTAGAAAGGTAATGAACAGCCACGTTAAGCGCAGTGTTTCACTGGAGGTACTCTCCTACATATGAAATTTTAGTGGCGGTGTTGTAATGTAAAAAGCCGCAGTCTACAAATTGGAGAAAACCAATACATATTTAAGTTTTCGAAAGACATTTCTCACGCTCTAGAAGGGCAGGACTTCGACTGATAATTTGTCACTGTCACGATTCGAGTCAAACCTGGTACTAATCGTGGTAAAATTTATTTTTATTTTACTTCGTCCATGTACTCCAAGTTTGACACTCTGTGAATGGACCAGATATCTGTGAAATTTGGTTGTTTTTTAATAGTAATTGTGGTGTTGTTCAAAAGTTTGAATGTGTGTGAGATCTTATGGGACTTAAATGCTAAGATCATCAGTCCCTAAGCTTACACACTACTTAACCTAAATTATCCTAAGGATAAACACACACACCCATGCCCGAGGGAGGACTCGAACCCCTGCCGGGACCAGCCGCGCAGTACATGACTGCAGCGCCCCAAACCGCTCGGCTAATCCCGCGCGGCGTGGTGTTGTTAAAAACTCTATCTTATACCCGTGATTATCCCAAGTTACAAACCTGGAATGGAATCCCATCCTAGTGAATTTAATTCCGAGTATCCTAATTTATTATGGAAAGACTTATTTTGCAGCTGTAAAAATAGTTGTGATTGATTTCTAATGTGTGGAGTTATAGTGTTTAAAGTTCAGTCTTATAGTTTGAGAAATACTCCACTTCCAGTGCATTTGTAAATCAATCTGCAATCATTTTCTTAAATAATTTGCTTTACTTCAAAAGCTGCCTGAAAATAGTAAAGTTGTTAGTTAAAAAAACAATAATACTGATCTGAAGTGAAAAATATTATTAACTGTTGCAGTTCTGCACTTCGGTCAGAATTACGAAGTTTTATCAGTGTTCATTTATGAGAAAGTGTTTGAACTTGAATTTAATGTTGTGTTACCATTTGCACAGCCAACTATATTTTGAGTAGGTTAAAAGACTACTTATCAAAGCACATTTGTAATTTAAAGAGTTATAGTTTGTTGTGTTTTACTTAATTAATAATTATTGTGAGAATACTTACCATTTCTCACACAAACTTGTGTAATTTTGTTAATGAGCATGGTTCTTCAAACCATGAAAGTTTAAGGGCCCTCATCTGCTAGGCTAGTCAGTTAATGAAGCAAAGCAATGCAAAGGCTCCTTCATAGACAGTGTAGTTAGATTTACATTTTGTTTAATTACTTCAAACTGAGCGTAAGAAAGAAATATTTACTTTGTTAGCTATGCTATTGCAAGTTGGTTAATACACAGGCATAGAGACCCTGTACTAAGCAATGATGTTATAGAGTATGATCATTAATAGATCCCACCTGATTTAAGTCAGAATCATTTCATGTTCTTCCCCATTTAGTACTACTGTTGGTTTCATGTGTGATAGTGACTGGTTCCATAAACTGCTGCATCTAGTTCATTTAATGTACGTGTGTTGAGAGACATATGTTACAGTTTGCTATCTCACTGGCCATTTGTTTGTCTGATTTCCAATCTAGTAGCACGTTTATTTGCAAAGTGAGGTTACTGTGTTATAGTGTGAACAGACACAAAGAAAGAGTTTAGTGTGTCTGTCAAGGAAGGTTAGGTTAAGCTTAGCACTGCCTTCTGCTTTATTATATTGCTTGGCACAAGACTGCCTAATTAGGCTGGCGACCGATATTAATAAAAAAAATAACTTGATTTTGTGCTGGGAGAACGTCTGTTCCTGACCCACCTGTTTACTGTTGGTTATACTCTGCTGCGGTGTTTCGGAAGCGAATCCCAGTCTGATTGTCCCTTTCCCAATAGGTTGTCTCACGGTCACAACTTCCTCGCAGAGGTTTAACGCTAGCATCGATTGCCATTTAAGGTGGTCGTTGTTGTCGTTACAACTTCATCAGCAGAAGGCAAGTGTTCTACAATTTTCAACACTTCCATGACTTTAATGCTTATCTTTGTAGTCATTTATACATCGTATTCCTCCTGAGGTTTATGAAGAACAATATATAAGGAGATGCATTGAGCAGCCATTCAGGTTGAAGTTCAGATGCAGTGTCATATATTCTGACTTCAAAAGAACTGTTGCCAGTATTGCATGCGAATTACTTCCCATTGGTTGATTGAAGCATTGCAAAATGGAGTATTGCGTTGTTTGGTCTGGAGGCATACAACAGCATCCTGAATATCAAAGAGGCTAATGAAAATCTGGAAATTAATGGTAGAAAAGAAACTGTGGAAACAGAACCTGATGCGTACTATATTAACGGTTTAAATGAAGTTTTAAAACAGTCTGGAAAAGGGATCAGTCTACGTGCAAATATCAATACGCTTAAATCTGAAATATGGGGCGGTGAATCCAACAATTGACCTTAACCATCATGTTTCAATAGGACTATTACTAAATTTCATAAAAGGACAGATTTTGATGAAGGATTCTAATAAATTCTACAGATCTGACCAGAATGTGGATATACTCAATGCAACCTGTGTCAAGCGTGACATTGCAACGAACTCCTATCTCAATAACAGATTGAGTCATTCAATTTATGGAAGCTTCCCATCAGTTACATGAGAGTGTAATATTGTTGAGACTCCTACCAACGTTATATACCTTACAGTGAGAGTTGAGACATTGGACTATCTGGAGATGCACCTTCTGGACCAGAATAATCAACTTCTTGACTTTTGTGGCGAAGAAATCATTGTGCCACTATGTCTAACACATGATGGGTGAAATGTATAAAACCAGCAAACACAACCCACAGTACAGCACTTTGCAGAAGAACTGCAAGGTGGTAGCACATGCGCAGTATGAGTTTCTTAAATCAATGGGCCTGAAAGCCGGCAATGACGTCGCTCGATGAAACTATTCCAGTAGAATATGAGGAGAGAATTATACCCCAGGAATACTGCTGTCATCAACCTTATGCTTGAACCACATTTCAAAACAACGATGAAATTAAAATTATCATCCAGCACCAAGACTCTTTAACCCTCCCATGCAAGAGTTTATGATTTCTATGGAGTATTTAGGAAAAAGGAGGGTTCTCCTACAGAGGTCGAACCTTAAACGTAATGCTTTAGCATTCCTGTTTCAGGAGGTATGATATGAGCTTAATGGGGTTGAGATTGACTATACACATAATGTAAACAAGGCATCAACCTATAAAACATATGTCTCTGCCTCGTCCTCGGATTTGAATGGTTTAGAAAATCCAGGATATCTTATAGACGAACCAGTGTGTAGAAGAATGGAAGTGTACAAGAGATTTACTGCCTGTATACCTCTAAAACTGCTTATGGGGTACTCTGAGGACTTGTGGCGAATTATTACGAATAACAGGAATTTATTCTGGTACAGAGTGCGACAGCTAACAACTCATACGTTCAGGACCACAAGACGACAGCAAGATCATCATTAGTAAAATAATATGAGATATGCATCACATCACTGTAGCGGATGAAGATTGTTTGAAGCTAAAAGTTCTGAATGCTGGTGCACGTCTGCCATTAACTTTACATTCATGGGAGCTTTATGAATACCCAGTGTTACCAACACCAGCAGACAAACGTGAGCTATTAAAACCTCTGTTCAATTGGAGACACCCAGATTCATCACACTTACATTTCAGACTGATAGAAGGGGGAATGCAACAAATGATGCCATCGCATTTGTCAATTGCAAGTTAACTAATGTCGGAGTCTAATTGAATTCGAAATTCTATCCATACAGAAATTTACTGCTGCAGCGGGCTGAAAACATAAACAGACTAGCATTTGACATGTTTGCAAAATCCTGTACTTCTTTCTACAAGACTGTTAAAGAGGATATGTGTCTCCTCAGCCCACGAAAATTCAAAAACAATTATCGTAACAGACTCTCAAAACAGAACGAGATAGTTAAATCAGGACCGATAGAAGTACGAATTTAATATGAATCTTCAGCAAAATTCCCAGAATGATCTGGGACAAATGGTCTAGTCCTACGTACTGTGAATTACTATTGCCCGCTCACTGGTGTTGTGGGTGAGATGTATATATTAACAGGTGTTTTGCCATATACTGAGCATTTCACAATGACATCTCAAAGTGTGAACATTATTGCATACATTCAAGATTTCTATGACAATGAACACAGACGGTTCATATTTACAAATATTGCATTCATAGCGTTCACAGAAGATGTCGGTGTAACAGAGACATTCTCAGCAGGCAGTGCATCGCCGAGGTGTTCCAAGGATGTGAAGTATGCTAAAACATGGAAGAGTGCAAAGTGGTTAGCACATTTCTTCCTTGAAATTCACTTTGATGATCTTGGTGTACCCTATAAAAATTTGGTGACATCACTTCCTTTACTTGACTGCACGGATACCATCGTCTGCATCAAAAGCAAGGTGAAGGTTACATAGATGCTTCCAATCTTCAAGTATGCAGCTATTCAAAACCTGGAATTCTGCAGGTGCCCCAGTCTCCATCAATTCAAGAAGAAGTATTGTTTCTGCTTATGAAAATGTAAAATTATTTTTAAGTTGGATAAAAAATACATGAATTTTTTACATACTGTGTACTTTTTTTACTAATTTCATCCTGATTACACTTTGATAGTATGTAAGTTCGTCCATGTACTACATCTGTGATTCTCCTCAAGCACTGGTATATAATTTTAGACATGTGTGCTAGATGTCTCTGCAAGCAGACACGGTCACGTGCCACCTGCTCCCATAACCCACTGCGTGCTGCATGATGGACGAAATCTCACGCAACCAATACGTATATATCGCTATTCTCCGTCTTAAACTTCACCTCTTTAACAGCACTCACGTTGAAAACTAATGTCTTATCTGTGTCTTGCACATCCTTTACAAACACAGTGCAATGTAGGCTACGTTTTCTGTAAATTACAACAACAAAGACATATGGTCATGAAATTACGTTATTCTACTCTCATAAATATGTAGATACAATTTGATTCTCGAGATAACATTTGATTCTTTTTTTCACAGCACTGATACAGTTTGGATCTTGATATATAATTTGGCTGTTCAAATACAATTTGGTTCTTTTTCTCAAGACTGATACATAATACTTTTCAATACAGATATACTTTTTACGCGCAGATGCTGGACGACCATCACTCTTCTTTGTGCCACCGTTTCTACACCTTTGTCCCCTTGTTAATCACTTATTTTCCGTTCAGTCTGAGTTCACACTTCAAGTTAAATCAGTATCCATATTGTCAGTTCTTCTTCCACTGTTTTCACATCGGCACAAGCAGCATTCAAATGTTGTACCCATATCTGTCGCTCAAAATTAAGATACAACATATTTTTTCTTGGTTTCTTTAATAGTTTCATCTTAGAAACACAATATCTGTTCATGTTATTCTCCACAAGTCATATTTGTGCATTAACTTGCGTTTGTCACCGCTCAAAATGTTCTGTTTATGCCGCTTCCAAACGTTGCACCCACATCTTCCGTTTATATAGACGGGAAGCATTAATATTCAGTTTTCTCGCATTTTTTATGTTAGAAACACATTGGCTGTTTTGTGTTAGCAAAAGAGCCAACACCGTGTTACGAGTGGAGGCCGAAATGCACGCGTTTTAGCTCACGCAGGCTGGCGTGAGGAGGGAAGAACTATACTGACGTGAGGTCTCGAACATGCCAAGGAATGAGAATTCAGAAAGCGGACGTACTTAGTTTGATACTTAAGTTTAATCCATTAATGATGAACGTCGCTCTTGGCGGTACTTGATTCACAATATTATCTGTTCAGAATACATTCTTGAAGTAATTATAGGAACTGAATATGGCGCCTTGCTAGGTCGTAGCAAATGACGTAGCTGAAGGCTACGTTAAACTGTCGTCTCTGCAAATGAGAGCGTATGTAGACAGTGAACCATCGCTAGCAAAGTCGGCTGTACAACTGGGGCGAGTGCTAGGGAGTCTCTCTAGACTAGACCTGCCGTGTAGCGGCGCTCGGTCTGCAATCACTGGCCGGCTGCGGTGGCCGTGCGGTTCTAGGCGCTTCAGTCCGGAACCGCGGGACTATTACGGTCGCAGGTTCGAATCCTGCCTCGGGCATGGATGTGTGTGGTGTCCTTAGGTTAGTTAGGTTTAAGTAGTTCTAAGTCTAGGGGACTGATGACCTAAGATGTTAAGTCCCATAGTGCTCAGAGCCATTTTGAATTTGCAATCACTGATAGTGGCGACGCGCGGGCCCGACGTATGCTAACGGACCGCGGCCGATTTAAAGGCTACCACCTAGCAAGTGTGGTGTCTGGCGGTGACACCACAGGCTGCTGGTGTCCTTTGTCACAATGTTTATTTCTGTCTTGACATCAGTAATTGTTTTGTTACAACCTCCTACTACCTAGCCGATCAAGAGTTGATATTTGCTTAGCCGATCGAGATGTGCTGTTGTCTCTCCTAGATTTTCCTTGAATTCGTGGTCTACGTTATTAAACTGGGTCTTGGGTGCTTGCTGATTTGTGTCTTGCAGTACTGTTACGGTATCCATCGATTGCTTTCCACGATCTTGTATTTTCTGTTGCAGACCCTGTACTAGTACATCTTCTTTGTCTGCTTCTTGTTCTACCTCAGCTACATCTTGAAACATCGTTTCGAATTGTTGATCCAGATTTTCCTTGATTTTCACTTTTCCCTACTTACACATTTTCTCATTCAGCGTTTCCTCCCTTGTTTTAAACATTTTCATGATATACTCCTCATGTTTCTTCCATTGTTTATAAATTTTCTGAGTTATTGATGATTCGATTACTCCGACTGACATTTTAATTTCCTCTTGTTCCTTCCGCATTTTTTTTTCTTTTGTACCTTGCGGATTTGCTTAAGTACTTTAATATCATTAATATCTTACTATCTTTACAATATTCCTCCTGTTCCCTCCTCATTTCCCCCAACACATCCATTAACTGTTAGGAACCAGCACAGGTTCCTAGCCTTTTGGCGTTTCTGCGAATGCGTCATACTCACTATCTTTGGTTGCTACTACCGTTTCACACCTTTCTAGTCTGGGTGTCGTTAAGTTTCTGGCGCTTTCGTGTCTATGCTATTCTCAAAGGAGATTCCAGTCTGCTCACTGCTCCGATTTTCCTCCCATTATACTCTTTTCACTGTTTAATTTAACTTTGTAAGTCGTTCCTCTTCCTCTACATATATCTGATAATCGTCCTCATCCTATACACTCTCTTTTTTGATCTTATCTATCGGCATTTTTAAGTCTACGAGTATATTGCGTTTCATGAATAGTACACAACTTCTATCAATACTTAAAATTCTGAAATATTTCTTTTCATCACACGCAGAAGTAATCACTCCCTAGCCTATGCTGCACTGCTTAACTATTTCTACAGCAATTTTGTTCTTGGCCCACAGCAGTTTGCGACACACACTGTATTTTCTGCTTCTGTCAGATGCCGTCCTGGTGGCTGCCGTTCCTGGTGACGTAGCCTCTGCGTGATCCTTTGTCTCCTTCTGTTGGCCGCTTCCTTCTTCTCTCTCGTAGCAGTTGTACCGTCACATCCAACTGTTTGAGAGCTATTCTCGCATTCGTTTCACTCTTCCCACGATGGCTTCCGAAGACTTAAGCAGATCGTGTTGCATCGCATCGCCAAAAGTAAGCCAGCGTTGTACTATTTATTGTTTCTATAGTCGATTACTGCATGCTGTGCTCTGGTTTGTTGGAAAACTAGGCATCGGACGTTCATAAATAGCCAGTTTTGGAGGGCAGACTTACTATCAAGTTCTGACTGTGAGGCAACGACGCATGCCGCCTCTCTTCTCCTGCATTGTTCTGTAACTCATTCCCTTCAAAATATTCTAGTAAAAGTTAAGAGGTTGTGGTACGTGAACACTTTTATACGAGGCAGATATTTTAACCCACTTCAAATTCAGGTAATACGTTCTACTTATTCAGATTGCTTTCACACCAGAATTACAGTCATTCATCTATGACGAGCTTGTATGAATTTATAACTGCCGATTCCTTACTGTACAATAGCCTTTTAATTATGTCCGAAGCTCGATGTCGTGCGGTAGCGTTCTCGCTTCCCACGCCCGGGTTCCCGGCTTCTATTCCCAGCGGGGTCAGGGATTTTCTCTGCCTCGTGATGACTGGGTGTTGTGTGATGTCCTTAGGTTAGTTAGGTTTAAGTAGTTCTAAGTTCTAGGGGACTGATGACCATAGCTGTTAAGTCCCATAGTGCTCAGAGCCATTTGAACCATTTGAACCTTTTAATTATATAACAATTCCCTAAATACAAAATTAATCCTGAGTTTCAAAATTTTAACTTTGCTCACACGCATACGTGTTCTACTCGCGTGCGGCTCTGGCACGACTCTGTATAATATTTCCACAAAAATTAATTCATTTTTACGAGTAGCCGCGAGAAGTGAGACCACTCGGGACCTGGCCTGCAGGCTTGTTCCGTCTCGACTGACTCACTGCTCCGTCTAACAAAATTAGGCCAACAACTGGCATGGACGGGGAGTCCGTTAAGGATTTTGCTAAAAATGTGAGGGAAATTTGGAAGCGTGTTCACTTGGCAAACACCAGAGCTCTGGAACGTCAGGAGTGGTTGGGGAATGGTGTGGGAAGATTACTACAGTATAAAACTGGGCAGTGAGTAATGCTATGACTCATACGTTTCGAAGGCTACGACCAAGATATTTATAACTCGTTATCAAGGGCCACATCGGGCAGTAAACATCAAGCTTCGTTACTGCCATTGTGTGTGTGTGAGGGGGGGGGGGGGGGTCTGAAGCGGTTTCGAGATGCTCCTGATGCGTTGAAGCGGGTTCGTCGTCCGTTGAGGGTAGTAGTATGGGTAGTAAGAATATGTAGAGGAAGAGCGCAAACCTCGCACGATATGTGCAGAAGAGTCAGTATTTTGAAGAACAAGGAAGTAGCAGATAATAGTTTACATTTGGGTGAGACTGTACGTATGACTTAGAGGCATAAGGGATCAGCATATCAGTGTGAGCCAGATCGCTGATCGATCATCAGCGATCGGCTTGTTATCTTTGGCGCGTCCCCGGGCATGAGCATCAGTGCGTTTTCGGCTGGGGCGCGCTGGACGGCGAGAGGCAGTCGGTTTGGGGCGGCCGGTGAGACTGGCGGAGTTGTGGCTCGGGCGTAAGCACATGTGTGATGTCTGTTACGCTGGGGCTGTTTGCTAATCGTGAAACTCCTGCGGCGGTTACTGGTTGCCTGGAAAGCATTTCATATAAACTGTGCCAAGCCTCGCTGTGAGAGGGGAGTCCGGAGTTGGTGTTGGCCTAGATGTTTGTACAAATTGAGGTGCCTGTGTGAGAAGCACGGCATGGGCCTGTTGGTTGCTTCGTCCTTCTGGCAGCCACCGTAAGCGGATGTTCGGCCGGAATGTCTACAGTTTGTGGTGAGCATAGTGTAAACAAGTTCTCGTAGGATGTGCTCCCACCCTGACTCTTAGCCTGTGTTATTTGGGGGGGCCGACCCCTTGTCTATTACTGCTTCTGGGTGTCCTGTAAGATTTCACAGCAAAACTGTGTTTTTGTGGCATTCCGTGTTTCTGGCTCAGCCTCCGCCCAGAAGGGGGGGGGGGGGGGGGGGGGGGTTCGAATGGACATCTTTTGTAATTCCTTAATGCTGTAATTTAAACATATAAAAAGTAATTTTTCTATCAGAATAAGCGCCTGTTTCTTTGGGACACTGCAGTTCAAACAGGAGTGGCGTAATGTTAATGAGTATTTGTTATTCGTCAAATCAAGTGTATGTAATGTCTTGCTGTTTTCTGGGGCACGCAGCTGTGCTGTTGAACTCATTTTGAAGTGTTCTGTTGGGTGAATGTCTGCTCCCCACTTCACTGTATTCTTTTGAGTAGTATTGTAAGGTTTTTTGGATAGTTATCAGTGGGGTGTATTGATTCAATTTTGTTTTTCTCTTTCTTTGAATTACGGTGAACTGGTTCAAATGACTCTGAGCACTATGGGACTTAACATCTGAGGTCATCAGTCCCCTAGACTTAGAACAACTTAAACCTAACTAACCTAAGGACATCACACACATCCACGCCCGAGGCAGGATTCGAACCAGCGACTGTCGCGGTCGCAGACTGAGACGCCTAGAACCGCTCGGCCACACCGGCCTGCCGACGTACACGATTTAGGAGACAATCTGAGCAATCCTCTTAGACTGTTAGCAGATGGTCCGTCATTTACTGCCACATAATGTCACCAGATGACCAAAAACAATTGTCACATGATTTAGACAAGGTATCTGCATTGTGCAAGAAGTGGTAGTTGACTCTAAATCGTGAAAAGTGTGAAATCATCCACATGAGCACTAAAAAGAATCCGCTAAATTTCAGTTACACGATAAATCACACAAACCCAAAGACTGTAAACTCAACTAAATATTTAGGGATTACAATTAAAATAACTCAAATTGAAACAATCACTTAGATAGTGCTATGGGCAAAACAAACCAAATACCGATTTAGTGGGAGAACATGTAGTAAATGTTACAAGTCTACTAAAGAGGCTGCTTACGCTACACTTGTCCTCTCTCTCCTAGAGTACTGCTGTGTGGCGTGGGATCCTCATCAGGTACATCTACATCTACATGGATACTCTGCAAATCACATTTAAGTGCCTGGCAAAGGACTGACGGAGGACATCGAAAAAGCTCACAGAAGGGCAGATCTTTTTGTTTTATCGCGAAATGAGGGAGAGAGTGCCACGGTCATGATACACGAACTTGGGTGGCAGTCATCAAAACAAAGACGTTTTTCTCTGTAGCAGCACCTTCTCATGGAATTTCAATCACCATATTTCTCCTCAGAGCGTGAAAATATTCTGTTGGCGCCCACCTACACGGGGAGAAATGATCATCGTAATAAAATAAGAGAAATCGCAGCTCACACGGAAAGATTTAAGCGTTCGGTTTTTTTCGCGCTGTTCGAGACTGTAACGGTGGAGAAGTAGCTTAAAGCTGGTTCGATTAACCCTCTTCCGGGCACTTAATCGTGAATTTCAGAGTAATCGTGTATATGTAGAGTATAGAAGCGCTTTATTTTCATGTTTCAGATCAATTTCAACTTCAACATATTAAGCACCATCAATTCCGTCATACGCCCTTACTCCATGAGACACTGCAGAGAGATTTGAAATTAAATCAGGACAATGGCAGAAACAATGCTGATCAAGAACTTCAGGCCACCACTCTTGCCGGCCAAATACCAGCAGTGAAAATTTCTTGCACCCTCAAGATTCGAACTCGCCTACCCCTGAGTCGAGAAAAACCCTGCACGCGCGTGAGTTAGCGACCTCCAGTACGGACACAGGTTTCGAGTAATGACCCACAGCAGAGTCAAGGACGTATCAGCGAAACACCAAGCAAGATGGTAATGGTGCAGAGAGAAACATTTGGCAGCGGATTTGCAGTTTCGCCCGAAACAAACTACGTCAGAACCGGCGTATTTCTCATTTAATTCTAATACGATATGTCCCAGAAAGAAAGGTAGCTTTGTGTATGTGAATATGTACACTGAGCAAAGATAAAAGCTTGAACCACATGTAAAGTGTGCCTGAATCGTGTAATACGACCACTCCGGCAATGTATTACGAGGGCAGTTCAATAAGTAATGCAACACTTTTTTTTTTCTCGGCCAATTTTGGTTGAAAAAAACGGAAATTTATTGTGGAATATTTTCAAACATTCCCGCTTCGTCTCGTATAGTTTCATTGACTTCCGACAGGTGGCAGGGCTGTACGGAGCTGTTAAAATGGCGTCTGTAACGGATGTGCGTTGCAAACAACGGGCAGTGATCGAGTTTCTTTTGGCGGAAAACCAGGGCATCTCAGATATTCATAGGCGCTTGCAGAATGTCTACGGTGATCTGGCAGTGGACAAAAGCACGGTGAGTCGTTGGGCAAAGCGTGTGTCATCATCGCCGCAAGGTCAAGCAAGACTGTCTGATCTCCCGCGTGCGGGCCGGCCGTGCACAGCTGTGACTCCTGCAATGGCGGAGCGTGCGAACACACTCGTTCGAGATGATCGACGGATCACCATCAAACAACTCAGTGCTCAACTTGACATCTCTGTTGGTAGTGCTGTCACAATTGTTCACCAGTTGGGATATTCAAAGGTTTGTTCCCGCTGGGTCCCTCGTTGTCTAACCGAACACCATAAAGAGCAAAGGAGAACCATCTGTGCGGAATTGCTCGCTCGTCATGTGGCTGAGGGTGACAATTTCTTGTCAAAGATTGTTACAGGCGATGAAACATGGGTTCATCACTTCGAACCTGAAACAAAACGGCAATCAATGGAGTGGCGCCACACCAACTCCCTTACCAAGAAAAAGTTTAAAGCCATACCCTCAGCCGGTAAAGTCATGGTTACAGTCTTCTGGGACGCTGAAGGGGTTATTCTGTTCGATGTCCTTCCCCATGGTCAAACGATCAACTCTGAAGTGTATTGTGCTACTCTTCAGAAATTGAAGAAACGACTTCAGCATGTTCGTAGGCACAAAAATCTGAACGAACTTCTCCTTCTTCATGACAACGCAAGACCTCACACAAGTCTTCGCACCCGAGAGGAGCTCACAAAACTTTAGTGGACTGTTCTTGCTCACGCACCCTACAGCCCCGATCTCGCACCGTCGGATTTCCATATGTTTGGCCCAATGAAGGACGCAATCCGTGGGAGGCACTACGCAGATGATGAAGTTATTGATGCAGTACGACGTTGGCTCCGACATCGACCAGTGGAAAGGTACCGTGCAGGCATATAGGCCCCCATTTCAAGGTGGCGTAAGGCCGTAGCATTGAATGGAGATTACGTTGAAAAATAGTGTTGTATAGCTAAAAGATTGGGGAATAACCTGGTGTATTTCAATGCTGAATAAAACAACCCCTGTTTCAGAAACAAAAGTGTTGCATTACTTATGGAACTGCCCTCGTACATTTAGCAGAGTATGAATTCGCCAGCGGAAGAAAGAATCGATTTCGAGGTGGGAATAAATCTAACCAGGTGTAGGAGATTCCACAACTAACTACCGTGCAGTAGCACTTGTTTCACGTCTGGCAATATTTATTGATGTGGAGAATTCTCAGTTTTGTCGCGGTTCGGGGTCCACTCCCAACTACAAGTGGGTGAGTGTCGTTTCAGAATCGGAGGAAGATAATGACACACCGCCCGTAACAGGGCCGTTCCTGGTGATTCTCTTTGGTATACCAGAGTACTGTACCTACTTCTCAACCAATCAGACAGTTATCTCCTCATTTTCACAAAATAAAATACATTTCATGAAAATAGACGCACACTGTGCAATAAAGTATAGAAATAAGCTCAACAGGAAGAATTCATCACATTATCGTTCCATGGTTGTCAGTATTAAAAGAGCAAACGATTTTGTGGACGAATGAGTTTGTCAGTTTTAATATTTGTTTCCGATAATAGTTTTTCAGTAACATTTTTTTTTAAATGTCGATTCTGAAATATATACAGGGCTATTACAAATGATTGAAGCGATTTCATAAATTCACTGTAGCTCCATTCATTGACATATGGTCACGACACACTACAGATACGTAGAAAAACTCATTAAGTTTTGTTCGGCTGAAGCCACACTTCAGGTTTCTGCTGTCAGAGCGCTCGAGAGCGCAGTGAGACAAAATGGCGACAGGAGCCGAGAAAGCGTATGTCGTGCTTGAAATGCACTCACATCAGTCAATCATAACAGTGCAACGACACTTCAGGACGAAGTTCAGCAAAGATCCACCAACTGCCAACTCCATTCGGCCATGGTATGCGCAGTTTAAAGCTTCTGGATGCCTCTGCAAGGGGAAATCAACGGGTCGGCCTGCAGTGAGCGAAGGAAAGGTTGAACGCGTGCGGGCAAGTTTCACGCGTAGCCCGCGGAAAATTGGTTCATGCCAGAACTGGAGACCGACAGCGCCGACTTCATCTTTCAACAGGATGGTGCTCCACCGCATTTCCATCATGATGTTCGGCATTTCTTAAACAGGAGATTGGAAAACCGATGGATCGGTCGTGGTGAAGATCATGATCAGCAATTCATGTCATGGCCTCCACGCTCTTCCGACTTAACCCCATGCGATTTCTTTCTGTGGGGTTATGTGAAAGATTCAGTGTTTAAACCTCCTCTACCAAGAAACGTGCCAGAACTGCGAGCTCGCATGAACGATGCTTTCGAACTCATTGATGGGGACATGCTGCGCCGAGTGTGGGAGGAACTTGATTATCGGCTTGATGTCTGCCGAATCACTAAAGGGGCACATATCGAACATTTGTGAATGCCTAAAAAAACCTTTTGAGTTTTTGTATGTGTGTGCAAAGCATTGTGAAAATATCTCAAATAATAAAGTTATTGTAGAGCTGTGAAATCGCTTCAATCATTTGTAATAACCCTGTATTTGTGGTTAACATGAGTGTGAATCACTTACATGCTTAAGTGGTTTAGTTCTCATAGCAATGTTAAAGTTCATCGACGAATTACTATTGAAAATGACCATCTGTATGCTCGAGAAACAGTAACCATGAAGGCATTTTCATGGAAGGAATGAAACTTTCATTCCAATCCAGTTTAATAAATTTCACTAATAGCGTGTTTCATTATCTCATATCTCATACATTGTGTTTGTTTCTTAGTGCTTCGCTAAAGCAAACACACGACATTCCACGTTTGTCAGCATAGCTACAAAACACATAGAGTGAAACATTTCAGCGCACATTCCGCTGCAGAGAGAAAATTTCATTCTGGAATCTAGAGATTTTATTGTAGGACAGAGGGCCTCTGCCGCATTGCAGCTGAGAGCTCTGGTGGCTACGCCTTCCTCTCGACAGACGTTCTATGCTGAGAAAAGACGCAGCGGTCGAGTCGACTCACGGCCTCCACAGCCTCTATACAGAACGTCCTGCGAGATTAGTCTCCAGGCTGCTGTGATGGTAATTCTTAATTAGGCTTGGCAGACGCTCAGTCTCAATCCGTGTCAGCCGCACGAGGCGATGCAGCAGAGTTATCGCATGGCTGCTCTGGCCTCTGTAAGGCGAAGGCGACGGCGACGCTCCACGCCAGCGTCGGCAGGAGCGACGTCGATCACGGGTGACAGAAAGAACACTCCCAGGACACCAGCGTCACGTTAGGCCGCTGGTACAGTACCAAATACGCGGCTCCGTAGGTCGTGACATTTAGCATTACCCAATTGTATCTAAGTCTAACGAGATTTCCTTGGACACAAACAATAAGTGCGGAAAAGCTCGTAAATATCACGTTGGTCGTTGGTTTGCTTTCGAAAGTGACTGGAGAGGTATATTAAAAGCTGAACATACTGCTAATTTATCGCTTTCCGCGTGGATTACGCTTAGGCTTGACAATGAGCAGAGCATTTCTTCCCCAGGAACAGCATTTCGCACGAAAATCCATCCCCTTCATTCCTCTGTATTTCATGTTCGTGTACCGTACCCTCAACGCTGATGAATGTTTACCACGTGACTACTCTTTCAGTACAACCCCGTTGTTTGGGAAGCACCTCCACCGATTTGTTACATCCTTAGAAATCACAGATTGTCACAGATCCACTCTTCTGTCGCCGATACAACGTATTCCGGTTCTAGGCGCTATAGTCTGGAACCGCGCGACCGCTACGGTCGCAGGTTCGAATCCTGCCTCGGGCATGGATGTGTGTGATGTCCTTAGGTTAGTTAGGTTTAAGTAGTGCTAAGTTCTAGGGGACTGATGACCTCAGCAGTTAAGTCCCATAGTGCTCAGAGCCATTTGAATCATTTGAACAACGTATTCGAACTGGCAAATTCTTTTTCGTGTGTGTGTGTCTGTGTGTGTGTGTGTGTGTGTGTGTGTGTGTTTGCGCGCGTGTGTGTGTGTGTGTGTGTGTGTGTGTGTGTGTGTGTGTGTGTGTGTGTGGTGCTTTGCACAATATGGTGATATACAAGTTACGTAAGTGCTGGATATATTTAGGAATATGCGAAAAATACAATCCTGCAACTTCGCAACAAAATCGCGCGGAATTTTCGACGGCAACAACACACCAAAAATACTTTGCCACAGTGGAATAATAAAAATCGAAAACGGACGACAATGTAAAGTGGATCTTGAAAATCATGTGAACAGCCGCCTGATGATGGACTTGCCAGTTCTAAACCGGTAACGGCGCTATTTACCTAAATAAATAGCAGTATTAACAATGGCTGGTTGCTGTTTTCTTCTTTGTAAGAATTAACCTACATTAATTCTACACAGCCACGGTCTCACCATGTCAGTTTTAGAAAAAATTGTATTCGAACTGGGTATGCGAGAATAACGTGAGCGGCAGTTTCCCGCCGCAGAACACGTGGCTGACGGTTGCTACGGGGCAGTGGCGAACGACTAGCTTACGCGGCCTTGGAAAAACCCTAGTGGGGGCGCATATGGCCGTGTTTGAGTTCTTGGAGAAATTTATATGCCAGAGAAAAACTGATAAAAACAAAACTAAGAGTGACACGGAGATGTGAATTGGCACTCACGAACAGAAAAATAAGTAAAACTAAGTTATATAGACATGCCACAAAAATATATAATAGTTTCAAGTTGTTGTCGTCTTAAAAATTGTAAATTTATGAAAGTTCAAAAGCTATTATTTCGGCAATGCTTTGGCCGATTAATATAAACAAAGTGTCTACGGATGCGGCTAGTAGAGCTGCATCGAGCAATCATAGCCGATTTAGCAGAATCTGTACCATTTTTAATGAGTGGTCGGAATGTGGGATTCGAGTGAGAGAAACTGTGGTAATAAGTAAATTTAAAAAGACGAAACTAGCGGCAGCATTCTAAAGTTTAAAGAAGTAGTTGAGTAATTAAGTATATATTTTTGTTTATTTATGTTTAGTATAAAAAATCCCGGAAAAGCAAAATTACTGAACAAAAACATTATTTGTAAAGAAACGATGGCAAATACAAAAAAAGTTGGACTTTAAATTGTTAGATACAAAAAATTTGGACTTTAAATTGTTATTTCCCGGAAAATTTTCGTATTTTTCAATAAATTATATGTGTTTTTGTCTGTAGTTTTAGAATATTCGTAATTTTTTTCAAACATTGTTTTGATTTAGGCAGTCGTTTCAATGGTGGATAGGGCGGCCATCTTTGATGACAGTTGGTTCTGGGCGATGCTAACAACTGGACGTGCCGCGCATCTGGGGATGGTAGTGGGATGGTACGCAGTATAGTGGTTTAGGACAGCAGACAAGAGTTATTTTGTGAATTGTCAACATGCTGTCGAGTGCCCTGATTGCAACATGTGAACTTTACGAGGTGCGGCTAGAAAAAAACCGGACTGATGCTGGAAAAAACATTTATTTACAATTATTTACAATTTCATGTTATCTCCTTCAATGTACTCTCCTCCTCGGTCTCTACACCGCTCCATACGAATTTTCCACTGTTCATAGCAATGCTGCAGATCATTTTCGGTAAGTCCATACATTACTTCCGTCGCTTTTTCTTTTACTGCTTCAACAGCCTCAAATCTACACTCCTGGAAATGGAAAAAAGAACACATTGACACCGGTGTGTCAGACCCACCATACTTGCTCCGGACACTGCCAGAGGGCTGTACAAGCAATGATCACACGCACGGCACAGCGGACACACCAGGAACCGCGGTGTTGGCCGTCGAATGGCGCTAGCTGCGCAGCATTTGTGCACCGCCGCCGTCAGTGTCAGCCAGTTTGCCGTGGCATACGGAGCTCCATCGCAGTCTTTAACACTGGTAGCATGCCGCGACAGCGTGGACGTGAACCGTATGTGCAGTTGACGGACTTTGAGCGAGGGCGTATAGTGGGCATGCGGGAGGCCGGGTGGACGTACCGCCGAATTGCTCAACACGTGGGGCGTGAGGTCTCCACAGTACATCGATGTTGTCGCCAGTGGTCGGCGGAAGGTGCACGTGCCCGTCGACCTGGGACCGGACCGCAGCGACGCACGGATGCACGCCAAGACCGTAGGATCCTACGCAGTGCCGTAGGGGACCGCACCGCCACTTCCCAGCAAATTAGGGACACTGTTGCTCCTGGGGTATCGGCGAGGACCATTCGCAACCGTCTCCATGAAGCTGGGCTACGGTCCCGCACACCGTTAGGCCGTCTTCCGCTCACGCCCCAACATCGTGCAGCCCGCCTCCAGTGGTGTCGCGACAGGCGTGAATGGAGGGACGAATGGAGACGTGTCGTCTTCAGCGATGAGAGTCGCTTCTGCCTTGGTGCCAATGATGGTCGTATGCGTGTTTGGCGCCGTGCAGGTGAGCGCCACAATCAGGACTGCATACGACCGAGGCACACAGGGCCAACACCCGGCATCATGGTGTGGGGAGCGATCTCCTACACTGGCGGTACACCACTGGTGATCGTCGAGGGGACACTGAATAGTGCACGGTACATCCAAACCGTCATCGAACCCATCGTTCTACCATTCCTAGACCTGCAAGGGAACTTGCTGTTCCAACAGGACAATGCACGTCCGCATGTATCCCGTGCCACCCAACGTGCTCTAGAAGGTGTAAGTCAACTGCCCTGGCCAGCAAGATCTCCGGATCTGTCCCCCATTGAGCATGTTTGGGACTGGATGAAGCGTCGTCTCACGCGGTCTGCACGTCCAGCACGAACGCTGGTCCAACTGAGGCGCCAGGTGGAAATGGCATGGCAAGCCGTTCGACAGGATTACATCCAGCATCTCTACGATCGTCTCCATGGGAGAATAGTAGCCTGCATTGCTGCGAAAGGTGGATATACACTGTACTAGTGCCGACATTGTGCATGCTCTGTTGCCTGTGTCTATGTGCCTGTGGTTCTGTCAGTGTGATCATGTGATGTATCTGACCCCAGGAATGTGTCAATAAAGTTTCCCCTTCCTGGGACAATGAATTCACGGTGTTCTTATTTCAATTTCCAGGAGTGTAGTTCCTTTCAAAGCTGACTTGACTTTAGGGAAAAGAAAAAAGTCACAGGGGGCCAAATCAGGTGATACAACGCACTGTGAGCTGGGGCATTGTCTTGGTGAA
Source organism: Schistocerca piceifrons (assembly GCF_021461385.2). Taxonomy (NCBI): domain Eukaryota; kingdom Metazoa; phylum Arthropoda; class Insecta; order Orthoptera; family Acrididae; genus Schistocerca; species Schistocerca piceifrons. Next base: position 92,378,027 of record NC_060143.1, on the reverse strand, counting down.
GGATCCATGACTTTTTTCTCCACAAATCGTTCCGTTTTCTCCGTTCTCGCTCACGTAGGATAGCCAGGACGCTAATGTAGTAATGCTGATTCACTGTTTGTCCCTCTGGTACCCAATCAATGTGCAGAATCCCTTTGATGTCAAAAAAAAAACAATCATCATTGCCTTGAATTTCGATTTTGACATTCGTGCTTTTTTTTGTCGTGGAGAACCAGGAGTTTTCCAATGCATCGATTGGCGTTTAGTTTCGGGATCGTAAGTAAAAAACCACGATTCATCGCAAGTAATAACATTTTGTAAGAAGGTGGGATCACTTTCAATGTTTTCCAGGATGTCAGAACAAATCATTCTTCGGCGTTCCTTCTGTTCAATTGTGAGACACTTTGGAACCATTTTTGAACACACTTTGTTCATGTTGAAACTTTCATGAATAATCTGCCTAACACTTTCCTTGTCAACTCCTGTTAACTCAGACACTGCTCTGATTGTTAAACGGCGATCTTGTCGAACAAGTTTACCGATTTTTTCAATGTTTGCATCAGTTTTTGCTGATAATGGTCTGCCAGTGCGAGTGTCATCACTGGTGTCTTCGCGGCCATCTTTAAATCGTTTAAACCACTCAAACACTTGTGTTCGCGATAAACAATCATCGCCGTACACTTGTTGTAACATTACAAACGTTTCACTTGCAGATTTTCCTAGTTTGAAACAAAATTTGATGTTAACACGCTGTTCTTTCTGTACACTCAACATTTTCCGACGCACAGACAAAACGTCAACTACTTAAAACAGACCCCACGGGCAGACTGAGTGCAGGAGGCAGATGAAACTCGAGCAGTAGGAGGAGCGAGAGTCACGTGACAGGCCACGCGACTTTCAGCCTTATTGCATGCGTTTTATTGTTTCACCAGTACTAGTCCGGTTTTTTTCTAGCCACACCTCGTATATTGAAGTGTTGTAGCATCAGTTGTTAAAGGCTGCCTCAGACTGCATTTTAAGTGTTTACTGAATATATTGAAGAAAAATAAACTTCTTGCTCAAATTATAAATCAACGTTAGTGACTCAATATTTTAAATTTCACCGCGATACCTGCCTGCATTGTTTTGTTATATTTTATTTCAACTTAAGAATTGAGTTTACGACAGGTATGAGCTGGCACCCAATGACGAAAAACGTAGCCAAACATTCAGACCAGCCACATCTCTGGGCCGCTCAACTGAGCTGAGTGTAACAAATATGTATATTTTCGTGACATAGCACGTGGGGGACCCATCCAAATTATTCAAACTTCAATGTGTAGTGGCCAGTACCGTCGTAAAAAGTATTCGGTTTAGTAGGAGCATTGGATGTACTCATACATCAGAAATTTCTGTAGAGTCAGCATAGTGTACGGAGCATATCAACACCAGATCAGGTGACTTAGTTATAACGCTCTAGTGTTTACAATTTGTACTAAGCCCGTTAACTTGTATAGTACACGCATATTTTTTACACATTTGTTAGGAGCGATGACACAAACAATTTCGAGTGCCCTGGTTTGTCCATTCGACGTCACTTCCACTACTGGCTTTTGCCTCACTGCACTGGTCCTATCGTGCAAAGGCGACCCACATCTTAACGCGGAATCCGAACAGCGTGTCGTTCCTGGCGAACCTCCACATCTGTGAGAGCTGAAGTCTGAGTTAAAAGTCAAACTGAACAATGTGCGTATCTTCAAACGGGCTCGTGCCTTACAAGTAGACGTCCAGTAATTGTTGCTACTCCAGATGCAAATCGAACTTCGTAAAAGGAAGAAAAGTTATTTTTCACAGGTAAGTGCAAAATTTCACGTGGCTCTGGAGGTAATGTAAGCTGGCACCAAAAATCCTCTTTTGTAAGTGTGAAAGTTCACGCCATAGATACTGCTACTGTATGATTGAACATTGTGACACAGTTCTTAGGAATTAACTACTCTAAACAGTCAAAGATCATTAGCAGAAGGTCGATAGATATGTCAGCGGTTGATTCTGAATAAAATCTCTTTGACTGTCTAACCTAAGTTTTAACACATTAAAAATTGATACCAATGAACCGTGGAAAATTGGAAATTTGTGGTAAGATCTTATGGGGCCAAACTGCTGAGGTCATCGGTCCCTAAGCTTACACAGTACTTAATCTAACTTAAACTAACTTACGCTAAGGACAACACACACACCCATGCCCGACGGAGGACTCGAACCTCCGACAGAGGTAGCCGATTGAACCGTGACACACCCATTTGATAACGACAGAAGGCTGCTTGCAGTTTCTTGCTTCACTGCCTATCAATCGTTTCATATGTCTGTATTCCATCAGTTATCAAAATACGCTTAATGTTTTCACTTTGCGTGTCGCTTTGAGAAATTATGTCTGCCGTTCTTAAGATGTATCGATAGTCAGTCACCTGTTATTCTCACTGAGATGACAGGCTTTCTAGAGAAAGCTACTAAGAAGTAATTACTCGAGCACTACAGTAATTGGTTTCAGACACTTGTCGGAATCAGCTGCTTGAAGTAGCTGGCCTACATCAGTTCGTGCAGGGGATGAAGTCACTTTGCTTCACACACCTAGCTTCCCACGCAAGACGATGTTGTAATTGCTGTTAAGTAATTCAAACATTATATAAGAGCGTCTGTTGCTTTTCTGACATAAAATCTGCTTTCAGATAAAATGTTGTCGTCTGATTTGAACGACGATGACAATGCATTCAGCAGCTGAATGGGTTGAAAATAAATAAATTGCCAGGTCCTGATGGGATTCCAATTTGGTTTTACAGAGAGTACTCTACTGCATTGGATCCTTACTTAGCTTGCATTTATCGTGAATCTCTTGCCCAACATAAAGTCCCGAGCGACTGGAAAAAAGCGCAGTTGACGCCTGTATATAAGAAGGGTAGAAGGACGGATCCTCAAAATTACAGATCAATATCCTTAACATCGGTTTGTTGCAGGATTCTCGAACATATTCTCAGTTCGAATATAATGATTTTCCTTGAGACAGAGAAGTTGCTGTCCATGCATCAGCACGGCTTTAGAAAGCATCGCTCCTGCGAAACGCAACTCGCCCTTTTTTCACATGATATCTTGCGAACCATGGATGAAGGGTATCAGACGGATGCCATATTCCTTGACTTCCGGAAAACGTTTGACTCGGTGCCCCACTGCAGACTCCTAACTAAGGTACGAGCATATGTGATTGGTTCCCAAATATGTTCAAAAATGGTTCAAATGGCTCTGAGCACTATGGGACTTAACATCTGAGGTCATCAGTCCCCTAGAACTTAGAACTACTTAAACCTAACTAACCTAATGACATTACACACATCCATGCCCGAGGCAGGATTCGAACCTGCGACCGTAGTGGTCGCGCGGTTCCAGGCTGAAGCGCCTAGAACCGCTCGGTCCCAAAAATGTGAGTGGCTCGAAGACTTCTTAAGCAATAGAACCCAGTACGTTGTCCTCGATGGTGAGTGTTCATCGGAGGTGAGGGTATCATCTGGAGTGCCCCAGGGAAGTGTGGTAGGTCCGCTGTCGTTTTCCGTCTACATAAACGATCTTTTGGATAGGGTGGCTAGCAATGTGCGGCTGTTTGCTGATGATGCTGTGGTGTACGGGAAGGTGTCTTCGTTGAGTGACTGTAGGAGGATACAAGATGACTTGGACAGGATTTGTGATTGTATAAAGAATGGCAGCTAACACTAAATATAAATAAATGTAAATTAATGCAGATGATTAGGAAAAAGAATCCTGTAATGTTTGATACTCCATTAGTAGTGTAGCGTTTCACACAGTCACGTCGATTAAATATTTGGGCGTAATATTGCTATGCGATATGAAGTGGGACAAGCATGTAATGGCAGTTGTGGGGAAGGCGCATAGTCGTCTTCGGTTCATTGGTAGAATTTTGCGAAGATGTGGTTCATCTGTAAAGGAGACCGCTTATAAAACACTAATACGACCTATTCTTGAGTACTGCTCGAGCGTTTGGGATCCCTATCAGGTCGGATTGAGGGAGGACTTAGAAGCAATTCAGAGGCGGGCTGCTAGATTTGTTACTGGTAGGTTTGATCATCACGCGAGTGTTACGGAAATGCTTCAGGAACTCGGGTGGGAGTCTCTGGAGGAAAGGAGGCGTTCTTTTCGTGAATCGCTACTGAGGAAATTTAGAGAACCAGCATTTGATGCTGACTGCAGTACAATTTTACTGCCGCCAACTTATATTTCGCGGAAAAAAGACCACAAAGATAAGAGAGATTAGGGCTCGTACAGAGGCATATAGGCAGTCATTTTCCCTCGTTCTGTTTTGGAGTGAAACAGGGAGAGAAGATGCTAGTTGTGGTACGAGGTACCCTCCGCCACGCACCGTATGGTGGATTGCGGAGTATGTATGTAGATGTAGAATTTTCATTTTGGTGACGTTATGGTAATTTTTATGTACAAAATGATTTATAACTACTAATACAGGCCTCTGGGGGTTGTAGAGGGAACTTGTTAGAGTTTTGTCAGGAAATGCACCGTTTGGATGTAAGACAAGTTTGAAGATCGGAATCACTTTCAAGCCTCCCGTTGTTGTGCACGCACACAAACTGAGAAAATGGCGCCATCGTCAGTTGCTGTTAAAATTACGACGCCGTCAAGTGTCATTTTCGTCTAACGACAACAACGACTGCTAGAAACTGGTATGTCACAAACTGGGGGAGGGGGGTCGACTGTAGTGCTCCACAGACGCGCCCCACTCTTCACTCTGAACAGGACTCCTTCGTCACGTAAGACCGAACCCGACGACGACTACTGGAGACGCGGACCACACCACGATCTCTTGCCGAGGACAGACGCAGAGGTCGCCGCTGAGAGTGTACTGTGAAGTGAAGGACTTGGCTGTGATCCGAGCTTCAAACTTATTTTACATTTAAACGGTATAATTCCGGACCCGGGTTTCTTACCATGACTTCATCTACTAAAGTCCCCTCTACAACCTCTATATAGCCGCGCTGGATTAGCCGAGCGGTCTGGGGCGCTGCAGTCATGGACTGTGCGGCTGGTCCCGGCGGAGGTTCGAGTCCTCCTTCGGGCATGGGTGTGTGTATTTGTCCTTAGGATCATTTAGGTTAAGTAGCGTGTAAGATTAGGGACTGATGATCTTAGCAGTTAAGTCCGATAAGATTTCACACACATTACAACCTCTATAAGCCAATATTAGGAGCTCAAACATCCTGCACATTTTTAGCTCTAAATTCCTGATGTTAACTTGGTTCAGTCGATGTCAGCCTGAGCGATGGAGATCCTATTATGGTCCCACTGTTTGGTGTACCTAATGTACTACCAGAAAGATAACATGGAATATTACTACGACATTTGAGTGTCTTGGCTACGCTGATTAATATTTCTGGGAAAAGAACTTCAGATTGTCCCACTTGGTGCGTTGTGCTTCTGTAGAAAGATATGGACTTTCAGTGCAGCTGCGTGCAACCTGAAGTGCTACAACCATGATGCAATCCTTCCCTTTCCTATCCTAATTCTTGTAACATAGTGAAAATCATTTTTGCTAACATGATTTGTATTCATGACCTATACATTTTTGTGATTTGCTGATATGTTCTGAACTACAGTGCGTGTGCACTTTTGTCATTTTTCTAACATGATTTCTATTCATTGCATATACATTTTTTTCGATTTGCTGATATGTTCTGAACTACAGTGCATGTGCACTTATGTCATTTGTTAATTTGTTTTGTACTCATTGTATATATATATTTTATCATTACCTGATATTTTCTGTACTCGGTGCATGTGCGCTATATTTACTTCATGTTCTACACCTATATATCTGTATATATTCTGTGATTGTAAAGTTAAATAATTATCAAAAAATTTGTTGCTCATGGGAAGTCCAAATGACTCACCATTGCTGCCAAATTTCCCCCCCCCCCCCTACCAGTGGCGGGTTATGAATCACGTATGTATTCATTACCAGCGATGGCGAGGCATGACAGAATCTCTGACCAGAGAGTTATTTATCGTTGCTAGTCTGCGCTTGATCGCGCGAGACGACGGTGTTAGTCTGCGCGAGTCGGCAGTAGAAGTCAGTACCATGTAGCGAGTCGGCACGAGCAGTTGTACTCTGTCTGTAGTAGAAGTCGGATACAGTAGCATGTAGCGAGTCGGCAGGAACAGTTGTGTGTGGCGAGTCGGCAGAAGTAGTAGTCAGTCGACAGTAGTAGCGAGTGGACGGTTGTACTGAGCAGAAGTCGGCATGCGTCGGCGGCGTGCTCTTCTCGCGACTCTGGTCACGATTCGGGACGATGAGTATTGTTGTAGAAGGTAATGAAGCAGCATTGCGCACATCTAGAAATGTATGTTAATTGTAATTTAATTTGTTCAAAAGAAATGCCCCAATAATAATTTTTTATTAAGTAACTCTTTTAAAGAAAATTATTCATTTCAATTTAAAGAATATTTCCTATGCATTTCCTCCAAGAATCAAAATTAAATATACGCCAGCATTGCACGAAGCTGTGTCGATAGATAAGAGCAGATATAGATGCAGTTTTTATGATGCAGTTTTTATTGAGGTAAGAATTTTTGCTTTTTTTATTCAGAATACAGGGCCGAAGGTCAGCGTTGCTGTCCTTATAAAATTTATCAGGTTTAATTATTTCACAGGGCCGAAGGTCAGCGCTGCTGTCCTTATAAAATTTATCAGGTTTAATTATTTCTGTTGAGATGTTATATACGGTTCATGGTTCTTTATTTAATTAATATTATTGTGGGTTTTTTTGGTCAATTTGCATTCTTTGCTTTCTGCGGGGAGGTTACGCCTGGCTCCCATTTCATTTAATTATTTAACATACTTTGCGGAGAGGTTACACTTGGCTCCATTTTCCAGTGTTATTCATTTAAAATAATTTTGCAGGGAGGTTACAAGTGTCAGGTATTTAGCCTGAATCAGCAATATATGCTTCACGAATTTATTTAAATCATGATGCCATAGCGTCGTTATGGCTTACAGCTCTCCTGACGATCAGATAATGACGACAAGAGAAATAGGTAAACAATAGCTGCTGCTTCATGGAGAGTTACAGATGGAGACGCGTGCTGTTTCTGCAGCTGTCAGTGAGATAATGTGGCAGTTTTTATGTTGGCAACAATGATTTCATCAATTTTTGAATTTCCAGACAGCGAAAGTGACAGATTAATAAATATATTATGCAAAGCTTTTATTTTTTTATTCAACTCTGTCTCCAAAGATAACATCAAATATCCTGAAGTACAGGTGTTGACTTGCACTGCTAGAAAAGACAGTTGGACCAAAAAGATTAATTTGATACCCACGAAATTGGTGGTTTTGCTGAGCCGCTAATAATGAGCACACATTAAGCTAGTGTAAATGGACCGCGTCCTCAACTCCGATTGGTAGGAAAAACTGCTTGTTGCGAATGGCTTTAATGATCTTCTTCCTCATATTAGTTGTAGATCTCCTGTCAGGCTACTTTTTTTTGTTATTTGACGTATTCCCAATGTCACTTTCAGACCTTATATCAAGATAGGTTTTTTTCATTATTCCTCTTTATAATTAAAGCTCCTAGGCTTTTGCATTCCATGATATATATATATATATATATATATATATATATATATATATATATATATATATTCTCCTAATTCAGTGACTAACTATGTTAGATCCTCTCCAGGTACAGATTTGCTTAGAAAAACACTTATTTTCGATTCGAAATTTTATTTTCATCTGCATTTTTTTGAGTGCAGTAGTTACCTGGCTATTTTTCTTTTTTTGTCATACCACGGCGCGATGTCTGCGAAAAAGCATTTTGGGACGTTACGAACAGGTGTACCAGAATGACGTCACGCATCGTTAGTGACAGGAAAGCAGCCGGGGCCCTCGTAGGTTACGTCGTTTCTGATACACTATTATTACCAGGAATTTAATAACGCAGCTAGTTCCGATATACCATTGCATTTTAAATCTGCTTCTGGAGGGTGGTCTCCCTTATCAAAACTTTAATACCATTTACAGCCGGTGGAACGACATTAGCAGTATTATGTCGCGTGTGGGACACGGTCGACGGTCACTTCGCAGGGGGCTGAAACTCGCTTCCCCCTCGGATAATGTCCGCCCGCTGAGTCACAGGGCTGTTTAAAACGGCCGGGCGCCACCCCGGAGCGTTTACGGGTCTGCTTTACGGGGCCGACTGCTCGGCGGGAATAAAACGCCGCCTGCCCACTCCATGCAATGGAACGACACGTCGCCAGAGCTGCTAAGACGAGGGGGCTACTAGAACCTACATGGACCCTGAGAGCTGGCTGTCAGAGTACTTTCAAAATTGAATTTGCTACTTTTACGATTCAGTTATTTCGTGTAAGACTTACCACAGTTTTACTGCACCGATGCCATTCCGTTCCTAGTATCGATTCGGAACAAATTAAGTTGCCTTTGAGGCGGTCTCTGCGGTATTCGGGGCGTACTCTTTGAGTTCCAGGTGTGGCGGCCAGTCAGCACAGAGCCCGCCTCGCTGACTATGCTGCAGCAGGGGTTTGAAAAAAAAAAAAGCGCCCCTTTCTTCTCCCGTGCTGGAGGTTTGTTGTGTTGTGAACTGTGATGCCGCTGGTCGCTGTTTCGCTGTACGGTGACGTGGTCGTACGTCGCCGTGTGCAAGCTGAGCACCCTTGCAACACGATTTTGCTAACTATTCACAATGAACGCGCAGTTTGTGCGTAAATATTTTCTTGATTCTACGCGAAGTTACTGTAACTTTCGAGAGTTAAAGCATGTCTCCCATGTGGAGATTCTTTGTGTCTTTGTGTGGAGTGTGTGTTTCGCGGCGTGGTGCGCAATCTGTTTGTTCTTAATTCATGCGAATGATAGTACAGCCAGTTCTGTCACATTTCCTATCAATGAATCTTTGTCAATACAGTGTGAGCACAAAGTCTTGCCCTGATTATAACAATTTATTACTGAACAACCGTTTGACATAATAATTTACATTTGATGCCGTTACATAGGTTTTTTTAAAGACCACTTACGTTAATAAACCTCAACGTGTGCTCCCTTGGTAGCTCGGAGAATGTCGAGACGGTATTCCAGTTCCCGCCAGCTGTTCCGTAACATATATTCTGCCACAGCACCTTGTATCCTAGCCTTCAGTTCGTCGACGTCAGCATCTGGTGTGACGAAGACTCTGTCCTTGATATAGCCCCAGAAAAAAAGTCAAGGGGCGTAATGTCTGGAGAACGGGGTGGCCAGGGTGTTGGAACGTTCCTTCCAATCCACCGATCCGGAAATGTTTCATCCAGGAAATCACGCACTATCAAAGCCCAGTGGTGGTGATGGGGGGCGGGGCGGGGCGGGGGGGGGGGGGGCGTGCTCCATCTTGCTGGAAAAATATCCATGGTCGATATTCTTCTAACTGGGGGCAATGAACTGTTGCAAAAGTCTAGGTAAATGTTAGCGGTAACAGATTTTTCCGTGAAGAAAAACGGTCCAAAAACCTTGTTCTGCATGAGGCCGCACCAAACATTCACTTTTTCGCTGTCTCGCTGTAACTGTCCAGTAGTATGTGGAGAATCTGAACCCCATGTACGGACATTATGTCTATTTACCATTCCACTGACATGAAAGGTGGATTCATCGGTATAGCACATGCAATTTAAGTAATCGTTAGCGCCGTCAACCCTGTTGAGAATCGCAGTTGCAAATTCAGCACGTGTCAGTAAATCATTCGGTTGCAAGGCGTGCACGATTTGCACTTTGTAAGCATGCAACCTAAGCCTTTCATGAAGAATCTTCACCACACTTGCTTGCGGTATTTGAAGTTCACGTGATGCTTGACGAGTTAGAGTTCATCTAGACGGACTCTGGTGAAACGATTACCGAACACGATCAACAGCTGCATGACTCACAAGAGGCCTGCCACTTCGAGGACGATCTTGAACGCTGCCTGTTTCGTTAAACTTTGCATACCATCGCTTTATTGATTTAACATTAGGAGGGCTGCGTCCATAAGAAGCCCGAAATTTAGGCTGAACACTGATCGGCGATTTCTTTTCGTGAAACCAAAGCACACATTGCGCTTTCTAATGTTTCGATGTCATTTCGTCAGCAACTAACGTGACCTAACAGACCGCGTCGGTGTTGTGGAGCACTAACGCCATCTGTTGGTCACAACAACTGGTAACACTAACCTATGTAACGGCATCAAATGTAACTTATTATGTCAAACGGTTATTCTGATATAAATTTTTATAATCAGGACAAGACTTTGTGCTCATCCTGTACTTCGCGACTTCTAAGGATCATGTTTTGTTTAATTTCTTAGGCTTTGGAACTCTGTGTGCCATATGTTTTCTGAGCACTTATATTACACATACTCAAACGCACTCGCACACAAACACACATATGTCATTACTTTCTGGAAGTCCATTATATGGATCTGCAGACAAATATTCCTTTAAATTAGTTTTCCTTGGCTTTCTCTTTCTTATGTAGGCGAGTTACGTGGAACTGGATTCAGCAGTTCGGTATGATGCGAAACGTACTATCTGCTTACGGCAGTTTGCAGATCTGTAGGGCTTCCTTAGAGTGGTTAATATCAATAAAAGTGGTAACCACTATGAATATTATAATTCGCATTTCTTTGCATGCTTTTATCTGGCAGAGACGTAGTGCTTTGTTCTGTAGAAAATGTGCTTCTCTGATGCCTCGTACCTGTGAGTTCGATTCACATTTCCGTTGCACTGCCATCCGCCACGTTGCTTTTACACATACTTATGCCTGTTACTCAGGTTCACGTAAAGCAACTTCCTTTTGCTATGACCACCGTAAATCGTTGTGTGATAACGAAGTGTTCACTTTCTAGGTAATATTCTGCAAACTCCTTGCAGTCAGATCGCGTTGCTAGTTTAATTCACTGATCTAGACATTGTGTTTAATGGGGCATGCTTTTCAACTCACGGCATATTAGAACTTATTTTCACGGGCCGTTCGCATATAAAACCTAGAAAGAATCTTACAATTGTCCATGTTAAATTTAAGGAACATTTTCTCTTCCATCATATCCGCTACAAAACAAATTTATTGTAATAACGTGTAGGTATACTGGGAGCATTGTCAAAGAGTGTTCAATAGAATGGCAATTTATTCATCACACAACAATGTTTTTTAGATCGAAATATGAAATCAACTTTTTCATTAGCTTCTATTCATACTGAACTTTAGTCTTTTGACATATTGTGAAAAGTATATGATGAATGTGTGAACCAATACGCTGTACAAAGAAGAAGATCTGAAGTCTTTATGTCTACTGCTTAGGCCGCAGGCAACATACGACCAAATAAAAGAAGTTACCGTATGGCATTATTGGCCGGAAGACCCCCATCTGGCGTAGTTCGGCCACGTGATCCAAGTCTACTTGCCGCCACTTCAGTGACTTTCCCGTCGATGGGGATCAGATGAAATGATTACGAAAACACAAATACCCATTCCCAGAGTGAAGAAAATCCCCATTCCGGCCGGGAATCAAACCCGCGACCCCGTGATGGAGAGGCAGCTACGCAAACCATTTGTTCTTCCTTCTTTCTGCTTTCTCATCGTATTGCGTATTTCTGGAGTAGTTCTGCGCATATCTCGTGTGACATATCTCAAATTCCGTATTATTGTTGTTGTTATTATTATAGAAGATGGGCGGTCCCCTGACAGAACACGTCGACAACCATTAGACTAGGAGCTGCACATTAACAAACGACAAATTCGCGTGACGTGTACCACAAGCTTGGACATGCAGAAGATTAGCATTTCAGCTCAATCGCATAAATAGCAAATTATGCAAGATTAAAGGCAAATACTTTCTGTACACAAAGAATGATTGCACAGTGGTTTTCTCATTCAGAAATCCCGCTCGAATGTTGGCGGAATAGGAAAACTGTAATGCGAATAGGGGATCGATGTGTTGAGGAGAGCCACACTCGACGTCATACCAGGGCCCTGCGCCCAAGGCGACGGACATATTGTTCGTTCGACAATGCAGGATATATATATATATGATGACTTTTGAACATTATTAAGGTAAATACATTGTTTCTTCTCTATCAAAATTTTTCATTTGCTAACTACATCTATCAGTAGTTAGTGCCTTCAGTAGTTAGAATCTTTTATTTAGCTGGCAGTATTGGCGCTCGCGAGTAACGAAGATTGTAGTGAGGTAAGTGATTCATGAAAGGAATATGTTATTGTTAGTCAGGGCCATTCTTTTCTAGGGATTATTGAAAGTCAGACAGCCGGACGAAGTGGCCGTGCGGTTAGAGGCGCTGCAGTCTGGAACCGCAAGACCGCTACGGTCGCAGGTTCGAATCCTGCCTCGGGCATGGATGTTTGTGATGTCCTTAGGTTAGGTAGGTTTAACTAGTTCTAAGTTCTAGGGGACTAATGACCTCAGCAGTTGAGTCCCATAGTGCTCAGAGCCATTTGAACCATGTGAAAGTCAGACTGCGTTGTGCTAAAAAAATATTGTGTGTCAGTTTAGTGATGATCAGAATAAGCAAAGAGAGAACTGTCTGAGTACGTTCAGTTTTACTCAGCTGTCTTTGTATCAAATAACGTAGAAGTTTACCAGCACAATCATTAATAATTTTTCTAAGGGGATGTTTCAACACTATAAATAACGCAAACGAAAAGCATAAATCTTTAGGGATATACGAACTGCATCATAGATACCAGAACAGCAACCATAAATGTAATCTCTAAGTGACCAAAGATCATCAACATAAGTGATTATATAAATCACTGTACAAGCGTCCTCGATCTAATGTTTTTTATTTCCTTTTTTTTCCTTTTTTTGATAGCTTGCTTTACTAGCTCTCTCGATTCTGAACTGGGCTAGCTTTGATCTGATGTTAATTTACCTGGGTATTCTGCATTAATTCCTATCTGGAATAAACGTTTAATCATATTCTGGGAATAATTAAATGTACAGGAATCATATAAAAGTATTATCCTCACAGGCAACATTTTTTCCGTCACGACTATCGATTAGTCTCAGTGAAGACCAAATGTGTGTGTATGTGTATGTGTGTGTGTGTGTGTGTGTGTGTGTGTGTGTGTGTCAGTTACTTTCAAAATGTATTGCTAAACTCATTTTATATTTCATTTAAACTGCCTCTACTTTTCTTACAAGATTAGTATTTGTGGAATAATTAAATACGGAAGCTATTCTTTAGGTCCTCATAATTTTCGAGGACCATTTCACGCGCAACTATCTTTTGTCTGTAAATTCCGATAGAGCTTGCAATCGTCTTTACATTACGAAGTCGGGTTATAACTTACATATTCTATTCCGAAAGGAAGTAGCATTAAATTTGACGGTCAATTTATAGGTCTCTAAAGGAACTGTCTTCCAAGCAAACTGTACGCCGTAGCTATTTTAGTTGCTTCTGAATGGTTCAATAATTTACGTAAAACCATTAAGAACAGAGTCAAACTGTATTTCATGAAAATAGGCCCCAGTTTTCATTAACACTGCCGTCACTGTGGATTATTTTAAGTCAATACTTATAGAAAGTTAATATTTTTATTTCTCAATTATTTTATGTAACTTCGATTCATTTAAACAGAGGCAGTGAAGCTAAAACATTGTGATCTCTATGCTGTATCGACATTTCATATTCAGACGGGACCCATTCCAATACAAATATCAAAACTATTTCGCACTTTACCCACCTACCTCCCCCCACCTTTCCAGATCCAGATACTGGGTACGATGAAAATCTGTTTTCCATTATCCTGGCAATCCAGTCGAACAAAAAGGAAGAAAACAAGCAAGCACCTGGCGTCTCATCCGTATGCAGAGCCATCCACAGCCAAGACAGCCAAAAACATTTTCTGGTCACAGTTTAAAATCAAGAACATGGTTGGCTGAGTCAAAGACTACATAGAGCTATGTGCTCATGGCGTCTACAACATCAGCTGCAAGTGTGATATGCAGTACATCGGCCAGACGCAGCAGTGTATATCGCATTGGTGTTCAGAGTACGTGAGGGGCGTCCGCCTTTGCCAAACCGATAAGTCTGCAGTGGCAGAGCACAGCATCAATTGCTTTCCAACAGTAACAGCTGCTGGGTCGCGCCAACGCCTTCTGGAATTTGGTCATCGAGTAGGTAGTGGAAATACTACTACATGCGATATGGTCAACCAAACATGCCCCGGCTGCGATGTGGCGCTGGCAAAAACACGCCAGGAACGCTTTGATGTGGAATCGGTGGAGAGAGCGACATATCTTCCGTTGGCCCTTCGGCAGAAGCGCCTGCGGTTCAGCGGCTATAAAAGAACGAAAGGACATGAACCCAACACTTCGCCTGAAGATGATGAATAGGAAATTCGCCGAACTGTTGTGAAGACGCCATGACTTGGCTGATAACCCGATAAGATGTCATCTGAACCGAGATTTATTTCCAAAAAATATTCTTAAGAATTTATTTTATTTTCTAGCGATTCATCAAGAACATTAACACATTTAATCACACTATATAAGCATGGAAGTAGTTGCCAGGGAGTAACTGATGAAATCATAACCAAATTCCTTTTAACAAATGGGAATTTTATTCACTTTCATAGTGCCTAAAAGCATTTTTTAAAAGAAACAGATTTAAAATCATAATCAGAAAGCACCCTCTAAATATCAAAGTTACAATTTATTCAGAGGCAGAAAGAAACCAGTTTTGACTGTATGAGCTTTCGGGCAGAGAACCTTGCCGCTCCCTTTTGACACGGCCGTAGTTATGACTGCACACAACAGCCTCTGAAAGACTACACTGGTGCAAATCTGCAACACACCAGATTACTTTAAACTAAGAGTTTTAACAATTTACACAAGCACACAAACTATGCACCCCCCGTAGGAGGGATGTAAATTGTACAAAACAGTAACAATTAAAATATTAACCTTGCCACCAAAGGTGCAACTTGATTTTAACTTCTAAGAAAAGTCTTACGTTGGAAGGGTGGCAACTTTATATACTAAAATGATCATTTAAATAAAAGCCCATGAAATGCAATCTTATATAAAATTCTACAAGGTTGGCCAAACAATAGTTAAGATGCTCTACAGTACACAGACACCGCCTCTCAAGATCATAGACAATAATATCGAAGTTTCCAAAGATCAAAACATATATCAGGTATTAGGCCGTTACACACCAAGCAATAAACACACCAAATCCGACAAACATGACAGAGGCAGCTACTGACGTACGGTAGATTGATAGGGACATTGCCGAACAACCCGAACCGCCGGTTGCTCTAACCCGCCCCTGTTTCACAAGGGAAAAACGGACCACCCAATTTATAAACAACCACCAGCCCGCGGGTGGGCAAACGGAGAAAAATGGTGGGACGACCCCAAAGCAAAACGACTTGTGACCTCACCAAGAAAACAAGTAGAATTTAACAAGAGTAAATCATATCACCAATCACTTAACTTCTAATAACCTGCGATTTCTCGAGAAGACCTGGCGCAGCACCCCCAAATCGATCTCCCGGACCGTCCGCTGCCAGCCGCTTCAACGGACGCAGGAAGGCGCGCCGATCTCCCGTCTCACGGCGTCGCAGCTCGCACCGGCCAGACTGATGTCGTGGGTTGACTCCTGTTGCTCTCGTGTCGACCGCGAAGTCACTACCCCTCGCTAAACGCAGCGGGCAGTTGGACTCACATGGCGACCTCACATGCGCCGACGCTCAAGACGGACAAGTCATCTTGTGCATCAGTGCGCGACCGACCGACCGATCGATCCACCCACCAATGAACATTGCCTGAGCAAACCCGAGCAGACTGGCGGCCTAACGCGCAGACTCAGATGCAGGTACTAAACTCCGACCGGGCACCACTTGCTGAGTTCTCTTACTGGCGGAGTGGAAAGACTCTCATTTTGCCAGCTTTAAAGGTTGATCCGAACGACAGACATACTAACACTCCCAACGACAGACAGACACTAACTGCATAAGAAATGCGGACGAGAGACAGATTAGCAAGCTGGGGACGAGAGACTGACCCAGACTGACCGACTGGCGAACGCATAGCGCCCCTTAAATGCACATGAACAGGCTCCCACCAGAGGGAGACACCAAAGCTGCGATTGCCACAGCGGCGCCACCGCCAGAAACGGAGGGCGCCTGTTTCACACTACGCGCTGCGGTGCTCTCTTCAAAACAGCAATCCACATCTGCATCCATACTCCGCAAGCCACCTGACGGTGTTTGGCGGAGGGTACCTTGAGTACCTCTATCGGTTCTCCCTTCTAATCCAGTCTCGTATTGTTCGTGGAATGAAGGATTGTCGGTATGCTTCTGTGTGGGTTGTAATCTCTCTGATTTTATCTTCATGGTCTCTTCGCGAGATGGAGGGAGCAATATACTGCTTGACTCTTCGGTGAAGGTATGTTCTCGAAACTTTAACAAAAGCCCGTACCGAGCTACTGAGTGTCTCTCCTGCAGAGTCTTCCACTGGAGTTTATCTATCATCTCCGTAACGCTTTCGCGATTACTAAATGATCCTGTAACGAAGCGGTGCTCTCCGTTGGATCTTCTCTATCTCTTCTATCAACCCTATCTGGTACAGATCCCACACTGCTGAGCATTATTCAAGCAGTGGGCGAACAAGCGTACTGTAACCTACTTCCTTTGTTTTCGGATTGCATTTCCTTAGGATTCTTCCAATGATTCTCAGTCTGGCATCTGCTTTACCGACGATCAACTTTATATGATCATTCCATTTTAAATCACTCCTAATGCGTACTCCCAGATAATATATGGAATTAACTGCTTCCAGTTGCTGACCTGCTATTTTGTAGCTAAGTGATAAGGGATCTATCTTTCTGTGTATTCGCAGCACATTACACTTGTCTACACTGAGATTCAATTGCCATTCCCTGCACCATGCGTCAATTCGCTGCAGATCCTCCTGCATTTCAGTACAATTTTCCATTGTTACAACCTCTCGATGCACCACTGCATCATCTGCAAAAAGCCTCAGTGAACTTCCGATGTCATCCACAAGGTCATTTATGTATATTGTGAATAGCAACGGTCCTATGACACTCCCGTGCGGCACGCCTGAAATCACTCTTACTTCGGAAGACTTCTCTCCATTGAGAATGACATGCTGCGTTCTGTTATCTAGGAACTCTTCAGTCCAATCACACAATTGGTGTGATAGTCCATATGCTCTTACTTTGTTCATTAAACGACTGTGGGGAACTGTATCGAACGCCTTGCGGAAGTCAAGAAACACAGCATCTACCTGCGAACCCGTGTCTATGGCCCTCTGAGTCTCGTGGACGAACAGCGCGAGCTGGGTTTCACACGATCGTCTTTTTCGACTCCCATGCTGATTCCTACAGAGTAGATTTCTAGTCTCCAGAAAAGTCATTATACTCGAACATAACACGTGTTCCAGAATTGTACAACTGATCGACGTTAGAGATATAGGTCTATAGTTCTGCACATCTGTTCGACGTCCCTTCTTGAAAACGGGGATGACCTGTGCCCTTTTCCGATCCTTCGGAACGCTACGCTCTTCTAGAGACCTACGGTACACCGCTGCAATAAGGGGGGCAATTTTTACCACGGGTCATCATCAGTTAACAGAATGGTTTTTCCTGCTTCCAGTATGTTCCTCCAGCGTCGTCTCACGTGAGCTGGTTGAGAACACACGTTGATGCAGCGTAAAGAACAAAAAGCAAACAGGACGAGACGGACTCCCCGCTAGATGCGCGCATGCTGAGATTTCTATTGGAGTTTGCCGAGCCGTTATTAATTCCGCTGGCAGCAGCGCACGACCCGGCGGCCGCTGATAAACGACCCAATATTTATCACTCACTCAATTGTCTTCCGGCGATCAGCCGGTCGATATAAAACCGCGCCGCCGGACGGAGTCGTGACTCGCTACCGTACGCCACAAACAGACCAACAGGAGCGGCCCGAGTCGAGGAGATGGGTCGAAGCGGCGCTGGTTAAGGTTAGCGCCGTAGCTCCCATATGTACGGCTCAAGTCCAGCCGGTCGCGGCATTAATTCACGACCACTTTTGCTTTATGAATATTTATGCGACGCATCCAATTTAGCACCGCTATAGAAGTATCTGATTTCACCGATTAAAGCGTGACGCGATAATGTACGAGAAAGGTAAGAATATTGCCTCGAGCCGAATGGCCCTCATATGTTACGACACTGTTAGTCGGTGTGGTATGCAGGCGCCATTCTGACGGCCGATCTGGAAGCGTGGCCACGCAGGCCCACCTGTCGTTTCGCGACAGAAAACAGTCTGAAGTACGCCACTTTATCGAGGCGCGTTGTGGACTCAAGCTTATAAGGGGACCACACGGTCGTCAGGGGTTTGTAACTTTTATATTTACGGTACGTGTTGTTCAGAACTCTAATATCAACCTGCCAAAGCATTTCGATGTGAGTCCTAAAAATCCTCGGGAAAATCGATTTTGAAGTTTTCCGAACGACTTTAATTCACTACAGACAGGCCAATTTTCGACGGGTAGCGCTCAAGGCTGGCAACAGCTGCATTTGGTATTCTCAACGTGGACATGGTAGATCTTCAATAATTGCTAACCAATTTCAATTTAGAGAAGCCTCTCTCATAACTGTCTTTACTTAGGGTAACTGTGAGGAATACTCTCACGTTATAAGTATATCATGTGGCCTTCCTTTTAGTTTTGACACATAAATAAACTTTAATAGACACAGTGGGCCGGAGTTAATAAGTTGTTTCTTAAAATCTGTTGTAGCTACGAAAGCCCGTAGACGGATGCACACAATATAAACTCTTCTCCGTCAGTGTCATGAGCAGCCGGGTTGAGATTGCTGTTTTCATCAAAGATGTGCAATATTATAGCAGGTCTTACAAAATATATATTTTTCTGACAAACTCGAGGACTGGTAGTACCTATTTGAAGTTTCAACTCTAACTCTATCTAATGAAGAAAACATTTTTCATTTTAAATCGTCTTCGTGCGATAAGCCGGCCTCTACATCTACATCCATACTCCGCAAGCCACCTGACGGTGTTTGGCGGGGGGTACCTTGAATACCTCTACCGGTTCTCCCTTCTATTCCAGTCTCGTATTGTTCGTGGAAAGAAAGATTATCGGTATGCCTCTGTGTGGGCTCTAATCTCTCTGATTTTATCCTCATGGTCTCTTCGCGAGATATACGTAGGAGGGAGCAATATACTGCTTGACTCCTCGGTGAAGGTATGTTCTCGAAACTTCAACAAAAGCCCGTACCAAGCTACTGAGCGTCTCTCTTGCAGAGTCTTCCACTGGAGTATCAACCCTATCTGGTACGGATCCCACACCAGTGAGCAGTATTCAAGCAGTGGGCGAACAAGTCTACAGTAACCTACTTCCTTTGATTTCGGACTGCATTTCTTTAGGATTTTTCCAATGTATCCCAGTCTGGCATCTGCTTTACCGACGATTAATTTTGTATGGTCATTCCATTTTAAATCACTCCTAATGCCTACTCCCAGATAATTTACGGAATTAACTGCTTCCAGTTGCTGACCTGCTATACTGTAGCTAAATGATAAAGGATCTTTCTTTCTATTTATTCGCAGCACGTTACACTTGTCTACATTGAGATTCAATTGCCATTCCCTGCACCATGCGTCAATTCACTGCAGATCCTCCTGCATTTCAGTACAATTTTCCATTGTTACAACTTCTCGATATACTACAGCATAATCCCGAAAAAGCCTCAGTGAACTTCCGATGTTATCCACAAGGTCATTTATATATATTGTGAATTGCAACGGTCCTACGACACTCCCCTGCGGTACCCCTGAAATCACTCTTACTTCGGAAGACATCTCTCCATTGAGATAACTTCCATCGCCAGAAATGTACCTCCTCCTAATGTTCAACATAAATGGCAAGTTCTTCACAGAAGCTTTAGTGTAACTTAACGTTGGGACTACGAACTCCTCTCGCTCTTCTTCCAGTGTCGTCTGTAAGGCGCTTACTTTCTGAGCAGACTGTTGTCATACGTCAAGTCGCTCCGTTTGTAAGTGACTCTGTGAATCGTTCATTTCAAGCAGTACCAGTTTCCAGAGCCTCGAGAAACACAGAAACAAAAATGATGGCATCACGACCAACGAAGTTCCTGTGTCAGTTCGTATGTTCAAGCTTGTCAAAATTTCGTTCCAATATAACCCTGACACGTTCGATGTGATTCTGATGCCGCAGTTTCAGAAATCGCATCGGAAGCACGTGAAGCTGACAGTTTGAAGTTTCAGTTACAGGGCCTAACAAGTCATCGCCATTGGGCACTTGTACTACTTCAGCTTCTTTTTGGTTTCGATCAGCGCTAACACATGATATCCCTGGCATAGATTCTGGTGTTTCCGGACGGACTTGCACCAAGTTTTGTACAACCTTACATTTTCTCTAACAAACAAATACAGGTTCACATGAAACTTCATCGATGCATAAAACAAACTGGATCAACGCTGCATCGCTCTTCTAAATAACAACAGAGAAGCCATTAAATGTCACCTGCTCACCTTTACGTCTATGAGTTGTTCAAAGACAGTAAGACATTAATTCAAAAATCACAACGGGAACACTAATGGCGTATGTTGTTTAGGTCAGATCTTTCAACTCTGCGTTGAACCACTTCCACTTGTCCAACTGCCACGGAATTTTGCACAGGTACCTCTGTAGTCCCGGTAAAAAATGGAAATGTCGTGTGGCTAGGGCCTCCCGTCGGGTAGACCGTTCGCCTGGTGCAGGTCTTTCGATTTGACGCCACTTCGGCGACCTGCGCGTCGATGGGGATGAAATGATGATGATTAGGACAACACAACACCCAGTCCCTGAGCGGAGAAAATTTCCGACCCAGCCGGGAATCGAACCCGGGCCCTTAGGATTGACAGTCTGTCACGCTGACCACTCAGCTACCGGGGCGGACTGTAGTCCCGGTGACAGTTCATCTACCGGTCTAACGACCATTGCCTGAAGGTGCAGACAGGACTACCTAGCTCGTCCACTCCCTGCCGCGTCTTCCTCTCCGCCGGCTTTTGTGACCGAGCGGTTCTAGGCGCTTCAGTGTGGAACCGCGCGACCGCTATGGTCGCAGGTTCGAATCCTACCTCGGGCATGAATGTGTGTGATGTCCTTAGGTTAGTGCGTTCAAGTAGTTCTAAGTTCTAGGGGACTGATGACCTCAGCAGTTAGGTCCCATAGTGGTCAGATCCATTTTGAACCTTCCTCCCCCCCCCCCCCCTCCCCAAACACCTCCTTGGCCCCACCTGCTCTTCGCAGCTGCTCCAACCCGAGTTTGTACTCTGTCTTTAATGACGTCATCGTCGACGGGACGTTAAATTATAACCATCCTTCCTTAACTTTGTTTTCCTTTCTTATGGTGTGTCCTGATGTAATGTGAGTGTGAGTCAAGGATCTATCCTTTATTGTTTCTTTAATTCGTCTAAGTTTTATCCTCATTTATTAATTTGCAAGCTCCAGTGGTTCTTTTTGGGTCAGAAAGTTTCGTTATATTTCTTCTGACTAATTTTTGAAGTGTAGGCCCCACACCACTGACTCTTTAAAGAATCAAACTCTCAATTTCAAACGTCTCATTACTTTATAAGTGAGTTGCGTATTTAATGTTAAGCATGTAAAAAATTTTCATTCGAGACGTAAAACACAAATTATTTTGATGTTATTAGCTTTGGGTTATTAACCGATAGACTAATGAAAATGTAAAAACAAATCAAACCTGGTAAACGAGAAAAGGTTTAATAAAAGCTAGTTTTTCACACATCTCACAGTTTTCGTCATCGTATCTTCGAGAACTCTGTGTCCTGCAGTGTTTATTTTTGCAGGTACATTCTGTGATATATGTTTACTCGTAAATCCTCTGCAAGATGCATTGCGAATAGGTAGAGAAGTAAAGAGGTAATGAATTACAACGTCGTGGCTAACGCTGAAGCTCTACTGCATCAACATCGAAAATGTAGTAAGTGATAGACCTTTTTCCTTTCATTATTTTGCGGGGAGGGGTGGAGTGGCAGTGAGAAAAAGTTTTGAAATTAATTTTAAAACTTGTTGGAAGCCGCTAAGTGTTCTCATTCTGACGTACTCAATGAATATATTCTGGAAAAGTTGCTGCCTCACGACATACACACAGATTCATCTTTAATACTTGACTTATTGTGTTAAACTTGTACCGTAATGTTATATTTAACAGTAAGTAAATTATCACAAGATTCTAAGTTTTTAAATTCGATCAGTAGTTAAATGAAATACTGTAATTTTTTTCTCCTGGAAAACGTTAGGTAGGTAACCTGGCAGAATGTTATGACTGTCTGACTGGGTGACTTTTTTAGTTGTTTTATAATACATATTTGTCAGTACACCCTCTATTTCATTGTAAATATTTTTAGTTTTTTGTCGTTTCACTCTGAGTGTTAGTTCATCTACGGCAGAGGTTCGTAATCCATTTTCTTGAATTACGACCGTTGACTGAAAAGTAATGCCTCCACTTCGTAAATCTTCAACAGTTGGCAGCTTTGGTATGTGGCAGGTACTGGCTTGTTCCGTAGTCTCTCTCTACAGCTCCAGTTGCCAGGGAGCCTTAGCATTGAACGGTTGTGATGTTACAGTGTAAAGTATGGAACCCTGTGCAGACGGTTGGTCAATGCGATTTAAGCAATGTGCATTGAATTCTTGACAGCAGAAGGTGTCACCCCAAAGGAGATTCATCAGAGAATGATAGCAGTTTATGGTGATTGTATTGACGTGAGTATTGTGCGTGGTTGGGCGAGTAAGTTTAAAGATGTTGAGGTGGGAACATCTGACCTGCGCGACAAACAATGAGTTGGAGGTAATGTGACAGCAACCACCGAGTTTCACGAGCAAAATGTTGACAGATTGATTCAGGACGATCGTCGTATCACTCAGAGACAAACTGCAAGCACAATCGGCATTTCACAAGAACGTGTGGGTCACATTCTTGCTTTGCTTGACTGTCGGAAAATCTGTGCGGGATGGTTACCCCGGATGTTGACTCCTGAAATGAAGGCGCACAGACTTGAAATTTGTCAGGAACTCCTCTTCTGTTACGAGAATGGGAGACGAAACGTGGGTACACCATTACGACCCGGAGACGAAACGTCAGTCTATGGAATATGTGGTGTCACCGCCAGACACCACACTTGCTAGGTGGTAGCCTTTAAATCGGCCGCGGTCCATTAGTATACGTCGGACCCGCGCGTCGCCACTGTCAGTGATTGCAGACCGAGTGCCACCACACGGCAGGTCTAGAGAGACTTACTAGCACTCGCCCCAGTTGTACAGCCGACTTTGCTAGCGACGCTACACTGACCAATACACTCTCATTTGCCGAGACGATAGTTAGCATAGCCTTCAGCTACGTCATTTGCTACGACCTAGCAAGGCGCCATAGCATTTGATAATTAATATTGTGAAGCTTGTACAGTAACGAGAGATGTACACCAATTGTGGATTAAAGTGAAGTATTACATCAACTACGTACTTTATTTGCTACTATTAATTCCCTTAACTGTTCCAGACCTCACGCCAGTCTGCGTGAGTTAAAAGCGTGCATTTCGGCCTCCTCTAGCAACACGGTGTTGGCTCTTCTGCCAACACTTCAGAATATCGAACACAAAGACTCGACCCGGAAAAAGAAATTCGTGACGCAGCCCTCAGCTGGAAAAATCTACATCAACATTTACATCATACTGCGCAAGCCACCTAATGGTGTGTGGTGGAGGGTACATTCGGTACCACTATCTGAACCCTCCAAACCTGTTCCACTCGCGAATAGTGCGTGGGAAGAATGACTGTCGGTGAGCCTCTGCATTGGCTCTAATTTCTCAAATTTTCTCCTCGTGGTCAATACGCGAGATGTATGTGTGTGTGTGTGTGGGGAGGGGGGGGGGGGGAGTAATATGTTGTCTGACCCCTCCTGAAAAGCGCTGGCCTGAAATTTCAGTAGTAAATCTCTCCTTGATGCAAAACGTCTCTCTTGTAACGTCTGCCAGTGGACTCTTTTTAGCATGGCCACAGTGTTCTGGGACGCAGATGGTGTTGTCCATGCTGATTTCTTTGATCGTGGAGCAAAAATAAATTCAGAGCGTTACATCACAACACTGCGAACTCTGAAACGATGGCTAACAAGTGTCCGAAAGGAAAAAGGAAATGTTTTCCTGCAGCATGGCAGTGCCAAACCACACACTTCACTCGCCACCGCAGCAGAACTTCAGAGACTGAATCTCACCACCGTTCGGCATCCTCCATAGAGTCCAGATTTAGCACCGCCTGACTTCCATCTGTTACCGATAGTGAAAGACGATCCGCGCAGACATCCTTATGCTTCTGATTAAGACGTTGTGAGAACTGTGAGACTGTGATTGTTGAAATAGTGTGTCGACTTCTTCCGTGAAGGCTTCAGAAAACGTGTTCATAAAAAAAATTGTTCAAATGGCGCTGAGCACTATGGAACTTAACTTCTGAGGTCATCAGTCCCCTAGAACTTAGAACTACTTAAACCTAACTAACCTTAGGACATTACGCACATCCATGCCCGAGGTGGGATTCGAACCTGCGACCGTAGCGGTCGCGCGGTTCCAGACTGTAGCGCCTAGAACCGATTGGCCACTCCGGCCGGCACGTGTTCATCGTTGGCAGAAATGTATCGAATTGGCTGTTGATTATGTGGAAAAGGGAATATTTGTAACTAAAGATCACGTTCTAAGGATTATTTCTGCGTTTGATTTATTAAGTTATTGCCATCCAAACCCAGTTAACGAAGGTGTGGAGGTATTACTTTTAATTCAACTCTCGTATCTCTCGTGCGGACATACTGGTACCCAGCAAGGTGACTGGGACAGAGGTTAGGGTGCAGGACTTGCATTCGGCACGGCGCTAATCCAAATCCCCATGCAGACACTCAGTTTTAGAGTTTCTGTGCTTCCTTTAAATCACTTGAGGTGAATGCCTACATGAATCCTTTGAAAAGTACATGGCCGATTTCTCTCCCGAATCCAAAAGCTGTGTTTCATCTCTAATGACACTGTCACCATCATGACGTTAACTTCCTTTCCGTCTGAAAAGAGAAATTGGTACGTTTGTCCGTGTTAGTAAAAAGCTTTGGTTTCCTGTGCATAGATTTTCAAACCTCTTGTACTGGTAATCAGTTACAAGAGATTAACTTCTTGTACCCCTCCATCAGCCAGATGTTAAGAAGGTATTGCAAAATCATTCATAAATGACATGCAATTTACTTCATTAAAGAAATCATTTTCCTGCTTGAGGTTGTTTTTATTTGAAATAAATATTTCACTTCACGTTCTAACGTACCTGCACTGTCCGGTGTATTGATTACACATGTCACCCTAATGTCGTGTAACTTTCAGATAATGCATCAGTTCCTAAGAATAAGTAGGAGAGAATGCAGACAGTGTACTGACTGATCGTTATACTGAGCAAGAAAAATACTGCAGTACTAACATACGGCAACAAAAATGTGGAATTATTCTAGTAAATTTTAATTAGTTAACGAATTTGTTATTAATTATGACACTGAAGTTTAAAAAAATTATAGTTATTAAACGAAATAGTTCGGCCGCTAGTCTACTTAAGAACAACAATTACGAAACTGAAGCTTCGTAACAGTTAATAAAACGTGCTTGGTCGGCAATGCTCGATATATGCGCGGGAGCTCAACAGAGTTTGCGTGTGACTATAAAATGTTTGAAAGTTAATTATCATCACATTTAACACTTCAGAATCATAAGGTTTTTAACATGACTGTCAATCAGCGACTGTTGTATAATACAAAATTTTCAAAAACACAGCTCTCAGTCGCGAACACAATTAATTTGTAACCTAGGTTTCGGTGTCACAAGGGACACCTTCTTCGGACAAAATTAAAACTAAATGTTACAGCATAACGTACCAAAGAATACGAAAGCTGCGGTCATACCTGACAGCATCAGATAGTCATAATTAAAATAAAAAATGCTACAGTCAACACAAAACTGAAACATCATGTGACTTGTGCGCCACGCCAACTTCAAGACAATACCGCCACCTGCTGGCTAATTGGTAAAACAAGTTATTTTGTAAACATCTCTCGTAACTGCAGAGAGGGAAATAAACTAACAGCTGAACGGTGTACATGAAGTAATTACAATAGTGGGATACTGTATGATATAAAATACAACTAATGAATGACTGGCTGTAGTACAAAAATTCCAGAATAAATGCATAAAGAAGACATATACGAAATAATCTATTAAATGACATTACTGCCTACTATAATACACGCGTAAAAAAAAGGGTGTAAACTTGATATTTTGGAGGAGCTGGAAATTTTCAAGCATTTACTTTCGAATCACGGACTTTTTCTCAACGAGCAGGTGCAGTTGCGCGGAAGAAGTCATTTCAATGGTATAAAGCCTCTGCTTGACGAGATCTAACACTTTGATGTACCAACTACTTCTTGCAGATTTAGAGATACCTTTTCTTTCTATTTTTTACGGCTCATATACGTAAATTAAAAAAAAACGTTTTTGGTTTTTATAACGCATCTATTATAACAAGCAGTAATGTCATTTAATGGATTATTTCATTTATGTCTTCTTTATGCATTTATTCTGGAATTTTTGTACTACAGCCAGTCATTCATTAGTTGCATTTTATATCATGCAGTATCCCGCCTTTGTATTACTTCATGTACACCGTTCAGCTGTTAGTTTGTTTCCCTCTCTGCAGTTACGAGAGATGTTTACAAAATAGCTTGTTTTACCAATTGGCCAACAGATGGCGGTATTGTCTTGAAGTTGGCGTGGCGCACAAGTCACATGATGTTTCAGTTTTGTGTTGACTGTAACAGAAGACACATGGCAGCCCCTAGTAGTTTGCACCTCTGTTGCATTTTATTTTAATTCTGCTATCTGAAGCTGTCTGGCATGATCGCAGCTTTCGTATTCTTTGGTACGTTATGCTGTAACATTTAGTTTTAATTTTGTCCGAAGAAGGTGTCTCTTGTGACACCGAAACCTAGGTTACAAATTAATTGTGTTCGCGACTGAGGGCTGTGTTTTTCAAAATTTTGTACTTCAGAATCACTCGAGAGTAAAAGTAATTTAATAATTCCAATACGTGATACGGTAATGATTGAGAAAAGAGACCGAACCTTACTTTTGTTGTCTTTCTAATACTTAAAATCATTACCAGGACATACAATAATTAAGTTAGGAAAGTTCCCATATGGAACAGATGAGGCAACGCCAGAATTACGAATGCGATCGTACAATTTTCATATATAAACATAAAATTATGTATAACTATTGTGTAATAGTATGAACTTTTACTTTACCAGAATAACTGTTGTTGGTATTTAATGATCTTCTTTCCAAACAGAATAATGTATGTAGCTACATTGCAAAATCGAAACACTGGACACAATAGCGGCACTGCATCGTCGCTTCATACGAGTATCCGATTTGCGGCCATTATCTAGATGGACGTATCTGTGTGTGTGTGTATGTGAGTGTGTGTGTGGAAGCTCCAGGGAGAACGAATGTCGTCATGTTTCACTCTGCATCACCGTACGCGCCCAGCAGTTGGTGTGTTGCTGGAAGCAGGTAATTTTGACGGCATCCCTTACAATTCTGACATATTAATGCTGGTGGCTGAGCCCTGTCATAGAAGTCTCCGCGACATCATGTTTCAACAAGATAACGAAAGACCGGTTGTTACCCGTGCTGCCCCGACATACCTCGATGCAGAGGATGGTCGGCTGTTGCTATGGGCAGCACATTCTTCAGATCTCTAGCCCGCTGTAAACACCTGGCCAACGATCGCAGAGAGACCACGCCCCAGCCGCCGCCACTGATGAAATCTGGCACAGAGTTCAAACAGCACGGAATGACATACGCGTGTCAGCCGTCCAAACTCAGTTCGTCTCGGCACTCAGCCTTTCTTTCCACCAGAGGTGGCACCTCTGTCTAAGTTAGTAAATGTCGCTTCTGTACGCCTCCATATTAGTGCCTTACTTTATTAACGAAACTACGGACAGCGTTGTCGTTATGTGGGATTTCAATCGCCCGATGGATCGTGTACCAGAAGGAAATTATGCCTTAGTTGCTACACATGTCCGTACTGCAGCCATTACTGTCAGACTTTTGAAACTGTCAAACATTTATTTATCCCAGGGACATTTATCTGTAAACAAACGGCCTTGTGCTGTCATGAATGTATGCAAGTCATCAGACAACGAACACATAGATTCGAAACCGGTAACTCAGATGTTCAGTAAAGTAAACCAAAACTAAATTATGCTTGCTTACTGCCTTACGCTGTCAAGACTCTATTATAATGGACAAATCTTGAACTTCTAGAACATTCGCTACCGCGTACGCGATACACAACCAACTCCTTCGCTGTAATGCAGAAAGCAGGCATATGTGCAACTTGTGTTCTTGACAGCTTCATCCAAATCCAATGGTTGTAACGCTGCCGCACTCCACGCTAAGTTGGTTGGTTGGTTTTGAGGAAAGAGACCAGACAGCGAGGTCATCGGTCTCATCGGGTTAGGGAAGGACGGGGAAGGAAGTCGGCCGTGCCCTTTGAAATGAACCATCCCGGCATTTGCCTGGAGCGATTTAGGGAAATCACGGAAAACCTAAATCAGGATGGCCGGACGCGGGATTGAACCGTCGTCCTCCCGAATGCGAGTCCAGTGTCTAACCACTGCGCCACCTCGCTCGGTCCCACGCTAAGTGTTCCTTAACTTTGATGTACTATTCTCTATAACACGAGTGTGCGAGGTACAGTTACGTGGTAGATACTCCTTCACTCTCTTTGGTTTGTGTCGATAGTTCCACCGAAGGCTATGTGATACAACGATGAAGTCATGTGATAACATTCTACAAAGTACTATTTCGTTATGACTTCTGTGATAAATCTCCAACTACCAGGTAACGGAAATGATCATCCTTACAATACTAACAATTTCAATGGGGTGACATACATGGTTATGATGTACTCCATTGCATCGATTGCTTTAAATTAACTCCGTTAAAGAATGTCTGTAACTGAGTTGATGGATTCAAATACACTGGCGAGGTATGAAAGTAAAGCTTTAATTCTAGCACGAACAGCAATGTGCGTTACCAAAGCATGTTACTCTTGGAGGTGGAATGCATTTACATTCCTCCGACCAAAGAAACGACCTTCTCTGCCAGCAGTACGGAAACCTTATAACTGTCTTCCATGCCTTACCATTGATAACACTGTCCTCCCGCTGCTAATCTGTAGTTCTGCTCAACCTTGAATTCGTAAGAGACACATGAAGAAATGTTATCCTACATTCGTTAAATAAATTGCCGTGTAAAACATCATTTTATGTTTTATCAGCACGCAACTTGGGTGACATCCATTGACAAGTCAGCTCCTATCTTTCAGGTAAGTCGGGGTATCTGATTTCGTTCCGTCCGCAATCTTCTGTCATCGAGTGGAATACGTCGGATTGCTCTAGCGTTGTACTCTCTCCACTCTCTTGTTCCCACTGGGGACAATGTGTACTCCTGACTAAGCCTTTGGGAGCGCTGTTTGTCACTACTGAATTAGTTACAAATACCGTGGTACAACACCTTTCTCCAACTTTATAAAGTTGTCATCCACATTTCGAACAGTATTTACGGTAGATACACAAGCAAGAGGTTGTAAGCTTCTTACTTTCTTTTGTAATCAAGAATTTAATAAAAATGTCGAGGTAATGTTAATCAGAACACAGGGAGGAGTTGCGATCTAAATAACAATAGATTTATTCATTCTTAACATCACAAGACAAATAAAATGGCTACAGAAACGTAACACAAACATTTTTATTTGACAAACGATTACAAAATGGTTCAAATGGCTCTGAGCACTATGGGACTTAACATCAATGGTCATCAGTCCCCTAGAACTTAGAACTACTTAAACCTAACTAACCTAAGGACATCACACAACACCCAGTCATCACGAGGCAGAGAAAATCCCTGACCCCGCCGGGAGTCGAACCCGGGCGCGGGAAGCGAGAACGCTACCGCACGACCACGAGCTGCGGACAAACGATTTCACTAATATGGGGCCTATGGTGGACAAAGTGATCAGCTGGGGATCAACACATGACACTAACCAGAACACTAATCGCTTTATCTGACTTCATACACGTGAATCCAGGATATGGCACAAAACTACGCCACAGTCAAGCATCTATACTCTACTATTCAATAAAGAAAAATATGCTTCCAAAGAACAGGGTACTGAGACACATACACTGGAGCCCTACAGGGCAGCACATCACTATGCGTTCGAAGACTGAAGTCAAGCACGACAGCAATCTGTTATTAATGGCGCGCGCCCGAAAAATGCAAGTACGTGGTCTCGCTTTCGGGTAATTCGGAACACAGCATGAGCATCTGAAACTGCGGTGGATTCCCGTGTGCAGGTGGACCCACTTGCTGGTCTACCAAACCAATTTGACTCCATGCCACGACTATGCGTGACGGAATAAGTGAAATGTTTTGATAGCCGACTCAAAACAAGTAAGTACAACCACGCATCACTCGTTGTGTGCGTGATGCTCCCGTGGGAATACTATGGATGTGTCGGGACCCCGGGGGCTTCGCCCCCAGAGTGAAGGTTGCGCGCGCTACCATCGAGCGTGCGGGTCGCCTTGGATATATCGCGATTTCCGGCACGCCAAACATTCGCGGTCTTGCGTTGTCCAGAGCATGCGGTAACAGGGCAATCCCGCGGCCAATCGGAGCGCCTGACGTCAAATTTCCATAGTTTAAAAACTGAGCATTGTCGACCTACACAACGTTAGTAATTTTGGTTCCTACTGGCATCAGCTAGCCAGGGTTAAAAATTTCGTGACACATTTCTTCTTCGCCCTGTATATTTTAAACGTGACTTCCCGTGTACTCAATTCTGTTTTGCATCAATAAGTTGTTAAAAATTTGTTTTCCGTTGTGTTTTTTGATGTTGTTGATGGACAAGATCAGTTACTACATTCTGAATACTTTCGGCTGTTATATCTCATTTATTAGTATTTTAAAGTGGCACCACGCAGTGTTTTTAAAATATTAACAACAGTGCTTGCCTGCTCAGACATCAGCGTGGACGGCAATCCATTCGTTCATCACCTGTTGTGCTAGTAAGTTTGTTTTAATATTTTCTTCGGTAGTCCAAAATTTTACTAATTCGGGTCATGCCGCTTTTAAGAAAAAATTTATTCTTATTTGTAGCCCAATCTGAAGATGCCTTAGACAAAGCGAAACACATTATTGGCAAAATATAAAATAACAAAGCGTATTTGCAGCCATGGTGTTTACTTCTTGAATACCTTTTTACCCCATGATCCTAGTTCAAGTAGTAACTGAACACCAAACCACCCACCCCAAACGACATGATTTTGGGCACGTCCTTCTCAAACTTGTTACAGGGCTTATCCGAATAAACAGGTTCTGGCTTGAAATAACTTCTTATTTCTTGCCTGTCGTCTATGACGACTTTGTTTTCAAACTCACGAGTCGACTTTTGTATTCCTAAGAGTGAGAGATGACAGAAGCACTGTGTTAAGACACCTTTCCATTCAGGGGTAATTGGAGGAGGAGCGGCTGCAGAAGCACTGCTGATCCTGACGTCGATTACCTCCACCGCAGTGGGCTGTTCGCTACGGAGAAAACGCAGATACGTCGTCAAAGGTAAGGCACGGACACTGGTTCAATAAATTCTGCCAGCGGCGTACAACTAGACTGTACACAGATGTTACCGTAAAATTATTCCTGATTTTGCCTAAATAGTGCTTACGCTCGACGAAGCGATGACTGTCGAGTAAACTCAGCTTTATCACACGAGGAAGGAATGGTATCTGACGCTGACGCAATCGACAATGATTATTCTGTTCCATTGTTGACGTACAAGGAAAAATGTTCGTACGTACCATTCGTTTCAGATCTGCGTCTGTAGTCTGTCTCTGAAAGGTGAGTGGCTGAGGACGTTTCCACATCTACAGCTATACTCCGCAAGACACCTTGTGGTGTTTGGCGGAGGGTACTCTCCCGTTCCTGTTTCGAACGCCTTGCAGTATAAACGATTGTTGGCAGTCGTCCATGTGATCTCCAGTCTTTTTAATCTTACCTTCATGGTCTTTCCGTGAGACAGACTTAGGAGGAAGCGATATATCGCGTGACTGTTCTAGGAACTTATGATCTCGAAATTTTAACGATAATGCACAATGCCACTCTTACAGCGTCTGCTACTAGATTTGGTTGAGCATATCTTCGTGACGCTTCTTTGCGCTTACTAAGCGAACGTGTGACGAAACGCGCTGCTCTTCTTTGGACTTCCAATATTTCATCTAACAGTCGTTTCTGATACGCTTCCCAGGCTGACGACCAATGCTAAAGCATCGATCGAACACGGGTTTCTCAAGCTAACTCCTTTTGCGGGTGGACTATACTTAACGGAGATCCTTCCAATGAATCTGTCTCTTATCTGCCTTGCCTGCTCCGTACACGTACTCCCAGGTATTTAACGTACATGAATGATTTCAATGCTTATTCTCCAATCGTGTGATGATACAGGGTGTGTTAAAAAGAATCATCCGATTTTTAAAAAAAAACATAACTATTATGTTATTTGAGATATTTGCGCGAACAACGTACTGTTGGAAAGAGCAAACTCTCGAGCTTTACATGCTTCTCACTAGGTAGCAGCAGTGTGCGCCTAATTCTAGTATAAATAGTGTCGGGACAATAGAAAGCATTTAGTGTTCTACGTTTTGCGCAGTGAGGGTCAATAATAACTGTTCAGCGTGACTTTCGTATTAGGTACGATGTGGGTACTCCTACAGAACAGAGCATTAGACGACGGCATGAACAATTCCGAAAAATAGGTTGTTTGTGTAAAGGCAAATCGCCGGGCCGTCCCCGAGTGTGTGCCGCAGACGTCAAACACATCCGCCATAGTTTCACAAGAAGTCAGCAGAAGTCCGTTCGTCGTACAGCTCGGCAGCTCAGCATCCCGCCAATGTCCGTCTGGGATGTGTTGCGTCGACCTTAACACATGAAATCATACTAAATTCAGCTACTGCAAGCTCTTGCTGAAGGTGATAAACAACAATATGTGGAGCTATGTAATTTCGCGGCCGGCCGGTATGGCCGAGGGGTTCTAGGCGCTTCAGTCTGGAACCGCGCGGCCGCTACGGTCGGAGGTTCGAATCCTGCCTCGGGCATGGACATGGATGTGTGTGGTGTCCTTAGGTTAGTTAGGTTTAAGTAGTTCTAAGTTCTAGGGGACTGATGACCTCAGATGTTAAGTCCCATAGTGCTCAGAGCCATTTGAACAATTTGTAATTTCGCTCTTGACAAGATGGTGGATGACAATTTTCTTCCATGCTTAGTGTTTTGTGATGAAGCAGTATCCCATTTAAATGGAAAGGCAAATCAACATAATGTGACAATATGGGATATGGAACAACCACGTGAAGTTCTACATGAGAGGGACTCTCCAAAATGTAATTTGTTTTGTGCAGTTTCACAGAAAAAGCTGTACGGTCCATTTTCCTTTGCTGAAAACACTATTACAGGAAGCACATATCTCGATATGCTTGACACTTTCTTTTCTCACATTTGGAGAATGATTCGAACGACGTCATTTACCAACAGGACGGGGTACCACCACACTGGCATCTGAAAGTGCGGGAATTTTTAAATCGAAGGACTACCAAACAATGGTCGTACTGGACCAAATGATTCAGCCCTACATTACTGGCCTCCAAGGTCACCGAACCTGACAGTGTGTCATTGTTTCTTGTGAGGATTTATAAGAGACTCGGTTTATATGCCTGCGTTACCAACAACCACGAATGAACTGAGATATGGCATAACAGCAGCTGTGGAAGCTGAAACTCAAGACATGCTCGCTGCAGTGTGGGAGCAGTTTGAATACCGCATAGAGATATGCCGTCCATCTCAGGAGATGGGGGAGGAGCATATTGAACACCTATGAAAAGATGTGAAAAAAACCTTTTAAGTTTCGTGTTGATCGAAAAACAAAATTCATTGTATATGTTTATTAGTTTCAGAAATATTGACTTGCCAAATCGGATGATACTTTTTGATACACCCTGTGTAATAACGAGTGAAAAATGTTGCAGCCAGAGCACAAAAAAGGCGAATACGCGCCTCCTTTGGGTACAAAATCGTATTCCACGTTCCCTCCAGATGTGTATCCATCGAGAACCACTCTCCAGGCTAAATCGGGACTCATCTGTGAAGACAACACTGGCTCACTGTCCGACCGGTCAGGTGGCACGTTGATGATTCCACTCTAGACGTTCCCTTCTGTGAAGACGCGTCAGGGTTCCGACAATAAAGGCCACTGCTGATGTCTTCTGCACACGGTTTGCCTCGATACAACCTGTCCAGTGGATGCTGCGAGCTCACGTGCCAGTTGGCATACAGTACTAAGACGGTACTGTCGTGCCCTTACAGCCAAATAATGATATTATCTTTTGAACTCCTACGTGGTCGGCCCTTCCCTTGTCTTCTGGATACAGCTTTGGTTTCTTCAAACCGGCGCCACATCCGAGAAACAACAGAACGCTTCACATTAAGCCATCGGTCCACATCAGCTTTCGACTGTCCTGCTTTCATTTTTTTTATAGCCCTACACTGCACAGAGTCTTGTAGGCATCTTCTCTGTGTCATACTGTGCCGTCTGTGACTGTTACACAGCGATTGTGGATGTGGGGCTACACGACAAACACTACCTCGTTTCATAGGTGCACTGACGTCAACGTTGGCATGATTGTCCGTTGACTGGAACACAGTCGTACGGCCATATGGTTGACAGTTTGTATGATTGTATCGTGAACTAGACACAGGACGGGGAAAAATCGGTTTGTAGCTTTAACTTTGGACACTAGTGTATCAAAATGGTCGCTAGGCCAAGCGATATCCAAAACATTTGCAAAACATTTAACCATTTACCTCTGTAGAACCCAAGATATGACCCTCTGAAAAACTGCATTCTTGCAAAGCTTTTTGGAACATTTTGTCACCGTGTACGACGGTTCTTTCGACCTATTTA
Organism: Schistocerca piceifrons; assembly: GCF_021461385.2. Classification (NCBI taxonomy): domain Eukaryota; kingdom Metazoa; phylum Arthropoda; class Insecta; order Orthoptera; family Acrididae; genus Schistocerca; species Schistocerca piceifrons. The sequence goes on along the minus strand of NC_060143.1, from coordinate 92,342,817 downwards.
TGCGTAGCAATTTACATTGGTTTAAGTTTAGGGTCAACTGCCAATCCCTGCACGAAACATAGATTCTCTGTAGATCTTCCCACATTCCGCTGCAAGTACATAACGTCGGGACTTCTGTGAATACGACAACTAAGTACCCACACATCCTCAAGCAGCTTTCGTCTTTATTTGTATGCTGTGGTTAGGGTCCCATAACACTCCGTTCTAAGCTGCTTTTATGTCTGAAGGTTTCTCTCTTTTCAGGATGACTTGTTGTCTTCAATTTACGAGGAACTCTTTAATCCAGCCACTAAGCTGGTCTGATATTCCGTATTCCGTTCAAGTGGTTCAAATGGCTCTGAGCACTATGGGACTTAACATCAGAGGTCATCAGTCCTTAAAACTACTTAAACCTAGCTAACCTAAGGACATCACACACATCCATACCCGAGGCAGTGTAAGGGATCCGTAGGCCCTTACTATAACTTTGCACTCGGCACAGGTCGATAGGGCGAACAATCGATTGTGACGTGTTGCGAGATCGAGTGTTGAGATGCGCCAGTGTGGTTGGCGGGAATGGTATGAGTGTGAAGGCCATTGTTGAAATACAGGGTCTTTAACCGAGAAGGGTGTCGCCATCGCCGTGGTTAGACCCCTAAGTAATAGATTAATACCGGGAAAGTGAAGAAGTATCATTATGAAAGTGATCAGTGACGTTACTAGTGCCGATATTTGGTTTCGCGTCTACCGCGCCGGCCTAAGCTTGGATTGCAGTGTTGGATGTAGTGATGGATTAGCGTGTGACGATAATTGAAAATGAAGAAAGCCTGTGCTGAGATTAGCCGTAATTAGATGTGTATGACGAAAGCAGTGGCTGTTTCCTTTTTTGTGTTTTGAGAAGAATATAAGTTCGTAATTAGTAAAACTGTGTTGGTGTTCCTCATTACCAGACATTTAGTATTATAGTATTGAGCAGAACGAACTGGAAAGTAACAACTTCCGTAGCAGTCAATTCCGATTACCAGCCCCATTAGGTTCACTGTCATGTTAATAATAAATATTGCACTGCTATTCGATCAGATCAAGTCGGGATAAAATCGGAGGTGTTACAGCAGGATTCGAAACTCCGACCGTAATAGTCGCGCGGTTCCAGACTGAAGCGCGTAGAGCCGCTCGACCACTGCGGCCGGCCGTCTTCCGTCATTCAAAGATCGAAAATCTGTTATTGCAGTCCACATATAACATTTGGATTGTAGTGTTGCCTTGAAGGCTGGTAGAACTACAGTTCTTTGTCCTCCCACAGATTTCTGTGAGCTAGTCATTCTCTGTTGGAGATGGTAGATCGTAGCATTAGTGCTCTGGTACGTGCTTAACAGGTCTCGCAGGGTACTTCTTCTGCTGTTTACGAAGTTAGCAAAGCTGCAACATACACACTTTGACTGTTCAGAGATGTCACTAAAACGGCCCAAAGATGTCAACAACCATACACGGGCAGCGCCTGTTAGACAGAGGGGGTCTGACACCTATCATTTCGTCATTCCGCCAGGAAGGAGGTACACGGCTCGTAATGTCTGTAGTTAAACTATGCCTAGACGGCCAGTACAGCGGTTCGATCGCGTCCGCATTGTTACTTTGTGCGAGTAAGGGCTCTCAACAAGGGGAGTGTCCAGGCGTCTCGAAGTGAACCAAAGCGATGTTGTTCAGACATGGAGGAGATACAGAGAAACAGGAACTGTCGATGACGTGCCTCGTTCAGGCCGCCTAAGGCCTACTGCTGCAGTGGATGACTGCTACCTACGGATTATGGCTCGGAGGAACCCTGACAGCAACGCCACCCTGTTTTACGAGTATAATGCTTTTCGTGCAGCCACAGGACGTCGTGTTACGACACAAACTGTGCGCAATAGGCTGCATGATGCGCAACTTCACTCCCGACCTCCTTGGTGAGGTACATCTTTGCGACCACGACCCCATGCAGCGCGCCGGCCAGAGTGGCCGAGCGGTTCTAGGCGCTACAGCGTGGAACCGCGCGACCGCTACGGTCGCAGGTTCGAATCCTGCCTCGGGCATGGATGTGTGTGATGTCCTTAGGTTAGTTAGGTTTCATTAGTTCTAAGTTCTAGGGGACTGATGACCTCAGCAGTTAAGTCCCATAGTGCTCAGAGCCATTTGAACCATTTGAACCCATGCAGCGCGTGGCACAGATGGGCCCATCAACATGCCGAATGGACTGCTAAGGATTGACGTCATGTTCTCTTCATCAATAAGTGTCGCATATCCCTTCAACCAGACAATCGTCGGAGACGTGTTTGGAGGCAACCAGGTCAGGCTTAACGCCTTAGTCACAGTATCCAGAGAGTGCAACAATGTGGAGTTTCCCTGCTGTTTCGGGGTGGCATTATGTGGGGCCGACGTACGCTGCTGGTGGTCATGAAAGGCTCCATAACGGCTGTGTGACATGCGAATGCCATCCTCCGACCGACAGTACAACCATATCAGCTGCATATTGGCGAGGCATTTGTCTTCATGGACGACAATTCGCGACCCCATCGTGCACATCTTGTGAATGACTTCCTTCAGGATAACGACTCCGCTCGACTAGGGTGGCCAGCATGTTCTCCAGACATGAACCCTATCTAACAAGCCTGGGATAGATTGAAAAGGGCTGTTTATTTACAATGTGATCCCCTACCTATCTGAGGAACCTATGCCGAATCGCCGTTTAGGAGTGGGACAATCTGGACCAACAGTGCCTTGATGAACTTGAGAATAGTCTGCCACGACAAATACGGATATACATCAATGCCAGAGGAAGCGCTACTGGGTATGGCCACCGGAAGTGTTTAAACTCAGAAAAGTGTTCCTGGAACCACTCTGTAGCAATTCTGGATGTGTAGGGTGTCGCATTGTCCTGCAGATTTGCGCAAGTCCGTCGGAATGCACAATAGACATGAATGGATGCAGGTGATCAGGCAGGATGCTTACGTAGGTATCACCTGTCAGAATCATATCTAGCCGCACCCGGGGTCCCATATCACTCCAACTGCCCACGCCCCACACCATTACAGACCCTCCACCAGCTTGAACTGACCCCTGCTGACGTGCAGGCACCATGGAGTCACGAGGTTGACTCCACACCCGTAAACGTCCATCCGCTCGATACAATCTGAAACGAGACTCGTCCGGCCAGGCATCAAGCTTCCAGTCATCAACAGTCCTATGTCGCTGTTGACGGGCCCAGGCGAGTCGTAAAATTTTGTGTCGTGCAGTCATCAAGGGTACACGAGTGGGCCTTCGGCTCCGGAAGCCCACATCGATGATGTTTCGTTGAATGGTTCACACGCTGAGACTTGTTGATGGACCAGCATTGAAATCTGCAGCAATTTGCGGAAGGGTTGCACTTCTGTCTTGTTGAACGATTCTCTTCTGGCAGGATTTTTTCCCAGCCGCAGCGATGTTGCAGATTTGATGTGTTTCCGGATTCCTGATATTCACGGTACACTCGAGAAATGGTCGTACGGGAAAATCCCCACTTCATCGTTATTGTTGAGACGCTGTGTCGTATCGCTCGTGCGCCGACTATATCACCAGGTTCAACCTCACTTAAATCTTGATAACCCGCCATTGTAGCAGAAGTAACTTATCTAACAACTGCGCCAGACATTTGTCTTATATAGGCGTTGCTGACAGCAGTGCCGTATTCTCCCTGACTACATATCTCCGCTTTTGAATATGCATGCCTATACCAGTTTCTTTGGCACTTCAGTGTATTCTTCCAGAGCTTGATTTACAATCAGTCTAAATTTCTCCAATAATTCTTCTACATCCATTGTATTGAAATTAACGATGTCTATTCATTGTTTAAGTGCGATGCTACCAACTAATTCTCAGTTCTTTCTCGCAAAAACACTCTTAACCTTCCCGATAGATTTATCAACTTTAGCATCCATTGTCTTTATGATATCATGATCACTAATGGCTGTCCCTCTACTGCAGTGCCTCCCACCCTCTTTCAGACCATTACCCCTAAGTGCAGTCAAATATTTACCTAGTTACGCCTCCCTCCTTCTCCCACTATTTCCTACAATTTTATTTGCAAAATGATGAAAGATAAATTATGTATAGCCTTTTTAGGTCTTTTATGAAACCACAGATTAACGATTTAATAAGACAATTTATACTGCTCATTTATAAGAACCCTTACCTACATAGTGATAAGCACTCCTTAAGGCATCACGAATGCTGCCTAAAACTCCTCCTCATGAGGAAAAGGTAATTATGCACAGTGAGGATAGACGCTTGTCAAGCAACACGTTCCCTCTGCACCGCACCTCTATCTAGCGACATTTGCTCCACCCACATCTTGTGTCGTGTGAGTGGGCTTCCGCCTCTAACCAGTAAATAAGTTCCGAAGCAGTGAAGTAATGCACATTGCAGTTATCCCAGATGGGTGTTGGGAGTAGCCCAACTAACGAAATTTTTGAAAATGCAAATTGCTTCTCACGATCTGATAACCGTTCTATGCTGTGTAATTAGTTAAAATTTTCGGACTACTACTACGAATGACTCCATGTTCAGGTTGTACGATAAGAGGGAGAAAGATACTGAAAATTAGTAAGAATGTGACGCCAATCACGGATCAGTGTCAAGTCTAAATGTTGGGACTCACCCGCAAACAGCTGAAATATGGAACTAGCAGTACAATGATCATTAAATATGTGTACTGGCATTGTAATAAAGTATCTGAAAACATTTTGAATAAAAGTTAATCCACTGTATCAGAAATAATTCAGAGATACAGAGAACGATGTTTACATTTCAAGATCAGGCTGATAAAAGATAAAAACGACCAGCAAGGCATCTCTAGATGCCCTAGAAAAAATAAGGTCGCCCCTTGTTTATTTGTACGAAAAGTATAAATATTGACGTATAGACTCTTTATTCCTCAATCAAAATGTAAATTACATTTTCCTTCCTACATCTACACAGATACTTCGCTAGCCATGGTACGGCGCGTGGCGGAGGGCACCCTGCACCTCTACTTTTCATTACCTTTCCTGTTCCACTCGCAAATAGAGCGAGGGAAAAACGACTATCTACATGCCTTCGTATGAGCCCTTATTTCTCGTATCTTATCTCCATGTCCCTTAACGCAATTTATTTTGGCAGCAGTAGAATGGTTCGGCAGTCAGCTTCAAATGCCGGTCCTCTAAATTTTCTCAATTGTGTTTCTCGAAAAGGACGTCGCTTTCCCATCAAGGATTCCCGTTGAGTTCCCGAAGCATCTCCGTTACGCGTTGTTCGAACCTACCTGTAACAAATCTGGCAGCCCGCCTCTGAATTGCTTCAGTGTCTTCCTTGAATCCGACGTGTAGGTTCACAAACACTCTAGCAGTACACAAGAATATGTCATATCAGCGTCCCAAATGCGGTCTCCCTTACAGGTGAACTACTCTTTGTGGCTTCGCACAAACATAGAGAAATTTTTATACGCAAAAGATAAATTTTGGTGAAGGTGTCTTACAGCTCCAAGTTTCATGTCTCAGCTGCCGAATTAAATGAATTCTTCTCTGCACCTCTGAATACCCAGACAGCTGATAGTTACCGTCCATAAGAATCCCCTAAATGGATAACTAACCACGATACCTTTCATTTAAAACACATAACAATAAATACGGCAAGAAAAGCAATAATACGAATCTCTTCTGATGCAACAGGCAATGACAGTACCAGTATAACCATGATTACGAATATTGCCGATATCTTAGTACCTGTCTTAACAGACATATTTAATTTTTCCCTCGTGAACGGAATACACAAATGTGAAATGTTATGGGACTTAACTGCTCAGGTCATCAGTCCCTAAGGACAAACATACACACCCATGCCCGAGGGAGGACTCGAACCTCCGACGGGACCAGCCGCACAGTCCATGACTGCAGCGCCTCCAACTGCTCGGCTAATCCCGCGCGGCACGGAATACACCCCACTGCATTCGACCCATCCCTAAGATCGAAAACCCGCAGCTGCCTAGTGATTACGGACCAATTAGCATACTGCCTGCTGTTTCCAAAGCATTTGAATGTATTGTTCATGGTCAAATAACTGAACATATGCACGAATTCAACCTATATGACAAATTTCAATCCGGGTTCCGCAAAAACCACAGCACAAACACTGCTCTAAGTAAAGTAACTGATGACCTGAAATATGCCATCGACAGCCGAAAAGCAACAATATTGACCCTACTAGACTTTAGCAAAACTTTTGACACTATTAACTTTGACGTATTGCTCAGAAAAATGCGACAGCTTAATTTCTCAGATAGTGCTATAAGGTGGTTTGAAAGCTACTTAAAAGACGTGACGACGACCTCCAGCTTTATCTAAGCGTCAGACCTGAAGATATAAACACTGCAAACGCTCAGATGAATGATATGTCTTAAGTGGTGACATGGGCGAAAAACCTGGGCTTAAAGTAAATGCGAAGAAGACACAAGTAATCTTAATAGCTCATCAGAAATTAATAAGTTCAGATTTCCGCGAACGGCTGCCTCCTATTCTGCTCGATGGTATTCCAATTCCATATCAGAAAACAGTTAAAACCTTGGGTGTAACCTTAAATGAGCATCTCCACTGGGTAGAGAATACAGTTGCAGTGTGCCGGAAGACGTCCGCTTGTCTCTATGCTCTCAAAAAGTTTCGGATCGTATTTCCACAGGGCATGAAACGCCAGCTCATGCAAGCACTCGTTCTACCGAACCTCCATTATTGTGATGTAATTCAACAGGACATGAGTGGTGAAAACAAAAGACGGTTAGAACTAAACATGAATGCCTGTGTGCGTTACACGTGCAACATTCGCCGATATGATCATGTTAGTGCTTCATATTTCCAAAAAAAATGGTTCAAATGGCTCTGAGCACTATGGGACTTAACATCGATGGTCATCAGTCCCCTAGAACTTAGAACTACTTAAACCTAACTAACCTAAGGACATCACACAACACCCAGCCATCACGAGGCAGAGAAAATCCCTGACCCCGCCGGGAATCGAACCCGGGAACCCGGGCGTGGGAAGCGAGAACGCTACCGCACGACCACGAGCTGCGGGCTTCATATTTCCAGCTAGGGTGGCTGGGGCCGGAAAAATTGAGTGATTACCACACCCTATGTCTACTTCACCGGCTGCTCGTCGCGCAAGCACCCCAGTGACTTGATGCAGAGATTAAACACCTTTCACGCCATCATAATCGAAACACGAGGTCACTGTTATTTGGTATCCTAACTGTGCCCAGCCGGCCGCGGTGGTCTAGCGGTTCTAGGCACTCAGTCCGGAACCGCGCGACTGCTACGGTCGCAGGTTCGAATCCTGCCTCGGGATGGATGTGTGTGATGTCCTTAGGTTAGTTAGGTTTAAGTAGTTCTAAGTTCTAGGGGACTGATGACCACAGATGTTAAGTCCCATAGTGCTCAGAGCCATTTTTTTTTAAACTGTGCCCACTCGCAAAACAAAAACATTTGCAAACTCCTTGTCAGTTGCAGCTGTCCGCCTCTGGAGCAAATTGCCCCTTACCTTGCGCAAAACTCAATCCCCTGCTATTTTTAAAGAGAGGTTGAAGCATTTCCTATTATCATCCTCATAACATTTTTGACAAAATTGATGTACAAGACCAATCAGTCAAACATCAAAGCTAGTGTCTCCTGTCTTGCTCCTTTCTCTTCTTCCTCTTCATCTGTCTCTATGAGCCACGCAATCTTCTTTTCGTTTATGTTTCCTTAACTGTGCTTCATCATATCCATATTCTTCTCCTCCCTTCACCATCAGTGTCCCTCATACCCCCGGCTGATAGCACTCCTATCTAAAACCTCTCTCTATCATAACGTCTAATTATAGCAGTATTTATCATCTACGAATATAAACTGTATGTGTATGTATTTTCCAAGTGTACTTTTGTAATTGTTTATTTCACTGTTTGTATTAGATGTAGTTTAACATACTTACTAAAACATTTGAAAGCAAAATAACTGGAATGCCTGATTAGATGTCAGAGAGGACCTGAGGGCCGTAATCTTGTCAGGTTAAATAAATAAATGAATAAAATCAGCCAACTTAAAACTCACTTGATTGATGGCCTCCTTACTTCTCAATTGCCAGAAATTGTAAGTCTTCAGGCTGCCAATGCTTTGTCTCTGACCGCTGCCATTAACTTCAATAATAATAATAATAACAATAATAAACAACCACTGTTTGTAAAAAGTGAAACATCAAGGCCGAGAGATGCGATCACAACGAAATTTATTCCACCGACTTCCGACATCACGCTACACAAATGATTAGATTTACAGACCTGTACATGCACAGTAACTGTGGAAATTCAGTAAGGAATAGCACCACCTGCTGCTATCAGTCACTAGATGTCGTGGCGCGGAAACGAAGAGCATCTGAATGTGGTGCTGGGGAACACTGTGCTATGCGGTTTGTAGGCGCGTCCACAAAGCCTCAACTGTGGCTGCAGGATTGCATGAACGAATAACATGCCCGCCAACCAAATCCCAGACGTGTTCGATGGGCCACATGTCAGGTGAACGGGCAGGCCAGGGAAGCAGTGGTATCTGTCGCTCTCTGGAGACGGTTTGCACATTCCTCGACACATGCGAGAGATAGAGTCAATAATTAAGTCACTGAAGTCTAAGGACTCTCAAGAATTTGATGGAGTACCTAGCAGAATATTAAAGTACTCTGCTACACATCTTAGCCCTGTACTTAACCCATTTATAAATTTTCCTTTAAGGATGGTGTCAGTTTCCTGAACGATTGAAGTACTCAGTATTAAATCCACTTTATAAAAAGGGAGAAAGGGATAATGTAGGAATTTTAGACCCATTTCTACGCCATCAGTGTTTGCTAAAGTTATTGAAAAAAGAATAGTTGAGCATTTTATTTCACATAATTTGCTAACAAATGAACAGTTCGGCTTTAGAAGTGGTTTAACAACTGAAAATTCTTTATTCTCTTTTTCTCTGTGGGGTCCTGGATGGATTAAACAAAAGGTTTCTAACACTAGGCATATTTTTTTGATTTAGCTAAGGTGTTTGATTGTGTTGACCACTAAATATTGCTCAAGAAGTTGGACCATTATGGAATACAGGGAATAGCTCACAATTGGTTCACCTCTTACAATAACAACAGACAGCAAAAGGTCATTATTCACAGTGTTGAGAACGGCTGTGATTTGGGGTCTGAGTGGGGCATGGTCAAATGGGGGTCCCCCAAGGATCAGTGTTGGGGCCACCCCTGTTCCTTATTTATATAAATGATATGCCCTCTAGTACTACAGGTAATTCTAAAATATTTCCATTTGATGAAGACACTAGCTTGTTGGTAAAGGATGGTGTGCGCACCACTGGCTCTGTTTCAAACAGTGCAACTCATGACATAAGTTCATGGCTTGTAGAAAATAAACTAATGCTTAATCACGGTAAGACTCAGTTTTTACAGTTTCTAACACAAAATTCGACAAAACCTGACGTTTTAATTTCACAGAATGGGCATACGATAAGTGAAACTGAACAGTTCAAATTTCTAGATGTTCAAATAGATCGTGAACTGTCGTGAAAAGCCCCCATTCAGGATCTTGTTCAAAGACTTAATGCTGCCATTTTTACTTTTCGAGTGGTATATGAGGTAAGCGACCGTTTGACACGAAAATTAGTCTACTTTGCTTATATTCATTCGCTTATGTCATATGCTATTATATTTTGGGGTAACTCTTCTCGTTCTCAAAGGATATTTTTGGCTTGGAAATGGGCAGTTCGGGCAATGAGTGGTGTAAGTTCGCAAACCTCTTGTCGACCCCTGTTCACTAGTCTGGGTATTCTGACATTGGTCTCTCAATATGTATATTCTTTTACTGTCGTTCCTTGTTAACAAAATCAGCTTATCCCCAAGAATTAGCAGCTTTCACTCAGTTGATACTGGACGTAAAACCAATCTGCATTTGGGTCGCACTTCCTTAACTCTTTTGCAGAATGGTGTGCAGTATACTGCTGCCTCCATTTTCAATAAGCTATCACAGAAATTCAACACTCTTAGCAGTAATCCACACGCTTTCAGATCGAAACTAAGGAGTTTGCTCATGGGTCACTCCTCCTATTCTTCTGAGGAGTTCCTTGATAAATTAAGCTCTCTCTTGTTGTATTTTTGAGTGTGTTTACATAAACTTGTGGATTAACTTTTTTCGTGTTCATAAACATTTTATATTTATCTGTTAATACTTTAATTTGTAATTTCATGTACTGACTCGTTCCTTGGAGATTTGCTCCTCCATTTGGTCCTACGGAACTTGACGTGTAAATAAATAAATGAATCGCTCGAGTCGCGTCGCTCGGGTCGCGAGCCTCTTGTCTACCCATTTTCACGAGTCTGCATATTTTGACATACGCCTCTCAATATATATATATATGGTGGTCCATTGATCGTGACCGGGCCAAAGATCTCACGAAATAAGCGTCAAACGAAAAAACTACAAACAACGAAGCTTGTCTAGCTTGAAAGGGGAAACCAGATAGCGCTATGGTTGGCCCGCTAGATGGTGCTGCCATAGGTCAAACGGATATCAACTACGTTTTTTAAAATAGGAACCCTCATTTTTACTACATATTCGTGTAGTACGTAAAGAAATACGAATGTTTTAGTTGGACCACTTTTTTCCCTTTGTGATAGATGGCGCTGTAATAGTCATAAACATATGGAACACAATTTTAGACGAACAGTTGGTAACTGGTAGGTTTTTAAAATTAAAATACGGAACGTAGGTATGTTTGAACATTTTATTTCGGTTGTTCCAATGTGATACATATACCTCTGTGAACTTATCATTTCTGAGAACGCATGCTGTTACAGTGTGATTACCTGTAAATATCACATTAATGCAATAAATGCTCTAAATGATGTCTGTCAACCTCAATGCATTTGGCAATACGTGTAACGACATTCCTCTCAACAGCGAGTAGTTCGCCTTCCGTAATGTTCGCACATGCATTGACAATGCGCTGACGCATGTTGTCAGGCGTTGTCGCTGGATCACGATAGCAAATATCCTTCTACTTTCCCCACAGAAAGAAATCCGGGGACCTTAGATCCGGTGAACGTGCGGCCATGGTATGGTGCTTCGACGACCAATCCACCTCTCATCAAATATGCTATTCAATAGCGCTTCAACCGCATGCGAGCTATGTGCCGGATATCCATCATGTTGGAAGTACATCGCCATTCTGTCATGCAGTGAAACATCTTGTAGTAACATCGGTAGAACATTACGTAGGAAATCAGCATATATTGCACCATTTAGATTGTCATCGATAAAATGGGGGCCAATTATCCTTCCTCCCATAATGCCGCACCATACATTAACCCGCCAAGGTCGCTGATGTTCCACTTGTCGCAGCCATCGTGGATTTTCCGTTGCCCAATAGTGCATATTATGCCGGTTTACGTTACCGCTGTTGGCGAATGACGCTTCGTCGCTAAATAGAACGCGTGCAAAAAATCTGTCATCGTCCCGTAATTTCTCTTGTGCCCAGTCGCAGAACTGCACACAACATGCAAAGTCGTCGCCATGCAATTCCTGGTGCATAGAAATATGGTCCGGGTGCAATCGATGTTGATGTAGCATTCTCAACACCGACGTTTATGAGATTCCCGATTCTCGCGCAATTTGTCTGCTACTGATGTGTGCATTAGCCGCGACAGCAGCTAAAACACCTGCTTGGGCATCATCATTTGTTGCAGGTCATGGTTGACGTTTCACATGTGGCTGAACACTTCCTGTTTCCTTAAATAACGTAACTATCCGGCGAACGGTTCGGACACTTGGATGATGTCGTCCAGGACACCGAGCAGCATACATAGCACACTCCCGTTGGGCATTTGATCACAACAGTCATACATCAACACGATAGCGACCTTTTCCACAATGGTCCATTTTAACCTGGGTAATGTATCACGAAACAAATACCGTTCTCACTGACAGAATGTTACGTGATACCACGTACATATAAATTTGTGACTACTACACCGCCATCTATCACTAAGCGAAAAAAGGGGTCCAACTAAAACATTCATATTTCTTTACGTACTACACGAATATGTAATAATAAATGAGGGTTCCTATTAAAAAAAAAAAACGCAGTTGATATCCGTTTGACCTATGGCAGCTCCACCTAGCATGCCAACCATGGCGCCATCTGGTTGCCTCCTTCAAGCTAGGCGACTTTCGTTCTTTGTAGTTTTTTCGTTTGATGCTTATTTCGTGAGATATTTGGCCCGGTCATTATCAATGGACCACCCTGTATATTGTTTACTAATATTTCTTGTTTGAAAGCAGCTTTCTCTCAGTTAATACTCGGCAGAAATCAAACCTGCATTTGGATCGGACTTCCTTAACTCTTGTGTAGAAAGGTGTGCAGTAAGTATACTGCTGCATCCATTTTCAATAATAATTACTCGAATACAAAAATCGTAGCAGTAATCCAAGCGCTTTCAAATCTAAACTGAAATTTCCTCATGGGGTCATTCCTTCTATTCTGTGGAGAAATTCCTTGAAAAATCAATCTGATTCTTGTTGTATTGTTAATTGCGTTTACTTAAACTATGGATTTTATCTGTTATTACTTTTATGTTGTAATTTCATCTACCGACACGTTCCATGACCTTTGAAAATTGCGCCACAATTTGGTCCTATGGAACTTGATGTGTAAATACACTCCTGGAAACGGAAAAAAGAACACATTGACACCGGTGTGTCAGACCCACCATACTTGCTCCGGACACTGCGAGAGGGCTGTACAAGCAATGATCACACGCACGGCACAGCGGACACACCAGGAACCGCGGTGTTGGCCGTCGAATGGCGCTAGCTGCGCAGCATTTGTGCACCGCCGCCGTCAGTGTCAGCCAGTTTGCCGTGGCATACGGAGCTCCATCGCAGTTTTTAACACTGGTAGCATGCCGCGACAGCGTGGACGTGAACCGTATGTGCAGTTGACGGACTTTGAGCGAGGGCGTATAGTGGGCATGCGGGAGGCCGGGTGGACGTACCGCCGAATTGCTCAACACGTGGGGCGTGAGGTCTCCACAGTACATCGATGTTGTCGCCAGTGGTCGGCGGATGGTGCACGTGTCCGTCGACCTGGGACCGGACCGCAGCGACGCACGGATGCACGCCAAGACCGTAGGATGCTACGCAGTGCCGTAGGGGACCGCACCGCCACTTCCCAGCAAATTAGGGACACTGTTGCTCCTGGGGTATCGGCGAGGACCATTCGCAACCGTCTCCATGAATCTGGGCTACGGTCCCGCACACCGTTAGGCCGTCTTCCGCTCACGCCCCAACATCGTGCAGCCCGCCTCCAGTGGTGTCGCGACAGGCGTGAATGGAGGGACGAATGGAAACGTGTCGTCTTCAGCGATGAGAGTCGCTTCTGCCTTGGTGCCAATGATGGTCGTATGCGCGTTTGGCGCCCTGCAGGTGAGCGCCACAATCAGGACTGCATACGACCGAGGCACACAGGGCCAACACCCGGCATCATGGTGTGGGGAGCGATCTCCTACACTGGCCGTACACCACTGGTGATCGTCGAGGGGACACTGAATAGTGCACGGTACATCCAAACCGTCATCGAACCCATCGTTCTACCATTCCTAGACCGGCAAGGGAACTTGCTGTTCCAACAGGACAATGCACGTCTGCATGTATCCCGTGCCACCCAACGTGCTCTAGAAGGTGTAAGTCAACTACCCTGGCCAGCAAGATCTCCGGATCTGTCCCCCATTGAGCATGTTTGGGACTGGATGAAGCGTCGTCTCACGCGGTCTGCACGTCCAGCACGAACGCTGGTCCAGCTGAGGCGCCAGGTGGAAATGGCATGGCAAGCCGTTCCACAGGACTACATCCAGCATCTCTACGATCGTCTCCATGGGAGAATAGCAGCCTGCATTGCTACGAAAGGTGGATATACACTGTACTAGTGCCGACATTGTGCATGCTCTGTTGCCTGTGTCTATGTGCCTGTGGTTCTGTCAGTGTGATCATGTGATGTATCTGACCCCAGGAATGTGTCAATAAAGTTTCCCCTTCCTGGGACAATGAATTCACGGTGTTCTTATTTCAATTTCCAGGAGTGTAAATAAATAAGTAAATAAACATCTCTAGAGTCATGTCGCTGGAGTCACGTCGCTTTGTTGATGCATCCATTTTAAGCCGATGGAATGATTCAGATAATTTAACTCGTGAATTACAATAGAATGTCGAAAATTGTTTCAAATATCTTGTCCGAGTTAACTACTAAAACCAATGTGAATACGAGGGACTGTATAGCAGGAACAACATGACTTGTGATCATACCGGTGACTTGTACAGAAGTTTGATGTATCTCTCTAAAGTGCAGTGTTATTCAGTAATCCCCATGATACTAGAAGTGTGTGCTGCACTGTTTCATTGTAACGACTGACAGATAACAGTAAATGAGGTCTGAAATAAAATTACAGTTTTATTTATTTCTTTATTTATTTGTTTTTCGCCAGCACAGTCACTACTTACTTTGTCAGTTAATTCTTGAGGTGTATCTGAAGAGGGTATGTAACTTTGGGCATCAAATGCAAACCATTCGGAAAATAAATACCTGCACTTTCATTTATCATATGCAACTTTTTTGTCTCACATTTGCCTAGGTTCGAAGACTTGAGAATTTTTTTCTGTGTTTCAGCAAGCGCGATTCCAAACCCATCAACTACAGCTTCTCAACTATCCTTTTCGACACTACATCCTTTGTAGACATCTGTTTCGATGATCCATAGCTCTGATCATAGATGAATTGCATAGGCTATATGAAAGTTATAATTTTCTAGTTTGCCCACTTCTCCACTGCTATAAACAACAAGCTCATGACAACGAACTATGAAACAAAACACTTTATTTTCACGCAAACTTTTGAACAAAAGCAAAAAAATATTGTTTTCACTCAAACGTTTGACTGCAATTCTGTTGGTGAAAGAAGTTAGAAACAGTGATGAGAGGGAGAGGGAAGCATTTACCGACAATAACAGAGAGTGAGGGAGATATTGCCCTGCAATACAAAATATTCTCCGCCCTTGGTGGACAACACGGCAACCCCTCAGCAATACATCAGCAGCTACCTGCAACAGCCTGAAACATAGGTAATATTGCCTATTCCTACCCCAAAATTGCCATTTATTGCAGTTACATTGCAGCAGTGATGGCCAATGCTATTGAGGCCAAATATTTCGGCAAAATATGGCCCATCTAAACGTACCTTTTACTCGTACAATTGTCTCAATTGGTATGTGCCATGCCCTCTCTCTACTGGCAACCAGCCTCTCTCCAGTGTCATTTGTGTGGCCTAACTCAGTGGAGCCACAGGGGCCACACCAGCAGATGACAGACTGCACATGCTCACGGGGCCGGCAGGCAGTATGGTGAGTGTCACCAGATGTCACAGAACCAGTGGAAATGTTTGCAGATATGTGAGTAGCTCAAAGACTTTTTAAATTATGGAAGTCAGTATGTGCTCCTTGGTGGAGAGCGTTCATGAGAGACAATGGTATCGTCAGGAGTGCTGCAGGGAAGTGTGATAGGATCACCATTGTTCGCTATATGTATGAACGATCTCACAGAAAGGGTGGACAGCAATTTACGGTGATTTGCTGATGATGTAATGGTGTACAGGAAGGTGTTGTCATTGAGTGGCTGTAGGAGGATACAAGATGACATACACATTACTTCTAGTTGGTGTGATGAATGGCAGCTAACTCCAAATGCAGAAAATTTAAGTAAATGCAGACAAGTAGCAGAAACAATCCCATAATTTTCGAATACAGCATTAATAATGTGCTGATGGACACAGTCACATAGATTAAATATCTAGACGTAATTTTGCAAAGTGACATGATATGGCTGAGCATGTGAGTATTGTGGTAGGGAAGGCGAATAGTCAATTTCAGATTATTGGGAGAATTTTAAGGAAGTGTGGTTTATCTGTAAAGGAGGCTGCATATGGGAGATTAGCACAATCATTCTTGAGTACTGCCCAAGTGTTTGGGATACACACTAGGTTGGACTGAAGGAGGACATTTAAGCAATTCAGAGGAGAGTTGCAAGATTTGTTATTGTTGGCTTCAAACAACATGCAAGTATTACAATTGGCTTTGTGAACTCAAATGGGGATATCTGGAGAGAAGACAACACTCCTTTTGGGAAGCACTATTCTGCAGATTTAGAGAACTGGCATTTGAGGCCCACTGCCTACTGCCAGTGTAAATTTTGCATAAGGGCAACAAAGATAAGATGAGAGAAATTAGAGCTCGCGTGGGGGCTCACAAACCCATTGAACAGGAAAGAAAATGACCAACAGTGTTAAAGGGCACCATCCCCCATACACCATGTGGTGGCCTTGAAGAGTATGTATGTAGATGTAGGTATAGATATGCTCTACAGTCATATCTCGGTCAGTAGTTGTCAATGTGATATGAATACATTACACTTTAGCACAGCTTGAATGATGTTTTGCCTTGCTCTGCAGATGCTAGGAACCTTGCTCAGAAGGCAAGCATGGGGAGGACTGTGAGTTGGATTGCCACCACCAGAATAGTGGGATCTGCAGCTGCATGTCTCACCAGTGCTACTGCACCTCCAGATGGACCGTACGTACATAAAAATAACCAGAACACTAACTCAAATATATGAGGATTCTGTAGGACTGAAGTCAATGGTAAGTGCAATGACATGAAGCGATGTCAGACAAAGTGGTTCAGAGATGACTATGTACCTTGTAATGTTTATTTCCTCTAATCTCCAAATGATTCCCTGTGCACATCTTGCTGCACTTAGCTAGTATTTGTAAGTTATCTACATCTACATCTACACCTATACCTACTTCTACATCTGTACTCTACAACCTACTGTAAGATGCATGGCAGAGGGTACATCCCAATGTAGCAATTATTAGGGTTTCTTTCCATTCCATTCACACATGGAGTGTGGGCAGAATGGTTGTTTCAGTGCTTCTGTGTATGCAGTAATTATTCCAATCTTATGCTGACAATCCCTATGAGAGCCATATGCACAGAATTATAGCATATTTCCGGAGTCATCATTTAAAGTTGGTTCTTGAAACTTTGCTGACAGACTTTCTTGGGGTAGTTTACTTCTATCTTCAATAGTCTTCCAGTTCCTTTAGTATCTCTGTGACACTCCCCCACAGATTAAACAAACCTGTGACCATTTGTGCTGCCATTCTCTGTACATGCTCAATATCCACTATTAGTCCTATCTAGTACTGGTCCAACACACTTAAGCATAATTCTGGAACCAGCTGCTCGAGTGATTCTAAGCAATCTCATTTGTAGACAGTTGCACTTCTCCAGTATTCTACCAATAAACCGAAATCTACCACCTGCTTTACCCATGACTGAAACTATGTTATCATTCCATTTTATATCCCTGCAAATTGTTACACCCAGCCACTTCTATGAGTTGGCTGATTCCAACAGTGACTCATTGATATTATAGTCATAGGATACTACTTTTTTTTCATTTTGTGCAGATTTAGATGCAAAGTCATTAATATACAATATGAACAGAAAGGGGCCCAACAGACTTTCCTGGGGCACACCCAAAGCTACTTCTACATCTGACTATGACTCTCCATTCAAGATAACAGGTTGCATCCTTGCTGCCAAAAAGTCCTCAGTCCAGTCACAAATTTCGCTTGATACTCCACATGATTGTACTTTTGACAGTAAGTGTAGGTGTGGTACTCAGTGAAATACTTTTCACAAATCAAGAAATACTGCCTCTACCTAACTGCCTTGACCCTAAGCTTTCAATGTGTCATGTGCGAAATGTGCAAGTTGGGGTTCACATGATGAAGTTTCAAAAATCCATGCTCATTGGTACTGAGGAGGTCATTCTGTTCAAGATATTTCATTATGTTTGAACTCAGAATATGTTATGAGATTCTGCAACATATCGATGTCAAGGATTTGGATCACTTCTACTACTTTTTGTAGATGGGTATGACCTGTGCCTTTTCCCACAAACTGGGCATGGTTTTTTGTTTGAGGGATCTATGATACATTATAGATTGAAGATGGGCTAACTCAGCCACAAGTTCAATATAGAATTTGACAGGGATTCCATCAAGACCTGGAGCTCCATTCAGTTTGAATGATTTCAGCTGTTTCTCAACACCACTGACTCTAATACTTATTTCACTCATCTCTTCAATGATACAAGGATTAAATTGGGGCAGTTCTCCTGGGTTTTCCTTCGTGAAAGAGCATTTGAAAATGGAGTCAAGCATTTCTGCTTTTGCTTTGTTACCCTCAACTTCAGTTCCTGTCTCATTCGCTAGGGACTTGACACTAACTTTGGTGCCATTAACAGCCTTTACATAGAACTAGAATTTCTTTGGGTTCTGTGAAAGATCACTTGACAATATTCTGCTATGGTAGTCATTGAAGGCATCACGCATTGCTGCCTTGACAGCTAAATGAATTTCACTCACTGTCTCTTGATCTATAGCCCTCTGTTTTGTTTTGCACCTATTATGCAGTACTCTGTTTCTTTAGATGTTTCTTTACAGTGACTGTATATGTTGGATGTTGTCTTCTATTATGAACTGTTCTACTGGTTACATATCTTCCCACTACATGGTCATCTATTATTCTAAACTTCAGCCAGAGTTCATCTACATGCTCCTGCCCTGTGCTGAAAGTTTCAAGTTCCTCACTGAGATGTGGCACTAGAGATTTTTATCTAGTTTACTGAACATATATATCTTCCTGCTTGCCTTAGTTGTCACTCGTACTTTGATAATCATTGTTGCCACAACAACATCATGGTCACTGATACCAGTTTCAATGTAGGCATCCTCAAAGACATCAGGTCTATCAGTTGCCATTAAATCCAATATATTTCCTTCTTTAGTGGGGCCCTTAACTACCTGTTCCATGTAGTTTTCAGAGAAGGCATTTGCTGTAAATAAAACATCTCTTTTTCCAACTAATTGCTTAGAACACAGTGTCAATACTAGGAATAAGAACAATATACATAAAGATTTAAAATCACTTACTCTTGCCCAGAAAGGAATCCAGTATTTAGCAACACGTATTTTCAATAAGTTACCAGCAACCACTAAGTGTTTAGTTTCAGACAAGGCACAATTTACGTAACTGAAAAGAATTTTTGGTGGCCAACTCCTTCTGTTCCATCCATGAATTTCTCAACAAGTGCAGTAGACCAATTTAATGAAAATTTATTATACTTTAATTTTTGACAATACTTGATTGTAACATCCAAGTAACTACCTACTGTGTGAATGATGTATGTATGGAAAGCAGATGTAAGTCTTAAGTCTGTAAATAGTGGAAGTTTAGTTTTAAATCTTGTCATAATTTGACTGTTCTTAACTGAGGATCATTGAAATGAATAATTTAAATTTTGACAATACTTGGTTGTAATAGCCAAGTAACTAGCTACTGTGTGAATGATGGATTTAATGAAAGCAGATGTAAGTATTACATCTGTAAATATTAGAAGTTTAATTTTAATTCATGTACATAATTTTAATGTTTATTGACTGAGGATCATTAAAATTAATGAAACTCAAGTTTTTCTAATTACATTTTTTAATGTGTTTATCTGACATGTTCCACACCCAGGAGAATCCCCTCTTTTGTGGGTCTGTGGAATGAATAATTAATCTAATCTTTTACAGGATGTCTTATCATGCCAACCGCTAACAAATCTGTAATTTACCCAATTAATTATTGGATGATTAAAGTCTCCACTGAAGATTACAGTATGATTGTGGAACTAACACACATGAGTGAACTGAGTTTTCCTCTAAAGTTTTTGGTTGCATCAGAAGATGAGTCTAGTGGGCAATAGAAGGATCCAATTATCTTTTTATGCCCATCCCTGATACTGAGTCTCACTCAGACAATCTCATATTTCTACCTTGGTGGATTTAAGTTTCTTGTCTACTGTGACAAATTCACCAACTCCATTGCCCATTTGCAACAGCCTCTGATATGTAGTGCACACCTTACCAATTTAGGTGAACCCTACAGTTCTCAAACCTATGTCACATGTGCAGGAAGTTGCAGCCTAGTTTTTCACAGAACCTTTAAAGTTTCGGGTTCAGACCTTCCACCCAACTTGAAACACAATAGGTTCTGAGGACATTGCTACAAATTGTGAGCTTTGTTGAATCTCCACATGCAAGGATTGTCTTTTCAACCTTCTCTGCCAGTCCCTGGAAGGACCTTGGAGTTCAGATGACAGGCATCATTTGTTCCAATGTGCACCACAATCTGTAGTTGGTTGCACCCTGTTCCCTCAATGGATGCCAAAATAGCCTTTTCAGTATACTGGATGAGTCCCCCAGGCATATACACACACTGAGTGCACCTGGTGTCCTTTCCGGTCCCTTGCTGCCATTTCCCTAAGGGGTACCATCATCTGCCATGCATTTGAACTGCTGGTGATTAATAAACCCTTACAGTTTTTGTTTGCCTCCTCCTGACACGAGACAAACTAAGTTTCCCCAAAACAGGTGAAGTGAGTCCCACTGGCTCACTTTCAGTTTCTCTGCCAGACAGCACCTCAGACTTGTTGGTCAGGTGGATGGGTACAACACCCAGAGTCCTCCCTGGTCCCCATCCACCCTGTAAAGCATGCCTAGATCTACTATTGCCATGCCATTTGCAGTCAGTGATGAGAGATCGTGTACTTTCTGCAGAGGAGATATGATCCACAGGAGAGGACATTACTTGAGGTACTTCAGGTATAGGTATCACAGGTACACGAAACTCAGGAGTTCGTACAACATACTAATTCTCAGCAGCCACAAATTGTTTGACAGTAGTCATGGTGATTTCCAGCTGCTTAACTCAACTCATCTCATGTTTATCTTTTGGCATGAGAAAAGTCTAGAAACTAAGAATTTTAATTACCATGGTTGTATAGTGAAAATATCAATTTTGACAAGCTTACACATTTTCATGAACAGATAATTCAGTACAATAAAACTATAATAATGAATGCTGGAAGAAATTTCATTTTAAAGTTAGAAATTTCTGGAACAAGGAATTTTGCATGTCAGTAGCTTTTAAACTAATGTGTTTTTAAAGAGAATAAAACTTTGGTCTAAAGGAAAATACTAGCTTTTAAATACGATGTGTGACAATTATTTTAAAAAAACTTTTATCTTATTAGAAATGTTATGTAATATGACTTGCTTACATTACAACTTTTGGAAAATTTTCTTTTAATAGCATATTCTTGATGAGAGCAGTTGCATTATTTTAACAAGGTAACACAATCAAACTTTTGAATTACAAATCCTATTCCAAATCATTTTAAATAAAAGTTCCAATTATATAAGAAAAGATTACTGCTACTTACTGTAAAGATGACACATTAAGCTGCAGACAGGCACAAATAAGAGAGATTTATATACAACTCTTGGCTACAGCCTTCATCAGTAGAAGATAAACACATACCATTCACACACACAAGAAGGCACACCTCATGCACACATGCCTGCCACCTCCAGCATCTGACCCAACGTGCTGGAGGTGGCAGGCATGTGTGCATAAGGGGTGCTTGTTTGTGTGTATGGTGTGAGTTTATCCTCTACTGATGAAGGCTGTGGCCAAACATTTATGTGTAAGTGTTTTTTAATTCTGTTTGTCTCAGCTTAACATATCATCTTTACGGTAAGTTGTAATCTGTTTTTTCCTACATTGCTGATATTCCTTATCTGGAGTTTCAGTTCAAATAAAAGTCTCATAATTCCAAAAATTTACGGCTTGTGCAGAATAAGTTCAGTGCACTGACAAATAGAAAATTAGAAAATTTAAACAAATATTCACTTCCAAGATTCTCTCTCCATTTATTTTTTGGTTTTTCAAAAATGAAACAATAATGAGTTTGTGGAATATAATGCACTTACAGAATGTGTATGAGAGTAGCATTGCAAGATGTGTGCTCATCACAGTGACATTGCTGTAGGATCCACTGTGTGCCAATCACTGTCCTACCAGGCTGTGGGGCCGCAACTGCAGTGAGGGGTGTGACTGCTTCAAGGGAGCCTCATGCCACCACGTCACTGGTGTGTGCAAGTGAGCGCTTGGGTTCTGGGGAGACAGGGTGAATCCCACATTCACAAGTGCTGAAACACCTGTTTGTTGTGAATGGTTCTCTCTATCAGACAGGCATAATCTATGCTAATAATAAATCTATAAAACTATCATGCCTATCTGCTTGTTTTTGAACACACTTATCTCCAAAATTATAATACAATTTTTCATGGAATTTTCACAGGTAACTTGAGCATGGTTTGGGGTACCATATAGGCTGTAAGTCATCAAAATTTAATTTCAGAAAAAAAAATTGATCACATGTGAGTAGTGTTCTTTACAAACTTAGTTATGTATACAGATAGTTCATTCATTCTGGGAATCTGGAATCTTGACCATTTTTGCATGTTATCAAGATTGATACTGGCAAGATACCAGTCCCAGAGATTTAAAGACTTTTTTGAATGTTTCAATTTCAGTGATATAAATGTGACAAAAAAGTCATGCATCAGCCAAGTGACCATTATTATAATAATCAGCAGTTCTCCCTTCAGGCTGCTATGATAAAAGTCAAACATCAGGCAAAGTATGATTTTATTGCTCACATGACTCATTTCAAACTTTGTCCATCATCAGATACGCAAGAGTAATTACTGCACATAGGCAGTCTAATCCATGAATGTTTGTTTCACATAAAACTTGAAGCACAATGCCTTTGTGCAGTAATTGCTCTTGAATATCTGATGGTGGATAAATTCCAAAGCACATCATATAAGCAATAAAGTCATTCCTTGCTCGATATTTGAGTTTTACACCTGTGGCCCCAACAGCAGAATGCACAAGTACTTATTGTTTTAATTTCTAATTGAATATTGTATAACAAATGACAAAAGAAATATATTTTTGTATGATACAATTACAAATTAACAGTTATCAGGTGTTTACCTTTCACTGTGCTGAAACATTGCTTCTGCCCAAATTTCATGATTCTAGACCAATGGGAACAATGTTGTAGGTTTTGATTAGTGAGTTCATGAGTATTAAAATATATGATATAAATGATGGTTGCATTGACTTAGAAGCTTCAGTTTTGTACACCACCAAGGGACGATTGAGCTCAATACATGACATAAATTTCAACTTGCTATGTCTATCTTTCCCATAGAAAAAGGTTTTTAATAGTTGCACAGACAGACGTTCAACAGAGCAATCCATTTTTACCGACTGAAGCATGGAACCCTAAAAAGACATCATGATTTAAAGTTTTAGTAAAACTTCCTCTGTCTGTCTTTTTATAGACACTAATCTCCAAAACTAAACAATGGAAACTCTAGGTTGCAATATCAAAAATATATTAGGGCTTTGATTACCTATCATCACACCCTGAAATGAATGACATCCTAGCCAAGGTCCTTCCCATCCCTCCTAAAGTTCTATTCCATAGCCTATCCAACCTCCACAACATCCTGTTCTGACTCTCAATCCCAACCACTTGCCACAGGGATCATATCGCTGTCGATGATGCAGGTGCAAGACTTACCCCAACAAACCACCTTTCTTTTCCAGTTCTGTCACAGTCCACCTGAGGAAGCAGCCATGTCATATACCAACTTTTCTGCAATCTTTGTATAGTTATTATGTTGGTATGACTAATAGCCAGCAGTCCACCAGGTTGAATGGCCACTCCAAGTTGTGACCAAGAGCAAAGTAGGCCACCCTGTGACACAACTTGCAGATGAACTAACATGCTTGATTTCAGCAGCTGCTCCATCACCAACTTTTCTGCACAGGTGGGAGTTATTCCTACAACACATTCTCCTCTTTCAAAATTATCCCTGCCTCGCCCTACAGTAACATACCATCCCCACACTCTCCACCAAACAGTTTCCATCTCCTTAGTCCTATACCTCCTCTCCATTCTCATCTCCCACCCTCTGTTTGCCACCCTCTGCTTATGCACACATTCATGTTTCCCCACTCCTCTCACTTTTTTTCTGAGTTCCCTGCCTCCCTGCCCCACAATTCCTGGCACAGCACCTGTTGCAGTCTAGTCCCTGCACAATCTGCCAGACAGCATTCTTCTCTGTCCCCACCCATACCCTGCTAAACTTTCCCCTTCCCTGCTCCCTCCATATTTGCAGCTTCCATTCAACTTAACGGTTTCATTCTGATCCCATCTGCCAAACACAGCAATCATGTGTATGTGAGATGTGCTTGTTCCTGTGAGTGAATGTGTATTTCTTTTACTGAAGAACACTTAGGTCAAAAGCTACATATGTAACAGTCTTTTTGTTGTACATGTCCGCAACTCAACATGTCATCTTTATGCTGAGTAGCACTCTGTATTTTTATTTATATTGTAAACCTCCAAAACTACTAGATGAATTTTTGTGGGATTTTACCAGATAATATGAGTATAGCTTTGGCCACCATATAGGCTTTATTTCATCAAAATTGTATCACACACACACACACACAAAAGATATCCATACATACTATAAAAATGTATTTACATATGTATGTATGTAAGTTTCCCATCTCTTCTGAAACCACTGGACCAATTTCAACGAAACTTGGTACACATATCACTTATTATCTGGAAAGAATTGCTGTGGGGGGGGGGGGGGGGGGGTAAGGATCATCTATCCATGAAAGGATTGGGGGTGGCTTGATAAAGTAGTGTAAGCCATGACACACTAATATCCTAATTTTATTCATCCAGTATTTGAGAATGAGAGCATTTAGTGAGTGGCAAAAAACTCTACATATCATTTCAAATGTTTATGAAATTTTTCATTGCTGATACCCAACATAAATGGCGAAAGAAAATAATTTTATTGCTAACCACATTTTTCCTATTCATTTTCACATCAGGTGTGTTGTTTTAATTCATTACTTCTTTACTGCTGACTATATTAATAGAACATTTTTCAGGCCATGTTCACGTATACAACTGAACATACCTGCGAAATTATATCATTGAACAACACATAGTTCATGAGGTGTGACATCATAAACACTGAGGCACATCAAAAACTGCAGCATCGAGCATGATGTTCAAATTCATGATTAGTAACACACTGAAACACGTTCTGATAAAATAGTGTGATGAGATAGCTTGAACCCTGATGAAGAACAACAAGAGACGCTTATTGATTTGAAGAATATTGTGCAAATAGGGGAAAGATATTTACTCTTACATTTTTGAAACTCATTATTATTGTGAAAATGCTTGATTTGTTTACATGTGCTGTGTGATACGATTCAATGTAGTGAATACAATGCTTGCACAGTCTTCAATGTGGTTAATCCATAGTTCCACACTGCTTCAGGAGCACAATGCACATATGCACATTCCTACCCGTGCTCCTCTGTACACCGGCTCAGCAGTGATACTGCACATGCCAACACATCGTGTATTGGTGCAGCTTGGGATGGGGGAGAACAGGGTGCTCATCACAAGCTAAAAGTACTCCAAACAGACAGATGTGAGAGAGCAGCTGAAGTTATTGTGTTTACATCAGTTTTCTTACTCGCCATCATTCATCATAACAAACTTACCAAAATGATAGTGTAGTTGCAGGAACATTGAAATTTCTTGATAGTTGACATCTGTCACATGCTGCCACACTGTGTCACATTGGTTACCGGCTACTGCTCATTTATAGACAACACACAAGCATGGTAGATCACTTCACAAGTGCTGTTAATATGTAATGTGGAGCAATGTTGGAAGCGGCCACTGAAAGGTATGTCAGAAATTCATGATGCTCTTATTTTAAGTGATCAGTGACTGAAGTGGATGATGACACATTTTGTAGCCCTCAATATAAACTCAAATCCTAACCTAACCACAACCTTGTGATGTGCAATATATGCAAGACTACAGCAGTCTACAATGTGCAGCAGAATTAAGATCATGATCACTTTTTTTCAGGGTGATTAAAGCTAATTTCTATAAGCAATTTCAAGACAGAAAAATTTCAGTTTCGGCACTGAAAACAAAATGGTATCTGAATCTATCCACACAGTGGCTACATGAGCTACTGTGTTACCAATCAATCAGTCCTGATTGTCATTTGGTTGCAGTTTGTAGGTGACACAGGCAGATTCCAAATGAAAATAGAATGTTAGGAAAAAAATAACACAATAATGAAAATTACATGGTAAATATTAGAAATAAAAATAATAATCAGTCTTTTGATTAGATTTATAAATAAAAAAATGATGCATTTGACAAGATTTGAACCTACATTGTTCTACATGTTGGGTTAGTATGCAAACCGCTGCACTATATTTATGACTCTGGCAACCCAGTCATTATGATGAATTGTAACCTTATAAAATTCTGTTTTACACATTGTTGTGTGAAGATGTCTGTTTTTGGCAACTTTTTCTGTCTTGTGGTCCCACCAGTTCTTTGCCACTCATTTTGTCTCTGCTTGTAATCAGTCTGAGCAATCTTTTTGCAACAGGTGAAGATATGGTCAATTATTTCCTCATGTTCTTCACAGAGTCTGCACTTTGGGTCTTTTGCTGATTTCTCGATTCTGACTCTGATGGCATTAATTCTGATTGCCTGTTTCTGTGCAGCAAATGTCAGTCCTGAAGTTTCATTCCTTAGGGTTCCATTGAATGACCAAGAACAGATTTTTCTTTACTTATTTTGCCCTCAGTCTTCTCCAGAAACTACCCATACAGCACTTTATTGCACACACTGTCAGTCAAGCATTGGAATACTAGCTTTCTGGTTGGTGGGCTGTGAGAAACTTTCTGTTGTTGACCCCAGTCAGAGCTGATTCTCATATTTCTTGCACACAGTCTACTAATGTGTGCTTCTCTTCTTCTGCTATCTGTCTCACTTTCCCTGAGTCATCCACAGCCTGCTTTCCTGGAGAGGTGCAGCGTATTGACCTCACTGTGGGTGTTGAGTGCATAGTGAATTGACATGAGTATTCTTGTTTTGTTGTTTCCCTATTGAGATTATCTGTTTTACTTGTGTCCAGTTCAAAATACCTGGAGTGTATCTGATTGAACAAGTGGCTCACTATTGTCACCAATGGAAAAGGCTCTCTGAAAACAGCATCCAAATTTGCTCTAATCTCACCACATGCTTTCCAGTCCAAAAGAAACAGGGAAATCACTGTACAACATTGCATTTATTCCATGCTTGTGAAAACCATGTAGCACAAATTACTGAAATGGCTGCCAAACCAAAATGAACTTAACGATCAATGTCATTTCTGTTTTAGCATTTTCTGACACGTGGGAGCAAGTGACACCAACACCAACTGCATCATCAAGGACATCTGTCTTCAACTGTTTGGTTTCAATTCTTCTACATCTACTGTATATCAGTGTGATGTGTGTCTGTCAATTTTACTTCATACTTAATTAACGGTCCCCATTGTCAAAGTTAATTCCATTCGTGGTCCTGCTGCACAGAGCCATACCACCAGACTTATTCACCTTGCTGCAATGTGTGGGTGCTGGAAGAGTCCTCCAGTCTGTTGAATCTACTAAATGATGTAAATGGCTTAATGGTAACTATTCTGTATTTCACACCTGATGTTTTTCGCACACAGCTTCAGTTACAATGATGGGTAAACAGGACCCTTTTACTTTATTACTCATGACAAACTATTACATACATATCTTGCTTTGACATTAGGGATTAGACAAAGACAATTCTTATAACAGTTTTTCAGTTTTTTATCATCATTTACACTCTTGCATACATCTTTCTACTACTTGACTTCCAAGGCATCACCAAACTGTGACATCCAAAGAACAAGTGTTCCACTGCAGCAGGTGGAGAAGTTTATTCTCTGTCATGCCTTGCTGATGTCTGGAGCTGATAAACTACGTTTTCACTTCTCACAAACATTCTTTCTTTGGCCTAAGAAGATAAAAGTGGAATATGTTATTCCTAAAAATACTGTGTTACACCACAACATATGTAGTTATGACTGTGTTCATCTTTACTGTTCTTATGAAAGTGAAGGTATGTTGGTTTAAAATGAAGTAAATATCAAGTTTGCAATAGATAAAATCCAACTGGAATGGTTAAAACTTAAGAAATGGACATGTGTTTTCTCTACACCACATCAATGTCGTTTATGTATAGAACAGCATAAGTGTAAAATCAGTGTTTGAAGATAAACGCTATGGAATCTTTACTGAAGGAGAAATACTCTGTAACAGGCATTTATGACCAGCAGATTCACAGCAGTCAGAAATGAGGTATAAGTTGCCTAAAAGTTAAAGTTATGCTTGAAACAGTATATGATACCACATATGGTACTTACAATCTCATCTGTATTAATGAACAGCTAATCTTGTTCATGGTGCAAGGTGGAAATTGCAAGTTGCCTATCTAACAAATCCCAGGGGAAACCAAATTTGATTTTCATCATGTTGTATAATGGTTAATGAAATTTAAGAAATTAAAATGTCATAATATAAACCTTTGAACAATGACAGGACATGGCTTTAGGGAGGTCGAACTAGTGGAGGTTCACCGAATATCAACAGAAATTTTAAAAACATTTATTTGACATCAGTAGCCCAAATAGGAATCCAAATTGTTAGACAGTTGTACTATGTTCTAAGGTATTACTCAGTTCATAGCAGAAAGATTAATTCTCAAAATATTATTTATTCAAGTAAACTCTACCTCTGATTTTATGTTGAACACTAGTTAATAAAAATTACAACTTAATAAAATAAAAACTTTGTAAATTGTTAACTGGCTTACTGTGCATTTACAAATCCCACTGAACTTTGGACAACTATACTCCAAACACACTAGTCTTACAATAAGGCAGAAAATTTATAAAGGTTTTCTTGTCATTAACACATGAATATACCTGTTTAAAAACCATGTAAACTATACCCTCAACATTTAACTTAAACTTGATCATTAAAAGCAATTTATTTCTTAAGTACTACTCATCCCTTTGACCAGTCTGTTTCTCAAAACTGCACATACAATTTCTCTTTCTCTCTGACTGTACATGAACAAGAAATCAAAACTGAACGTAGTTTACCAAATCACTAATTGTCAGCTATAGTAAGGCTAGACTCCTACTTCCTGGATGGTCAGATTCTGCCTGTATTGAACAGAACTGTAATATACTTTAATTATATTCGCAAACACAGCCACATGGTAAAAATGTCACTTCACTGGTTATTAAATCTGCTGACTCCCCAGCTTCATGTACCATCTGTCTTAGCATGTAGTCAAATGTCAACTACATGATCCTCTGTCCTCACAGATGCCTTGCCAGTCCATGCATGGTGATACATAGGATAGTAAAGCAGCAGCTAATAGATACAGCTTCCATCACCATGCTGTTCATCTTGCCACTGGCTGCTGAGTCCATTTCATGCTGCATGTGTCAGTGCCCAGGGGTACTGTAATGCTCGGCTTGGTACAGCCTAACTTGGTGACCTCAGTTACTTGCATACAGGCATGCCACCTTTATGCCCTGTCCACAACTCTATTCTCCAAATCAGCACCCTCTGCTCCACCTCTACAGCACTCAGATATCGAATATATAGACAAAATAATGAAATTGGGTGGATACAAAATCTACTAACCAAGTGGCAGCAGAACACACACATAAAAGGAGGTTATAATTAGGCAAGCTTTCAGAGCCAGTGACTCCTTCTTCAGCCAGAAATGTTGAAGAGGGAGGAAGAGGGGTGAAGGAAAACAACTGGAGAGGTCTAGGAAAAGGGGTAGATTTCTGGAAAGTTGCCAGAACTGCAGATCAGGGGGGACGTACCAGGTGGGATGAAAAGGAGTGTCTCCCCTGACCTGTGGTTCTGGGTGACCTTCCTGAAATCTACCTCTTTTACTAGGCCTCTTTGGTCCTTTCCCTTCATCCCTCTATCTTCCCCTTCAACTCTTCTGCCTGAAGAAGGAGACACTGGCTCTGAAAGCTTGCCTAATTATAACCTTTTTTATGTGTATGTTCTTCTGCCACTTGGTGAGTAGATATTTGTATCCATCAAGTTACATTAGTTTTTCAAAAATTGATTGTTTTCGTTGAATATATAGACCAGCTGCTTAGCTTTGGGTCTCTGCAAAAGTACAGCTTCACCCTGATCTAGCAAGGTTGATACTTTAATATGACTCTCATACATTCAAGGTGTACCATATTAAGAAAAGAATTGCAGTTAGAAACTGTGTCTATTCCTTGTAGTAGTGTAACCCACAGTGCACACATAATGCAGGCTACACTCATCCAGTAATTGAAAATGAGACTGGTTAGCGATTTCCAACAAACTTTATATATAATTTCAAAGCTTTTTGAAACATTTTCTTGCTGATTCACCACAGTAAATACTGAAAGGAAACAAATTTATTGCTTATTTCATTCTTACTGTTTGTGCAGTAAAACTTCAGCATCAGACACTTGATGTTTTACTGTTCATTGGTGGTTGGTGAATGTGCGCTAGTTCTCTGAAGCACACTGTAACTATCACACTAAAATTACTCTATTTCCCTTTAAATGTGAGCTATAAATCACTCTAAAATGGCGCCATTTGTCTTTGATTGTGTGCTTGTATGCAAAAAAATTGAACAAATACATTTTTCCAGTGCTCTCACCATGATAGCTATAAAGCACAGTGTTGAATAATGAAATGTTTTCAGTCACACTACGATCTGCTCAGAGAAGAGAAGCTGCTGTATTGTTCAACTGTGCATGCTCTGATGTGATGTCATCCCTGCTTGCACTCACTGCTACAATCCTTTCAGCATGACATTAATAGAGACAAGAATGGAAATACAGGAGCTGTCTGAAACTTCTCAGCTTTTCCTAGAGATTGCAATATGTGCGTGACTTTTCCACCTTACATTGTACACATGTTAGTAGATGCCTCAATGTCAAGTCATTCCAGGCAGAATCTGACTGTAGGCAGTCATTTGGAACAGTTCTGGTGTGCATGGTGACGAAAATATAAAAAAAAAAGAGTATCGTGCAGTTATTAAATTCTTTGTAAAAGGTGGATTAACATTGACCAAAATTCATTTGCTGCTTGTAAATGTGTATAGTAGCTCTTCACCTCCAATTTTCACTCAAAGAAATGAGTGGCTGAGTTTAAACTTGGGTGTGAAAGCATCCAAGATGATCCATGTGAAGGATGTTCAAAAAGTGCAAGCACATGGGTAATCACCAACAAAGTGCGTGATATGATTTTGGAAGATCGGCATATAAAGGTGCACAAAACTGTTAATGCTCCAGGGGTATCAAAGGGATGTTTTGGTCACATCTTGAACCAGGAATAGTAAATGAGAAAGATGTATGCAAGATGAGTGTCAAGTGGGCACAATGTTGACTACAAACGCATTTGTACAACACTTTTTGAAAAGTGCTTGAGGCATTTTAAGAAAAACAGGAGTGAATTTTTGCATCAATGTGTGACACTGTGTGAAACATGGATTCATCACTACACACCAGAATTCAAGCAGTAGTCTATGCAGTGAATAGAAGCTGTTTCTTCAGCTCCAAAGAAGGCAGGGGCAGTAGCATTTGCAGGAAAGATGATAGCATTGGTGTCTTAGAATGTGAAAGGGATTTTGATGATTAACTATATCAAAACAGGTAAAAACTGTTACTTCAGAATACTACTCTCAACTTCTAATGAAACTGGATGCAAGCATTTATGAAAACAGACCTGACCTAAAGAAGAGAAATATCATATTCCTTCAGTACAATATGCCTGCTCCAAAAGTGCCTTGCCAATAGGGTAATTCAGGGATTTATACTAGGAAGTACTGGAACATCAACCCTGTTCCCCAGATTTGGCTCACTCACACTTCCATCTATTCTCAAAACTGAAGAAATTCCTCACTGTTCAGCACTTTTCATCCAACCAAGAAACCAGTGTGGCTATAAATGGGTACTTTGCATCACTTCTGTAGGTACACAACAGAGAGGGGATAATGACACTGGAGCACTGATGGATGAAACATGTTGATATTAGAGGAGATTATGTTGGAAAATAAAACTTCTTTGAAATCATAAATTGTCATTTTCACTATCAGCTAGAGAACCTTTCAGACTGCCCTCATGACATGGAATCTGTAAATATGTCCATCATGCTGTCTGGGCTTTAACTAAGTGCCCAATGAGAAATCAGAACTGGAAAGCCAGTATAAAAGTGCTTTGTTTCACTCATGTGCCAGTTTATATTATTAATGTTGTTTTTGGCATATTGAACTTTATCTCAAACATGCCACACTTGGTAAGGTTTATTCTAATTGAATGATGATTAATGGTATGTCAGTGATAAAAGTTTTATGGTGATCCTAAGACATGTAAAAATATTGTTAAATGTTGCGTGTGTTCATTGTGGCCCTTCAGTTAGAAATGCCATGGGGGGAATGGTACAGGTGTTAAAACATCACCACTTGCTGTGATCTGGGGCCACTTACTGTGATTTGGGGCCACTTACTCTGTGCTGTTTCCCTGCCAGAGATGAGCTCTGCCCATGGAATAGCATTGTGGATGACAATGTGTGACTGGTTTCTTCTCTGTACGGAAATAAGAAATGGTGTTGATTTATACTTTAGGAGACAATCCGTCATATAGAAAACACGATCTGTTGACACTATTGCAATACTAATTTGGTGTTCTGAAAGATGTTAATGTGAAAAGCAAAAATTAACCTGACATCTTGTGTTTGTTGATTTATTAACATAAGTAGTACAATGGCCTCTCTTATAGCTCTACAAACAACTACAAAGTGAAGAAAAACAATTAGTGTGGCAGACGAGAACTGAGTAGCAGGTCCGATTGACTGCTGCAAACAGCAACAGGGCTATTTACAGAAATCATGAGTATGCAGAATACCTTATAAGATGGTGTATGCACTTGGACATACTACACATGTAAATACAAGTGTCAATCAAACCATGGTGATACCACAGAGTGTGGACCAGCAACTGCAGCACTTACCTTGACAGTAACATGAAAGTGACTAGTATAGTTAGCCAGAGAGCCAGCTGACCACGGTGATGGAACCCTTTTAGTGTTTCCCCCATTGCATTTTAGTGCTTTCCCCCCTCCCTTTTAGTGCTTTCCCCCCCTCTTTTTTAGTGCTTTCCCCACTCTCTTTTAGTGCTTTCCCCCCTCCCTTTTAGTGCTTTAACCCCCTCCCTTTCGGTGCCTTGCCACCCCCTCCCTTTTAGTGCCTTGCCCCCCTCCCTTTTAGTGCCTTGCCTCCCTCCCTTTTTAGTGGCTTACCCCCCTTCCTTTTAGTGCCTTTCCCCCTCCCTTTTATTGCTTTTCCTTCATTTCTCTTCCTTCCCCTTCAAACTTTCTGCCAAAAGAAGGAGCTGGATCTGAAAGTTTGCACATTTCTTTAAACTTTATGTGTGTTTTCTCCTGGCACTGCTTTGTGAGAAGCTTTATCTTCTATCTAATTATATCATATTTTTAAAAAATTATTTTCATTGATCAAATATCCTGTAGTATGTAAGAGAGGTGGTAGCAGAAAAACTCTCTGTACTCCCAAGAACGTAGCAGCAGTGAGAGAGGTCTATCAAATACAGTTCACACTACTTTGTGGATTGTCATTTTCTGGCATGGGGGCTTTCAGACCACAGTGTTTGATGGATCTTACAGATAGTTCTTCATTTCTGTGCTTACAAGATTGAACTTCTTCACAGACTTCAGGAACAGGACTATGCCAGACACTTCTGTAGTGGATTAATGGAAACCAGCATCTCATTAAAAACTTACTGTCAAGTAATTAAGTACATTTCCATTTGTCAGAATACATTAACAAGCAAAACTTATGTTAATAGTCTAAGGCAAACTTGCAAGAAATCCATGGGAAACCAATCCTCAGATTAATAGGTGCCGTGTGGTGTCTGCTATATTTTTTCGCAATTATTCTTTCTTAATTCTTTGAAAATGAATGGTGAAGTGCTATAACAGTGGCGGGCAACATCATGTTCACTTCTTAGCTTGTATGCTCCTCTGCCCATGAACAAACATGCATTCTTTCGAGGTGATGTGGCTACCAGTCACATAGCACCAATATTGGCAAGTATGAGGAACCAAACATGTTATCTTCAGGCCTTTCAGCCTGCTATTGTTTTTCTTTGGTGATACTTGAAACCATAAGTGTTAGTTATTCAGTACCACACACAATCTAGGAGTCGATATGACAAATTCAGGAAGAAATTCAATGAATTCCTGTGGAGACATTCCAACAGGTAATGGGTGATGCCGGCAGGAGACTTGCTGTGTGCTTGCCAAGGGGTGGTGGGCGTCTAAGAGACATTATTTTTGGAAAGTAAAGAATTTTTAGTTTTTTTCAGTTTGAAAACTAAATGCTTTTATGTTTACTGTGTGTTCTTTGAGCAAAGAAAGTAAATTATTCACTCTCAACAACAGTTTTAAAATCACTTGATTTGCTGTCATATCTTGTACAGTGCAGTGTGTGGAGTTCTACAGATAAATTACCTTGATGGGTGGTAGAATATACATCTTCATATTTTAAAATAAAAGTTATTTGCTTTCAGCCATTTGCGTCAGGGTACTTTCCTTGCTATAAAGGTACAGCAGTCAATGAAGACTCAGTTGTATGGTCTTAATCATGTAGATAATTGTTTACTCATGTGTAATTTACTTTCACTATAAGGTAATCCAGAGTGATCTGTCTTAGTCCCACTTTTTGACAGTTTTCTGCAATTCTCACATTGAACTGATATTCTGCAGTGCCTGGAGACTTGCCCAGCAGTGATGTTCAGTGCCAGCTGTTCCCAAAACTGCATCTGCAGCTAAGGCATGCAGTGCTCACCCGTCAATGGCTCCTGCGAGTGCCCAGATGGCTGGATGGGCACTGACTGCTTCCAGCGGAAGTGCCCTGATGGGTGGTTTGGGCCAGGCTGCAAGAGTGTCTGCAAAAGTGATCCTCCCCCAACACCGACATGTAAGTCAACAGATTTTATGTGTTACGAGTACATGGTGGGCACCGTGGCAGTCTATTTGCTAAAGAAGCTGTTGGCAAAACACTTTGGATTGTGCAGACATTCCGTGATTAATAAGTATGTTGTGAAAAGATCCTGCCTTGAGTTAACACAATTGTCCTCTCTCTCTCTCTCTCTCTCTCTCTCTCTCTCTCTCTCTCTCTCTCTCTCCTGTTGTTTTTCTCCAGGCTTTATTTTTTAGTGAACCAGTGTACTGTGTATTCTGATGAAAGTGTGCTATAGTGGTTTGCTCACACGAAGGTTGACGGGGACAATGTGCAGTGGCAAGAAGCAGTGTACCACACAACTTTCAAGACAATAGTGTCATTCTGCCAAGTTCACCCATAGCACACACTCTGGGCTGCACACAGAACATTTAGTGTTCATTTTTGTGTTAAATTTGGTGTGCTCATTATGGGTGACAAAGTAGACTCGAGCAGTATTACAAAATTTGTCCAGTATGAGGTTGAGCATCCACTGGAATCATATTCTAGTACTAGTTGGATGGCTATATATGACCACATGAAGCCTAATAATCCCAAGACATGTACAGCATTGGCTTGTGTCCACTGCACGTGATGAAGATGGCCACATGCAGCCATACATGGGCATCTTATGGACAGATCCCAGTGAAATGGAATTTGCAGGACAAAACATACCACCCTACAACTTATGCGTGGTTGCAGAGCGCACGAGTGAGAGTGAGGAAAATCGAAACTCTAATCATAATGTAGCAAAAAGACATAAAAAAGTGTGATCATATTTACCCAATATGTGATGTATGGTGTACGTTCAATAAGAGTGTTTAAATTTTTTTAGAAACTGTATTTAAAAATGAAATTGAGAAGAAACTAGAGGGGCCCCACTACTGTCTTGCCTACATCTATCAGATCATTGTAGTGAGGTGGGGTGACTGAAATATACTGATCTTGAAAATGCACATGTCATACTTTTCTATTGAATTCTCTGCTCATTTTGTACATCAAAAATACATTGCAAACCCTCCATTCAATAAGACTGTTCAAAAATTTTTAGAAACTCTACTTAAATTCAAAACTGAGAAGATCTTGAACCATACATTCACACTATGGAACAAGTAATCTGTAATGTAGTCAAACCACTTTCAACCATGCAATTCCTCTGAGAAAAAGAATGTCATAAATTTATCTGAGATGGAATATACTACACTGACACTGCTGTTCTCACCAACAGAAGCATATCTTTTTGTCAACTGTGTTAGCTGCAAGTGAACGTAACTGCTAGTTTTCCCCCTGCCTTGTCAAATATTATGTTGTGTAACCAGCACATACATTTGAGTAGAATGTCAACATTATCAGCCTTATCAATTTCAAAATTTTTTGAAGCAATCTTTGTTTAGTAGTCATTATTCCTAATGCATATTCTATAATATTTCGAGTCTTGGAAAGACAGCTGCTGAAATTAGTCGAAGTTTAGACACTGAGAACGGCCTTGTGAGGTAATTTTTTGGTTCAACTGCCTCACAATTGACTGGTTGCTGGCTGTGTCAGATGTTATATGGCTGAAGTGGACAAGCTTCATCAGTCAGATGTAGTGGAACAACAATGTGGATGACCCCCTGTCAGTTGGATGAATACAGTCCTAGTGGAAATTCAAGCTTAAGTTAAGAAGGGACAGCAATAGTCTTCTGAGGATATAAATTTCAGTAGGAAGAATGTGTAGCAGAAAGTGTGCCCAGTGTACTGCTCACCCAGGCATTGCTCGTTACCAGGATAGGCAACAGCTGGTGCGTGTGGTGTGGGACAGGGACAGACATTGTGCTGGCGTTGCTGCTGCTGCAATGTATTCTCTGTCTCTCTCTGTGCACAATGACCAAGCTGCTGCTTCTTACATGCCTGCCAAACCAATGTGACAAAGTGCAAATTTGAAACAATTGATGGTGCTTTATCAGTAAAGGAAACAGAAACGCAAATGTGGCTGGTTGTTGCTGTATGCTATCATCGTTCTGTATCATATAACAGTCATGGCCCTCTAATAATGTCATAATTGGAGAAAATAGCACAAATATATGTCAGGTTTCAGAAGTTCTGTGCTTTGTTGAAGCAATCATCAAATTTTGGTTCACAACGTAGCGAAGATGCTGAGTCGCAGTTAGGCACAACCAAAAGACTCTCACAATTATAGTTTTTGGCTGTTAAGGCCTTCATCATCATCATCATCATCATCATCATCAACAACAACAACAACACCATACACACACACACACACACACACACACACACACACACACACACACACACACCACAGTTGTCCTCACTACAGGTGGCTGCTCCCTTGCTGGGGTCTAAGTGATTAGCCTTTCCGTCTCAACTTCCCCTTTCGAAAGGTGTCACTGTGTGTCAAGAACATAATGAAAATGATGATGTAAAGAATTCCTATGGTTCATATTCTCTTTCTGAATTCCTCAAAGAGTTCACAGTATTTGTGTGATTTGAGTATGTGGGATGAATCACCTAAAACTTGCACCACAAATACTGCAAACATGGAACGTGGTTTTGATGTGTGGTTTTCATGGATGGGTAGTCAGGTGCTCATATTGTTAGCCACTAGAGAGATAGTAATAATACTTAGAAAGTGTAATTTTTGTGCAAACATACACTTTCCTAAATGGAAGAATGCCTTTTGAGATTAACAAACTAAAAGCTGGATAAATAAATTAGAATGTCATTGGTGTTCTTCTTTTTTTTTCCAGTATTCTAGTGTGAGTCATTTACAAAATATTGTATTTTGAAAAGTTTCCAGACTGACACTAGTTTTGTGCTATGCAACCTGCATAGTTGCTATGTACAATGTTGCTGTTTGCTGACAATGTGCATGGGTGTTCCTTCAGTGCATTGCAACTTGCTAGGCAGTTAGTGTGTGACAGTCCAATCAGTACGTCATCAGCAAACAGTGGGATTTACCAGATCAGAAAAAGCTGACATGCTCTTGGCGTATGGAGAGTGTAGTAAGAATGCAGTTCATTCTTGTTTGGTGTATGCAGCAACATTAAGAGAAGGAAACAAGTGATGACAGAGGAGGTGAAATTAATGTTCATTTTGCTATTGCAGTTGCTCCACACATTAGTGCCTGTGCAGTCCCAGGACGAATTGGCATGAGTCTCACAAGTGTCATAGGCATTCTCCATTGACATAGGTTCCATCCCCATCCCATCTGTCTCAGTGAAGAGCTACATGGAAACAATTATGATAATTGCATTAACTTCTGTACATGAGCATGTTACTCATGATGTACTGTGTATCTTGTTTATTGATGAAGCCATATTTACCAGTCATGGCGAAGTAAACTGCCAAAACATGCACTATTGGTCTGTTGAAAATGCTCATTGACTTCAGCAGGTGGAACGTCAGTCTCTATGGAGTATAAATGTGTGATTTGGGATAGTGAACCATTGGCTCATAGGCCCATTTTTCATAGTTGAAACACTGAATACTCACAAGTATCACAGCCTCCTAACAGACCGTCTTCCACAGATGCCTGCAGACTAGGAGCAACCTTTGGTTAAACATGAGGGCTGTCCAGTTCATAGCACATGAAGTACTACAGCATGTCTTCATGAATTTGTTTTGAAATCATTGGATTGGATGCAGTAGACCTGTACCTTGGCCAGCCTGTTCCCTGTATTTGATGCCTCAAGATTTTTTCTGTGTGGAAAGCTGAAAGATGCTGTCTACAAGGACATGCCAACTATACCGAATGCTATGTAACAATGTATTACTGCAGCCTGCTTTGAGATCTCCTCTGTAATGCATGTGTGCAGGCAACAGTCATTCCATACTAGTTTGGAAGTGTGTATTGCCACTGCTGGTGGTCATTGTGAACACAAGCAATGATGGTCAATTGTCTTGTTACACATCAGAATCCATGTACGGATTGTGACAGTGTAGTTATCAGTGCGAGTGTACCATGTGGAAAACCAAACGACTTTGTGAATGAGGTAAAACATGGAATATTTCAGCAGCAGTTAAATAAAAGATCATATGTGAAAGTGCCCCCCCATGAACCATGGACCTTGCCGTTGGTGGGGAGGCTTGCGTGCCTCAGCGATACAGATAGCCGTACCGTAGGTGCAACCACAACGGAGGGGTATCTGTTGAGAGGCCAGACAAACGTGTGGTTCCTGAAGAGGGGCAGCAGCCTTTTCAGTAGTTGCAAGGGCAACAGTCTGGATGATTGACTGATCTGGCCTTGTAACAATAACCAAAACGGCCTTGCTGTGCTGGTACTGCAAACGGCTGAAAGCAAGGGGAAACTACAGCTGTAATTTTTCCCGAGGGCATGCAGCTTTA
Organism: Schistocerca piceifrons; assembly: GCF_021461385.2. NCBI lineage: Eukaryota > Metazoa > Arthropoda > Insecta > Orthoptera > Acrididae > Schistocerca > Schistocerca piceifrons. The sequence continues at coordinate 92,303,352 of NC_060143.1, read as the reverse complement.
CTGTATGATTACATGATGATGGCGTCCTCTTGGGTAAAATATTCCGGAGGTAAAATAGTCCCCCATTCGGATCTCCGGGTGGGGACTACTCAGGAGGATGTTGTTATCAGGAGAAAGAAAACTGGCATTCTACGGATCGGAGCGTGGAATGTCAGATCCCTTAATCGGGCAGGTAGGTTAGAAAATTTAAAAAGGGAAATGGATAGGTTGAAGTTAGATATAGTGGGAATTAGTGAAGTTCGGTGGCAGGAGGAACAAGACTTCTGGTCAGGTGACTACAGGGTTATAAACACAAAATCAAATAGGGGTAATGCAGGAGTAGGTTTAATAATGAATAGGAAAATAGGAATGCGGGTAAGCTACTACAAACAGCATAGTGAACGCATTATTGTGGCCAAGATAGACACGAAGCCCACACCTACTACAGTAGTACAAGTTTATATGCCAACTAGCTCTGCAGATGACGAAGAAATTGAAGAAATGTATGATGAAATAAAAGAAATTATTCAGATTGTGAAGGGAGACGAAAATTTAATAGTCATGGGTGACTGGAATTCGAGTGTAGGAAAAGGGAGAGAAGGAAACATAGTAGGTGAATATGGATTGGGGGACAGAAATGAAAGAGGAAGCCGCCTGGTAGAATTTTGCACAGAGCACAACATAATCATAACTAACACTTGGTTTAAGAATCATGAAAGAAGGTTGTATACATGGAAGAACCCTGGAGATACTAAAAGGTATCAGATAGATTATATAATGGTAAGACAGAGATTTAGGAACCAGGTTTTAAATTGTAAGACATTTCCAGGGGCAGATATGGACTCTGACCACAATCTATTGGTTATGACCTGTAGATTAAAACTGAAGAAACTGCAAAAAGGTGGGAATTTAAGGAGATGGGACCTGGATAAACTAAAAGAACCAGAGGTTGTACAGAGATTCAGGGAGAGCATAAGGGAGCAATTGACAGGAATGGGGGAAATAAATACAGTAGAAGAAGAATGGGTAGCTTTGAGGGATGAAGTAGTGAAGGCAGCAGAGGATCAAGTAGGTATAAAGACGAGGGCTAGTAGAAATCCTTGGGTAACAGAAGAAATATTGAATTTAATTGATGAAAGGAGAAAATATAAAAATGCAGTAAGTGAAACAGGCAAAAAGGAATACAAACGTCTCAAAAATGAGATCGACAGGAAGTGCAAAATGGCTAAGCAGGAATGGCTAGAGGACAAATGTAAGGATGTAGAGGCCTATCTCACTAGGGGTAAGATAGATACCGCCTACAGGAAAATTAAAGAGAGCTTTGGAGATAAGAGAACAACTTGTATGAATATCAAGAGTTCAGATGGAAACCCAGTTCTAAGCAAAGAAGGGAAAGCAGAAAGGTGGAAGGAGTATATAGAGGGTCTATACAAGGGCGATGTACTTGAGGACAATATTATGGAAATGGAAAAGGATGTAGATGAAGATGAAATTGGAGATACGATACTGCGTGAAGAGTTTGACAGAGCACTGAAAGACCTGAGTCGAAACAAGGCCTCCGGAGTAGACAATATTCCATTGGAACTACTGACGGCCGTGGGAGAGCCAGTCCTGACAAAACTCTACCATCTGGTGAGCAAGATGTATGAAACAGGCGAAATACCCTCAGACTTCAAGAAGAATATAATAATTCCAATCCCAAAGAAAGCAGGTGTTGACAGATGTGAAAATTACCGAACTATCAGCTTAATAAGTCACAGCTGCAAAATACTAACACGAATTCTTTACAGACGAATGGAAAAACTAGTAGAAGCCAACCTCGGGGAAGATCAGTTTGGATTCCGTAGAAACACTGGAACACGTGAGGCAATACTGACCTTACGACTTATCTTAGAAGAAAGATTAAGGAAAGGCAAACCTACGTTTCTAGCATTTGTAGACTTAGAGAAAGCTTTTGACAATGTTGACTGGAATACTCTCTTTCAAATTCTAAAGGTGGCAGGGGTAAAATACAGGGAGCGAGAAGCTATTTACAATTTGTACAGAAACCAGATGGCAGTTATAAGAGTCGAGGGACATGAAAGGGAAGCAGTGGTTGGGAAGGGAGTAAGACAGGGTTGTAACCTCTCCCCGATGTTGTTCAATCTGTATATTGAGCAAGCAGTAAAGGAAACAAAAGAAAAATTCGGAGTAGGTATTAAAATTCATGGAGAAGAAATAAAAACTTTGAGGTTCGCCGATGACATTGTAATTCTGTCAGAGACAGCAAAGGACTTGGAAGAGCAGTTGAATGGAATGGACAGTGTCTTGAAAGGAGGATATAAGATGAACATCAACAAAAGCAAAACAAGGATAATGGAATGTAGTCTAATTAAGTCGGGTGATGCTGAGGGAATTAGATTAGGAAATGAGGCACTTAAAGTAGTAAAGGAGTTTTGCTATTTGGGGAGCAAAATAACTGATGATGGTCGAAGTAGAGAGGATATAAAATGTAGGCTGGCAATGGCAAGGAAAGCGTTTCTGAAGAAGAGAAATTTGTTAACATCCAGTATTGATTTAAGTGTCAGGAAGTCATTTCTGAAAGTATTCGTATGGAGTGTAGCCATGTATGGAAGTGAAACATGGACGATAAATAGTTTGGACAAGAAGAGAATAGAAGCTTTCGAAATGTGGTGCTACAGAAGAATGCTGAACATTAGATGGGTAGATCACATAACTAATGAGGAAGTATTGAATAGGATTGGGGAGAAGAGAAGTTTGTGGCACAACTTGACCAGAAGAAGGGATCGGTTGGTAGGACATGTTCTGAGGCATCAAGGGATCACCAATTTAGTATTGGAGGGCAGCGTGGAGGGTAAAAATCGTAGGGGGAGACCAAGAGATGAATACACTAAGCAGATTCAGAAGGATGTAGGTTGCTGTAGGTATTGGGAGATGAAAAAGCTTGCACAGGATAGAGTAGCATGGAGAGCTGCATCAAACCAGTCTCAGGACTGAAGACCACAACAACAACAACAATGTGAAAGTGCTCACAAAAAATCTTCCACCATTAAGCTGTTCTACTGAGACAATATTGACATGTGTTAGCAAAAAAGACATAATAAATAGTGCCAAACAAGACTTCGCTTACTGCAGAGGTAGGCAGAAAACAGGTAATCTCGGAACGGCGAGTACCGGTAAAATTGAACTGTATGCCGACAGCCAAGAATGAAATATAACCACTGAATTTCAGTGTACAAACAGTAAGAATTTTAATTTTAACTGTACAATAAAACCAGGAGCAAAATTCAGTGCTACTACATCAATGAGTCAATAAAAAGTTTCCTCATTGAGCAAAAAGGACTTTTCCATCTTCCTGGCGGGATCAAATGATATCACTAGGAATGAAAAAAATGATCTCTTAATCTCGCTAAAAAGAAAAGTGTATGAGCTGAGAGGAACAAATGTTATTGTTTTTTCAGTGCCACACTGTTACGACTTGATAGAATGGTCCTGTGTAAATAAAGAAATTGAAACTGCAAATAAAGAGATGCAAAATATTTACAAGCAGTTTGAAAATGTAACATTTGTGAACATCAGCAATTTAGGGAAAAGATTTCACACAACACATGGTTCTCATCTAAATGTACTGGGAAAAAACATAATAGTAACAAAAATTTTTGAACTAGTAAATAAAATCTCAAATGTGCAGTGTGATGATAGAAAAGTCTTACCTCTCATGGACAGGAAGTATGTGTTACCCGTAGACTCAAATGTGAAATCTGCTGTCAGTGAAACTACACCTCTCCAAGACAAATGTGAAATTTTATTAGTGCAAGTGAACACTCCAAATGTTAATAATTCACAGAAAGGCACAGCAGTTGTGGAACAACAAACACCAGAAATAAGTGAAACAGCAGCAGCACCATCATTATCATCAGAAGCAGCAACAAGAACATCAGCAGCAGTAGCAGAACCAACAACAACTGGAGCAGCAACACAGCAATGCTTAAGGAGGAGCCAAAGGAAAAATACATCTGTGTCATTCAGTGATAATTTTTTATGGTTTCAAGCCAAGAAGAAAATAAAAATGTGAAAAACCAGCCTGCTAACTCACAGATAAGTCACAACAACATCCTATTTTTAAACATTCAGGGTCTTGAAAGTAAAGTTGAAATTCTGGAGGAGTCATTGCCACAGAATAAGTATTCTTTCTTATGTCTATCAGAACATTGTCTTAAACCAGAACAAATACAATACTATGTACCAGAAGGTTATAAACATGGAAACAGTTTTTGCAGATCTCAGTACCGTAATGGTGGTACTGTTATCTATGTTTCAAATGACATAGAGTGTAGAGCACTAGATCTTAGTTGGGCATGTGTAGAGAAACACTTTGAAATTACTGGGATCATATGTGATATGATGAAACTTATCATAGTATGTATCTACCATTCCCCTGACTCAGATGATAAAACTTTTTTAGATAATTTAGACAGTATACTCTGCTACATAACGAAATGGAATCAGTATGTAACTGTAATTGGGGGAGACTTTAATTCAAGCTTTAATGTAACATGTAACAAACCCAGTGTAAATAAGTTACTGAATATGCTAAGGCAACACAACTTCCATCATGTAAATTCAGAACCGACAAGACTACAAGCATGCTTGGATAATGCTTTTGTCAACTGTGCTCGTGATATGTACTCCACCAAGGTAAAGGAATTTGTTTTCTCAGACCACTCCATGTTAACAGTAGAGTTAAGACATTTTATAAAAGGGGATGAGAGCAAGGCTGCACAAAAGTTAACAAAATCCAATACCTTAATATTAACAAAACACAATCTCAAAAAACTAAAACACCAGCTGAGCTCAACAAACTGGTACAAATTATTTCAAAACTGTGATTCCAGTGCCCAAACAGTTTATGAAACATTTCACAATTACTTAACAGGTGCGTTAAAAGCCCATCTTGTTCAAAATAAATATCATAAAACAAGAAAGGGTAAATTTTGGCACACCAAAGAACTGGAGAATCTAAAAAATAAGCTACTACTGTTGAAGCACCTTGCCAAAGTAAACAATTCTAATGAAATTAAGGATCTCGAAAAAATCACTAAGAAACTGTAGAAGAAAGAGTTGAAATTGGCAAAACAAAGATACAACACAAATCTCATAAAAATAGTAAAAACCAATGCAAAACAGTATGGTCAGTGATTAATACTGTTAAAGGTGAAGTCAGAAACTTTGACAAAACAGTCCCAATACCAGCAGATACATTCAATAAATATTTTGTAAGTTGTGCTGATGATATCAAAAAGTTGATCAGTAAATCCAGTGTAACATGTATAGATTATCTTAAGAGAGCAAACCAAAATCATAATAGGGCCAGACCATCATTGAAACTCTTTACAGAAGTACGACAACATGAAGTTCTCAAAATAGTCAAAGTAATGAAAAATTCATACAGTACAGATATTTTTAATATGTCAAACAATCTATTGAAAGAAATCATACAGTACATTGCAGCACCATTAACATATTCTATAAACCTGTGTCTCATAGAAGGGTTTTTTTCTGATCCTCTCAAACTATCCAAGGTAACTCCAGTCTTTAAGAAGGGTGTCAAATCAGATCCTGCAAACTACAGACTCTGCCTCGTGATGACTGGCTGTTGTGTGATGTCCTTAGGTTAGTTAGGTTTAAGTAGTTCTAAGTTCTAAGGGACTGATGACCATAGGTGTTAAGTCCCATAGTGCTCAGAGCCATTTGAACCAAGCCATTTTGGTTACAGAAAAGGAAGGTCAGCTATACATGCCATAGCGCTCTTAGTCAGAGACATTCTAGCAACATTTGAGGACCATGCGCACACACAGGTAACCTTATGTGATCTGAGCAAAGCTTTTGACTGTGTTGACCACTCACTTTTGCTCTCTAAACTTGAGTACTATGGAATATGTGATAAAAGTTTAAAACTCATCAAATCATACCTCAATAAAAGGAAACAGGTGGTGAGTTCAGGAAGTCATCTGTCAAACATACTCGAGGTTCAACACGGAGTGCCACAGGGATCTAAATTGGGACCACTTCTTTTCCTTCTATACATAAATGACTTACCAGGAAATATAGATGTAAAGACATATATGTATGCAGATGACACAACTTTTCTATCTGTAAACCATGTACTTGATAACCTTGTAAGTGATACGAAATTGGCGAAAGAAAGTGCAACATCATGGTTTAATATCAATGGTCTGCTATTAAATGAGGAAAAGACCCAGAATATGTGGTTCAGACTACAAAAATAGAAAAACAAAAGGCAAAGTTTTTAGGTATCGTACTTGACAACAGTCTAACATGGAACTCTCATGTTGATCACATAGTGGTTAGGTTGTCAAGAGTTATATATTTACTGAAGAGACTGATGTGTTGTGTGACATTTGAGTATGTAAGGACAGTGTACTTTGCCTTTTTTCAATCTGTTTTACGGTATGGGTTAATTCTCTGGGGAAACAGCAGAAAAATAAATGAAATTATGGTGATCCAGAAGAAAGCAATCAGAGTAATTGCTAAGGAAGATAATAGAACACATTGCAAACCATTGTTCATTAAATATAGAATTTTAACAGTTATTAATTTATATATTCTTGATAGTGTTAACTACATACTTGCTGAACTACCTAATTTAAGTGTAACAAATCAAAGGCATGACTACTATACAAGAACCTGTACTTCTCTGCTGTTGCCACAAAACAGATTAGCTAAAACTAACAATAGTCATAATTGTCTAAAAATGGGTCAATCAAGTCTGACAAATTATTTAAAGAAAATGTTCATAAATTCTTGTTAACTAATCCATTCTATTCATTAGAAGAATTTTTAGAAATGCCCAGTATCAACTTAACTATGTAAAAATTTATTTTGTAAAATTAATAGGTTAAGTGAATTGACGAAGTCTATTGCATGTAATAATGCTGAATGACCAATAAAGTATCTGAATCTGAATCTGATGTAACTAGTGAACCCATTTGTGTTGTCCTTTAGTGTGTGCTACCACAGGTATTGTACCCTTGTTGATGCAAGAACTTTCCAAAATACAATATCTCCTAAATGATTCTCACTATAATCCTGCAATAAACACTACTGGCATCCCAACTTACCCTGCTTTTAATTTGTGATGTCAGTTGGCACAGTTCAATTAAAGAAAAGGTGTATTTTTGCACAAAAATTCATTTTCTAAGTATTATTACAATCTGTTTTCCTATTTCTGCAATATTTTTGGTTCACATTTTAGGTGCTTCACCTCGAGTAAGAAATTTGAGATGCACATCATCTCCTTTATTTCTCTGACTGCAACAGTTCTGCTTTCATAATTCAGATTCACCAGTAATTAAATAACTATTTTATTTCCTTTTCCTTGGCTAAAAAAATAGTTAGTTTATCACATTAATGCCTTCAGTTATTTCAGACAAACATAATGGTTACAGTCGGCTGTTCTTTTGTGAGTATGACAACTTGGACCCATTTGTATTACTAAATGGCTAAAGTCATGCACAGTAAACAATTCCTATTACAGGTTGTACCCCTACGAGCTTCCTGGGGCAACAAAAATTTGATTTTCAGTACTTCATATAATTATGAACTCTCTGCAACCCTGCTGCAATCATTGCACAGCTTTTTATGTTTATATGATTACCAACCAGCCTTCCACCAGGAGGAACGGCCACCACCAAACTGTGACCAAGAGCAAATTAGACCACCCTGTGCCACAACATGCAGCTGAACATAACACACTTGATATCAGTGGCTGCTTCACTACCTGAACCATCTGCATCCTTCCCTCCACCACCAGCTTTTCTGAACTGCACAGATGGGAGTTATCCTTACAAAACATTCCCCACTCCTGTAATTATCCCAGCCTCAACCTACAGTAACATACAGTACCCACACCCCCACCAAACATTTTCCACCCCCTCTGTCCTATCATCTACTCCCCATTCTCATCTCCAACACTGTTCATTTGCAGACCTCTGCCAATGCATCTGCCTGTAATTTGCCGCTCCTCTCCTTTTTTGCTCTTTTTCTCCCCACCTCCCTGCCACACAATCTCCTGATGCTGTGCCTGTTGGCAGCATGGTTCCTGCACAGTCCACTGGACAGCGTTCATCTCTCCCCTCACCCATACACTACTATCCTTTCCCCTTTGCCACTTCCTCCAGATAGCTGCTTGCATCTCACTTGATAGTTGCATTCTGGCCCGACATACTAACGTTGGTGGTCGTGTGTGCATGTGGTGTGCTTACTTTGTGTGTGTGTGTGTGTGTGTGTGTGTGTGTGTGTGTGTGTGTGTGTGTGTGTATCTTACTGATGAAGGCTGTGGCTGAAAGTTTTATGTAAGTGTCTTTTAATTGTACTTGTCTGCCAACTGAAGTCTTCTTTACAGTAAGTAGCAACCTGTCTTTTCCTATATTGTTGACATTCCTAGCTGGAGTTACATTATGTGACAGTCCATAGACCTTTTTTAGAAACAGAAAACATTCCTCAATAAAACATATATGTCCCCTATCCTCATGCTATCATAGTGTAAAAATGCGGCTATCAACCACATGACAGTGGACAATGAGCAAGATGTAACCCAGAATTAACAGGGCTACTAAGGACTCGGTGGTATTATGAAAGTATACTAGTGATGTACTATGATTACTCAAGGAAAATTTAGAATTTATTTTAAAACCCCCAATGATATATAATGGTACAGAAACTGCAGTGAGAAAAGGCATGTGGAGTTGCCCAGCTCACAGCATAGTGTGTACTACCAACCTGAGTAATACATGGAAATACCACCTAGTCATGCATGCACTGAATGGGGTTAGTCAAGTCACAGTCACAATAATCCTAAGATGAGGTAAAGTGCCAGTTTAATCAGAATTAAAAGTACCCACTAGCAAGGAAGATAGTGGAAGATCTGCACCATAAAATGTTGACAGGTGCACTGACTTCTAAAAAATTTCTTTTGGTAGTCAATTACAGTCATTGGAAAAGGAATGGACAAGGTACAGGGACACAGTACTAGAAGTGGCTAAAGAATGTCTTGGAACAGTAGTGTGTAAAGGGAGGATGAAGCAAACAGCTTGGTGGAATGATACAGTCAAGGCAGCCTGTAAAAGGAAAAAGAAGGCGTATCAAAAATGGCTACATACCAGAACCCAGGTAGACAGAGAAAGTTATGTTGAAGAAAGAAACAAAGCCAAACAGATAATTGCAGCATCCAAGAAGAAATCGTGGGAAGACTTTGGAAACAGGTTGGAGACTATGGGTCAAGCTGCTGGAAAACCATTCTGGAGTGTAATTAGCAGTCTTCGAAAGGGAGGTAAGAAGGAAATGACAAGTATCTTGGACAGGTCAGGAAAACTGCTGGTGAATCCTGTGGATGCCTTGGGCAGATGGAGGGAATATTTTGAAGAGTTGCTCAATATAGGTGAAAATGCGATCAGTACTGTTTCAGATTTCGAGGTAGAATGGGATATGAATGATGATGGAAATAGGATCACATTTGAGGAAGTGGAAAAAATGGTCAATAGATTGCAGTGCAATAAAGTGGCTGGGGTGGATGAAATTAAGTCAGAACTCATCAAATACAGTGGAATGTCAGGTCTCAAATGGCTACACAGGATAATTGAAATGGCCTGGGAGTCGGGACAGGTTCCATCAGACTGGACAAAAGCAGTAATCACACCAATCTTTAAACATGGAAACAGAAAAGATTGTAACAACTACAGAGGTATCTCTTTAATCAGCGTTGTGGGTAAAATCTTCTCAGGTATTGTTGAAAGGAAAGTGCGAGTATTAGTTGAGGACCAATTGGATGAAAATCAGTGTGGGTTTAGGCTTCTTAGAGGTTGTCAGGACCAGATCTTTAGCTTACGGCAAATAATGGAGAAGTGTTATGAGTGGAACAGGGAATTGTATCTATGCTTTATAGATCTAGAAAAGGCATATGACCGGGTTCCTAGGAGGAAGTTATTGTCTGTTCTACAAGATTATGGAATAGGAGGCAAACGTTTGCAAGCAATTAAAGGTCTTTACATGGATAGTCAGGCAGCAGTTAGAGTTGACGGTAAATTGAGTTCATGGTTCAGAGTAGTTTCAGGGGTAAGACAAGGCTGCAACCTGTCTCCACTGTTGTTCATATTGTTTATGGATCATATGTTGAAAACAATAGACTGGCTGGGTGAGATTAAGATATGGAACACAAAATAAGCAGTCTCGCATATGTGGATGACTTAGTTGTGATGGCAGATTTGATTGAAAGTTTGCAAAGTAATATTTCAGAGCTAGATCAGAAATGTAAGGACTATGGTATGAAGATTAGCATCTCCAAAACGAAAGTAATGTTAGTGGGAAAGAAATATAAACGGATTGAGTGCCAAATAGGAGGAACAAAGTTAGAACAGGTGGACGGTTTCAAGTACTTAGGATGCATATTCTCACAGGATGGCAACATAGTGAAAGAACTGGAAGCGAGGTGTAGCAAAGCTAATGCAGTGAGTGCTCAGCTACGATCTACTCTCTTCTGCAAGAAGAAAGTCAGTACCAAGACTAAGTTATCTGTGCACCGTTCAATCTTTCGACCAACTTTGTTGTATGGGAGCGAAAGGTGGGTGGATTCAGGTTACCTTATCAACAAGGTTGAGGTTACGGATATGAAAGTAGCTAGGATGATTGCAGGTACTAGTAGATGGGAACAATGGCAGGAGGGTGTCCACAATGAGGAAATCAAAGAAAAACTGGGAATTAACTCTATAGATGTTGCAGTCAGGGTGAACAGGCTTAGATGGTGGGGTCATGTTACGCGCATGGGAGAAGCAAGGTTACCCAAGAGACTCATGGATTCAGCAGTAGAGGGTAGGAGGAGTTGGGGCAGACCGAGGAGAAGGTACCTGGATTTGGTTAAGAATGATTTTGAAGTAATAGGTTTAACATCAGAAGAGGCACCAATGTTAGCACTGAATAGGGGATCATGGAGAAACTGTATAAGGGGGGCTACGCTCCAGACTGAACACTGAAAGGCATAATCAGTCTTAAATGATGATGATGATGATGATGACGATGTTTTTTTTTTTTGGGGGGGGGGGGTCTTGCCCCAGGAAATTTTCTAAATCTTAGATGAAAAATAGTGAGTCTGAAAGTTTTTTTAAGCTTTTTAGAATCATATGATCGACATTAGAACCCCGAAAACTGGACTCTCAATAACTCGTATCTACAGGAAACTCGACAAACCTAACACATTTTTTGGCTTTGAAAAAAGAAATGAAATATAAACATGCACATTATTTTCATAAAAAGCTTGTGGCACTGATGAGGTCGACACCAGCATCGATATATGTTTGTCTCTAGACTCTGAGCATCGTCTTTGGACGCTAAGCTAAAATTATCTTTGCTCTCTTCCGTCATACCAGTTCTTTGTAAGCCTTGCTTGTGTAAAGAGGTGAATAAATGAACTACTCTCAATAAGGTGTTGTTTGGTGTAACTGACCTGAACATCTACCTCAAGCTAATTTAATTTACAGTAATAATCATGCTTATAGATTATTACAGAGCAGTGAATATATATCTCTGAAAAGACTGAAATTATATGTAAATAAATCCTAAACTATCAATAAAAGAATAAAACAGAAAATATTGCTGTCACACAGTAACAGCACTTTAATTAATAAGTGAAATGGTTAATTTTTTAAGCATACTTTGCATAAAGCTCAGGGTTCATTAACAATATATCAAAAATAATGCTTTAATACAGTTAATAAAGTTAATACAGTATGCCTGATACTATCAGTCAAAAAAGTATGTAAATAGTGGGTTTTAATTGGGTCTTACACCCTAAAAGCATTTAAGTATTTGAAAATAACTGATGCAGTACTATAGTAATGTAGTATTACAGTACTGCACTAGTACTAATATTTCAAAACTCAAAATTTAACATTATGTATGAATTTAATTCTCTATTTTATAAAGATTTTTAATATTGCTCTAAATACCATTATTAGGGCTAGAGTGTCTTTAGAGAGGTGCAAATGTCAACTGTCTGACTGGATTACTGAATATGAAGTTGTTGATGACTGGTTGGATATCCAATTCATCCAAAACATCTTGGTGGGCATGAGGAACAGCCAAGTTGTTCAATCGATTCTGTCCCATTGTTGATCAGAGATATCACTTCAGATATCTAAGGGCACTAAATGACTGTTCCGCTTTTGCTGTCATGGTTGTAACTACTTGAAGAAGCTTAATGCACTTCACTACTTCACATGACATTTCTCCAACTGCAGGCTCTTGTCTAGTGTACTTTCTTACATCACACGTTTTTTAAGAGCAGTTGTTTTTTATTAGAGATATCAGCTAACATAGTCAAGTGTAAGTGCAGTCTCTCAATCTCTAAGTAATTTTTGAAAACCTCAGTTCATTTTTCCAAATTTGTTTCACATCTGTTTACTAAAAGCAAGCAATCTTGCTCAACTGCAGTGACCTGTGTGAGTCCATTGAAGCAAACCACTCAGTTATGCAAGATTGATATGTTTCACAAACTTCAATGTAAATAGCTTTGTAGTATCCCTTTGGGGTTTTGAAAGTGTGTGGTCAGCTGGCTTCATTGTTTTCATACTTCTTTGGTATACTTTGATTCTGAGGAAGCAATGGATCATCAACTTGTGGAGGTTTTTCTTTTAAACACAATTCCCAGAAGTGTTCAAAACTATCATGCATTCCATTCAATATACAAATCAAGCTCTCATATATTTTATCCAGATCAGCAACACTTAGATGAGGGCATTGAATTTTTTCACTTACATCCTCTACTGGGTTCATTGCATGGCAATAATGACGTAAAAAGAAATAAGTTTTGAATTGTAACATTGACTCAAGGTAGCCTGCACAATTGTAACCTGCCCTTGTTTTGTCCCCTGCAGAAAATGTTCCAAAAACCTCTAAAATTTCTTCAAAGTTTTTCAGTATTCTCAAGATACTAGAAGCTCGCATAGTCCATCAAGTTGGGGAAAGAGGGGTCATAGACCAGATTGGTCATTGTAGCTCTTACAGCGTATGCTTCTGAAAAGTCCCACCCTTTTGTTGGATTCCCTTACAGTGTTTATTAAGCCCTTGGCTAAAGCCATAATATCCTTCATAAACATAAGATGGTAGAGACTGTCTACAACTGCTAAGCCTAAACTGTGAGCAGTGCAGTGTGCATAACATGATTCCAAAACTAACTTTTTTAGTCCTTTGAACTTATCTCTCATATTTGAGCCACCATCATAGCACTGTCCTCTTAAGTTATCCATTGACAAATCAAAATCTCTTACCGGATTGTCCAGGTTTTGGCTGTGAGCGGTTCTCGCCTGAAGATGACAAAACAATTGATGACACAATAATTGTTGGAGGTTGACATACAGTATCATCAACTTCCAAGTGTGCCCATTTGGTAACAAATTTACCCATTGCAAACTTAATTCACAATACACTAAGAGACTAAAGTAAATGAATAAAATACAGTCATATAAAATAATCCACTAGACACTTAAGTCGGAACACTAAATGTGTCTGCAGCATGCACTGAATGAAACTATCCACACTGAATGACCGCAAAAGCAGGGTGGGCTTTATACAGCCATGGTGTCGTAATGTCTCAAAGCATCGAGGTGACTCAAGGCGGAGGGTTCCAGGCAGTTCTGCTCCAGTGGCCCACCGGCACCAGACTTTACCCAAAGGTTTGCACACCAGGACAAATTCTAAGTGTGTCCACAGCACCCTAACACTATCATGATTCACACCACTCATTTTCAGTTAACCTGCTTACTACGATTACAGTTATTTGTTTTAACTCATTACTGAATGTGTTTTAAAAGGTAACTATCATCAAACAAGGAAAATAAAAAATTCCAACATAATTTTGTGATTTTACAAAGCATAATATAACTAATAATTTTCCTAAATTATTGGGGGGCTCCACCCCCCACCCCTCCAAAATGAAGTTTTGAGGGGACTTGGGCCTCCTCAGACCCCATGGAGTCAGCACCTGTGAACACTGATACAGAAAAGATAACAACAAGAATCATGTAAATTCCCCTAATACTAACAGTAAACTATTTGGACAGACTAATATTTACAGTGACATACCCATTGGTAGAAAGATAAGTAGCAGGGTAACATATACAAGTTGTCAATAAAAAATATGTTACTGAAATATGTGAATAAAAAATATGTTACTGAAACAGGTTGTCTCCTAATAACATGAAAAAAGTAGATCTGTGTCCATCCCAACTGTCCTGAGGATGGTTCAAATGGCTCTGAGCACTATGGGACTCAACAGCTGAGGTCACCAGTCCCTAGAACTTAGAACTACTTAAACCTAACTAACGTAAGGACATCACACACATCCATGCCCGAGGCAAGATTTGAACCTGCGACCGTAGCAGTCGTGCGGTTCTGGACTGAAGCGCCTAGAACCACTCGGCCACCGCAGCTGGCTCTGAGGATGTGACTTTAAAGTCAAGAAACTAGTTCTGAACCAATAACCAATAAGTAAATCTTTTCACAGCAGCTGTTGCAGTTATTTATCATTTAAATGGATTTCAACAAACTGTAAACGTAATTTGAAACTTTTCTAGTTTTTGGGTTTTACATGCTTAAAACCAAATATTTAACACATTATTTTTAAAGAAACTGGATGTCTGAAATTGTTTCTATAGATGGGAGTTTCATCCTTTGAAGAATGATGGGTGGTGCGGGGTCGGAGCAGAGAGGACATATTGGTGGTATGCTACTAACTGTTAGCAGCTTCCAGTTTCTGCATTCAATATTTATGTGTGTGTTGTCTTTGATAGCAATGGAAATACAAATTAATGGAATACTGAGGCACCTCTTGGCTCTCCATCCAGCACTGGCAGCTCCATGTGGCACCTGCTGTGATGTCAGGATCTCGGCCGATTAACTCTGTCCACCACGCTTCATCCAATGAGCACTTAATACAAAACATTTACGTTACTAAGCAAATATTCTGGGACCCAGAACCCAATTCCAGTTCCAGGTTGACTATCTAACTGCTTCCAGTGACAACAAAATTTTGATTTTAATTTAAAAACTTAAAATGCTGTCATAATCTACTCATTAAGAGGTACAATGTTTGTTTGTTTGTTTGTATGTGCATGTATGTGCTTGTGCACTGCAACAGTGTAACTAATGGCTTGCAAGTATCTGCACTTTACTGATGTAATATTTGAGAATGAGTCACTTAGCAACTTCCTATAAACTTTTCATGTAGTTTCAAAACAGTAGAAAACTTTTTCTCTCTGACACCTCCACAATGTGGAGAGGGGAAAAAACTTTATCATTTACTACATTTTTGCTGTTCATGCCAGCAAACTTCAGCAGCAGACAACACAATTTAACTTATTACTTCTTTACTACCAATTGCATTTGCAATAAAGTTTGCACGCAATATCTGCATATACCAGTTAATGTACGTGCAAAATTATGTCATTGTGCAACATCATAGTTCAGGAGATATTTTGCTTAAAATGAGTGGGGGGGGGGGGGAGGGCAGTAAAACTTTAATACCATTTTAATTTATTAGTTTTTTTTACTACCAACTCTGTTCACAACAAAATTTGCCAACAGTTTCTGTATTCGGGAGATACAATGTCATAAACATTAGGAAGCCTGAAAAATTTGCTTTTGCTTAAAATGGAGCACATATTACCCATACTATATTCATAAAGTGTTTCATCATGAGAGATTATAGCGACTTCCAATCAACTTTAAACATATTTGCTAAAACCTTTTCTCTGTTACATGCTTAATGTCAGATACTTAACACATAATTCATTTATAAACTAATCAGACATTTGAAGCTGTTTTATGCAAGCGATTTTGCTCTTTAAAGAATCAGAAGTTTAGTAGTTAAAACAGAAAACAAGTAATGGAATATATTAAATAATATTATCTGTGTATAAATAAAAGCAATTCCCTGACTACTTGAACATTTTTAATGTTCTCTTCCCATCCAACCATTTACCATCACTGAGTTTGTGTGTGTGTGTGTGTGTGTGTGTGTGTGTGTGTGTGTGTGTGTGTGTGAAGCTTTCAGTTGCTGAAGTCTTGATCCCATTCATTTCTGTCTGTGTCCAATACACTGCACTACATCATCATCATCATCATCATCATCATCACTGTAGGTATTCAGTTCTTGAATATGTTTGAAACTTTTAGAATCACAATCATCAACATAATTCACATATTGCACTTTACCACACACAAAAGAACATTGAAATGTACCAGCAATACCAGCCACTTCCACTCCTTCAATACTGCCATTAAAGTTAGTTGTCATTTTTATGTCTACCTTAATTTTTTGTGGTCACCTACAATATTTAGTTATTACTACTACATCGAAAACTTACATACTGATGGCATACTACACCATGAAGAGATGTGTGTCCCCATTTATGCCAGGTATCATTGAATGCTGCAGTAAAGTCTCTGTCACCACCATTTTCTATTACTGCTTTTTCCACAGCTTCCTTCATAGATTCTATACAGACATCTTCTACTTTAGATGCAATACATCTAGTGCAGTTCGTAAACTTGGGTGGGGGATTTGGAAGATTCATCATGCCATGGAAAACTGCACCTGCAGTAACACCCTTACCAATTGCATACAAGGCATAAACAAATCCAATATTGTGTTCATAGATTTTGCTGCCATTTTCTTCATTCGGGGTTATTACAACATTGTTTCAAAAGCTGGTCATTTATGACCATTTACCACACTTCAGTTCCATTTCACTGGAAAGTCCTACATGATTTTTTATGGAAAGTTCCAGACCAACTTCACTACACTGACTACACTTCACACAGTTTGAAAAAATTCTATTGGAAACTGACATATCAAATATTTTATTCACATCTGATTTGCCCATAAAACATTCATACTTTTCACTAGCTGAATCAGGCCTCCTCTGGAAAAATACTTCCTTTCTCACTTTAATTGCAATGGACAGGTGTACCTGCAAGGTTATGTTCACACACTTCGTTATCATCTTTATTGTTTATGGTAATAACACTCACATTTGGCTTTCCAACATCTATCATTTTCTTATAAGCCTTCAGAGAATTTCTAGTCACTTTACGTTTACCCATAATTGTCCTTCAATAAAACAGAGGCCTCAATGAACAGAATCCACTGTGAATATTTTCAGGATTAAAAAAGAGTCAATAAACATGAAACACATGACAATTGAGCAAGTGATGTATGTCAGACTGTCATAGGTTAGCCACAACATTTATTTTGTAACACTTATTTTCTCTCTCATCACTAAAATTTATGTGATGAACATGTAGATTCATGAGACAACATTTGACAGCAGTTGAACAGCAGCACAATGGATCATGCCCACGCAGAACATATTTCAAAAATATTTTAAAAATAGTTGTAGTCTTCTGAACTGAGTAAATTATATATTGATTGAAAGGGGAAGGTCTGTAGATTTTTAAAATGCAAAAAAGTAAAAACTGAGCATTTCATGATTTTGAACGTTAAGCTTTCAGACAAAGTCCTTTCCACTATCAATTTGTCCCAGAACACTATGCATTTGCTTCAGGAAATGCAGAACCCAGGCATCTGCTTGGATTCCATTAATTTAAACAAAAATTCTGAAAATGAAAGCTGAGTCTGTGAGTCTGTACACAGATTTGTGATCTTTTAGTAATCATTATAACTTACCCTTGAGTCAGAATTATAGTTTTGCATTTTTTGATAATCAGTCAATTTCAGTAATGTGCTCTGTATGATATCAACATGAGTGCTGCACATATCAAGGACAGATGACTGATTTTATTTTCCTGTATGACACTACGAAGACTGAAACATGAGTGCTGCACATATCAAGGACAGATGACTGATTTTATTTTCCTGCATGACACTACAAAGACTGAAACTTGAGAAAGGAGTAAAAATTAGGGGAAGGGCAGGTATTTGAACTTCTGCATGTGCTAAAGCAAAATGGCTTCATGTGGTCTTGCTTATCAAGAAAGTATTTGTGATTGTCTTGTGATACATGCTGGGAATAGATTTATAACTGCAAACACACAGATGGAAAATATAATAACTTTATTAACAATTTTTCCTACTACTTTGAACTGTGCTTCCCTCCAACTCAGAGGAAAACATACACAAGGAAAACAAAAAATAAATGGATTACACATGGGATTTTAGTATCTTCAAACAAAAAAAGATTACTGCACAGATTGTCCAAAAAACTCACAACACCAGAATTTGACTCTTATTACAAAACCTATAAAAAGATATTCAAAAATGTTGTCAAACAAGCAAAAATAATGGCAAATGACTTGTACATAAAAAATTCCACCAATAAGATGAAAGCCATATGGAATATTGTCAGGAAAGAAACTGCAGCAGAACAGATAGACTTCCATAACATTAACTGCTTAATGGAGAACTCAACTGTGATAACTGAACCCACAAAAATTGCAAATAAATTTAATTCCTACTTTACACAGATAGCTGAACATCTTATAAATCAAAATTTACAGTGCACTTCAATAAATCAATCCAGATGTACTATAAATAACAAATCTATTTTTCTATACCCCACCAATGAAAAGGAAATAATATAATCAAAGAACTGAAGCCCAAATTCTCTTTTGGTACTGATAATATCCCTGACTATATCTTGAAGAAATGTGCTCCCCTCCCCTCAACATCTGTAATTGGTCTCTATCAGAAGGGGTATTCCCAGAAAAATTGAAGATAGCAAAAGTAAAACCCCTGTTCAAGAAATAGATAAAAACAGTAGTATCAAACTACAGGCCTATCTCATTATTATCTGTTTTTTTTTAAATAATTGAAAAAAATCTATTATAAAAGACTAATCAGTTTCACAGAAAAAAAATAATTATTTCTCAAATACTCAACATAGATTCCAAAAATTTAAATCTTTGCATTCCTAAATGAAGCCTTAAATGCAATAGACAATAAAGAACATATCTCAGCCATATTTCTAGACCTCTCTAAAGCATTCGATGCCATCAATCACAATATCTTGCTTCAGAAACTTGAATCTGTAGGTATTAGGGGCCCAGCCTATGAATGAATAAAATCGTATCTACATCTACATCTACATCTACATTGATACTCCGCAAGCCACCCAACGGTGTGTGGCGGAGGGCACTTTACGTGCCACTGTCATTACCTCCCTTTCCTGTTCCAGTCGCGTATGGTTCGCGGGAAGAACGACTGTCTGAAAGCCTCCGTGCGCGCTCTAATCTCTCTAATTTTACATTCGTGATCTCCTCGGGAAGTATAAGTAGGGGGAAGCAATATATTCGATACCTCATCCAGAAACGCACCCTCTCGAAACCTGGCGAGCAAGCTACACCGCGATGCAGAGCGCCTCTCTTGCAGAGTCTGCCACTTGAGTTTATTAAACATCTCCGTAACGCTATCACGGTTACCAAATAACCCAGTGACGAAACGCGCCGCTCTTCTTTGGATCTTCTCTATCTCCTCCATCAACCCGACCTGGTACGGATCCCACACTGATGAGCAACACTCAAGTATAGGTCGAACGAGTGTTTTGTAAGCCACCTCCTTTGTTGATGGACTACATTTTCTAAGCACTCTCCCAATGAATCTCAACCTGGTACCCGCCTTACCAACAATTAGTTTTATATGATCATTCCACTTCAAATCGTTCCGTACGCATACTCCCAGATATTTTACAGAAGTAACTGCTACCAGTGTTTGTTCCGCTATCATATAATCATACAATAAAGGATCCTTCTTTCTATGTATTCGCAATATATTACATTTGTCTATGTTAAGGGTCAGTTGCCACTCCCTGCACCAAGTGCCTATCCGCTGCAGATCTTCCTGTATTTCGCTACAATTTTCTAATGCAGCAACTTCTCTGTATACTACAGCATCATCCGCGAAAAGCCGCATGGAACTTCCGACACTATCTACTAAGTCATTTATATATATTGTGAAAAGCAATGGTCCCATAACACTCCCCTGTGGCACGCCAGAGGTTACTTTAACGTCTGTAGACGTCTCTCCATTGATAACAACATGCTGTGTTCTGTTTGCTAAAAACTCTTCAATCCAGCCACACAGCTGGTCTGATATTCCGTAGGCTCTTACTTTGTTTATCAGGCGACAGTGCGGAACTGTATCGAACGCCTTCCGGAAGTCAAGAAAAATAGCATCTACCTGGGAGCCTGTATCTAATATTTTCTGGGTCTCATGAACAAATAAGGCGAGTTGGGTCTCACACGATCGCTGTTTCCGGAATCCATGTTGATTCCTACATAGTAGATTCTGGGTTTCCAGAAATGACATGATACGCGAGCAAAAAACATGTTCTAAAATTCTACAAGAGATCGACGTAAGAGATATAGGTCTATAGTTTTGCGCATCTGCTCGACGACCCTTCTTGAAGACTGGGACTATCTGTGCTCTTTTCCAATCATTTGGAACCCTCCGTTCCTCTAGAGACTTGCGGTACACGGCTGTTAGAGAGCAATTAGTTGAGCTTACTATCCAAGAAGGGAACAAGATAAAGTCCTACTGCTCAGAAAAGCAGAGCATCAAGTATGGTGTACCACAAGGCTCCATTCTAGGACCAGTTCTGATTCTACTCTTTGTAAATGACTTGGAACCGACTAGCCCACGCCATAATTACATAAAATTTGCAGATGACACAAATGTGATAATAAAAGGAAGGACCAAAGAAGAATTACTACACGAGAGTAAAAGTTGTACCACCCACATTACAGACTGGTTATCTGGAAACAACTTAGTAATAAACACAGAAAAAACAGGTTCAATGCATATACACACAGTGCAAAATAAATGTCCACTAGCACCAGACATAGTGTTGTTTACTAGAACCCTCGAAAATGTAAGCTCTACAAAATTTCTTGGGATATGGATCCAAGAAGATCTAAGATGGGTCCAACATACAAAACACATTACAAATAAATTAAATACCATTTGCTATACTATCAAAATTCTTTCTGATTGCACATCGAAAGAGACACTAAAAGATGTATTCTTCACCCAGGCAGAATCCTTACTGTGATATGGCATAATCTTTTGGGGAAATGCATCTGCTAGGAAAAGTTGTTTTACATGCCAAAAGAGAATTGTAAGAGCCATAGAAAATGCTGCATCAAGAAGCTCATGCAAGCCCTTATTCAAGAAACTACATATCCTTCCACTACCATGTCTGTACATTTTACAAGTAATCATATTTGAAAGGAAAATCTTAGAAAATAGCAACAATCTTGTGTCAACCAACCAGAGTATCCACCTGCATAACACAAGGAGAAAGCAGGACATACATGTTCAGCATGCACACACAACACTAAAACAGAATGGGCCACTGCAAATGGGAAACATACTATACAATAAGCTACCTACGAACATTAAAACAATAAAAGACACTTCAAAATTTAAAACTGCTGTTCATAAATATTTATTGAAAAACTGTTATTATAGTATAGATGAATATCTCGAAACATAAAAACTTTATTGCCAAGGTTAAATATAATGTATGGAAGCTGAACCTTCAGTTGTGATAATATTAAGCCTAAATCAATGGAAATATTGTTGTATGATTTAAAACATGTATTATAAATCACAATGACATGTCCAATATCATATTGTATACCTTGTACAACAAATGATCAAAAGGACCAATAAAAATGTAATGTAATGTAATGTAACATGCTTGTTTTGAATTTCCTTTCCTGTTTTTGCTGTTTCTTTCCTGTGATTTGTGGTTTGGCTTTTTTGCATTATTTTGTGTCACTTTCAGCATGAGATTTCTATCAATTTAGAACCTGCGGGTCTTATGGATATTGTTTACATGACATAATGAGTCTAATGAGGCAACATTACAGATTGGATCTCTTTGATTTTCTTGCAGGATTTGAGGGTCGGTGCCTACACATAAATTTCCTACAGTGGTATAATAAAAAAGAAATCTCAAATATCAGCTTTGAAGATTTCAGAGTGTTATTAAATACAAAAAATTTTGAACTTTATAACAAAGTTGCTCAAGGCTTTGTGTGCAACATACCTTTCTTTTAATTATGAGATTACTGGGTTGATACTCATGAGCCGCAACATTTTTCTATTTTATTTGAATTCTATATTTATCATTCAACTGAAGTGTTAATTAACAAATACTGAATCATATTTCTTAAATAAAATAAAATCTTTCTTGTTAACTACTAACTGTATGAAAATGCAAGTACTTACACTAAATCAAAATGTATTAAAAAATATGAACTGTCTTATTGCTAAAAGAAAAAAACTGTATTGGTAACACAGTTTTTCATATTGTGTTTGTATTTATTTGCAATCCCTAGAAATTAAAGGTTTTTCACATTTCTTTTACCGAATTTTAATTTACTGTGGATACTCACCTTTTAATTTGATGAGCAGTTGAAAATGAGACATTATTTTTATTAGAAAATTATGGTCCAGTATTTATTAATTAACGTCTCAGATTGATAATAAATAGAAACTGGTGTGCAAAACTTAAGGACAAAAGTAACTTTTGCATAATGTGTCACTGACAAGTAATATACCTTCGTGAAACTTATTTCTTACATAGAAAGAACTACTACAGTTTAGTACAGAAGATAACTGAACAAAATGCACAATTAGATCAACAGAAATGACAATTTTATTCAAAGACAATAATAACACTGACAACACTGCAATCAATAATAGTCTCCTGCACATTGAAAAAGGCAGGATGTGGTTCTTAATAGGGTACCTGATCACCACGGATGGCAGTGAAAGCTCTGCATTGTGTTCCCATGCTGGCCACAAGGTCAGCGAGGAATTCTCCTAGTATGGTACTCCATTCCTCCACCAGCACAGTATACAACTGCCGGACAGTCATCGATCTGTGTGGACGTGCTGCAATAGGCAGTCTATTTGCTGAATATCCTCTTGTTCTGAGAGCTGCTTCACTTGTGCTGTTCAAAGCAGTCACATATTGTCATTGATAAAGATGAAGTCAGGGCCAGCTGCACCCAAGGAAAGATGCAGATGAGAAAGGACAATGTAACAATAACACGGACTGGTGAGTGTACTGTGTTTGACAGTCTGGAGGGCAGAACACCCATGCAACATTATGCAACACCTCAACCACCAAAAGATCATGCTTGACAAAGTTCCTGTGTGCATTACTTGTTCCCATCTCTTGGCATATACACCCAGAATCACTACTGAGACTGAATCTGCTCTCATCTGAGAACAGCAGGCAACCCACTCCTTGTGGGTCCAGTCCCTACATCTGTTGCACAATGTGGAGGTCATCTGTTGCTGTAATTGAGCATGGTCAACCATCTCCTCTCTTCATGTAGAAGTGCCTGTGCTTCAGAATGCTGCCCATGCATGTGAAACAATGCCGTGAGCCATATCAAACTCATGGGTTACACTTATTGCACTTCATCCTCCTTCCAGTTTCCCATTGAGCTTCCCCATGTTAAGTCATCTATATCGGGCTGTGCTGAAATGAAGAACACCACCACAGTGTACCATAACTGCTCTCTGATTGACAAATACTGTCTTTTCCTGTTCCTCCAACTGCCTCGTATTGTGGGGACAGCCCCATTTGTCACTATAGTCATGCTGATATTATGCTATATTATGCCCGACTTCCTGTAAATGACTGGGAGACCTCTGGTAACATGTTGCCACACTTTTTCCTTTCCTCAAAGCAGGTTATGTTACTTACTCCAGATTGTCCCTAAGTTTTGCAGAGCAGTGTATAAGTAAATAAAATTTTTAAAAATTGTGTCTAGATACATACTCCACATGTCACATTACAGTGTGTGGCACCCCACTTTCCTGTTCCATTTGTGAGTGGTCTATGGGAGAAATGATTTTTGGTAAGCCTATTTATGAACTCAAATCTCTCAAATTTTACCTCTATGATTTTTTCAGGAGTGAGAATCGAACACACAATCTCATGATTACAAGACGACAATGCTACGTGCAGAACTGCATATTGCTTTGTATACAAGATTAAAATTTTTGTTCTTGACAGTGCTTGGAAATCTTTAAAAACTAATTTTTTCAGTGATTTTATGAAGTGTGTTCTACTTGAACTTGATGTACAGGCAAATTCTATAAGTTCAAAAAATTTGAAGAGCTGTCCTAATAAGTCTAATAACTTTACTTGCATAAACAGTGTTCTGTTAGTTCAATTAAAGACACTGAACATATATAGCCACCTACAAAGAAGACACACTTTTTTCAGTCAGTTTAATTTTGTTTTGTTTCAAAAATCATGTTTTGCGACTCATTTAGAAGGCACCTCTTTGCTCTTGTGACTGCAAGCTGTCTTTAATAACCAGTAGTGATTGGCATCATTATTATTGTTACTATTATTATTATTTTATTTATTTTCTGTGTTTTAGGGTTTAGGAGGACCAATTGTGGTGCATGCTGCCCATTAGCACTTTTGGTGAGGACTGTGCATGTCACTGCGACTGCAAGAATAGTGCCACGTGTTTACCAGAAAATGGTCGTTGCATCTGCATGCCGGGCAAGTTGGTTGTTAGAAGCTGTCTCTTCATTTTCAGAACAAAGGCTGTCAGTATGAAATGAGAGTGATGCTTATCTGCACTCTTGGCTGCATCTAATAATGTCACTCCTATAACAAACTTCTAATTTCTGAACCACTGTGCATGTGACTACCAGAAATAATGAACATCTGTAGTAGCTTACCAAAAAAAAATTACAGCACCAAAAGCTAAGTAATGTAGAATAATCAAATCTCTGGAATATGTTTGTCTAGGTAACACATTAACTGACTAGCATTGCATTACAGGGTTAATTTAAGTGCAAAATAAGCCATTGCAAACGTTAAATGCTGGTACATCTAATAACAGGTGTAACAAACAGAATGTTGAATGCAAGCATCCAAACAAGCATGTGTTGTTATACAGGAGCTGGATAGTAGTTTGTGGGATGGAGTTCGTGCCTGTTGCATTTGGTCTGGCAATAAAGGAACAGTCAATGCTGTTTATGGACAACACTGGAGTTGTAGTCTGATGCTCTCCCATATATGCTTGATTGGAGACAGATCTGGTGATTGAGCAGGCTGAGGCAACATACTGACACACTGCAGAGCATGTTGGGTCACAACAGCAGTATGTGGACAAGTGTTATCCTGTAGGAAAATACCTCTGATTTACAATTTCGCAGTCAGGGTGCATGGGATAACAGCGTGAATGATCCTGCTGTCATATGAAATCATACTCCAGACCATTACTGCAGGTATAGGTCCAGTGTGTCTAACATGCAGGCAGGTCAGTTGCAGGATGAAATCACACTCCAGACCATTACTCCAGTTGTAGATCCAGTATGTCTAGCATGCAGACAGGTTGGCTGCAGATCCTTAAATTATCTCCTCCTAACCAACACACAGGCATCACTGGAACCAAGGCAGAATCAGATTTCATCAGAAAACACAGCAGGTCTCCACCCTGTCCTCCTATGAGCCCTCACGTGACATGACTGAAGTCACAAATGGCTGTGGTTTGGGGTCAGTGGAATGCACATTGCAGAGCATCTTGCCCAGGGCTGTCTGTGAAGTAACTGATTTGTAACAATTCATTGTGTCACTGTGGTGCCAACTGCTGGTAAAATTGCTGCTGCAGAAGCAGTATAATGTGGCTGATACACTGTAGACAATGGTATCCCCCCTCAGTAGAGACAGTGGCCATCCAGAGCCTGGTCTTCTTGTTACCATACATTCTTGTGTGGCCACTGCTGCCAGCAGACATATACAGTGGCTACATCCCAGCCAAGTCTTTCTGCTGTATCACAGAAGGAACATCTGGCTTCTTGTAACCCTATTACATGACCTTGGTCAAACTCAGTGAGGTGTTTATAATGGTGTGTTTGTTACCTTAAAGGCATTCTTGATGAAAATCAAAACACCACATCTAATGTCAAAGGTGATAAAAGTTCATGATCTTTACAGTAGTCTCATTTGCATCCACATAGTGATGCTACTAGAACCACCCTTATGTGACTGGCACAAGATCTGAATAGACATTATCTTTGAGATGGAAAATGTGCCCACCCACTTCAGTTTATGTTGCACAACTGTGATTTTTTTCTGTTAACTGTCTGCAAGATGGTGATGCACTCCTGTGGTCAGGAAGACCTAGATCTCTCTCCAACAGAATGTGTGGGAACAGCTTGGGCACATCAACCCTGTCCCAGTGACAATATTCAGGATATCAAGGACATTACAACAGTTGTCAGCCAGCTTTCCTCAGGAGAGGATACAATTACTTCGTAACACAATTCCCAAATGGATCAGTACGTGCATCATAGTTAGAGGGGAGTGCATCATCTACTGATACGTGCACTCATGCTGACAGGTTATTTATATATTTGACACTCTTTTGTAATTGCTGGTATACATTGAAGAGCCAAAGAAACTGTGACACCTTCCTAACATCATATTGGGCCACTTTGAGCACACAGAAGTGCTGCAACACAATGTGTCATGGTCTCGACTAATGTCTGAAGTAGTGTTGAAGAGAACTGACACAATGAATCCTGTAGAGCTGTCCATAAATCTGTAAGAGTGTGAGGGGGTGGAGAACTCTTCTGAACAGCACGTTGCAAGGCATTCCAGATATGCTCAACAGCATTCATGTCTGGGGAATTTGGTGCCTAGCACAAGTGTTTAAACTCACAAGAGTGTTCATGGAGCCACTCTGTAGCAGTTCTGGATGTGTGGGGTGTTGCATTGTCCTGATGGAATTGCCCAGTCCATTGGAATGCACTATGAATATGAATGGATGCAGGTTATCAGACAGGATGCTTACATCCATGTCACCTGCCAGAGCTGTATCTAGACATATCAGAGGTTTCATAGCAATCCGACTGTACATGCCCCACACCAGCCTCCAATAGCTTGAAGAGCCCTCTGATGACATGCAGAGTGTATGCATTCATGAGGCTGTCTCCATACCTGTATATGTCCAGCCGCTTGATACAATTTGGAATGAGACTCGTCCAACCAGGCAACACGTTTCCAGCCATCAATAGTCCAATATCAGTGTTGGTGGGCCCAGGCAAGGCATAAAACTTTGTTTCATGCAGTCATCAAGAGTACACAAGGGGGCCTTTGGACCCAAAATCCAATATCAATGGTGCTTTGTTGAATGGTTTGCACAGCTCCAAACTCTGTAGCAATTTGTGGAAGGGTTGCACTTCTCTCATGTTGAATGATTCTCTTCAGTCATCGCTGGTGCCATTCTCTCAGGATCTTTTTCTGTCCGCAATAATATCAGACATTTGATGTTTTACCAGATTATTGATATTTATGGGACACTCCTGAAATGGCGGTACAGCAAAATCCCCACTACATTGTTACATTGGAGATGCTGTGTCCCATCACTCATGCACCAACCATAACACCATGTTCAGACTCACTTAAATCTTGATAATAGGTCATTGTAGCACCAGTAACTGATCTAACAACTGTGACAGACACTTCTTGGTTTATGTAGGTGTTGCTGACTGCAGTGCCTTATTCTACCTTTTTACATATCTCTGTATTTGAATACACATGCCTGTTCCAGCTTCTTTGGCACTTCAGTGTAAAATTGGCATCACACACCCTCTAAACCCATGAAGCTTCATTTTGTTTCCTCCTCCACTTCTGAGTGTTTCACTTTTCCTTTTTTCCAGCAGTGTATTAATTCAGTATCTACCTTCCTGATGCAATTCATTTTACAGAACTTAAAATAGTGCTTCAAGATGATACAACGCTATGTGTAGCAAGGTCATAACTGCAAGAAATACACAGCTTGCAGTACAAGGCATTTGTGTGTCCAATATAATTTCCAGAGCTCTTAGCAAATGTTCATGACCTCTGCTGCAAGCAACTAATTTCTGAGCTAGTTTTCAGTTAAATATGGTGACAATATGAACCTCTGAAATATTATGTTATGCCTAGTTGTTTGCAGCATACAGTGGCAAAACTGACAACCACACTATTAATTATTTTATCAGAAAAGCCTATATAGTCAACACTATATGTTGTTCATAAACATTAAGAAAATAAAGAGATAAATGTCTTGTATCTGGAGACACCTAGGATAAATTAATCCTTAATATTTGTTATATCTTGTTGATGGCTTTTTAACTGTTTATTACAATTTCAGGGGAGGTCAGGCCCATTGTTAAACAAGAAGGAAAGTTTTCATGTTATTGGTGCTATACAGGAAAGACGTAAGCATTTTTGTTAATTTTAATTATTTTTCTGTTTACTATTCATATCTTTACGTAGGAAAGAAGTAGATGTTGTTTCTGCAGATGCATCCTTGTCACTGTGCAGTTTCATTAACCCCTTCCAGTCCATAATGCAGACACAGCGGGTCTCCATGTGACCTAATTCAAATAGCCACTGCCCCAGTGGTGAGCGCACCACGGAGAATTGGCAAGTCTCTTTGTGGAAACAGTGGGGCCACTGCCAAACAATTAGGGTATACATCAAAACAAATAGTGTACATTATTCAAGTATATTTATATAAGCTTTACAATACAAAACATTCACTGTGTAATATTTTTTTCAGCTTTTCAGGGTGGACTCTTTCCATTGTCATTTTACTCAAATTGAATACAAATGAACCACTGTCATCATCACAATCACTGTTGCTCTCATTTTCACTTAGACATTCTTCTTAAAGCTCTACAATATTTTCTTCAGAAAGGACTCTGCATGAAAAACCAGCCATTTTGTGCCCACTAGCTTGAAGGTAAATATAATTACCTTTGTCTCAGTACAACTGCTATAGTTTGACACAGAGTTATACAAGCAGTACTATGCAGCACTGATGCCTAGTACAGTCAGATTTGTGAACAGATCATGTGAGAGTTATGAAAAATCGTGTCAAATGAGGCTTGACAGCAGAGTGGAAAACAAAATTTGTAATGTCAAGTGTTACTGTTTACAGTATCAGATTACAATGTACCCTTGTCCCAAGTGTTGTTTGTGGTTGGAGTGATTTCACATTATATACAAATAAACTGGTGTTGGAGACTGCTGAAATTGTTGCATGGAATCATCTCCTATAAGTTGTGAAAATGGAATTACTGGTCAGTACTCATTTTCAGAAGTTCAAATACTACCACTGATAGGTCTGTGTAAAAGATCAAGTAAGCATTCTAGCTTTTGAAGCTATTTGTTCCTCACAGCAGGGTGGTCCCTCTCATACTTAAGTCTAAAAGACATACCCTTTGTTTTTAACCTTCACCAACCTATCCTTCTCCCCTTCCAAAGGAAAGAACTAATATATCTGAAAGCCAGGATAGTGTAATGTAACTTAATATGTTGGTAAGCCAAAACATTATGACAATGGAAAATTAATCCTGAAATTTGACTTTGCAATAATGGGTATAGATGTACACTCTAAAGTGACTTATGACAATTTCTGCCAGACCAGGACTTGAACCTGGATTTTCTGACCATTGTGGGTGGTTGTCTTCCCACTTAGTCTACCTGAGCACACTGCCCAGATTGACCAAAACTCCATATGTCATACACCTATCTATTTCTTCTTATAGATTATTAATTCAACTATCCCCATTCACACATCTTGTGATTCCCATGCAAGTTTTTGAATCAAAACGAGAAGCCATCTTCGAAAATGATAATGATAATTTGACTTTTTGTTGTCTCAGTTCTAAAACCCACATGCGAATCTCAAGGCATGTGAATGTGGCTAATTGAATTAATAGCCTCAAGGAGAGAGGTGTGCCACATGTGGAACATTGGGCGATCAGATAGCCTAAGTGGTCAGCTGACCCCTTGCTATAAGTTTAAACATGGAATCGAGTTCTGGTCTGACGCAGATTTTCACATGTTACTTTAGGTTGTACATCTATATAAATTACATTTAAGCTCAATTTCAGGAACAGATTTTAATACTGAATACTGTAGCTCATCATCAAATATCAAATTGTGAAAATTGTCTGCCACAAGTTTGAATAGTGCCTGGTGGTCTCACAGGCATGTGATGCAGGAAGGAAAGTATGTAAGTGGAGAAGAGGTGAATGGTGAATCATGCTAGTGACAGTACAGTCTTCGTATGGGGAAATCCATTGACATAGAGTGACTTGGACGAAAGGCAGATTGTTGTGGTGCAGCAGGCTGGACTGAGCACCCAGCAGACAACAAAGCTGGTTGGCTGTTTGCATGCTGCTCTCATGAACATCTGTGGAAAGTGGTTAAAGGATGCTGAAGTCATGAGTAAGTGTCAAACCCTACAGTGTTTGTGTTCCACTTTGTATACAGTGAAACTTTCGCCTGAGTGCAAGCTGGAGTGGATGTTTCTAGTGTCAACAATTGAAGAACCTATTCTCGGAATTGATTTCCTCAAGCACTATCAGTTGTCAATAGATTTTGTGCAAAATACTGTGTTTTACCCCTCCCTTAAAAAACATATTCCTATCGCTTCGCCGAGTGACAGTTCGGCTAACACCAAACATGTGTGCTGTGCTAAGAAGTGTGTAAACCTATCCTTGGAGCTGCAATCTTGGACAAACAAGTGGCTAGTGGTGTGCGCCAAGTCTTCTAAGTTGCGGATGGAACGTATGGAAATGCTGCTGCATCTCTGCAACATACACCACGAGTTGGCCTCCACACAACAACGCCTCGCGGTACTACAAGCAGACGACTCATCGGCTACAGACAAGGTCAGTCCGTGCCAATCTGGTGTTCCTGTGCCCGCGCACGTTGACGACAATGTTGTGAACTCTGTAAACTGTGTCAGCACCCCCTTTTGTAATGATAGGGTATGCCCGAGTGCTCATGCTCCTTGCGTTCCGAATGGAAAATTAACTTGCCAAGCGTGTGGCAATGAACTACGGCCATCTGCTGTCCGGCCACGCCCACTCGTGCCTACAGCGCTCGTAGCGGCACAGCCCACTACCAAGAACCAGTGTACCAACCTCGCCCATGTTAACACGTGTGCGGCCTTTACGCAGCCTTTGAGCGGGTGGCACACCTGTACTTCCGTGCCCTCAGTGCCACAGCTTGGCCCGTCCACCACTGCCTGCTCCGCTTCACGGACATCTGACTATCGTGCCGCGCCACGTATTGCAGTAGTCACTAACGGCACAGTTCATCGGTTACGTCTAACCGATGAGCCGCCCATATCGCAATGTCCACGCCGCCTCAACCTGGAATTTATGAAAATTGCAAAAGAACGATTGGACGATCTGTTACAAAAGGGAATAATTGAACCTTCTTCTGGTTGCTGGGCTAGTCCTATCCTGTTTGACCAAAAGAAAGATGGTACTTGGGGTATGGTCGGAGACTATAGGCGTTTAAATGCCCACACCATCATTGATAAATATCCGGTCCCACACATCGCAGACTTCAATCATGCACGCACAGGTGCAAAGTACTTCTCTGTTTTGGACTGTAAGCACGCATTTCATCAGATTCCTATGGCTCCGGAGGACATTGAAAAGACTGCCATAACCACTCCCTTTGTGCTGTTCCAATACAAATTTATGCCGTTTGGGTTGAAAAATGCACCCCAAACGTGGCAGCATTTCATCAATCAAACTTTATCCCATCTAGACTTTTGTTTCGTATATATGGACGACATATGGGTTTTTGCTTCTACTTTAGAACAGAGTGAGGAGCATGTTCAAGTCTTGACAGATATTTTAGCAGCCGCTGGTATTGAACTGAATAATAAAAAGACTCAATTGCACCAGTCATCCGTCACATTCCTAAGTTATGTTGTGTCATCGGACGGTCTGACACCACCACAGGACAAGATCAAGCCTGTTCTCGAGATGCTACGCCCTCAGACCTACAGGGAATTATGCAGGTTCATCGGAACAGTTAATTATTACCGGAAACATTTGCCAGCCGCTTCTGCGGTGCAGGCTCCTCTCACAGGTGCTCTCGCTGGCCCACAAACTTCTGGCACCCGCCAGGTACCATGGACACCAGACATGGACAAGGCATTTAATGAACTCAAACAGCTGTTGGCCTCCGCTGTCACTATTGCTCACCCACGGGCGGATGCCACAATGTTTATCACTACTGACACTAGTGACAATGCTATCAGCGCAGTACTGAGTCAGACATACAACGAAGTTATGACCCCCCTGCAGTTTTTCTTAAAAAAAAGCTAAGCAACGCGCAGAAGAAATACTCAGCATTCGACAGAGAACCACTTGCAGTTTACGAGGCCATGAGACACTTCAGAACTGATGTTGAGGGACGAGATTTCTATGTGCTCACTGATCACAAGCCGTTGGTTCCTGCCATAAAAAATCCTGCGGCTGATCCGCCCCCACGACGCTTTCGTCACATCGATTACATCTTGCAATTTACAAATGACATTCACTACATCCGAGGAGCGGACAATGTGGTCGCTGATTTTCTCTCACGTGTTGGTGCTGTCACAACCTTAATTGACTTAACGGACCTACCTCGGTTGCAATCGGCAGACCCCGATACCATGCAGTTAATTTCAGACCACAGCTCCTCTCTCCAACCGGTACGCTCTACTTTCCCTGGCATATCTGACTTAGTGTGGTGTGATGAATCGACTGGTACATTGCGGTCATTCATTCCTAAGCCCCTTCAACGCCAGGTCTTTGACAAACTACACACATTAGCACACCCCGGTGTCAAAGCCTCCACCCGTCTGGTAGCTGAACGGTTTGTCTGGAGAAACATGCGCCGTGACTGTCAGTCTTGGGCAAGGGCATGCATGGTGTGTCAACAGAACAAAGTTTCCAGGCACACTTCTCCACCCCTTGGCTGTTTTGCCCAACCTCCAGGCCGGTTTCACCATGTTCATGTCGACCTCGTAGGCACTTTGCCCCCCTCCGAGGGTTTCTGTTACTTGTTTACAGCTATTGTCAGGATGACTCGGCGGGCTGAGGCTGTGCCTATTCCAAACATTACCTCTGAGACAGTAAGTCGAGCATTCTTAGATTCATGGATCTCTAGATTTGGCTTACCTGTTTACCTCACCACTGACCAGGGGCGACAATTCGAGTCTTCAGTTTTCTCTGACTTATGTAAAATGTGTGGTATTGTCAAAATTCATACTTCTGCGTACCACCCCCAAAGCAATGGGCTTGTCGAGTGATGGCATCACACCCTGAAGTCTGCCCTGTGTTGCCATGACTCACTATGGACAGAGGCACTGCCCTTCGTGCTTCTTGGCCTTCGTGCGACTTTCAAGGAAGACCTCAAGGGGTTCGTAGCCGAGTTTGTATATGGCCAACCTCTGGTCTTGCCTGGAGAATTAGTCACTCCGACCCCACTTCCACGGCCCTCTGAACTCCCTTCACTTCTCGAGCGGGTGCACTTACACTGCAGCAAAATTCAGCCGCCACCTCCGGCTGCTCATACACCTCCGCACGTGTACGTACCGCGCACGCTAGACTCTTGTGAGTACGTGTTTCTCAGAGACGACTCAGTCAAAGCCCCGCTTCAGTCACCCTACACAGGTCCTTACAAGGTCGTCAAATGGTCTGAGAATAACATGGATCTCCTCATAAAAGACTCTGTAACCACGGTCTCACTCAACCGAGTGAAACCAGCTTTCATTGAGCCTCAGGTGAACTTCCCTGATTCTGCCCCTATTTCTCCCACTCCTGCTTCAAGCGGCCATCCATCTTCCCACACCATGCATTTGGGTATTGATTTTCCATAGTGTGTTTCTCTGCCGAGCACTGCTCCTTCTCCGCATACATCCAATTCGAGTGGCCAATCTTTTCGGGGCTTCACTCCTCACAGCCCTCGCAGTCGAACTGCCAACTACTCGGATTCTACCATTGTGTTACCATCTTCGTGTGACAGCTCTTTGTCATGCCGTTCAACCCATGTTGGCTCCTCGTTGCCTTCGGTCACGCTCCCTCGTCTGTCAGCTGATCGCCCGAGGTTGTCTCCTGCACAGTCTAGTGCACCTGCCACCCCCCTCTTAGCAGATGCTTCCCCCTGCCATGGCTTTCCCACACCTCCCTGCCTCCCTACCATTGCTCGTACAGGTGGCATCCAAGAATTCACAACACATGTGCACCCTGATGACATACATAAATTATCTGCTGTCGTAGATGGTGATACAGTGTGTGTGGTACTCGCGTGTGACAATATTGAGGGAGGAAGTGCAGAATCCTGTGTGGTGCGCTGCTTTAAATTGAGCAGAAGTGCTGCGTGTGGCAATTTGTGTGTCTTTGTTAGGCCTTCTGGCAAGGTGATTCTCTGCCTGCCAGCTGACGAAGTGCTACACCTTCACTCCAGGACGGGACGTCGTCTTCAGCCGCCGGCGTCGCTTGCTGACTTCACCGTCGACATACCGGGCTTCATCCCCCGGTCTCCTACCAGTTGACCGCTTCCACCTGACGCAGAAGAACTGTGCGTCACCTTCCTAACTTCTCACCCCCCCCCCCCCCATTCACAGGGACGTACTCCATACTGCAGAGGGGGGGGGGGGGGGGGGGGGAGGGCTATGTGGCGTAGAGCGCCATAAAAATCGATATTTGTTCTGTGCGTAAGTGTGCTATCTTTGAGGAGAGGGCTTTGGAGAGCATGTTGGATGCTAACGTGAGTTAGCCTCCGGACTTGTATCTGTGTAGATGCCAAGTGTGAATAAATCTGTATATGAGAGAATTCTAGTTGTTTACCTACAACTATACCATATTACCTCAAGAGTATTAAACCTGAAATGTCTGGTATCTAGGTTTGTGCACATGCCATTCTGGACAGGTTGGGGAGTTGTGAGAGCAACCCTGTGACTTTGGCCTCCATTGTATGCAGATGTGCCAGTGCCACAGCAACAACAGTATGAGCTGTGACCCAGAGACTGGCCACTGCACCTGTTAGCCCAACTGGAAGCCTCCATCCAAATCTCTGTGTGTGCCCAGAATACTTACTTAGCTCTATTGGCACAGTTGTTTTACAGTATGATTTCTGACTTTACTTCCATTTTGACAAACATAGGTAACTGGGCTATGCATAACTCTGTTTAAAAAGTATGGCTCAATACAGTTGCAGGATCAAGTTGCACATGTCTGCTGCCCAGAATCAATCACATACATGTCTGAATATCACAGGTTACCTCAGGCAGGACTGCCTTCTTCCACATTCTGATCTAACAGTGTCTTGAATCCCTCTCTTGAGAGCACCCCTCAAAAATTGCCTGTCTTCACTAGACTCCAATAGTATTCCACCACTACCTACTTCTCATTGGCTGAAGGACATCCCACTAATTTTACATTGTCCATGTATTCTACAGACATGATTTAACTCAGTTGGACCACTTTCTGTGCTAAACTAATGAGTTATGACAATATTTAATAAGAAGAATGTTATAAATACTTGGTCATTGTCAGACCATGTACAATAACTATAAATAATAGTTTTTTCATAAATAAATAAGCCAACATTCTGCATTCTGCATGTGTGTTCTTATTAAATGAGAGTGAAATGTCATTAAATATTACTTATCACTTACTTAGGCCTGCTTGACAGAAGCTTCTCCTAGCACTCTTTTCAGTGGCACCTAATACATTCAACTTTTAAACTACAATGGTTTTTAATGTCAACTGTAACCAATATTTAAGTAAAGTTGCTGGGAAAAATAGTAAAATATTCATTAAATAGTGAGACAAGTATTGCTGTGCTCTTGTGGAGAATACAATTTTCTGACAGGCATTAGCATTACAGAAAAGATATGAAAAGTAGTAAACCAATAAATAGAATAGATTCAGGGATGATAGCTAAAATGCTATGCTATCATCCAAGAAACTGTTTGTTGAAAACACAAAAAGCATTGAAGAGTTACCAATTTTAAGATTTTTTGTGATGATATCCAGTCACTGCGCTATATTAACTCCTGTAGTTTTTAAGAATAATATTGTTTCAGTAGATGCACCTCAGTTTTCAGAAATTGCAGATGTATTCAAATTTCAAGAGTTGTAAGTAACCCTATTTCAGACTGCCTTAAACACTCCCATTACAGGTACATCTTCTGCAGCCCTGCCATGTAAGCAACAGTCATCCAAATTCTCCCTCTTCTGGGGTTACCCATATCCAGCAATGACTGTAGTGATAAGCCTACTTTTATTTTCTTCATTAGTTGTTCTCGTCATTGACGTATTGGCTGAAAAATGGGGTGTGGAAGTCAAACATGGACTACTTCAAATCATGTTGCTGACAGATGTTCAGTTTCATTTCACTGTCTTTTACTTATACTTTTCACAACCTCCCAAATACACATTTAATATGGCCAGTGCACTATTGTTTAACTTTACATATGCCTCATTAATAGTTAGCGGGTGAACATTCACATACTGCTACAAGAGTTTACTGTTGAAGATCTGTTGTTGTTGTTGTTGTGGTGGTCTTCAGTCCTGAGACTGGTTTGATGCAGCTCTCCATGCTACTCTATCCTGTGCAAGATTCTTCATCTCCCAGTACCTACTGCAACCTACATCCTTCTGAATCTGCTTGGTGTATTCATCTCTTGGTCTCCCTCTACGATTTTTACCCCCCACGCTGCCCTCCAATGCTAAATTGGTGATCTCTTGATGCCTCAGGACATGTCCTACCAATCGATCCCTTCTTCTAGTCAAGTTGTGCCACAAACTCCTCTTCTCCCCAATTCTATTCAATAGCTCCTCATTAGTTATGTGATCTACCCATCTAATCTTCAGGATTCTTCTGTAGCACCACATTTCAAAAGCTTCTATTCTCCTCTTGTCTAAACTATTTATCATCCATGTTTCACTTCCATACATGGCTACACTCCACACAAATACTTTCAGAAATGACTTCCTGACACTTAAATCTATACTCAATGTTGATAAATTTCTCTTCTTCAGAAACACTTTCCTTACCATTGCCAGTCTACATTTTATATCCTCTCTACTTCGACCATCATCAGTTATTTTGCTCCCCAAATAGTAAAACTACTTTACTACTTTAAGTGTCTCATTCCCTAATCTAATTCCCTCAGCATCACCTGATTTAATTTGACTACATTCCAATATCCTCGTTTTGCTTTTGTTGATGTTTATCTTATACCCTCCTTTCAAGACTCTGTCCATTCCGTTCAACTGCTCTTCCAAGTCCTAGTGAGATAAACCTCAAAATCCTTACATTTGTCCTCTAGCCATCCCTTCTTAGCCATTTTGCACTTCCTGTTGATCTCATTTTTGAGACTTTTGTATTCCTTTTTGCCTGCTTCATTTACTGCATTTTTATATTTTCTCCTTTCATCAATCAAATTCAATATTTCTTCTGTTACCCAAGGATTTCTACTAGCCCTCGTCTTTTTACATACTTGATTCTCTGCTACCTTCACTAATTCATCCCTCAAAGCTACCCATTCTTGATGAGGTGTAAAAACCTAACCACAAAGGTCACAGTTCTTGAAGAATAACTGATTTCACCCTATAGCTAAAGATACAAACTAGGAATAGTTAAAATAAATTAGAAAATCAATTACATACATAAAACTAAGCACAAAATTAGGTCTGGTGTTATATTCTTTAAAACTAAGAACCAATCTTTCTCTTTTATGAAAATGCAGATTATATTCATATATGTTAATGGTAATTTGTTAAAACTGAAAAAATGAATTTAAGTATGCAGATGGCAAAACAAGAGAGAAAGCAGAAATATCCCAGCTTGCTTTGTCACATGTTCTGACTGCCTTTGTACCACATGGAGCAGCCAAGTAGCCTCTTTGCCATGCCAAAACGTGCCCAACCAAGAAGCCAATCCATCTCCATTCAGTACCAACCCTAGATGCCAATGTGAAGACCTTTCAGCCAATATAACAGTGAAGACACAAGAAAAATCAGCAGCAGAAACAGACTTATCCAACTCGATAGTTATGAAAGATAAACAAGGAGGTGCAAAAAAGAACTGTACTACACCTTCATCACTCAAAGAAGACACAGCAAAACAAAACTACCATCGACTAAACCAGGCTGTGATACTGACAAAAGCATCAAACTCAAAAACAAAAGCAGCAGAACCAAGTTCCGCACCTGAAGATATTCAAGATACAACAAGAAGAACTGAGCACTGGAAA
This sequence comes from Schistocerca piceifrons, assembly GCF_021461385.2. Taxonomy (NCBI): domain Eukaryota; kingdom Metazoa; phylum Arthropoda; class Insecta; order Orthoptera; family Acrididae; genus Schistocerca; species Schistocerca piceifrons. The sequence goes on along the minus strand of NC_060143.1, from coordinate 92,265,186 downwards.
CCAAAAGCAGTACCTACAGGAGACCCACTAAGGACATCAGCAGATCCAGTCTCAAAAGTATCACCAAGGGCATCTAATTTTACATGTATCAGTGAACACCAACAATCAACTACTACCACCCCAGCAACTGGAGGAAGTTCAGCAATTCCAGTGAGAAGAAATGTAAGGCGACCATGTCATCTACAAGATTTTTTATTCCCAAAAAGCCTCAAGACCAAATTAGGATAACTAGTGCACCTATCAACATCACTTCCAGTAGCAGTCCTTGCAGCAAAAACATAAACCACCTCAACATCGACCACACAAGTAAAATGACCAGAGAGATGGAGAACTGCCCCTTTTCACCATCAGGACATTTTCTTATGACCAATGGAAAAAAAGAAACAACTCATGCTTCTAGATGAGAATGAAGATTTTCCACACAATTTAAATTCAGGAATAAAGGTAAGTGGTCAACCAAGTACAATCAGAGCAAACCTAAAATCTCACCAGATCACTCTTCTTCATCAGAATATACAGTCACTTAGAAATAAAGTAAGAGAGCTTGAAATCTTGCTATCAAGTGAACTCAGATATGTTAATATACTGTGCTTAATTGAACACTGGCTGAAAGAAAATGAGTTACAGACAGTGAAAATAATGAATTATGTGTTAGCAGCACAAACTTGTAGAAATCAGTTTACATGTGAAGGGAACGGCATATACATCTAAAAACAAAGATGATGTGACTTACCAAATGAAAGTGCTGGCAGGTCGACAGACACACAAACAAACACAAACATACACACAAAATTCAAGCTTTCACAACAAACTGTTGCCTCATCAGGAAAGAGGGAAGGAGAGGGAAAGACGAAAGGATGTGGGTTTTAAGGGAGAGGGTAAGGAGTCATTCCGATCCCGGGAGCGGAAAGACTTACCTTAGGGGGAAAAAAGGACGGGTATACACTCGCACACACACACATATCCATCCACACATATACAGACACAAGCAGACATGTGTCTGTATATGTGTGGATGGATGTATGTGTGTGTGTGTGTGTGTGTGTGTGTGTGTGTGTGTGTGTGTGAGTGTATACCCGTCCTTTTTTCCCCCTAAGGTAAGTCTTTCTGCTCCCGGGATTGGAATGACTCCTTACCCTCTCCCTTAAAACCCACATCCTTTCGTCTTTCCCTCTCCTTCCCTCTTTCCTGATGAGGCAACAGTTTGTTGCTAAAGCTTGAATTTTGTGTGTATGTTTGTGTTTGTTTGTGTGTCTGTCGACCTGCCAGCACTTTCATTTGGTAAGTCACATAATCTTTGTTTTTAGATATATTTTTCCTACGTGGAATGTTTCCCTTTATTATAATCATATCATTAATTTGAACTGCATATACATATAGGAAGCTATCGAATTCAATAACTTAGACAATGTTGAATCCTTAAACACTGAGAAAGATTTTGAAATATCAGGCATAGAAATTCCAACATTCAAGCTAATTGTAATATGTTTATATAGATCTCCATACACCCACCTAAAAAAATTCAACACTTGGCTTGATACTTTACTAAATAAAGTAGTAACAAATCAAAAAACAGATCTTATATGTGGAGATCTAAATGTAGACTTTAATAAGCAAAGCAATTCAAAATCTGAGCTGATGAACATATTAACAGCAAATAATTTGGAGTTTACAATCCACTCTCCTATGAATCATTCTAGTACTACCATAGACCAAATAATAATTAGCTCCAAAACAAAATATAAATCAGTTGTAATTAAAGCTGGACTGGCAGACCATGATGCACAGGCTATAAGCTTTTGTGTAAACACTAATCTATCCTATCATTATATGAGGAAGACTACACACATGAGCAGAACTTTCAGTAATACTGCAGTACAAACATTCCAGAATTATCTCCAACAATAATCATGGGAGATAGTGTGTAGTACAGAAAATATTTCTGATAAGTTTCAGACATCCATGAATATTTTTAAATATCATTTTGATCTTGCTTTTCCATTGAAAGGCAAAACAACCCAAACCACTAAAAGCAACAAGTAGATTACTAGTGGTATAAGGAAATCTTGTGCTAGCAAACGGCACCTTCACAATATTGCAAGAAGTTACAACACAACTCAGGAGTTTGATAGTTACTTTAAAAGATATAAATCTATCTTAAATAAAATAATAAAGGAGGCAAAGGAACGAAACAATGACAAATACATAGAAGATGCTTCAAACAGAACCAAAGCAATCTGGCAAGTTGCAAAGAAAGAAATAAAATCTTACAAAAATAGAGTTAATAATATAGTATTAGAGGCTGGCTTGGAAAACATTAATAACCCACAGGAAGTAGCTAATATGTTTAATCTATTTTATAAATGTAACAGAGAAACTACTACAACAGACTTCTAATAGAAAACAGCATCCAGAAACAGGGAAAAAAGTCTCAAGCAGATCAATGTTTCTGTACCCAACAAATGTAGAAGAAGTAGAGGTTACAATAAAAAGTCACAAAATGAAACACTCTGCAGGTGTGGATGATATACCTGATTTCATTATAAAGAAGTGTGCTGACTTGATTAGTGAGCCCTTAACCCACCTATGTAACCTATCTTTTGCTACAGGAACTTTTCCTTCATGTTTAAAAATAGCAAAAGTGAAGCCATTATACAAGAAAGGTAACAAAGATGATATTTCCAACTACAGACCACTGGCACTTCTGTCTATTTTCTCAAAAATATTAGAAAGTCTTTTCAATAAGAGGCTAACAGACTTCTTAGAGGATAATGGTATTCTGTCAGAATCTCAACATGGATTTAGAGCAAACCACTCAACCGAATCAGCAGTTCACTCCTTTCTATTAGAGGCACTGATAGCATTTGACAACAAAAAACTTACCATGGGCATATTTTTAGATTTGTCAAAGGCATTTGACACAATAAATCATGACAAATTGCTACACAAGTTAGAAAAGCTTGGCATTAGGGAACAGCTAACAACTGGCTCAGGTCTTATCTTAAGAACAGGGAACAATATGTGGAAATAGATCAAGAAAGGGACAATGTCACTAGGACATATAATCTCAAGCTACTGACTGTTAAATATGGAGTGCCACAAGGATCAGTAATGGGTCCTGTTCTGTTCTTACACTATGTAAATGACGTAAACATAAGCAATGACAGCAGTAAAATAATTCAATTTGCTGATGATATGAGTGTTCTAATTACAGGAAACTCAGAAGAAACTTTTGCAAAAAACATAAAAGAAGCCACTGACAGGCTAACATGTTACTTGGATGACAATGACTTCATAATGACTGTTTAATTGTAAATGTATGTGTGCTCATGTGTTGTAATCTGACGACATCCATACAATATTTATTGTTCCACGGATGAATAAATAAATAAATAAATAAATAATAAACACTGAAAAAACTGTAGCTATGGATATACACACAGCACAAACAAAAAATCTGATATCACCCAATCTAGAGCTATATGGACAGACAATTGCCAAAACAGCCTGTACCAAATTTCTTGGACTTCATCTACAAGACAACTTGAAATGAAAAGCACATATTGAGCAAATGAACAAAAAATTAAATGCTTCTTGTTTTGTGTTACATACATTAAAAATTGTACCAGCTATAACACCCTTCAGTGTGTATATTATGCAGTTGTACACTCTTACCTCTGTTATGGGATTATGTTCTGGGGAAATTCTGGAGATACCATCAAAACATTCAAAATTAAAAAAAAAAAAATTATAAGAATAATGGAAGGGGTAGATAATTGCAAATCATGTAGACCATTGTTTCAAAAAAGGATGATCCTGCCACTTCCTTGCATATATATACTTGAAAATATAATGTATTTAAAGCAAAACTTACATACAAAAAGACCACTCATCACTCAAAATCACACAATACACAGCTATGATACAAGACAAAAATTGGATGTACATGTTCAAAGCGCCAACACAAAGTTATTTCAAAATGGCCTTATCCATCCTAGTATCAAACTATACAATGCCTTACTAGATACCATTAAACACATAAAAAACATTGGTCACTTCAAATCTAAACTGAAGTTGTATTTGGTTGATCACTGCTTTTACACAGTAAATGAATACCTACAAAACTAAATTTTTCTGTGTTACCCCAATGTACTCTCATTCAGAAGAACATTTGTATTTTATCTCTCTGTATATAGCATAACAATATTTATTTAAGTATTCATCATTAATTGATATATTAATGTGTGTTATTATGTACAAAGGTATATTATATGTAAAACTGTTAATATTAACATAAAAATCCAAATATCTCTTGCACATTGTGCAGCTGTAGATGAAAATGGATCAATAAATAAATCAAACTATAGATGGCCAAATAGTTCACTTAAATACATGTAACATTACATGCAGAATCTTATTAGCTCTTTTTGTGTTTCCATACCTCAATCAATTCCTTATAGGATCAATTTGACTGTTAAGATTCCTTTTTTCTCAGTAATATTAGGAGGTATGAAGTCAAAATTTATGTCAGATACCAATGTTTATGGTCCCTTCATGGGGTAACAATTTAAGCTTCTAATCAATGCAATCAATGACAACTACCATCTGTAAAGACCCCTGTTTTCAGCAACAGGTAGAGGTACTAACTTAAATTTTATGTCATGTGCTAAACTCCACGCACCTTGCCAGTATAAATAACTGAAGCTTCTATGTGAGTGCTATAGAAAGACAGGTCAGTTCCATTAGTCATTAAATAGCAAGTTATGTAGTAATGTAAGATTGTTTATATAAGTCTGTGTTCAGGCACATTGAGGCTTTTTGAATTTCTTTTCCCTAATTTTGAAAAATTCAACTAAATATAGGTTTCTTCTTCCTCTTCTTCTTCTTCTTCTTCTTCTCCCTTTTCTTTATTTTTTTTCATCACAATATTAATTGTACAGGATGACTTTATTTTCATTTTGTGTCATGTGTGATAAGTAATGCAACCCATTATTTTCCTCATCCAGTTTTATTTGAAAAATGTGGCATTTGTTGTGGGATGTCATGGAATATTCCCGCTTCAGCTTCTATAGTTTCATGAAGTTCACATAGGTGGCAGTGCAAGGCGTAGCCTTAAAAGTGGTGTCTGCAATGGATGTACATTCCAAACAGAGAGTTATCATTGCGCTTTTTTTGGTAAGAAATCAGAGCATTGCAGATACTAATAGGTGCTTCCAGAATATCTATGGAGACCTGGAAGTGAATGAAAGCATGCCAAGCTGTTGGACGAGGCATCAGTCATCATTGCAACAAGATTACATAGACCTGTCTGACCTCCCACTTGCTGGATGGCTGCATGCAGCTGTGACTTCTGCAGTCTTGAAACACACACCCATCTGAGGTGATTAGCAGATCACACTCAAACATGTCACTGCTCAACAGCCATCTGTGTTGGCAGTGCTGACACACTTGTCCACAAGTTTGGTGGACAAGTGTGTCTGCTGGGTTCCTCACCACCTAACAGAAGACAATAAAAGGCAATGAAGGATTGTCTGTGCAGAATTGCTTGTATATTTCAAAACTAATCTTGACAATTTTTGTCAAACATTGTCACACTTGAAGAAATCTGGGTTCATCACCTTGACCTGGAAACAAAATGACAATCCACGAAGTGGCACCATACCACCTTTCCCCTGAAGAAAAAGTTCAGAGCCACATTCTCAGCTAGTAAACTCATGGTGATGGTCTTCTGTGACTCTGAAGGGATTATTCTGTTTGATGTACTCCGTCATCGTGCAATGATCAACTGTGAAGCGTATTGTGCTACCCTCAGGAAATTCAAAGAAATGGGTTCAGTGTGTTCATCGCTAAAAAATGGAAATGAACTGCTTCTTCTCCAAGGTTTCACACAAATCTGTGCACCCAAGGTGAGCTCACAAAACTTCTTTTGGCTGTTCTTCATCATCCACCTGACAGCCCAGGTTTTGCATCTTCTGACTTCCACGTGTCTGGCTCACTGAAGGATACACTCCGTGGGTAGCAAAGCAGTATGTGGATGATGGAGATGTTATTGATGCAGAAAGACATAGGCACCAGGATCGACCAGTAGAGTGGTACTAAGTGTGTGTACAGGCCCTATCAGTAAGGTGGCATGAGGATGCTAAATTGAACAGAGATGATGTTGAAAAATATGGTTTTGTAGGCAAAAGAATGGGGAATGATTTGGTGTGCTGGAATCCTCAAGAAAACCATTCTGCTTTCAGAAACAAATTGTGTTGGATTACTTATTGAATGCCCCTCATATTTTGTAAGTACCCACTGTATTGCAATAAATGTAGTGTAGAAATATTCATGTAGTAGTCACTATAGCAGGTGTTTTTTACTAAGCATGGAAAAACTGCAGTTAACAGTCCCTTAGATGATAAGGAGCAAATAAGGTCATAGGGACATATGCACAGAAAAGTGTTCTAAGGTAGATACACCCACCCTTTTTCTTTTTGTAATTTCCAAGGTCATGGAACATGTCAGTAAATGAAATTACAACATAAAAGTAATAACAGATAAAATGAATTGTTATGAACCAGAAAAAGACAGGCCATAAGTTTATGTAAACACAATCAACAATATAACACAGGAACTCCTCGACAGAATAGGAATTGTGCCCCATGTGAAAATACTTCAGTTTCAGTTTGAAAGTGCATGTATTACTGCTAAGATCTTTCCATTCTTGTGGTAGCTTACTGAAAATGTATACAGCAGTACACTGCACACCATTCTGCACAAGAGTCAAGGAAGTGCAAAATTTGAATTCTTCAGTTTCACTTACATATCCCCATAATGTAAAATTAAAATGATGGTTATTCTTGAATTGTGTGCCATAAACTGTAAAAACTGAGTCTTTCTATGATTTAGCTTTATTTTCTACAACTTTTGTCATGAACTCCACTACTTGAAACAGTGCCAGTGTTGCACGTAACATGCATTACTACCAATCTAGTGCCATAGGCAAACAGAAACATTTTAGAATCACCTGTAATACTAGAGGGCGCATCGTTTATATAAATAAGGAACAGAAGTGGCCCAAGTATTGATCCCTGGGGCACCCTCCATTTGACCATGTCCCACTTACACCCCACATCATAGCCATTCTCAACACTATGGATAATGAGCTTTTTCTATCTGTTGTTGAAGTAAGAAGTGAACCAACTGTCAGCTACTCCCCATAATCCATAATGATCCAATTTCTGGAGCAATATTTTGTGATCAACACAATCATACACCTTAGTTAAACATAAAATAATGCCTAGCATTTGAAACATTTTGTTTACATCCACACAGTACTTCACACAGAAAAGAGAATATAGCATTTTCAGTTGTTAAACCACTTCAAAAACCAAACTGCTCACTTGATAGCAAATTATGTAAAATAAAATGATAAATTATCCTTACATGCAGAGCCTTTTCAATAACTGGTGGAATAGAATAAGGTCCAAAACTGTCTACATTATCCCTTTCTCCCTTTTTATAAAGTGGCTTTATGACTGAGTACTTAAATAATTTGAGAAACTGACCATTCTTAAAGGAAAAGTTACAACATGAGCAGCACAGTACTTGAATATTCTGCTAAGCACTCCATCATATCCATGAGAGTAACTTCAGTGATTTAATTATTGACCCAATCTGCTTTTCCATATCACAGAGGAGTATTTCAGACATCAGTCATGGAAAGGCATTTTCCAAGAGAGCTATATGATTCCCTGTAGAAACTAAGTTTTCATTTAATTCACCAGAAATGCTCAGAAAGTTATTGTTAAATACTATACATATATCTGACCTACCATAATATAAATATTTTTACTATGAACTGACTTCATATCATTGACCTTGTGCTGCTGACCAGACACTTCCTTCATGAATGACCATATGGTTTCAGTTTTATCCTGTGACTTAACTGTTATATTTACATAATACATACTCTTTGTCTTTCTAATAACATTTTATGCACCTTGCAATACTGTTTGTAATGCACTACTGTACCTTGATTGTGACTACTTCTAACATTTTAGTATAATTCTGACTTTGTTCCGCGTGATATCCTTATTCCACTAGTCAGCCGCCGAGGCTACCTTTTACTGCTAGAGCCCTGTTTAGAATGTTCTAATGGAAAGTAGCTTTCTAAGAGCATGAGAAATGTGTGAAGAAAAGGATTATACTTGTCATGTATGTTACTGTCACTATAAACATACTGCCACTCTTGTTGTTTAACAAGGTTTAAAAAAACTCTATATTGCCATTTTATTAGCTTTTCTACATATTTTGTAATTGTATATCACATTTGTTTGAGTACAAAACTCTTTTAGTGTTATAATTTGTGTATTGTGGTCTGGAAGGCCATTCACCATTTTACTAACAGACTGTGCATCTAGTAATGAAGAATGAATAAAAATATTGTCTGTGGCTGTGGTACTGTTTCCCTGCACCCTGCTCAGAAAAAAACACAGTCTGTGCAGACTTCAATGTGAGATGCTTATAATAGTTTCCACAACAAAACTTTGTCTCGAAACCTGGCAGAAAATCCACAGATATTCTGGTTGTATGTGAAGTATGTTAGCAGCAAGAAACAATCAATGCCTTCTCTGTGATAGAGCAATGGAGATACTATCGAAGACAGTGCTGCCAAAGCAGAGTTACTAAACACAGCCTTCCAAAGTGCCTTCACAAAAGAAGACAAACTAAATATTCCAAAATTTGAATCAAGAACAGTTGTCAACATGAGTAATGTAGAAGTAAATATCCTCGTACTAGTGAATCAACCTAAAACACTTAATAAAAGCATGTCTTCTGGTCCAGACTGTATACCAATTAGGTTCCTTTCAGAGTATGCTGATACATTAGCTCCATACTTAACAATCATATACAAAGATCCATACCCAAAGACTGGAAAGTTGCACAGGTCACAACAATATTCGAGAAAGGTATTAGGAGTAATCCACTAAATTACAGGTCCATATCTTTAATATCGATATGCAGCAGGATTTTGGAACATATGTTGTGTTCAAACCTTATGAATTACTCAAAGAAAACTGTCTATTGACACACAGTCAACATGGGTTTAGAAAACATCATTCCTGTGAAACACAACTAGCTCTCTATTCACATGAAGTGTTGAGTGCTATTGACAAGGAATTTCAGATCGATTCTGTATTTCTGGACTTCCGGAAGGCTTTTGACACTGTACCACACAAGTGGCTTGTAGTGAAATTGTGTGCTTATGGAATATCATCTCAGTTTTGTGACTAGATTAGTGATTTCCTGTCAGAGAGGTCACTGTTTATAGTAATTGACAGAAAGTCATCAAGTAAAATAGAAGTGATTCCCCAAGGTAGTGTTATAGGCCCTTTACTGTTCCTTATCTATATAAATGATTTGGGAGACAATCAGAGCAGCTGTATTACTTTGTTTGCAGATGACGCTGTCATTTATCGACTAATAAAGTCATCAGAACATCAAAATGATTTAGAAAAGATATCTGAATGGTGTGAAAATTGGCAGTTGACCCTAAATAACGAAAAGGGTGAGGTCATCCACATGAGTGCTAAAAGGAATTCGTTAAACTTCGGTTACACGATAAATCAGTCTAATCTAAAAGCTGTATATTCAACTAAATACCTAGGTATTACAATTAAAAACAACTTAAATAGGAAGGAACACATAAAAAACGTTGTGGGGAAGGCTAACCAAAGACTGCATTTTATTGGCAGGACACTTGGAAAATGTTACAGATCTACTAAGGAGACTGCCTACACTATGCTAGTCCAGCCTCTTTTAGAATACTGCTTAATGGTGTGGGATCCTTACCAGATAGAACTGATGGAGTACATCAAACAAGTTCAAAGAAGGGCAGCACATTTTGTATTATTGTGAAATATGGGAGAGAATGTCACAGAAATGGTACGGGATTTGGGCTAGACATCATTAAAAGAAAGGCATTTTTCACTGTGGTGGAATCTTCTTACAAAATTCCAGTCACCTACTTTCTCCTTCGAATGTGAAAATATTTTGTTGACACTGACCTACATAGGGAGAAACTATCACCACGATAAAATAAGCAGAGCTCTTATGTAAAGATATAGATGTTTGTTGTTTCTGCATTCTGTATGAGATTGGAAAAAATAGAGAATTGTGAAGGTGGTTCTACGAACCCTCTGCCAGGTACTGAAATGTGATTTGCAGTATGTATGTAGATGTAGATGTATCAGATCATATGAATTTAGGAGATCTTCCAACATTCTTTTTCTTGCACAATCACATACAACATTAATATTGAAGTCACCACATATATAACCAGTTTTTGGTACTTCTTATAAAGTAAACCAAGAACCCTCTCCAGCTTGAGCAGAAATGCTCTGAAGTCAAAGTAAGGGAACCCATAAATGACAACAATTAGAAGTTTAGTTCCACTAAATTCAACTGCCTCTTCATAACATTCAAATATCTGTTCAGGGCAGTGTTGTGGTATGTCTGCAGACTCAAATGGAATACTGTTTTTTTTACATACATGGCCACCTAATTTTATCTCCAATATCTCTTTTATTTTGATGAAATATGCTATTCCTTCTCCACTTGGGAACATAACATCCTCTGAAGGTGAGTCCTTTTTAGAGGGACTTTATTTTAAGCAGGAATACCTATCAGCTGACTAGTTCTCTACTACTACTTCTATTTGCAACACATTTTGCAAATGGTGTCAACAAATCAGCTGTAAGCAATGGACCCCTCTTAACTCCACCCATTTGTTAAAACTCTCAGTGGCAGTAATTAGTAACTCCATTATCAAAGAGAGACTTGAAAGTGCTATTTCTCTAATCTGTAATTGCTAGGCATCTGCTATATGGTTCACATGTAGCAACTTTCTCTGTATCACTCTATTTTTTAAAAAACAGTTTTTGCTTCTCATGTAAAATTTAGCAAAATGGAGTTAAAAGGTTTTCTTTAGCTACTATTAATATTCCACTGAATGTGGCTCAAATAGTATATCTTTTGATGATACACAGTTCAGGTTTGTGTCACAAACATTATTCAGGAGGTACTGACTTCATAAACAGTGAAATACACAAAAAAACAAGCTTTCATACAATTGGAGCACAAATTATCCAGAGTATAGTCTTTCAGTGTTCAATAATGAGAGCACTTAGTGACTTCCAACAAACTGTAAATATAATTTCAAATCCTTCTTCACTTTAATTTAATCCTTTCCATTCCAATTTTTCTGCTCATTGCATTCTCCCCAAGTCTTATTTATTTTATGCAGATAAGGATGTGAGGGATTAGATGCTATTACACTATGGTTTAAAAAAAATGCAATATGAGGTTAAATGGTAACTTTATTTCTCTTTACATTAGTTTTTGAAACTACAGTTGTGTTTGTTTATGGTTGTTAATAATTTTTTTATATATGGCACTTCTTAAAACATTATTCCATTTCAAGCTCCAGTTTCTAGAAAATAGTCTCTCTTTCCTTCCTTCTTTCTCCTCTTGCTTGCTGCAGTCAAGCAATCTTTTGTTGAGTTTTTCATTTTGCATTATAAAATGCATCTTTTGATGTAGTATCTTCTAGGCATCAAAGGTTGATGGTCATCCTCCTTTCTTTGAATTTGCATTCTCACCTAGCCAACTAACTGTGTGATTAGATTTCTTCTGTAGGAAAGATGAGTCTGCAGTTGTTCTTCATGTTCATTTTTGTCTGTTGAGTAAAGCATGTAACTGTTCACTGCAACAACTTCAGTGATTTGGGAGAACAATTTCTTCCTCCACTTGTATGAATATGACACACAAAGGAAACTTCATGAGATCAGTCACAGCACAGTAAAATTTCCGGGTATTTGCAACAGGTTTTTCTCTTCATTGCTTTCCATTCCATCAGGTGATTCTGATGCACTAGAACTTACATCACTGCACATGGTGGAAATTTCTTCCCAATCACTTTTATCACTGAATTCCCCTTTGTTCTTAGTGCTTCAGATACCCACCTGGTAATATGATCACGATTTACATGTTTCCTATCAGCCATAAACTTACTAGAACCATACAAATGCATTGCACTTAGAGTTGTTAGACCTTCATATTAAGTTCTGCCATGGACGTAGTGAATTCCAATAATGGAGCAGACGAGAAGCACAATAATGGAAACATGTCAGATATTGTCAGACATTGGAGCTGTAGCAAAAAATCATAATGTTGGTCATAGTCTGACAGTGGAACTGAAAGGGTTAAAGGTTTTGCATGCTTAATACTAAATATTTAGCACTTTAATGCTTTGGTAAAGTAATCAGATGTTCGAAGCTTTTTATGCAAGGGAATTTGATTCACTAACCCTCCTGTCGTCCTTCAGCAATGCAATTACCAGTGCCTGTATTTCTTTACTGTGTTTATGGGAATACATGATACCTCTTCTGTATGCTCCTGGCATCTAAAGGTAATCCTCTGCACCAGTTGCAATTTCTGTTTGTTGTGAGATATAGTTCTCAGCATCATGGGAAGTATACATCCCACCAAGTAACATTGTTTTAAAGGCACTTCTGAAGTATACTTACCACCAAAGTAGTTTCTCCAAGACACTCAGGAAATATACTTACAAGATACTTAATATGTCTTTTGTGGACCTTGGGAACTATACTTAAGCCAACTTACTGGTTTTACAGAGATTTTGTTAATATGTCTTACCACCTCACATGTGTCTCACATGTTGTGGCAGAACACAGTACCAGGTATATAAAAACTGTTACAACAATCAGTTCCTGTCTGTCATGAGATTACTAATCTTTTCACTTGTGAAGTGAGTATAAATTGCTGTATTTTTTGTGGGAAATATGTTTACTATCAAATACATCACAAAGTAGCATGAGAGATATATGTACTACCACCGGTTTTGGTCATAAATCACAAAAATGAAATTATAAACATAAAATTGACTATTCGTTACAATTCTAATAAAATAAAAAAAGAAATTGGTTTTTCTGAGTCACTACAGAAGTGCACCCATAAAAGAGTTAGAGGAGCTGTAGTGGGGAGTTTACTGGCAAGAGGAAAGCAATTGTAAAAACTTGGCTTGTGTAGTGAGACATGATAGAGTAAATATAACTAAAAAGACTGATTTCCAGGGAAATGAAAAAATCATTTTATAGCCAAATCCAGTGTTATATTTTGCCACATTCAGTGTTACTTTTTGTCAGAATAGATATTATCTTTTCCCAAATTTGGTCTTATTTTCGTACATTAGATAATACTTCTAGCAAATTCGCTATTTTCTTCTCTTTTTTTTTTTTTTGCCAAATTTTGTGTCCATTTTGCCACATTAGGCATCATTTTCTGTCAAGGTCAGTGTTGGTTTTGGCAAATAAGTGTAATTATTTTCCTCAACTGCATTGTCTTCTGCAAAATTTTGTTTTCTCTTGCGAAATTTGGTGCTATTTTACTGGTGACATTTTATTGATGAATCTGGTGTTCTTTTACCACGAAATTTGGTATTATATTTTGGGAACTTCTGTTACGGTATTTTTTGCAGAATTTATTGTTGTATTCTGCCTAATTAGGTGTTACTTCCTGCCACATTTAGTGTTTCTTCCCAAATTTTGTTACTTTTTAGCCAATTTTATGCACTTTTTACCAAATTCTGGATTTTTGTAAATTTGCTGTTCTTCCCCAAATTCCTTGCTATTTTTACTGATTTTGTGGGTATTTTTGTCATCACATCAATGTTTGTTCATGGGGAACAAAACATCAGTTTAAATTTTATGCACTAATCTCAGTCTTCAGCAGATCAGAAGATGGAACACAGTTTTAACATTGCATAACTATCAGTCACAAATATTAATAAACTACTATCCTCAGATTGATAACATTTTTATAAAGCAAAATTACAAATTTCACAATATCTCTTAAAAATCTCTGATTTCACATTACATGCAAAAAACTGATAATTTTGCATGACTTTTCACGCTACCATTTTCTTAAAATTTTTCTGACCCTCTGATTGGAAAAAGAGGCAGGTAATTTCAAGCAATTTTATCTTGCAGCTGAATGTATCTTTTATTTTAAATCAGAACTGACTTTAACTATAGGAAAAGTTAGGTTACAATGGATGAAAGGTCTTCATTCTGAAGAAGTTGAGGGGCTGAGAACCATAAGGGTCCAAAGATCAGATACAAAATATTGGGAAAAACAGATGTTTGTGAAAATCAAATTTGTGGGCATACCACCAGTCTCATGGGTTTCACTTGGTTTTAACCAAGCCTCAGTGGCCCATGTTTCTCATACAAAAATTGTGTAGCCACTTTATGTTAACAAATTTTAATTAATTGACCATGGACTTCTTAGCACCTAATATCCAGCACAGTGGCCAGTCCATTGTGGTGGGGCTGCCATGTACCCTGTTGGTTGTAGCCCCCTGACAACACAGGGATCGCTCTGCTGATGGGGAGGTGGAGGGCTTGTCCAAAATGTGCTCTGGGTGTCTTGATAAAAACAGCTTCCTCTGCCCAGTCATGGGCATCACTTGCTTGTGACAAGTTGGGGGATGTTACTGTTATCATATGGTCCAGGGTATTACATTCCACAGGGAACTTCTTTTGCAGTCTGGTTACGAGCTGCACACCAATTTAGAGTGGCGAGGTGTTCATTTTGTCCGACGCATCCATCGGGGTCTGAGGGATAATAAGGTTGCCACCGGTGCCTTCATCATGCCCTTTGAGGGTGACACATTGCCCAAGAAGGTCAAGGTGATGCTCTACCGCTGTCAAGCCATATATCCCTCCCCCTATGGGGTGCTTTAAGTGCTGGAAGTTTGGCCATATGTCTTTCTGATGTACTTCCAGTGTCACATGTTAAGATTGTGGACGTCCATCACATCCCAATACTCCATGTGCCTCGCCTCCCATCTGTGTCAACTGCAGAGAGCATCATTCACTTTGCTCGCCAGACTGCAGGATTTTACAGAAAGAGAGGAAAATTATGGAATATAAGACCCTGGACCGACAGACCTACACTGAGGCTAAGAGGAAATATGAGCACCTGTCACCCCATCAGTTCCTTACAGTCCTGTTGCCTCTCAGAACCGGAAGACTACACCTGCCCCCTTGATGGTAGGGGGAACTTCCTTCCCTGTTGCTCCTTAACACCTACTTCGGGAGCAACACGCCCCCAACCATGGGGGATATCATTCCCCACTTCTGAGCTGGAGAAGAGTAATTCTTCTTCGGCTCCTCTCGCTAGGAAGGGGTCCCTTGGGTCACTCCCTTCCCAGGTTTCTGCTTGTGGGAAAGAAGACACCTGCCAGTGGCTGAAGAGCCCAAAAGCAGCTGGTCCTAGGGCTTCACACTCATCCTCAGTCCCGGAGAGTGAATCAGTGAAGTCCTTCCATCCATGGAAATCCAAGGAGCAGCGAGAGAAATCTAAAAAGAAGGTTCCCATGACCAAGGGAATAGCGGTGGCACCCACACTACCGCTACCTACAAGCTCTGCATCTGCAGATGAGATGGAGATTCTGGCATCTGCTGAAGACCTAGATCTCGCGAGACCCTCAGACACAATGGATATAGACTGCTCAGGCAAAAAGTCGGTGGCAACAGTTGGGGCATAAATTGCCTCATTGAATGTTCCATGCCTTCCCAGTCTCACGATGACGTCATCTTTCAGTGGAATTGCGGCGCTTTTTTTTTCACCGCCTGGCAGAGCTACGGCAACTGTTAAGTTTTACACCTGCTTTCTGCATTCCCCTCCAGAAAACCCCTCTTGAAGCTGTGGCTGTCAGAACAAGGACGACGCAGGAAATAACTGCCTGCAATGTATACCTTCCTCCAGATGGTGCACTATACCTGAATGTATTAACTGCACTGATTGACCCATTCCCTAAACCTTTCCTACTTTTGGGAGATTTTAACGCCCATAACCCCTTGTGGGGTGGCACCGTGCTTACCGGCCGATGCACAGGTGTCGAAAATTTAATGTCAAAACTCGACCTCTGCCTCTTAAATACCAGGGCCGCCACACATTTCAGTGTGGCATGTGGCACATATTCGCCCATTGATCTCTCGGTTTCCGTTCCTGTCCTTCTCTCGTTTATCCACTGGAGAGCACATGACGACCTGTGTGGTAGTGACCACTTCCCCATCTTCCTGTCACTGTCCCGGTGTCAGGCCCACAGACGCCTACCTAGATGGGCTTTAAACAAGGCAGACTGGAAGCCTTCACCTCTGTTGTCACCGTTGAATCTCCCACACATGGTAACATCGATTTGGTGGTTGAGCAGGTAACTACAACCATCGTTTCTGCGGCAGAAAACGCGACCCTTTATTCTTTGGGGTATTCACGGCGAAAGAGAGTCCCCTGGTGGTCGCCGGAAGTAGTTGAAGCAATTAAGGAACGTCGGCGAGTTCTACAGTGGCATAAGTGGCACCCTTCCCTGGAGCACCTCATAGCCTTTAAATGGCTCCGTGCCCGCGTTCGCCAACTTATCAACCAACAAAAGCAGGAGTGTTGGGAGAGATACGTCACGACCATTGGGTGCCATACGTCACCTTCCCAAGTCTGGACAATGATCAAACGTGGTTTCGGATACCAGACCCCAACAGGTGTTCCCAGTGTTGACAAAAATGGTGTGTTATTTACCGACGCAAACCTGATTACCAAGCACATTGCTGAGCACTATGCTCGAGTCTCTGTGTGAGAGAATTACCGCCCAGACTTTTGCACTCTCAAACGGTGGCTGGAAGGGAAAGCCCTCTCGTTCACTACACGCCACAGTGAATCCTATAACGCCCCATTTACAGAACGGGAGCTCCTCAGTGCCCGTGCACATTGCCCCGACACACTCCTGGGCCTGATCGTATCCACAGCCAGATGTTTAAACATCTCTCATCTGACTACAAGCGACATCTTCTCGTCATCTTCCACCGGATCTGGTACGATGGCGTCTTTCCATCGCAATGGCGGGAAGCACCATTATTCCGGTGTTCAAACCCGCTAAAAACCTGCTTGATGTGGATAGCTATCGGCCCATCAGCCTCACCAACGTTCTTTGCAAGCTGCTGGAACGTATGGTGTGTTGGCAGTTGGGTTGGGTCCTGGTGTCACATGGCCTACTGGCTCCATGTCAGGCCGGCTTATTCCAGGGTCGCTCTACCACTGATAATCTTGTGTGCCTCAAGTCTTCCTTCCAAACATCCTTTTCCAGAAGCCAACACTTGGTTGCGATCTTTTTTCATTTACGAAAAGCGTATGACACGACCTGGCGACATTATATCCTTGCCACATTATACGAGTGGGGTCTCAAAGGCCCACTCCCCGATTTTTATCCAAAATTTCCTGTCGCTTCGTACTTTCCATGCCAAAGTTGGTGTCTCTCATTGTTCCCCCCATATCCAGGAGAATGGGGTCCCGGAGGGCTCTGTATTGTCTCCCTTTTTTTAGTGGCCATTAAATGTCTTGCAGCAGCTGTGGGGCCGTCCGTCTCACCTTCTCTGTATGCAGACGACTTCTGCATTTCGTACTGCTCCACCAATACTGGTGTTGCTGAGCGGTGCCTTACACTGTCGCACTTCGAACATGGTAATCATAGGAATATGATAAAGGAGATAAGGTCATGTTTCGGGGGATATATATAGACAGGCATTCGATATCAATGAATTGTAGGTGTTATGCTTCTCAATTCCTTTGTGTAGTCTACGCATTCTCTGCATTGCTGTGAATTTCCTCCTGTACGTTAGAGTGCTATTCTTCACGTTATGATGCCTCTCTGCGTAGTCTGTGACGGGTGGAGGGCTAAACGGTCTTCTAACTAATGGAACAGTGTTGTCTAAACGTGATGGGATTTCGAGAAGATTGGCAGCTGTCTGTAAATTGGCGAGGGACATCAATTACTCATCGAAGTTAGGTGTATTCAAATATTATATATAAAGACTGGAGAATACGGCAGGTAAGCGATACCCTCGGACCTGAGAGGTGAGTTCTGTACCGTTTCTTCTAAGTATTGTGGGGAAACATATTACACCCTCTCACATACATCTTCCTACGACAGATAAGACCCGCAGAATGATACTCATCGAAGTCAGGTGTATTCAAATGCTATATATCGAAGACCAGAGAATACGGCAGTTAAGCGATATCCCTGGACTTGAAAGGTGAGCTCTATACCGTTTTTTCTAAGTATTGTGGGGGAACATATTACAACCTCTCACATACATCTTCCTACGACAGATAAGACCGGCAGCATGATACTTAGCACAGAGAAACTGCCATCCAACAATTGTGAGCTCTGCAGACTCTTAGGACAAGCATGCACAATAAGAAGTGAAGGTTTAAACATAAATAAAGCTTATAAGGACTTCGTCAGGGTGCATGGTCACGTTTATTACGACCCTAAGGAGACAACACCAAAGTGCTATATTTTTACTAGATACCACACCCCCCCACCCCCCAGGCCCCCCCCCCCCCCCCCATTGCTGTGAAGATCTTACAACTAAACTGCAATGGGAGCTCTTTGGTTGGAGTGGAACTGGGTGTACTTCTGAACGAAGTACAGGCAGATATAATCCGTCTTCAAGAGCCATATTAGAGTGGTGGGAGACTTTCAAGCCTTCTCAAACATCTGATAACGATTACCGTGATCCAAAATGCCAAGGCTGCAATTGTAATAGCGAACATAAGTTACACAGTCATAAAAATAACACAACTTTTTTCTGAACATGTAGCCACAGCTGAAATTGCGGATGAACGAGAATCTTTGATTATCACATCCATATACGCACGGTGTTCGTATGACATAGAGCCTTTTGCTTACCAAATAAAAGATATAGCACAATTTTTTAGGGACAGAAGATCACTCATAGTTAGTGACGGCAATGCACGGTCGACTCTGTGGCACACAGACAGAATAGACAATAGGGGACAAAACATAGTTGACACAACAAATGAATATAGAATTTCTGTTCTAAAAAAAGCTGGACAAACACCTACATACTTCAGCAATTCAGTAGGATCCGGCAATGTTGACATCTCACTAGCAAATGCGAAGTCCATAATATGTCAGCGAATGGGAAGTACTAGAATGTGCCACGCAGTGACCACAAGGCTATACTCCTCCACATAAACACGAACATACGAACTTCTCATCAACAAAAACGACGACTTCTTCTGACTGGCCAAAAAGTAAGGGACGTGGCAGAACGATTTTCCCTCCATGCAGTCAATGGTAGCATAGGCTATAAAGCTCACATTCTGGCGAATCTGCTTCAAAAAGCAGAGCAATTAGCTATCCCAAAGACAGACTGTGCACCTTAACACAAGCTCCCCTGGCCCACTGAAACAACTAAGGAAAAAATGTAATTAACTGCGTGCTGGAAGGAATACAGGACACACAAGAAAAATATGCAATAGCAATAGCCACAGAGATAAAAGGAAACATTACCAGAAAGCAAAAACAGCACAAGAGAGGGTAATAGGATTGGAACTATACCGAGTTGCAAAGAAAAAATACGAAAGAAAATTATACAAGACTAGACAGGATTACTGGAACAATTTTGTCAAAATTCAGCTATAAAACAATACATGAGGGAAACCATTTAAGCTTCTAACAGGTAAGGTAAAGGTGCCGACAGTATTGTCAACACTTAGGCGCACAGAGGGCACTGTTACAAAGGCCTGGAGATGTTCAGCCCAGTACCTGCTGAACAATCTTCTCCCTGATGACAAAACGACGAATGACCAGCAACGTCACACATACTTAAGAAGACAAATGGAGAATACTTACACAAATGGCCCCGTTACTGTCCCATTTGCCCAAGAAGAGATAGCGTTAGCAATAAAACAATCGAAGAATAGGAAGACTTCCCGTCCAGATGGCATACACTCTGAAACACCAAAAAATACTGTTGCACAGTTCACCCCATTTCTAACAGAGTTATTGAATTAAGCACTGTTGCAAGGTAGGGTCTCTGCCATGTGGAAACCAGCAAACGTAGTAAACATCAAGGAAACTGTGGTGTCACTGCCAGACACCACACTTGCTAGGTGGTAGCTTTTAAATCGGCCGCGGTCCATTAGTATACGACGGACCCGCGTGTCGCCATTGTCAGTAATTGCAGACCGAGCGCCGCCACACGGCAGGTCTAGAGAGACTGCCTAGCACTCGCCCCAGTTGTACAGCCGACTTTGCTAGGAGAGGTTCACTGAGAATTACGCTCTCAATTGCCGAGACGATAGTTAGCATAGCCTTCAGCTAAGTCAATTGCTACGACCTAGCAAGGCGCCATTTGTCCTTTGCTATGTGTCTAATGAAGCATGTACATCAACAAGACCAATGTTCACCAATTGTGGATTAAAGTTAAGTATTCCAGCAGCTACTTACTTTTCTTTGTAGCCTTCATTACGTGTCCTGTTTCAGACCTCACGCCAGCCTGCGTGAGATTAAGCGCGTGCCTTTCGGTTACCCGTCGCTGTGGACTGGCTGTCTTGTCAGTCCACAACAGAAACCAGAGGATCGGGGCTCAACAGACCCAAAGACCTCCAGTACCATCTGCTTCTTGAACACTTTGGCTGAGGTGCAACAGCGGGACCTTTGTAGTCCACTACAGTCACACAGGACGCTCTTCGGCCTTAGTCCGTACCAGTATGGTTTTAGATCAAAAAGCTCAATACACAATGCAACTAACTGCGTGCTCGAAACAATAAAGAATACACAAGAAAAATACGCATTAGCAATAGCAATAGATATAGCAGGCGCCTTTCACAATCTCTGGTGGCCCGCCTTGTTCGCAAGGCTACGAGACATGCAGACACCAACAGTCATATACGATAGCTTTATAGACTACTGCAAAGATAGGGTGGTGCAGTGGCAAGCAGAAACACAAAAGGTTATCACGAAAATAACAAAGGGATGTCTACAAGGCTCAATCTGTGGGACAATTTTCTGGGATATTGCCACAGAACTGTTCCTGAGCCATCTGCACAAAGATGATAGGGTGAAGGATATTGTAGCCTATACTGACGACTTGCTAGCAATAATAACTCGAACTCGACAATGCAACTCGAAAGCAAGGCTACATTACTCCTTACAAAAAGAAGTGACTGGTGCAGCCATAACAAGCTCACAATTGCGGCAAACAAGACAGCATGATTACTGATCAAAGGGACCTTGCAAAGAAGCTCTACTATAGGCACAACAGCACTAGCATACATAGGAAAATAACAACAAAGTATCTAGGGATACACCTCGACAAATGGCTGACTTTATTCGAGCACATAAGACTTACAACTGAAAAAGCAAGAAAACTAATGCACAAACTTACCACACGAAACTCAACTCACTACAGGCTACCGCTGCAGACACTGCGAATGTATCATACAGCTCTCACATCGACTGTCACTCACTACCCAAAAATCCATTGTGAGGCGTGGGGAAAGAGGTGTATTGCTCAGAATGTCAGGGACAGTTGGCACCATGTACCTATGCATTGTACTTGCAACATACTCTATTGACGTAACCATTAGACATAGAGCAGCAGCATACCGGCTCAAAAAAGGAAGACTGGATAGTGTATATGAGAGAACAGGGGAGCATATTACAGAGAAGCGCCAATTAAATCTTTGGAAGGTTAAAACAAGGCAAAAAGAATGGGAAACATCTGAACAGGACCGTTTGGTTTTCTTTTCTTACTGAACATCCGGGATGGTTGAGGCTCAGACACATTGACCCAAGTTGCAGTATGGTACACTTCCCGATGGGCCATGGTCACTACCATACACACCTGCACCACTTTGGCTTTAGCGAAAGTGATATGTGTGAATGTGGGCAACATGGATCCCCCAAACACATAACACTAAAATATGGCACACACACACATAATAGGCTGACATCAGAAATCGAAGACAGAGGGCAGGCTTTAAGAGACCCAGATAATTGGAGCATGCTTAATCGAATCACTGATGAAATCTCAAGAGCGCTACACAAGACTTACAAGCAGCAACAACCATATACAGGATCACAACTTGAAACACAACATGATGCATGGGACAACAGAGATTCAGCACTAACATGGAAACATGAGCAAATAGACACAGATGATGACATGGACACTTCAGGATCACCAGATGCATGCACAGCATAGAGGCAGATCATATGACTGCAACAATACTAAATGTTATATAAACATGGCATTTAGAAATAAGTTAGCAATAGAAATAAAAAACGAGTTTTCCTGTTCGTACAAGTAAAACAAGTAATTATGTAGTTCTCTGGGTCATTATTTTCAAACATGTAAATGAGTAAATTGTGAAATGTGTGAGAAGGAAACTGTAATATGGGTGAAATTCATAAAATTGTGCATTAACGTACATATGCAGTATCATAAGATGTAAACACACAAACACAAGCACATAGCACAGATAAGAAGCGCCCTTTTGGGAGACGAGGCTCGAGGTCACCTACAGAGGCCCATCTTCCACTTAAGGCGCGGTTAATTGGAGGAAGCAACTGTAGTAACAAGTAGTACTCTCATTCCTTAACCACAAATCACGTAAGTTAATATCACAAGATACATTCATATAGTAATAGCTATAGTAGGACAATATATGCTAATTCAGGTGAGATGGGCTCAAAGTGCTTACCAAAGCGCTTCCACTTGAAATAGCTAGGTAAAGTGATCTCTTTTGATATCTAAATCATTCCATTCGTGTATTTTTTTATCTTAAGAAAGTAATTTTTCCGAACTGTACTTTATGTACTTTATGTAGTGGTTCATGGTGTGGGTTGCTGTAGTCATGTCCTAGTTCATGAACCACGGGCAGCATATGAGTGGCCAAGTAAGTGGTCCCGACAGTCGGGATACCAGTTACTTTGGAATAAGGATGGGCATCTCGGACATATTCTGAGTCGTGGTCACCTTTGTACTCATACGGCAAAGACTACCAAATCCACTGGTTAGTCCCTCAACCGTTAGGGGTAAAACCCAATGGGACTCGGGGCAAGTAAGGCTAGCAACCTGATTCCCTGGTACTTTAAATATGATGCTGGCAACAATCATAGCAAAGTGCCTCGGACCTTTGGAGGTGACGGAGTCCCACCTCTAACTGACAAACCAGGGACTCCTAAGATACGACTTGGCAAACAAATGGTAATGAGATGGGGAGCTATTAATATCAATGGGGGCTACTCTGGGAAGAAGGTAGAGCTGGCAGAGGCTGCAAGTAAGAGGGGGCTGGACGTTTTAGCTGTTAGTGACATTAGGGTAATGGGTGAGAAAGAAGAGGAAGTGGGAGAATACAAGGTCTACCTGTCAGGGGTCAAAGCAGGAATAGCAGAATGGGGAGTGGGGCTTTACATCAGGAAAGAAATGGAACCCAGCGTAGTTGCAATAAGATATGTAAACGAACGACTGATGTGGATAGATTTGACAGTGTCTAGCAATAAAATTAGGATTGTGTCAGTATATTCGCATTGTGAAGGGACAGATCAAGATAAGATGGATAGTTTTTATGAGGCACTCAGTGATGTAGTTGTTAGAGTAAAGGACAAGGACAGTGTTCTGTTCATGGGTGATTTTAACGCCAGGATTGGAAATCGAACAGAAGGGTATGAAAAGCTTATGGGTAAATTTGGAGAGGATATGGAGGCCAACAGGAACGGGAAACAACTCTTGGATTTCTGTGCCAGTATGGGCATAGTAATCACAAACTCCTTTATTAAACATAAGAACATTCACTGGTATACTTGGGAAGCCAGGGGAACCAGATCTGTCATTGACTATATAATAACAGATCAGGAATCCAGGAAGGCTGTTAGGGACACACGTGTATTCAGGGGATTCTTTGATGACACTGATCATTATTTAATCTGCAGTGAAATTGGGATTGTGAGGCCGAAAATGCAGGAGGTCAGGTCCATATATAGGAGGATAAGAGTGGAGAAACTTCAGGATAAGGAAATAATGCACAAGTACATAACAGCGATCTCAGAAAGATACCAGTTAGTTGAATGTAGTCAATTACAGTCATTGGAAAAGGAATGGACAAGGTACAGGAACACAGTACTAGAAGTGGCTAAAGAACGTCTTGGAACAGTAGTGTGTAAAAGTAGGATGAAGCAAACAGCTTGGTGGAATGACACAGTCAAGGCAGCCTGTAAAAGGAAAAAGAATGCGTATCAAAAATGGCTTCATACTAGAACTCAGGTAGACAGAGAAAGTTATGTTGAAGAAAGAAACAAAGCCAAACAGATAATTGCAGCATCCAAGAAGAAATCTTGGGAAGACTTTGGGAACAGGTTGGAGACTATGGGTCAAGCTGCTGGAAAACCATTCTGGAGTGTAATTAGTAATCTTAGAAAGGGAGGTAAGAAGGAAATGACAAGTATTTTGGACAGGTCAGTAAAACTGCTGGTGAATCCTGTGGATGCCTTGGGCAGATGGAGGGAATATTTTGAAGAGTTGCTCAATGTAGGTGAAAATACGACCAGTAATGTTCCAGATTTCGAGGTAGAATGGGATATGAATGATGATGGAAATAGGATCACATGTGAGGAAGTGGAGAAAATGGTCAATAGATTGCAGTGCAATAAAGCAGCTGGGGTGGATGAAATTAAGTCGGAACTCATCAAATACAGTGGAATGTCAGGTCTTAAATGGCTACACAGGATAATTGAAAAGGCCGGGGAGTCGGGACGGGTTCCATCAGACTGGACAAAAGCAGTAATCACACCAATCTTTAAACATGGAAACAGAAAAGATTGTAACAACTACAGAGGTATCTCTTTAATCAGCGTTGTGGGTAAAATCTACTCAGGTATTGTTGAAAGGAAAGTGCGAGTATTAGTTGAGGACCAATTGGATGAAAATCAGTGTGGGTGTAGGCCTTTTAGAGGTTGTCAGGACCAGATCTGTAGCTTATGGCAAATAATGGAGAAGTGTTATGAGTGGAACAGGGAATTGTATCTATGCTTTATAGATCTAGAAAAGGCATATGACCGGGTTCCTAGGAGGAAGTTATTGTCTGTTCTACGAGATTATTGAATAGGAGGCAAACTTTTGCAAGCAATTAAAGGTCTTTACATGGATAGTCAGGCAGCAGTTAGAGTTGACGGTAAATTGAGTTCATGGTTCAGAGTAGTTTCAGGGCTAAGACAAGGCTGCAACCTGTCTCCACTGTTGTTCATATTGTTTATGGATCATATGTTGTAAACAATAGACTGGCTGGGTGAGATTAAGATATGTGAACACAAAATAAGCAGTCTTGCATATGCGGATGACTTAGTTGTGATGGCAGATTCGATTGAAAGTTTGGAAAGTAATATTTCAGAGCTAGATCAGAAATGTAAGGACTATGGTATGAAGATTAGCATCTTCAAAATGAAAGTAATGTTAGTGGGAAGGAAATATAAACGGATTGAGTGCCAAATAGTAGGAACAAAGTTAGAACAGGTGGACGGTTTCAAGTACTTAGGATGCATATTCTCACAGGATGGCAACATAGTGAAAGAACTGGAAGCGAGGTGTAGCAAAGCTAATGCAGTAAGCGCTCAGCTACGATCTACTCTCTTCTGCAAGAAGGAAGTCAGTACCAAGACTAAGTTATCTGTGCACCGTTCAATTTTTCGACCAACTTTCTTGTATGGGAGCGAAAGGTGGGTGGATTCAGGTTACCTTATCAACAAGGTTGAGGTTACGGATATGAAAGTAGCTAGGATGATTGCAGGTACTAGTAGATGGGAACAATGGCAGGAGGGTGTCCACAATGAGGAAATCAAAGAAAAACTGGGAATTAACTCTATAGATGTAGCAGTCAGGGCGAACAGGCTTAGATGGTGGGGTCATGTTACATGCATGGGAGAAGCAAGGTTACCCAAGAGACTCATGGGTTCAGCAGTAGAGGGTAGGAAGAGTCGGGGCAGACCAAGGAGAAGGTACCTGGATTCGGTTAAGAATGATTTTGAAGTAATAGGTTTAACATCAGAAGAGGCACCAATGTTAGCACTGAATAGGGGATCATGGAGGAATTTTATAAGGGGGCTATGCTCCAGACTGAACGCTGAAAGGCATAATCAGTCTTAAATGATGATGATGATGATGATGTACTTTATGTATCTTGTGTTTTTCTGTTTTTTTTCTTCTTAAGTTAACAATTTAATGTATCATAAAACAAGAAAAGTACTAACATTCAGAAAATTGTCTCGTTTGTCGTAGTAAACGACCCACTATAGTTACCAAGGTGGTACATCACTCTGTAATGTTAATAAATAAATAAATAAAATGAAAGTACTTCTCACAAAGTGTCTGCTATGAGAAAATTAGGGGCTGATACGAAGGTTTCTACAGAGGGACAATCAGCAGCAATAGTTCCATTTTTTTTTTCTTGTCAAAATAAGAAACAGTATTCTTCTGCGAGTTTTGTGTGCCTATAAATGTATGGAGTGACATCTTACATATGCATCTGCATCTGCATCTATAAACGTACCACCCTAGCCATCGTACAGTGTGTGGCAGAGGGTACTCTGTATCAACACTACTCATTACCTTTCCCATTCGACTTCCAAATGGAGTGAGGGGGGAAAAGACTTCTAAGTGTCTCTTTGTGAGTGAGCATCAATTTCTCATATCTTCGTGGCTCATATGCAATATGTATGTTGGCAGCAGTAGAATCCTTCTTTAGTCAGCCTCAAATGTTGGTTCTCAATAGTGTTACTTGAAAAGAACATCACATTCCCTCCAGGGATTCCCATCTGAGTTCTTCAAGCAGTTAACAACAAATTTGACACAAGGCAAAGAAACCCCTGTATAGCTCTGTGTTCTGAGGAGAACTAGGTATTCACATTTATACGTGATTGTGATGTGGCAGTCAGTGCATGTTGATACTGCTCACTGTGTCAGCCTGTCTGGGATGGTCAAAAACACATCTCAGAACATTCAGTTTGTAGGCCGGATGAGGGAAAGCATATTGTTCAATATCCTGGTAATTACCCTAGCGATGTGTAAGTGTCCAAGGAAGGGGAGAGGGAGGAGAGGGGAGGAGGATAGAAGGAGTAAAGGGGAGGGGGGCAAAGTGCCCTCTGGTGTTGGTGTTGTGAACTAGTTCAGCTAGTCTCTGAACCTCAAGTTGAACACACAAAATTTGATATTCCCGCCAGAAATGTTTGAATTTCCCACCATTTCCAGGGGTGGAGGGTGTGGAGGGATGGAGAATGGATGGGTGAGGGGAAGATATTTCCCAGAGAAGTGGAGGTGGCAAGGGACCCACGTGCTGGCTGGGGAAATCTCAAGTTGTCATCAGGGGGAGGAGGTACTTAATTAATTAATTTGATATCAATTTCATGTCATAAGTATCCCAGAGCCCGCTTTGCCCTACTACTGATTTGATTCCTCTCAGCTGCTACATTTTTTTGTGCACGAGCTTTTGCTTTCTTCTTTTCTTAAGAGATTTTCTTTCTTTTCATTGCTATAAACTCGTCGCATGTTCGATTCATGGCTATTTTCTTTTTTATATACTTCTCTGAGGTAGCGCAGCAACAGGTGAGAACAGGTGAGATCTCTTCCAGTAATTTTGATGGAGTTTCTTTAGAGAAGTCACTGAGTCTTCACTGACACTGTAATTGCTGTGTGCATTTGGTCGAAGAGTAGCCAAATTTGTGCAACGTTTGCAAGTAGAAGGATGTCCTGCTAACAAATTCGTTTCAGACATTGGAGTTGATGGCTGATTAGGAGTCAAATCATTAGAGACTTTTCAATAGTTACGAGTTCAGTCTCGGTATTGTTAATGTCTGAAACGAAAGCATTATTAGGAATTACTGCACTATGAAGTGGGGTAATTCCAGTAGATCTAAATCTGGTTACACCAATCTGTATAGTTGCAGCATGAGTCCATGCTTTGAAGTGCAACTCTGCAAACTGCTGCTTCGTAGTTCTTCTGTCTTTGCTTGCATTAGCTACAACCCATGAATGACAAGCCTCTTTAAAGCAAGATTTTAACGGCTTGAAAAATGATCCGTCTATTGGCTGTATAAAGTGTGCCTAGGCATACAAAATATCCACACTTAGTTTTCAGCAGCTAGATCCAAAAGGGTGACAGGATTCATATTTTAACGAAATCGTCTATCGAAATGAATGGGATTGATTTGAAATTTCGTTAAAGAAGAATAATAAAATTTGTCTGTTGCTTTTAAGTTAATTTTCCTTCGTGCGAACTTTGTTGTAGAACCACTCTCTTATTTTCGTGTGGTAATAAAAAATTTTTACTTACTTAATTATTGCGTACATTTAAAGAAAAAATAATATTTACGTGAACTCATATGAACTGGTTAAGAATATTAGGTTGAGAATTGGGTCCTTTAAATCATTCGGCCTTGGCATACACTTTCCTGATGCAGTGGATTTTTTGTTAAATATTTTTACTGAATTTTATCCCGGCACTAGCCATAGAACACAAGATTACCTCTATTAGCAGAAAATGTTTTAATTATTGCCAAGCCGACATTTATCACTGATCAAACCTACTTCATTACACATTTAAGGGGATACGGAATCACCTATCCCCGCAATGTTAATATATGCCTACTATAGGGAACATTTTCTCACAAACTACTGGAGACAGAGAGGTAAAAATTTTACTGTATGTGCATTCATATGTTACAACAATACTGAAACAACAGTTTATTGTCAAAGTATTTTCTTACAGAGATATTGTACATTTATTTTTAAGTAAATTTTTTCCATCGCTTTTTAATAGACTATCACCCCTAAGTCTTTTGTAAATCAAGTAATTAAAAAATCGTTATTTCAGTATGTAATAGGGACCTATGTCACTACGTCATAAAAATTTCAGACTTCTAGGTTGACCAGTACCTGAGATAATGTTCCTAGATGAAGTAAAAAGTAAACTTACGGGAAACGGAGAAAGAAGATTAAAACATTCCTGATCCGTAGCTAATACCCCCTTCACAGTCTTCATAATCATCTTCAAGTCTTCTTTTGGCACCCCTCTGCACCTGTCTTGCTTTTTTCACTAATGTCTTGATTATATTATCAGCATGCCTTAGTCTGTGCTGATCTAAAAAGAACATAGCACGTACCGTACGGGAACCAACACACATACCCAACTTTTGAAGGACCTGGCATTTAGTTATATTTCCAAGGTTGAAGGTTGCCACAGCATCATACACACCAAAATGTAGTGTATTAATTCCGACAAACACTGTTTTTGGGAGACGATGCCATATCACACTATTCAAGCACTCGTTGGGGTTCTGCGTTTTTCCGTGAAGACATTTCATCAGAAGACTTCTGTCAGCCAGATCTCTGAAAATGGGCTTTATTTCTGCCATGATGGCTGATGGTAGACTGTGGTGGTGAATGTATTTCTCTCCTGTTGTTAGTCCCCTATTGTATTTACACCAGCTGTTTTCACCTTTGGGGCACAAACCATGTTGTGGATGCTCATCCGTGGATGCGGTGTGGAAATATAAAGCCCATATAGCTCTCCTCATTTCTTCAAGATTGCCTGTATTTTGCCTGATTGCAAGGCCATAGCAGTTCTGAATGTGGTCTATTATGGAATCAGTCAACCTTCCTCTGCCATCCAAGGTTTTCCCATCATTTAGTTTTTTCCCTTTCATAACTGATTTTAACCTTCTCAGCCTGGCACCCATTCTCTTCTGCACATGTCCTATACATTCAAGTTTGCTTATATTTACACTGTTCCCATATGGTTTGCTTTCCAAAACTTCTTTGAATGCTTTAGAGTCACCATCTCCCAGATATTTGACATAGCGAACATTATACCACTGTGAAGAGCGATGAAAAATTTTCTTCACCCCAGCAACCTCCATGCCACCACTACTACCATAATAATTAGCAATACAGTCATCACTGTGTTCATTTTTCAGCCTGCCTGTGCACCTACAGTATTTAGACATTATTGCAACATCAATAACCTTGCCAGTATCAACACTAGTTGCTGTTACAACACCATTGTTGGAGGTGTGGCCCCTTTTCTGCCACGTGCCATCAAACGCCACTGTGAGGTCACGACTGCCGTCATTTTCTTCCACTGCTTCTTCCACAGCAACCTGCATTGACTTCTGTGCTACATCTTCAACTGCAGATCCTAGTACATAATTGTAAGCTTCAAACTTTGAAGGTGCACTTGGAAGATTTAGAACACCACATAGCATATCACCAGCTGCTTTGCCCTTACCAATTGCTCGCAATCCATAAACTAACCTAATATTTACACTATAAAGTTCAGTTTTCTTGTATCCATTATTTACAGTTACTGAAACCGAACTTGGAAACTTACAGCTGTATTTACAAACACTGCATATTAAATTAAACTGGGCAGCCAGGCCAACATGGGATTCTACTTTCAGAGAAACGTTTCCATGACATTTTTTGCAGCACAAACTGTTTTCAAGAGCTTCACACAATATATTCGTATCAATGAGTTCAAAAACTTCATTCCCTCTATCAAGTAAATTATATTTCTCTTCCAAATCTCTTAGTTTTTTATGAGAAGCACTGTTTTCATTTGGTGTAAGTTCGTTCGGCAAATCAGTAATAAGTGGATTCACATTTTCCAACAGTGATGATGATGAACTGCTTTGCTTTGCTAATGAATCATTATTTCTTTTCTTTTGCCAGTTCACACGCTTTTTAAATACTTTTGCTTTAGCTCTAGGCATTTTCACTGCGAAAAATGAAGCACTAAATACGAAATAACTCAACAACAACTACTTTCTTATATCACACTGTTTACAAAACAGTCCCGCCACAAAGTCAAAGAGTAACTTGAGGAAACCAGAGAGAAACATTTTCGGGCAACTAGTGTATAAATAGTCGCTGGAAACCGGGATATTTGAATTCATGTCACTTTAAAGGTACTGCCAAAAAGTTCATGGTCAGCCACGAGAGACGTGTATAACTAAAGCGCAATACCCGATCTCACAAATATATAAAAATAAAATAGTTATAATTGTAGTAGAGCTATGTATGATACGTCATTTTAAAGAGGAAACATGGCAGAATATAATACGCCAATAAAAAAAATTCGATTTTTTAACCCAAAATCCGATTCCGTATCCCCTTAAGATATTTTGAAAGAACCAAACTGTTTAAATTTCAATGTTAACTAACATTAGCTATCCGCCTACGAATGCACAAACATATAATTAATTCAAATTTTATCAGCCACAGGATCACTGAAAAAGAAGAACAATTTCTTAATTCACCATTGATTTTTATGCATCTGTTCCCGATTTACGGGTTTGCTATTGTTGGTCGCGGCACAGCCCAGCAACACCGCTAAAAAATGCTGAAAAATTCTTAAAGAAATTTTATAGATGACGTGGGCAAGCTAATTTACATAAATAATTCACACTTTTGATAAACTCTAATATATTTAGATCAAACAACAATACAACTCACATTAATTCGTAACGCATCGTCTAATGGCGGCTAAGTCCAGACAGAGACAAAAGAAGTCTACCCATTCGTAAAAAACTCTTTCACAGTGTCCTACCGCAATGACTTCTGAACAGAGAAGACCAAAGAATACATAATGCATTGTGCTTAAATAGTATTGCTGACTATTAACATTTCTTTGCAAATTGACGATATTATTCTCTTCTGGCAACATATCTCTGCTATCGCAAATACTGACACATTTTACAATCACATAATAAATACAGAAAACATTCCTATCCTAAATACAGACAAATATTACAACAAAAAAATATAAGGAGAATAACAAATGTCTTTTACACCACATTCAGTAATATTTTTGTTCAATAATTACGATATATACAACTTGCCCAGAGCGGCGTATATGGTACAAATAAACTCTTTTTTTTTTTTTTTTTAATAACGTGAGTTTGCCAGGGAACGTTACAATATGAGCGGCACAACTAGCTAGCAGAGGCAGGCCAAGGCCAGGTGCCTTTCTAGGAAGGAAATGGTGCATGAAAACATCAGTGTTGATACAAGCGGATTTTCTTCTCAGAACAACAATGATCCTGGAGGCATGCTGTCTTCAGCGTCTTGTATTTTATTTACCCATTTGTAAATACAGTAAGGTGGTAAAAAATTTCCCTCACGGCAGGTAGAAACTGTTATTGTGTCTCCTTTTTTTTTTTAGCAGTAATAATAATATGACCACATATGCTTTCCTTTGCCACCACAACAGTTCCATGCTCATTCTTTAACTGTAGGCCACTTTCGTCTACGTTGTATATACTGCCTGGTTTATCCAAAATTCCGTTTTCTGTCAACTTTTTTGTCAATAGATCGAAGTAAGAATTGAATTCGTCTCTGTTCATTCCAATCGCTTTGGCGAGAGGAAGTCCTTGCGCTTTTCTGATGCTTAAATGTACATTGCGTTCCAAAAATTGCGCAGTTAGACAGGATAAATGACATAATGCCTTACAGTGTGGGTACACCTCAGTGGAAGTCAGAATCATTAATGACTTCATGGAAAATGTTTTTAAGAGTACTTTACAAGAAACAAACTGGGATGAAATTTATAAAGAACCGAATGCCAATATAAAATTTAATCTATTCCATGATAAATTCATGTCACTATTTGAAAATAGCTTTCCGCATAAGCTAATCAGAAGGGACATTTAACAGCCATGTAAAAAACCACGGATCACTAAGGGGATTAAAGTATCTTGTGAAAGGTAAAGGGAAATGTATCTTATCCCAAGAACAAGTAGAGACCCTGCAGTAGTTGCCCACTACAAAAACTACTCTTCATTACTAAGAAAGGTTATTAAAAAGTCAAGTGATATGCACATAATCTCAGAAATCAGTACATCTGACAACAGAATTAAGGCAATATGGAATATAGCGAAGCAAGTGATAGGACAACCAACCACAGAAGAGGATCACATACTACTGAATTGAATGGAAGGGTTACAAATGACAAGTCACAGGTAGCAAATGTATTTAATAGTCATTTCTTAAACATAATAGAAAGCATAGGGAACAACAATTCAAGAGAAAGATCACAGCAGTATGATGAAGAAATAACTATCATAAAATTACATCATATGAATGTCCCACCAACTTATACTTCTGATATTAAGAGGGGCATACATTCTTTCAATAATAAAACCTGTTCTGGTTTTGATAGTGTTTCCAATAGAGTACTAAAGACTTGTTCCCAAATAATAATTCCGGTAATGTCCGAAATATGTAACCATCACTAACTCAAAGCATTTTTCCAGAGAGACTAAAATATGCTGTTGTTAAGCCCCTATTTAAGAAGGGTGATAAGTGAGACGTCAGTAACTACCCATCTATTTCATTGCTGAAATCATTTTCAAAAATTTTTTAGAAGATGATGTATTCTGGAATAGTATCTCATCTTGGCAACAACAATCCCCTCATCAAATCACAGTTTGGGTTTCAGAAGGGTTGCTCTACTGAAAATGGCATTTACATGTTCACACACCAGATATTACAAGAATTAAATAACAAAATATCACTGGTAGGTATTTTCCGTGTCTATCCAAAGCATTTGATTGTGTGAATCATAGTATACTCCTAAATAAATTGGAAGTTTTATGAGATTGGTGGTATAGCCAACCAATGGATCATGTCATATCTAACCAAAAGAATGCAGAAAGTTTTACTTAGGAGTAATTCAGCTAACGGAATCCAGGGACATATTTCTGACTGAGGAGAAACCCCATATGCGGTTCCCCAAAGCTCAAACTTAGGTCCACTACTGTTTTTCATGTAGGTAAATGGTGTGCCATCTAATGTACAAGCAGAATTAGTTCTTTTTGCAGATGACATCAGCGTTGTAATAACTTCTAGTATACATACAGAAACAGAATAAATGGTGAACAAAGTTCTAAAAAGTATCATTGACTGGTTTTCTGCAAATGGTCTCACCCTGAATTTAACGAGCGATATAAAATTCTAACAGACAGCAAGGTAAAATTTAAACTGTAAAAGTTTCTCTTTAACAACTCCTTATATTCTGT
Organism: Schistocerca piceifrons; assembly: GCF_021461385.2. Taxonomy (NCBI): domain Eukaryota; kingdom Metazoa; phylum Arthropoda; class Insecta; order Orthoptera; family Acrididae; genus Schistocerca; species Schistocerca piceifrons. The sequence goes on along the minus strand of NC_060143.1, from coordinate 92,231,186 downwards.
AGAAGAATTTCTATGTTTGTAATGCGTAAAAGGTGGTGGGTAGGAATTATTTTCATTTCGGGAAATAATAATAATTATTATAATATGGTGATGTTTGGAATACAAATAGATGTACAAATTAATTTGCAATATGAATGTAAAATGACTTGTTCCGCACCATGGCGATTTATCGAGCAAAATGATCCATGGAAAATGAAAGTAACTAACTAACTAACTTAACTAACTAGAAGCCAGTCTTCCCCTGCACATTTCTTTTCTTGACTGAATTTACTTTTCAATCGCATCTGATCAGCTAAATTGAAAGCTGGTTCAGAGCTGTGGAGCGGGGAGACTACTGGCCATTAAAATTGCCACACTACAGACGCGAAATTTAACCGACAGGAAGAAGATGCTGTGATTTGCAGATGATTAGCTTTTCAGAGCATTCACACAAGGTTGGCGCCGGTGGCGACACCTACAACGTGCTGACATGAGGAAAGTTTCCAACTGATTTCTCATACACAAACAGCAGTTGACCGGAGTTGCCTGGTGAAACGTTGTTGTGATGCCTCGTGTAAGGAGGAGAAATGCGTACCATCACGTTTCCGACATTGATAAAGGTCGGATTTCAGCCTATCGCGATTACGGTTTATCGTATCGCGACATTGCTGCTCGCGTCGGTCGAGATCCAATGACTGTTAGCAGAATATGGAATCGGTGGGTTCAGGAGGGTAATACGGAACGCCGTGCTGGATCCCAACGGCCCCGTATCACTAGCAGTCGAAATGACAGGCATCTTATCCGCGTGGCTGTAACGGATCGTGCAGCCACCTCTCGATCCCTGAGTCAACAGATGGGGACGTTTGCAAGACAACAACCATCTGCACGAACAGTTCGACGACGTTTGCAGCAGCATGGACTATCAGCTCGGAGACCATGGCTGCGGTTACCCTTGACGCTGCATCACAGACAGGAGCGCTTGCGATGGTGTACTCGACGACGAACCTCGGTGCACGAATGTCAAAACGACATTTTTTGGGATGAATCCAGGTTCTGTTTACCGCATCATGATGGTCGCATCCGTGTTTGGCGATATCGCGGTGAACGCACATTGGAAGCGTGTATTCGTCATCGCCATACTGGCGTATCACCTGGCGTGCTGGTATGGGGTGCCATTGGTTACACGTCTCGGTCACCTATTGTTCGCATTGATGGCACTTTGAACAGTGGACGTTACATTTCAGATGTGTTACGACCCATGGCTCTACCCTTCATTCGATTCCTGCGAAACCGTACATTTCAGCAGGATAATGCACGACCGCATTTTGCAGGTCCTGTACGGGCGTTTCTGGATACAGAAAATGTTCGACTGCTGCCCTGGCCAGCAGATTCTCCAGATCTCTCACCAATTGAAAACGTCTGGTCAATGGTGGCCGAGCAACTGGCTCGTCACAATACGCCAGTCACTACTCTTGATGAACTGTGGTATCATGTTGAAGCTGCATGGGCAGCTGTAACTGTACACACCATTCAAGCTCTGTTTGACTCAATGCCCATGCGTATCAAGGCCGTTATTACAGCCAGATGTGGTTGTTCTGGGTACTGATTTCTCAGGATCTATGCATCCAAATTTCGTGAAAATGTAATCACATGTCAATTCTAGTATAATATAACTGTCCAATGAATACCCGTTTATCATCTGCATTTCTTCTTGGCGTAGCAATTTTAATGGCCAGTAGTGTAGTTTCGTCTGTGGGGGAGGCGCTGAGGAAACAAGGCACAATTTCTTACAGAACTGACCTCGCATCAGTTAAAATTGTCTTTATGACTCACCATACATAGTAGCGCCACCACTTTTTAATAGGCATCTCCCGCATACAATGGGGTTAACTGAGATCTGATCTTATGATTTTGCTGTCAGACAGGTAACATTCAGATACTTGCGAATACTTTCCATACTCAAATATTTATTATGGTTTAATATACGCTGCTGAAACGAAGAAAAAATTCGCGATCTGACGGTACAACGCCATGCGAACTGATGGTAAAACACCACAGAGCCATCCGGTGTTCTGATCGACAATGAGAACGGCGAAATTGTTTTAATATTTCATGAAAAATGGGACTGGGTACGCATGTTGCTTAATTGTACTCAGTATCCGTTACATGTTCTGGTTTTCTTTCGAGTGATACCATGTTGATAAGTGCGCTGTTGTGGCAGGGGAAGACGTCTGTTCGGTTTGTGAAGACAATCTTTTTTCTTTCTTTCTTGTGGCAATCGGTGGGGGAGGAGAGGATGAGGGTGGCGCGGGGGGGGGGGGGGGGGGGGGGAGCTCTTCTCGCTTGCTCCCCGTCCCCCAGCTGGGCACGCCCTTACGTAGACATAGCCGCTCACACAGATAAAATATTCCGTGTTTGAGACGGGTTGTTTGCTGCTTTTTTTCTCGCCTAACTTATGATTTTCGTCTAATCCTTCGTGAACGGTATTATATTCTATTGACGCAGATTGCAGTGACTAATGAGGAGGACTGAGTAGTAAGGTCTCTTAACACACAGAGAGCCCGAGGGAGAATAGTCAGTAATCGGGGATATGACAGGAACGATCATTCGAAACAAAACGGCTAGTGGAAAAGGGCTCTAAAATATATACCTTAAGAGTTTACTTGTTCAGTGGAAGAGATGTGTTTCAGAGCAGCGAAGATGAACAAGTGCTTACAGTTCTTAAGGTATGCACTTTAGAACCTATGTTTATTAGACATTTTTCGTGTTTTTCTCCGTGCTACCACCTCTCAACATATGGAAAGCAAGGAGGTTGCAGTAGAATGTTTATAGCTTTTAAAGTGTGTATGGATTTTAGGTTGTTTGCTAGACATTTTTGCTTCGAATGACCGATCCTGTCATATCCCTGAATATTGACCATTCCTTGAGGAACACCGTGTGGGTTTGGTGCTTTCCATTATAGATAGTGGCAGAGAACGGGAGTAATGATGTTCTTCACCAGTATCAGTTGACGTCTGATCCTTTTGTACACGAATGTGAACAGGATTATGATCTGTGGGCACTTAATGGGAATCTGAGACCACAACCGCCTGGCTTATCTTTTTCTAGTCATTCGTAGTATTCCTTCTTATAGTCAACCATAATACGTCTCCAGCTTTACAATCTCTACATCCGTTAGTCGCTCTCTCTTTTTCATACCCTCTCCAACAGAATTCTTTTCCTGGCTGTTCCTGTCTTAGCTTGTAAGACTAGTTCCATGTCATTCTTACACATGCTCTACACATCATAACTTCTGAAAAAACATGTTTCCACATCGGGTAGATTTCTGAACCTCAAGAGTAGCTTTGCTCCAAGGTTCTTTCTGTATTACAAACACAACTGATCTGCCAGACATACTATCAACTCCCTTCACTTGCAAACTGTCACTTGAGCATTCACAGTACAAGTTACTTTGGAAGTCTGGAATCCAAGTCTTACAAGTGCGACGAACTGCATTAAAAATTTCAGTATCTAATACTTCAGAGGTGTAAAAAGACGTTGCAGAGAAGTTGGTTTGGGTTCTGGAAAGTACCATCAGAAGCGGCCGCTATGTCTCCGTTAGATCTTCTCGTCAGCACAATTTTTCATCCAGGTTTTTGCAAGTTCTTTTATATTACTAAGCAATAAGTCATAATACCTCCCAAATGTTGCTGGAGGAAGGGGCAGATTCAGCACAGCACAAAATGTTTTTTTCTGGCTTATGACTCTCACAAGTATAATGGACGGCATAAGCCATCCTCATATTCATATAGGATCTTCTATTTACCACAGTTGGTGTCATGACAGACCTACCCTGGATTCCATTTGCTGCATAACACAGATAACGCAACTGCAAGGCCTGTCGTGGCATTCACATCTTCCACCAGAGCAATACTTGCGCACAAAATTGTCCATTATTAACTGTGGCAATATACTAACATTAAAAATAACATTGTGTGAACCCTCATATTGGTCGCGTCTGTTTTTGTTACTGCCAAAACGAAGTTTTCTCCTCGAAGCACTCGGCTGTGATTCCTTTCCTGAAAATTTCCAATTTCTTGACACTGGTGTAATATTCGTTGATGTATGCTTCGCCGTGTATCTGTTGTCCTGGTGACGCTGTTTACCATTGAAGAAACGAAGTATAGACATCTTGTGTGATAATACGCCACAAAAATTAGCTCAAAACGACTAAACAAAACTAAAAGCTGTTATAAATCAACAAAACACGGCAAAAGCTTCCGAAACAGTCGTAGAATACAGTCAGTGAATGTAACATCGTAGGTCGAATACTGCGGGAAACAATAGTGATATACTCAGTCCATTTGTTTGAGGCATGTTAACGTCTGGCAGAAACATCTCACCCGTTCGAATTTCAGAGGGGAAGGACGTTTGGCTGAGGGGCGTGGAGCGTTGGGCGTGGGGCATGGAGCAGCAAAAGGGCGTGGCGGGGAACCGTTGGTCACTTAGAACCAAAATGTATGTCTTATATGATCTCAAACGTAGATGTGTAGTATATAAAAGACTGCAAGAACAAGTCTTTTCAACCCTTTAAGTGAAAAAATATTTTGTCCAGCATAACAATGAAATGAAATACACTGTCCAAACACATTAATGTTACCGCCTGTCAAAAGGCTGAATAAGCATTTTTTATAGCGTGGACCGCTGCGAAACGAGCAGGAAGAGGACTGGTGATGTTCTGGGAGGTACCAACAGGGATGTGGAGCCTTGCAGACTCCAGTGCCGCGGCCAGCTTCGTTAGGTTTCTAAGCCGAGGATCCATGGCGTGAACATTTCGATCGAGGTGGTCCCACAGATTCTCGACTAGGTTGAAATCCGGGGAGCCTGGTGGCCAGGGGAGTACAGCAGATTCATCCTGGTGCTCTTCTAACCAGGACGTACAGTGCGAGTTGTGTGACACGTTGCATTGTCCTGCTGGTAGATGCCACTGTGGCGAGGTTCAAGTGGTTCAAATGGCTCAGAACACCATGGGGCTTAACATCTGAGGTCATCAATCCCCTAGATCTTAGAACTACTTAAACCTAACTAACCTGAGGACTTCACACTCATCCATGCCCGAGGCGGGATTCGAACATGAGACCGTAGCGGTGGCGAGGTTCCGGACTGAAGCGCCTAGAACCGCTCGGCCACAGCGGCCGGCCTGTGGCGAGGAATAAACGAACTACGTATAGGTGTGTACATGGACCAAATGATATATGCATACCTGTGTTGATCCACTGTGCCTTCCAGAACTACGAGATCAACGGCCATTCGTCATCTAGAAAGGCCAACTGTGGCCTCTCAGTGGACGTCCAGTTGAGGTATTTGGGTGCAAACCCCATCCTTAGATGCCGATGAACAGCAGTCAGCATTGGTGCATGAACCACCCGCCCGCTTTCGGTAGGCCCTTGGTTCATCTGGGGGGGGGGGGGGGGGGGGGTTGGTTGCTCAAAAGTTGCACATCTATTCGTCCGTACACATTTCCGCAGCCGTCGTTCGCCTCTGTCGTCTATGGTCCATGGTGCACCCAGTCGCCTCAGCTTCGGTTAGCGTCATTTTGCCATGCACGGCGTACTTTAACCATGGTGGCACGTGAACAGTTTACAAAGTTACCCGTTTCGGAAATACTTCCACCCTTGGCGCGAAAGCAAATGATCGTGCAGTTTTCGACATCAGATGAATCACCCCGTTTCTGCGTTACGACGCTGGCTGCACTGTTTTCCACGTTAACCCGACACGCTCTATGTACTCTCCACTGCTAGTGCTTCCACCTGCCGTCTGTGAGTGGATGCTGCCCGTTCACGTCGAACATAGGCAGTGTTCACGTTAATGCGATTGGACCGTGTATGTCAGTATGTACTCTCTGGGAACAGTAAGCAACAAAACTGCTCAAATTAGTATGTGTTTTTAAGTCTGAGTTGTGGGGTAGTAAGTATTCGTACCAATGAATCAGGAGCACAAAGTCTGTGCTAAAAAAGACGGGAAAAGTCTCCTGGAAATTAGTAATGTTGTCTTCAGTTAGTACTCATATGCCCTCAGGAGGAACATGTTTCCCAGAGGACTAGGAACAACAGTCAGCTTTATTCCATGCGTGTAAGCCCACACTTGCAGTCACTTCAGTATGAGAATGAGTTCCACTTTCATCAGATACTTCTTCAAGCACAGACACGCAGCCTACCCACCTGCAGCAACTGCGCTAGACGTTTCACCTATTGGCACACTTGACACTGTATCACCCAGACTACCATCAACTACGCTAGTAGTGTTTGAAGCTGTAGATATCATATCTACATGATCTGCATCAGAGTCTCGTCTAAATTCTGAATGTTCTGCATGCTCTACCCTTCCCAGTAGCACATTACACCATCAAACAGAATTTCATCTAACGTGTAACTACGCAAACTCCGTAATGTCATTCTCATAGATCTAAAACAAATATTCACGAATGTCAGCATTACCCCTCTAACTGTAAAAACCAATCAAAAATGAGTGAATAATATGTCTATTACATTCAAGCGTTTGCATAAACTCCTTTCGTCATGTGAAAGGTGGCTACACTGAGCCACTGCGCCAGAGATTGCGCCAAAGAGTATTATTAAGCCGCCTCCACAGTGCTTGGGAGGAGCTCGTAGAAGTCAGTGCGTGGGTAGAGCTCGTAGAAGTCAGTGCTTGGAGAGAACTCGTAGCAGGGAGTGCTTGTTGAGAGCTCGTAGTAGTCAGTTCGTGCCGAGATGTGCTAGTGGGCACTGCTTGTCGTGAAGTCGGAGTGAGATGTGATAGTGGAGAGTGTTGTTCCATGTTTTATGCAGTTATTTGATGGGAGAGATAGCAGATGTTATTCTAATGGAAAAACTGTAACGACCAGAGTGCTTTTCGTCAATATATATGAAGGTAAAATATGGTGTGTTTTTTCATTAATTCCATGTTTTAAATAATGCGTCATTACAGGTTCAGTCAACAAAGCATCTGGCGTGTGTTCTTGTATTAGAGTTTAATTCTGGTTTCCTTACGCAATTGTAGTATTTGTAATTTTCTTTTATCACGTCAGTATAATTGGTATTTAAAAATTCTCGTCTTGTTGGAAAAGAACCGTGCCAGATGTGTACGTTGAGTCACACTCCCACACACAGAACAGTTACATTTGTGCTTGGGTTTTGTAGGTTTTATAGTTGCTGGGGACTTAATTAATTAACTGTGTTTACGAAAATTTTCTTTCATTGTTGTTGCAGTCAGATTGCGGAATAATTCTAGTCAAGGCCAACCGTTTACGAGACTTGCGTAATCGGACTTAAAGCTACGAAAAATTTAAAAAGTATTTTCATCATATTTAATTAAGCCCCCATGCACGTGGCGACCCTGCCAGGATCGTCCCTTGGAATTCTTCTGATTGTGAAACTAGTAGACGGTAGTATTGTTGTAGTAATTTGTAGTTTAGTAATTGTAGTCTATTTTGCATGTGTAGATTTGGTAATTGGCATTCTTCTAATGGTATTTTTCAAAATTTAATTTTTATTGCCTTGTATACGCGTTTGACAATTTGGTGCAATTATTTCAATTGTTCGTTAATCGTGTTTGAGGGAAACATCTCGTGTGAATGGTATTGTTGGAGATAAGGAGTCATTGTGTGTAATTTTCGTACAGTGACGAATTTTTTGTATGTTTTGTAAATGATTACGCGGTCAATGAAGAAGGCAAAAATGATGAATAGTGAGAATGACGAAATTGTTAACATGGCGAACTCGCCAACAGAGGAAAACAGTGTGATGAATAATGAAGTGGAAAACAATTTAAAAGGTCGGGAAAATAGCCCGGAACCATTTCGAAATTTTTCTCAATCAGAAAATTCACAGAATCTGAGATTAACGACAGAAGATTCTGGAATAGTATTGAACACAGATAGCCTTATGGCTATGCAGAAGGAAGTTAGTTTTGCGGGAAATGTTAGGGGCGAAAGGAATTTCGAACAAGTTAATATGGAGCAGTTGATGAGTGTAATATTAAATTTTCAATCTGAATTTAAGAGAGAGATGGGAACAATTAAAACTGATATAGGAACAATGGAAACACGAATGGAAACTTTGGGATCTGAATTAAAAACTGATATAGGAACAATGGAAACACGGATGGGAACAATGGAAACTCGGTTAGGATCTGAATTTAAAGCAGAGATGGGAACTTTGGAAACACGGATAGATTCACGAATAGGGACATGTTTCAAAAATATGAAAGATGAGTTAAAGAAAGAAATCAGAGAAGAAGTACAACCGATTTTGAATTCTCACAATAATAGATTAATTGCAGTAGAGATTAGACAAAGGGAACAGGATAGAGAACAGGAAGAAAGAGATCGCGTGATAGTACAGAAATTTTCAGAGTTAAATTTACATCGTGCAAAGGATAAGGAAGAAATATTTGAGAGAATCGAGGAATCCGTACCAAATGACAGATTAAATAATCTAACACAACAATATGAACAGTTAACTACCAAATGTGTCAATACTGAAACCCGAGTCGCGACACTTACGGAAGACGTAAATAAACAGAAAGAACAAATAGGTGACTTATCGGAAAGAGTTGAGGAGATTTCAGATAAATTGACAAATCTTAGTTTGCATGGGGACAGAGATTCAGATGATACAGCACCATTGCCATTTGCAGAAACCGAAGAATACCAGAACATAAATAAGCATGTTGAAAAACAGGGAAAATTTAATGAACGCGTGAAAAGGGAATTTGAGGCATTACGAAAGCAAGTCAAACAAATTGAAGGCGAAATAGTAGGAAAGGACAATAGAAGGAACTTAGAATCACAGATAGCAGAGGGGTATGAAGAAAGTAATTTATTTCATTTACGAGAAGCAACAAGAGAGCGCCAGGCGCGCGAACTTGACAATAATCGGCATTCGGACTGGGACAGACGCGGTAGGTCTTTGTCGCCACGAGGCGAAAACTTTGACTATAAACACTTTTTGACTGTCCGGAAATTTAAGATCTTCCGCAATTCGAAGAATGACATACATCCATGTGCATGGTTAGATCAATTTATGTACGCACTTCCACCAAATTGGCCACTAAGTCACAAACTGGAATTTATGTGTGGATATTTAGAAAACGAACCGGCGACGCGGATGCGCGCACTCATTAGAGATTGTAATAATCTGAATGATTTTTATCATGCATTTCTATAGGCATATTGGTCCGAAAACACACACGACAGAGTCAAACATAGTCTGATTATGCAGCGTAACTTTAAACAGTCTGAGTTCCGCACACCAGCGGAATATTTTGAAGACATGATTCGAAAGAATCAGTTCCTTTCCAACCCTTACAGCCCGACTGAATTAATTCGCATTTGTTTAACTAAGCTGCCACAATCCATAAGACAAATTGCTTTAGCCGGAAGATGTAAAGACGACATTGAGACTTTTAAGACTTTGTTGCAAGAACTTGAGTATGACAACGATGACGGGACCTCTTGTAACTTTTTCAGTAACAGTAATTACAATAGATTTTCAGAGAAAAGGGATAGTGGTCGGAACGGACGTTATAGCGGTAATTTTGAGAATGACAGACGTAACAGACAGGACAACAGATACCAGCCTTATGACAATAACAGACGTTCTAACAGAAATTACACAGACAATAGCGGTAATTCGTACCGGAATGATCAATCATACGGAAACAGTAATCGGTATCATCAGGACAGAAATTATTCATACAGTAATAGAAATTCTTACTACAGAAATAACCAGGGTAGTAGATACAACAATAATTTCAGAAGTGACAGTCGAAATTATACAAGAAGTAGTTATGCAGACAGACAGGAAAACAGAAATTTTAATAACAGACACAACCAAGAATTTGCATCTAACAGACAGGAGGGACCTAATTGGCATCATCCACGTGACAGAACTTCTGAGAGACAAGTGCAAATCGTTGAAATTGATCCACGAAATGACGCGAATAATCAAAGACGTGAGGCAAACAATCGACAATGACTTGTAGCTTCGGCTTCTGGCAGCAATATAGACGGTTCAGAAAGTAATGACACTACGACTTTACACTACGTACGGCTGGAAGACATGAGAGACATTTTGTTAGACGAAAAGGAAAATAATGTAGACGTATTTTTACATCCTGTTATTGAAGTATGTGTGGGTAAGAATAAGTTCACTGCAGTTTTAGATTCTGGGAGCCCATTGAATGTCATTAGTGAATCAGTTTTTCGTATATGTGAAAGAACTATTGCCTGTCCTGTGTTACCTATTTCTAAAACTACAATTCGAGGTGCTATTTCTGGAAAAAGTGTGGAAGTCAAACAACAGACCAACTTAAATTTCATTTGTCAAGGATACGAATTTTCTGCTAATTTTATTATTGTTCCATTACTCAGTACCCAAATTATATTAGGTATGGAGTTTCTTAACGCACATAAGGCAATTTTGAACTTTAAAGAAGGAGGTGTAAATTTGACTGTTGCCGGAATGCCGAAATGTTTGAAATTTTTCGAGTGTTTAACAAGATCTGAGTCAGATACAAAATGTTTAAGGTTTCTTACTTCTGATGTTTTCGCTGAGCATTATGACGACGATGTGTTCATTCATGACAATGACAATCGATACAGAGACGCGATGGATGATATAATTAATAGCGAAGAATTAATTAATGAAAAGGTTAAGAAAGCTGAAGTGCCAGATGACGTTGCAAGAGAAGAGCTGCACCACATTTTGACTTCACATGCTACAGTGTTTAGTCATCATACAGGAACTATACAAGGCTTACAATATTTATTTAAAGTAAAAGAACACACACCATTTCGCGGGAAAACGTACGCTATTCCTTTGGCTTACAGAGACAAGGTTAAGAATGAACTTCAGTACATGTCAGATCAGGGCATTATTGAGCCTGCAGTCAGTCCTTATACTAGCCCATTACACGTTGTTCTTAAACAGGATGGGACAATTCGTTTGGTTCTGGATTCCAGACAGATAAATAATATCATCATTCCTGAAACTGACCGTCCACAAAATTTAGATGAACTTCTTCAACATTTTCATGGAATTAAAGTTTTATCCACGATTGATATGCGCGCAAGTTTTTGGCAAATAGAACTCCACCCTGATTGTAGAAAATATACTGCCTTTTTAGCCTTTGGTAACTGTTACCAGTTTCGGAAATTACCGTTTGGACTTACTGTATCTTCAGCAGCATTCATTCGTAGTTTAAATGAAATTTTACCTGTTTATCTTCGTGACAACATTACTTCATATGTTGACGATATTCTTATTGCTAAACATTCTTGGAGTGAGCACAATAAAATTTTGGATTCATTGTTACGTATCTTTGCAAGAGTTGGCATTACAGTGAACTTAGAAAAATCTGAATTTGGTCGTTCTCAGGTGAAATTTCTCGGTCACATTATTTCTACAGAAGGTATTCTTCCTGATCCAGAAAAATTAGACGCTATTCGTAATTATGCTGTTCCTACCACAAAACGTGATGTTCGTAGTTTCCTTGGTGTCTGTAATTTTCTTAGACGCTTTGTTAGATTGGACGATTTGGCCACACCTCGTTAATGTGAACTATCTGGAAAGAAATCTAATTGGTGTTGGGATGAGGAAGCTCAGTCAGAATTTGAACAGCTTCGTGATGCTTTAGTTGCTGCTCCACTTCTTTCACATCCGGATTTATCTAAAGAATTTTGTTTGGCAACCGACTCATCATACAAAGGCCTAGGTGCACACTTGTTTCAAGAGATAGAAGAAAACGGCGTTGTAGTACAGAAGACTATTGCATTTGGAAGTCGCGTTCTCTCTAAATCAGAAAAGAATTATTCGATTACGGAACTTGAAGCTTTGGCTGTTGTTTGGGCTTTCACAAAATTTCGCACATTTTTGTTTGGCAGACATACTAAGGTTTACACCGATCATCGAGCTCTGGAATTTCTTATGTCGACAAAATTAACTCATGGCAGATTGTCACGATGGGCGTTGTACCTACAGGAATTTGACTTTAGTATTGTTTACATACAGGGTTCTTCAAATATTGTTGCTGATGCTTTATCACGTGCACCTATGGGTTTGAAACAAAGTGCTGAAGAGGATTGCATAGAAAACAATTATTGTTTGATGTATATTCAAGGTGTTGCGTTTGAGAACTTTATTTCGTCTTCGCTCCAGGACATCGCTAAGGAGCAAAATAAGGATCCAATCTGGAAGGATATTAAGGAGAAGTGGAGGAGAAAGGAAAGTGTAGAGCTTAGACAGCATTATTTAGTTCGCAATGACATTCTTTTTAAACGAAAATCGGTCGACAACTCTGTTTGGTTAGTTTGTATTCCTGATGAGTGGGTCAATAAATTGATTTGGTATACGCATTTCAGTTATGCACACTTTGGTCCCAGAAAATGTTTTCATAAATTACGAGAAAATTGTTATTTCAGTAATATGGAAAAACGTATTCGATCTGTTCTGGCCAAATGCAAATTATGTCAAAAGGCTAAGCCGCCAACAGTTTCTCACAGAGCACCGTTGTTTCCTATCATTCCAGCGAAATTAAAGGACATGGCTGCAGTTGATTTGTTCGGTCCAGTGGTTCGATCTACTAATGGTTTTGCGTACATTTTCGTAGCAGTGGAACTGACGTCAAAATATGTGTGTTTTACACCTTTACGCAAAGCAACAGCTCGTTCAGTATCTAATGCTTTCATCAAACATTTTCTTAAAGAAGTTGGTCATGTTGATAAGGTTATATCAGATAATGGATCACAGTTTCGTTCTAAAATTTGGGTTCGTACTCTACAGCGTCGTAAAATTAAACCAATCTTCATTTCACTTTTTCACCCACAATCTAACGCTTCAGAGAGATGGATGAAGGAAATCAATAAATTGTGCCGTCTTTATTGTCATCAGAATCACAGAACGTGGGATCAGTATCTTCATATATTTCAAAACATTCTGAATGAACTCTCTAATGATTCAACTTCTTTACCGCCTATACTGGTATTAAAAAATAAAGCACCGACAAATCGCATATCTGAAATCGTTCCTTTTCCGCCTTCACGGAAACTGCGGCATTCTGAAGTTGTCAATCTGGCTCTGCAAAATATTGCATCTGCGGCTGCTAGAAGACAGAAATCAGCTAAGCGTCCTGGTCGTTTAAAAATCTTGTCAGTTGGTCAGAAGGTGTTAATTAGGTCTCATCGTTTGTCGCACAAAGGAAAAGGCTTGTGTCGCAAATTTTTTCTGCTTTATAACGGTCCATATAGAATTCGCAAAATTATACATGATAACACTGTCGAAGTAGAAACTCTTAAATCTCGACGCTCTAAAGGAATACATCATATACCTAACGTAAAAATTTTTGTGGAATGACATACTTTTGAGAAACCAACAGCTAGATGTAAACATGCGGAGAGTACAAGGATACCGCGCTGTGTTTTGGCGGCGGCACATACTCAAAGCAACAGTCAAGTCTGAGCGCCGCACAAGGCAGTCGTTGACCGCGAACAATTGCTTCCTACGTCACGCGCCTACAGCTGATCGAGTGCTCAGTGCGAATGCACTGACAGCCGTAAACAAATACACAGTTTAATTTCTCCGATTAAATTCAGTATAAAGCTATAGTGACTTGATGAATTATGTTATTAACATTCAGTATTTTTCAGGATACGGTTCTATAAAATATTTAAGAACTTCAGGTAAATTCTGTGCGTGTCCGACGTTAAGAGGACTTGCTATCGAGAAATTTTCAGGAAGAATGTAATTTCGAAGAAGAAACTAATAAACTAAAAAAAAAGGTAACTATTAATTGAGTTCATTTTCCAGGTAACATATTTCCACTTACGTACGTGCTTTAGACGTAATTTGCTGCTCGCGATTACGTGATTCATACTTTGTGCTACTTTTATGTTCTATGAAATTACTTGTGAAGCGACGTGCTTGCGTACGTTAACTGATTTCGACATTGATTATTAATGAACTGGGTTGTAACTTGTGTATATTATGCATCGCTTGGCTGCACTGCTTTTTCACTGATGTCATATTTTTTAATTATGTGCCTGCTGTGCTTATTTATTTAAATTATAATTGTCACCTGATTAATTGTGCTGATGTGGTTAGGTATGTAAGTTATACTTTGTGATTTATCTGCTTGCGCCTTCATGTTTACTTATTAGGATGACATATGAACATTTATTTGCTTATGCTGATATGATGCTAATGACATGTTTACTGCTTTGCGTATGGATTGCATATTTATACATTTCTGTTTTGTTGTCATAACTACTCTTTAATTTGGTATATAGCAATGCTGATGTACAGTGTACGAACACAGAGTTTAGGCTACACTATGGTATAGGTTACAGATTGTTCGCTTGGCAGAGCCTCGTTGTAAGAATTGTGCTGCATCCACTGGTTGACATTCTGTTCTCTACTGGTATATTTACTCGCTATTGCTTGTTTTGCTTACGCTCAGTGCCTTATATTTTTAAGATAAGAAAATGAACTGCTATAATTCGACGAACGACATTAGTACAAGAAACTTCATAGAAGTCACATGAGCTGGAGGTTTTATGGAAGCTGTATAAATTTATGCTAATAGGAAGGAAGCTAACGATATGACATACCGAAACTAGGTTTAGACCATTGACAGTTATTACACTGCATTTTTCGTGAGCAATTGAAATAGGAAGTGACACTTGACACAAAAAATACTCCACATGTTTGCTTCTGTCATAATTCTTGAAGTGATGTACACACTGTGAAATATTATGATCATTCACACTCCGTAATCGTACTTAATTACTGAGAATTATTCGAACTAAGTCTGTTAGAGGTCATGTATGCATTTCTTTTGTTTACAATTCATAATGAGTAGAAGATTTGGGTCAGACGGATTACACAGAGGTTGTGTGTTGACAATGTGTCTTCAGATTGTATGGGATGATGAACTGAAGTTTGCACTAGGATTTTATCTGTACTTGTTCGAGGAGACTGGCTAGAGGAAAGAGTTGTGTTGGAAGTGAGATGATATTGGTAATAAGGTTTATATGTATCGACGCATTGAAGAGGTATTATTGAGGTATTATTGAGATTGTGTGAAGTTGATGATTATTGGAGTTTTGGTGGATAAGAGGTAAAGTAAGTGAGGAGCATATATTGGCAATAAGGTTTATATGTATCGACGTATTGAAGAGGTATTATTGAGGTATTATTGAGATTATATGAAGTTGATGATTATTGTAGTTTTGGTGGATAAGAGGTAAAGTAAGTGCGATGCATATTTTTTTTGTTGGTGTTATGGAACAAGGAGGATGAAGATAGCAGACTAGAACACTAAAGTAGAAGGAAGATAGTCTATACACACACTTTGTTAAATCACTAAGCAGTATATACTTTTTTTTGAAGAGAGGAAGTATTTGCATATCTTGGCTCACTTACAGTTGTTCAACAACAGTACATCTGATCTGGCTTCGCAAACATTGGTCTTGACATGATGACTATGACGTTGACTTAACTATTATTGACTGTGATACATTGCTGCCATTACTACTTGATACACATGATGCACATCAGATTTTGACAGAATTACATTTACACAGTTAACACCATTCAATTACACAGTACTACTTAATGTGGATGAAAGATGAATGAATGTGTTTTGTGTGTTTTCCTCTCCTAATCCTACCCACCTATCTCGTAAATATTATTTTATTTGTTTGTAGTGGCTTGCACTGACACCCATAAATATTATAGGTTTACTGATATTTGAGTATTCGTAATAGTTAATATGACTATTATCTGAAATCATTTGTGTGTTTATTAGAATTTATATGTTTAGTGTAAAAGCATTTGTATGTGTTTTCAAACTATTGTTCATGCCTGAACTGTCAGATTAGTGAAGGTGAAAATTATGGACTGTTACCTGCACTTTTCAAGTAATGTGTGACACTTAGGAATGATTAATTTCTGCTGATGAGCTGTGTGATCAGTGATAGTGAATATCATGGACTGCTCTCTGCACCTGCTCAACATTGCAGGGTGCAACTGATGGACTGCTTCTACTGAAATGATGTCACTTGTCGGTGTCTGCACCTGCTCAACATTGCTGGGTGCAACTGGTGGACTGCTTCTACTGAAATGATGTCACTTGTTGCTGTCTGCACCTGCTCAACTTTGCTGGGTGCAACTGATGGACTGCTTCTACTGAAATGATGTCACTTGTCGGTGTCTGCACCTGCTCAACATTGCTGGGTGCAACTGGTGGACTGCTTCTACTGAAATGATGTCACTTGTCGGTGTCTGCACCTACTCAACATTGCTGGGTGCCATTGTTAGAACTGCTTCTACTAAAATAATGTCACTTGTTGCTGTCTGCACCTGCTCAACACTACTGGGTGCCACTGATGGACTGCCTTTTACTGAAATAATGTGACTTGTTGCTGTGTGTACCTACTCAACATTGCTGGGTGCCTCTGATGGATTGCTTCTACTGAACTAATGTGACTTGTTGCTGGGTGTACCTGCTAAGCTTTACTGGGTGCAACTGATGAACTGTTTCTACTGATATGAAGTCACTTGTTGCTGTCTGCACCTACTCAACATTGCTGGGTGCCTCTGATGGATTGCTTCTACTGAACTAATGTGACTTGTTGCTGGGTGTACCTGCTAAACTTTACTGGGTGCAACTGATGAACTGTTTCTACTGAAATGAAGTCACTTGTTGCTGTCTGCACCTACACAACATTGCTGGGTGCCTCTGATGGATTGCTTCTACTGAACTAATGTGACTTGTTGCTGTGTGTACCTGTTCAACTTTACTGGGTGCCACAGATGGAACTGCTTCTACTGAAATGATGTCACTTGTTGGTGTCTGCACCTGCTCAACATTGCTGGGTGCAACTGATGGACTGCTTCTACTGAAATGATGTCACTTGTTGGTGTCTGCACCTGCTCTCAACATTGCTGGGTGCAACTGATGGACTGTTTCTGCTGAAATGATGTCACTTGTTGGTGTTTGCACCTGTTGGCCATTGCTGGGCTGGAATTATCAACTATTTGTTTTTTTTTTTTTTTTAATAATTAAAAGTATTTTATGTGAACATTTGTATAAACTGATTTTTTGTGTATTGTGTAAACTATTATGTAAAGCCACATGTATGAAAAGAATTTGTATTGCCTACTGTATTTTATATATTAGGTTATTGAAAAGTCAGTGCAAAGCCAAAATTTTAACTAATTATGTGATATTTAGGTATTAATATTATATTTTATTTTTGTCTGTATTTTTCTGGACGAATTTGGTGGTATTTTCACCACCAGTGCTGGCAAAAATACCATCAAATTCTGGCCTGTGGAGGAGGGGCATATGAAAGGTGGCTACACTGAGCCACTGCGCCAGAGATTGCGCCAAAGAGTATTATTAAGCCGCCTCCACATTGCTTGGGAGGAGCTCGTAGAAGTCAGTGCGTGGGTAGAGCTCGTAGAAGTCAGTGCTTGGAGAGAACTCGTAGCAGGGAGTGCTTGTTGAGAGCTCGTAGTAGTCAGTTCGTGCCGAGATGTGCTAGTGGGCACTGCTTGTCGTGAAGTCGGAGTGAGATGTGATAGTGGAGGGTGTTGTTCCATGTTTTATGCAGTTATTTGATGGGAGAGATAGCAGATGTTATTCTAATGGAAATACTGTAACGACCAGAGTGCTTTTCGTCAATATATATGAAGGTAAAATATTGTGTGTTTTTTCATTAATTCCATGTTTTAAATAATGCGTCATTACAGGTTCAGTCAACAAAGCATCTGGCGTGTGTTCTTGTATTAGAGTTTAATTCTGGTTTCCTTACGCAATTGTAGTATTTGTAATTTTCTTTTATCACGTCAGTATAATTGGTATTTAAAAATTCTCGTCTTGTTGGAAAAGAACCGTGCCAGATGTGTACGTTGAGTCACACTCCCACACACAGAACAGTTACATTTGTGCTTGGGTTTTGTAGGTTTTATAGTTGCTGGGGACTTAATTAATTAACTGTGTTTACGAAAATTTTCTTTCATTGTTGTTGCAGTCAGATTGCGGAATAATTCTAGTCAAGGCCAACCGTTTACGAGACTTGCGTAATCGGACTTAAAGCTACGAAAAATTTAAAAAGTATTTTCATCATATTTAATTAAGCCCCCATGCACATGCTGCATATTTTCAGTAACCGATGTTAGCAGAAATACTTTGTATTATCTCAGCGGATAACGTTTTGGAGATAATTTGTGAAACTGTATTATCTGAAATGTTCATTCTTTATAAGTAGCAGCATTTCGCAGCAGATAAAAATTGGTTGCAGTTGGACACTGAACTTCCGACAATTTTTCGCTTGCATGTACTAGCTGTAAATTTGCTTAACAACGGCTCCCGTATGAATTTTATACTTTGTAAAATAGGAAATGTTACTGTGAGCTCAATGTATCGTCATTTATCTCAGAAGATATCAGAAGAGTAAATTCACACTTGACAAACAACAGCTGAACATAAAACCAGCTGGGACGACGAGTGCCTGTAAGTCCATGGTTATAGATCCGTACCGTTACTCACTTGTTCGATGATGTCTCAAGGGCCCGCAGCTCGTGGTCGTGCGGTAGCGTTCTCGCTTCCCACGCCCGGGTTCCCGGGTTCGATTCCCGGCGGGGTCAGGGATTTTCTCTGCCTCGTGATGGCTGGGTGTTGTGTGCTGTCCTTAGGTTAGTTAGGTTTAAGTAGTTCTAAGTTCTAGGGGACTGATGACCATAGATGTTAAGTCCCATGGTGCTCAGAGCCATTTGAACCATGTCTCAAGGTTTACGACTTAGAAACAACAATAGTTTCCCATCTTATCAGAGAAACTATTGTGAGTACACTAATATCAATGAAATCGAGTGTTTGTTGTAAAAATTAATAAAAAACATTTAAGAGCAGTCCTATATAAAGGGTGATTAAAAAAGAAAGAACATATTTAATTTCTTTATTACTGACAAACTATGAAAGATAAAAGCACATTGCGCGTGTCACTGGAAAGAGGAAGGTTTAAAGTATATGTCTGTACAGACACTATACCACACACTCAGCTCGAACACCACGCCTTGCTCGAGAAACATCAAAACGGCAGTCCATTTCATTCCACACAAGAATCAACAGGTCCCTGTTTGCTGAAACGACAGCTTCAACAATTTTATTTCCCACCTCTTGAAAAGTAGCTGCCATAGGTGGGACAAATGTTATGTATTTTATGTACTGCCACAGAAAAAACTCTCAAGGTGTTACATCTGGGGACCTGGGAAGCCAAAAAAAAAAAAAAATGAATAAGATCTTCTTGTCCCCCTCTTCCAATCCAACGTTGTGGGAAGATTTTGTTAGACAACGCCGCATCTCAAAATGAAAGTGACGCGGGTGCCGTCATGGGTAAAATCTAAATAATTGGAATCTTCGTGAAGTTGAAGAAACAACAAAATTTGCAGTATGTACAGGTATGAAATTCCTGTCACAGTTTCTTCCACACAAAAAAAAAAATCCACAAATGTTACGGAGCCACCACCAGCTTCAACAAAGCCTTGTTGACAAATTGGGTCCATGGCTTCGTGGGGTCTGTGCCAAAGTCGAACCCTTCCATCAGCTCTTATCAACAGAAATAGCAGTAATCTGACGAGGCCAGGCTTTTCCAGTCAGAAAGGGTTCAACCGATACGGTCACATGTTCAGCTTCGATGAGTCTCTTTCGTGTTCGAAGACGACGCCAGGTTTTTGTGACCCCCAAATTCCTACATTATGACGGTTTGCATTACACAACAGATGGAACTACTATTCACACGAAAAGATGTGACGTTCGAAAAAAGTACTCTCTGCCGTAATCCGGAAGAACTGAAATGTGAAATTCGTATCTTCTGTTATGGTCGCTGGGACGCAGTTGCTGCAGTAACTGCTTCTTGTAAGGCTTCAGATGCAGGCGTCGTTTCAGAACACGCCACACCATTTTTCGAGAAAGGTGGAGTTCTTGGTCTGCCCGTCTTGTGGACTTCCGAGGGATTCGTGTGAACGCTTCTCGAATACGCTCGATATTTTCATCAAACATCCACGGCCGACCAGTGCTCCTCCCTTTGCATATCCAACCAAATCCTAATACTTGTGAATACCAGTCATAAATCTGTTTGTGTAGAGGCAGCTCCTTGCTGAATCGACGCCGGAATGCACTTCGCATTTGAACAATGGACTGACTTCGCCCAAATTCCAACACACAAAATGAGTTCTCTTGTGGTGTAGGCACCATGTTGCTACAAACACTAGCAGAGTTCTGTCAGAACTTTGAATTTTCCTCTATTCAGTGACATATTTAATGTGTTTCTATGTTTTATACACTGAGATGACAATAGTCACGGACTTCTTTTTGGCCGGCGTATTGCAGGAACTCGACATAGAATGTACTCGAGAAGTCGTTGGAAGTCCTCTGCAGAAATTTTGCACCATGCTGCCTCTGTACTCCTCTATAAGTCCGCCCCAGGTAGCTTAGTGATCAGCGTGACAGAATGTCAATCCTAACGGCCCGGGTTCGATTTCCGGCTGGGTCGGAGATTTTTTCCGCTCAGGGACTGGGTGTTGTGCTGTTCTAATCATCATCCTTTCATCCTCATCGACGCGCAAGTCGCCAAAGTAGCGTCAAATCGAAAGACTTGCACCCGGCGAACGGTCTACCCGACGGGAGCCCCTAGTCACACCCATCTACAATAGCGAAAGTGTTGCCAGTGCAATATCTTGTGCACGAACTAACCTCTCGATTATGTTTGCTGAATGTTCCATGCGATTCATGGATCTGGGTGGCCAATTGCCCAGAATTTTCTTCAAACCAGTCGCAAACAATTATGGCCCGGTGACATGAAATCGTTTTTTGGGATCATAAAAGTCCATGAATGGCTGCAAATGGTCGCCAAGGAGCCGAACATATGTCGTCAACGATCGGTTCCGCTGGACCACAGGGCTCAGTCCATTCCATGTAAACCTACACTGTTATGGAACCACAATCTGCATGCCAGTTCCTTGTTGACAACTTGGGTCTGTGGGTCCGTGAGGTCTACGCCACACTCTGAGCTTTGCATCAGCTGTTGCCAACTGAAATCGGGGCTCATCTGACCAGGCCAGGACTTTACAGTCGTCTAGGCTTCTGCCGATATGGAGAGGCGGTGCAGGTGATGCTGTGCTGTGAACTAAGGTCACAGCGCACTGGCACCGTATTTCGCCACACTGTCCTAACGGACACATTCATCTTACGTCCCATATTGATTTCTGCGGTTGTTCCACGCAGTATTGTTTGTCTGTTAACGCTGAAAACTCTACGCAAACGCCGCTGCTCTCGGTTGTCAAGTGAACGCCATCGGTCACCGTGTTGTCCATGGTGAGAGGTAATAACTGAAATTTGTCCGGTGGATCTCGGAATATTGCATTCTCTAACGATTTCCGAAACGGTATGTCCCATGCGTCTAGCTAGAACTACCATTTTGCTTTTACAGTCTGTTGATTCCGGTCGAGCGGCCGTAGTCACGTCGTAAACATTTCCACATGTATCATCTGAGCACAAATGAGAGCTCCACCAATGCACTGCCATGAGTACACGATTCTAAAGCCATTTGTATATGGGCATATAGCTATCCCATGATTTGTGCCACTTCAGTGTCGTTCGTAATTACGAGTGAATTCTGTTCTTTCTTTTTGAATCATCCGGTATATACCAGAGTTACCTAAAGAGTTAAAAATCACTTTTATATGAAATTATACGCCCGCCCCTAAATAACAAACGTGAAGGAATACATAGTTGCAGTTTTTGAGTTACGTGTTAAATTTGCGATGAACGGAGTATACGCGTCTTGTAACTCCTTTTTCAAATGCCGAGCGTGAAGGTCTGGCCCCCTGGGGGAGCGTTCGTCATTTGTTAGCTTCTCGGCCAGCCGCCGTGTTCCCCCTCCCCCTCCACCTCGAAACCCCGCCCCATGTGGCGAAAATGATGAGAACCTCGTCGCGGGCCAGTCCCGATGACTCCGAGGTCCTCGGTCGATAGCGGGCCACCTCTTCGACACACCCTCGCTACAGTCATCTGTGTTCACTACGTGTCTTCATTCTGGGTTTCCAGATGAACTAAACACCATATCAAATTTGTCAATTGAAACTATCCAAATTATTGGAAATTATCGAAGAGGCAGGAGTCTCATCCCATCTGATAAATGCTGTTAAAAGCGTCTCTAACGGGAAACGAACACTGAAGTGGAGGAAACGGCCAAAACGAAGATAACTGTAATCCAAAGTGTCAGCCAAGGGAGTCGTTCATCATCTGAATAATTTAACTTCTATAAGTACGAACGACGTCACTCGTAAACGGTGAGAATTTTTTACTTGTTAATGCAATAAGGTGCTGCCAAATGTGAACTTAGTTTTTTCAGAGCACCAAGTAATCGTAACAGAAACTGAATATGACTTACAAAAGTTAGGACGCGAACTACATTTAATATCAAAACATATCGTTTTGATACAACTGTGCCGCGCGGGATCAGCCGAGCGGTCTGGGGCGCTGCAGTCATGGACTGTGAGGCTGGTCCCGGTGGAGGTTCGAGTCCTCCCTCGGGCATGGTTGTGTGTGTTTGTCCTTAGGATGATTTAGGTTAAGTAGTGTGTAAGCTTAGGGACTGATAACCCTAGCAGTTAGGTCCCATAGGATTTCACACACAACATTTGATACAACTGTACAAAAAGCTAAGACGCAAGGATTCACTGGGAAAGTCTGATAAAAGAAAAAAGAAACAGGATGATGTTTTAAATACCTGTAATTTGATATAACATTGTCGGAGAACAGCGATCTTATTGAAATACAATTATTTAATTACCCAGTTTATACACTGCAGTGCCAAATTATTATACTCACTAAAGGCATACGGCAGTTTTATTATGGAACTTTATTCTGCCTTTTTTTGCGAACTTAAATTTTATGTGTCACTGATAATACGCTTCCGTGAACTCACAAAACTATTTTGAAGTAAAAGAAAATATTTATAGCGCAAAATTTCACTGAAAATCACGAAGATGAACAAATCGTTCACTGTTTGGTACGTCTTCCTTTAGCAGCGATCGAATCCTTAATTTTGCTTGGCGTTTTCATAATGTATTTCTTCGATAAACTGTCGAATTCCAGTGTGTTATGCCACGCTCTGGCAAAATTATCCGGCAGCCTGATCTTATTTGAGGGTATATATAACTGCCTTTGCAATTTCCCTATTCAGTCCTTGTCAGACATTTCCAATTTGGTTCAAGTCTGCGGAGTTCTCTGGTCAGTCCAAAAATGAATTCCAATCTCCTTTAAATATTTAATAGAAAATTTTGCTTCGGGGCATTGTGCAGAATCGTGCATGAAGATGTAACTGTTGTCGGTAAACCATTTCTTCAGCTGGGGAAGAAGTCGAGTTTCCGGTACTGACCTGTGCTGATCTTGACGCATCGTCCCTTTCACAATGTAAAAGCGCTCATTTTGTTTGTTACCTATTACAGACCAAACCATTACTTATAGAGGATGCTTCATTCGTTGAACTATGCCATCTTCTTGGAATTTTTCATGGCTCCCACGTCTCATAGATTCCGTTTTGTCTTGCAGAATTTGGGTACTTGTTTCGTTAGAAAAGCAAACCTGAAATGAAATGACGTCACACTTGGAAGTCTCTATTATCATAAAAGAATGAGTAGAATTATATAGTTTATTTACCTTATTTCAGTCATCCACTGTCAAATTTTTGTCCCCTTGGCCTATTCAAGTCGCTTTAGTTTCATCACTGTCTTTCTTGGCAAGGCGACGGCATCGCAGCCGTTTTTAATTGAACCTTTAATGCAGAGTACGTTATTAATCACGTGGATCGATTTTCTTCGGCTTTCCTCTACCATTCGCCTTATTTCTCTTCCTGTTCTAGGGATTGTAAAGCGTTTCCGACCGCATTTACCTTTCCACTGTGTTTCGAGACTTTCATTATATTTCAGTTTTTACTTATATTTCTGTAAGCTGTGAAATAACTTTTATATGACCAGTGTCTCGCTGACTATATTGACAGTGTGACAAAACAGTCGATATTGTGGCCCTTTTCGGTGGAGTAAGGTCAATCCATTTACTCATACCTGAAAAATTCACAATTAAACCATTTTCAGAAATAAGGAACTAATTAAGGGCTAAAACATGGAGTACATTGCATAAAATACACTCCTGGAAATTGAAATAAGAACACCGTGAATTCATTGTCCCAGGAAGGGGAAACTTTATTGACACATTCCTGGGGTCAGATACATCACATGATCACACTGACAGAACCACAGGCACATAGACACAGGCAACAGAGCATGCACAATGTCGGTACTAGTACAGTGTATATCCACCTTTCGCAGCAATGCAGGCTGCTATTCTCCCATGGAGACGATCGTAGAGATGCTGGATGTAGTCCTGTGGAACGGCTTGCCATGCCATTTCCACCTGGCGCCTCAGTTGGACCAGCGTTCGTGCTGGACGTGCAGACCGCGTGAGACGACGCTTCATCCAGTCCCAAACATGCTCAATGGGGGACAGATCCGGAGATCTTGCTGGCCAGGGTAGTTGACTTACACCTTCTAGAGCACGTTGGGTGGCACGGGATACATGCGGACGTGCATTGTCCTGTTGGAACAGCAAGTTCCCTTGCCGGTCTAGGAATGGTTGAACGATGGGTTCGATGACGGTTTGGATGTACCGTGCACTATTCAGTGTCCCCTCGACGATCACTAGTGGTGTACGGCCAGTGTAGGAGATCGCTCCCCACACCATGATGCCGGGTGTTGGCCCTGTGTGCCTCGGTCGTATGCAGTCCTGATTGTGGCGCTCACCTGCACGGCGCCAAACACGCATACGACCATCATTGGCACCAAGGCAGAAGCGACTCTCATCGCTGAAGACGACACGTCTCCATTCGTCCCTCCATTCACGCCTGTCGCGACACCACTGGAGGCGGGCTGCACGATGTTGGGGCGTGAGCGGAAGACGGTCTAACGGTGTGCGGGACCGTAGCCCAGCTTCATGGAGACGGTTGCGAATGGTCCTCGCCGATACCCCAGGAGCAACAGTGTCCCTAATTTGCTGGGAAGTGGCGGTGCGGTCCCCTACGGCACTGCGTAGGATCCTACGGTCTTGGCGTACATCCGTGCGTCGCTGCGGTCCGGTCCCAGGTCGACGGGCACGTGCACCTTCCGCCGACCACTGGCGACAACATCGATGTACTGTGGAGACCTCACGCCCCACGTGTTGAGCAATTCGGCGGTACGTCCACCCGAGCTCCCGCATGCCCACTATACGCCCTCACTCAAAGTCCGTCAACTGCACATACGGTTCACGTCCACGCTGTCGCGGCATCCTACCAGTGTTAAAGACTGCGATGGAGCTCCGTAAGCCACGGCAAACTGGCTGAGACTGACGGCGGCGGTGCACAAATGCTGCGCAGCTAGCGCCATTCGACGGCCAACACCGCGGTTCCTGGTGTGTCCGCTGTGCCGTGCGTGTGATCATTGCTTGTACAGCCCTCTCGCAGTGTCCGGAGCAAGTATGGTGGGTCTGACACACCGGTGTCAATGTGTTCTTTTTTCCATTTCCAGGAGTGTATAATGAATTATGTGAAGTTCGATAATATCTGAAAAACATACCTATCCATAATACGCTCTACTTCACAAAGCAACGGTAGTTCTGACAACAACAGCTATTCAGTATCTCAGCAAATATTGACATATCAGTGAATACATTATTCAATGGGCATATATTGTCGTCAAACAATATGAGCTTACAGTATTTACTATTCTACAATGCTGAAGAAATGACACCACTCATGAATCACTGTTTAGTGTAGAGTACTTCCAAACCAAACTTCAAAACTTCCTTAGCTACTTGGTGAGTTTATTCATTTGACACATCACTGTAGTTTAAATTTGGATTGTTTCAGAAATATAGTCTTCAAAAATTAAATCGTTCTATAGTTCGTGTACCACATTAAAAGTTGTTTAGGTGGTAAAGCCCGTGCTGAGTTTGTGATAAATTTTCGTAGAACTGTGCCAGCCCTTTAGTAGCGGAGCAGAATTTCGATCACTGGCAGAGAAACAAAGTATAAAGAATAGAGGCAACTGAAATAAGATTTCTATGTTAGATTTTGTTTCACACCATCTCTGATCATATCCGATAATGAGATATAATATTCTGATTAGATGTAATGAATGTGTATGAAGAAGCTGAAACAATTCAGATACAGTTGCAAGAATGGATGACAATAGTTTTGAATATGTACACTACTGGCCATTAAATTTGCTACACCAAGAAGAAATGCAGATGATAAAAGGTTATTCATTGGACAAATATATTATACTAGAACTGACATGTGATTACATTTTCACGCAATTTGGGTGCATAGACTCTCAGAAATCAGTACCCAGAACAACCACATCTGGCTGTAATAACGGCCTTGATACGCCTGGGCATTGAGTCAAACAGAGCCTGGATGGCGTGTACAAGTTCAACTGCCCATGCAGCTTCAACACGATACTACAGTTCATCAAGAGTAGTGACTGGCGTATTGTGACGAACCAGTTGCTCGGCCACCATTGACCAGACGTTTTCAATTGGTGAGAGATCTGGAGAATGTGTCGGCCAGGGCAGCAGTCGAACATTTTCTGCATCCAGAAATGCCCGTACAGGACCTGCCAGATGCGGTCGTGCATTAACCTGCTGAAATGTACGGTTTCGCAGAGATCGAATGAAGGATGGAGCCACAGGTAGTAACACTTCTGAAATGTAACGTCCACTGTTCAAAGTGCCGTCAATGCGAACAAGAGGTGACCGAGACGTGTAACCAGTGGCACCCCATACCATCACCCCAGGTGATATGCCAGTATGGCGATGACGAATACACGCTTCCAATGTGCGTTCACCGCGATGTCACCAAACACGGATGCGACCATCATGAGTCTGTAAACAGAACATGGATTCATCCGAAAAAATGACGTTTTGCCATTCGTGCACCCAGGTTCGTCGTTGAGTACACCATCGCAGGTTCTTCTGTCTGTGATGCAGCGACGAGGGTAACCGCAGCCATGGTCTCCGAGCTGATAGTCCACAATGCTGCACACGTCGTCGAACTGTTCGTGCAGATGGTTGTGGTCTTGCAAACGTCCCCATCTGTTGACTCAGGGATCGAGAGGTGGCTGCACGAACCGTTACAGCCATGCGGATAAGATGCCTGTCATCTCGACTGCTAGTGATACGGGGCCGTTGGGATCGAGCACGGCGTTCCGTATTACCCTCCTGAACCCACCAATTCCATATTCTGATAACAGTCATTGGATCTCGACCAACACGAGCAGCAATGTCGCGATACGATAAACCGTAATCGCGATAGGCCGAAATCCGACCTTTATCAAAGTCGGAAACGTAATGGTACGCATTTCTCTTCCTTACACGAGGCATCACAACAACGTTTCACCAGGCAACTCCGGTCAACTGCTGTTTGTGTATGAGAAATCGGTTGGAAACTTTCCTCATGTCAGCACGTTGTAGGTGTCACCACCGGCGCCAACCTTGTGTGAATGCTCTGAAAAGCTAATCATTTGCATAGCTCAGCATCTTCTTCCTGTCGGTTGAATTTCGCGTCTGTATCACGTCATCTTCGTGGTGTAGCAATTTTAATGGTCAGTGGTGTATTATTACAAATTCATAGGAAAATTTGGTAGAGGAAAACCACAGTAATGATGGAAAGACCAATTCGGTGATCCTTTATTATCATTCTGAAGGTGGCCGTTTATCTGAAGTGTAAAGTGTATAATGAACCAAAAATATCGGCATCTTAACTAAAAAAGTCAAAATTATAAAAACACAAAACATGACGTAATAAGAACCAAAATCAAACGAAAAAGGAAAATATAAAATATTAGGAAAATCATAAACCCTGAATAAAACTAACTATGAAGGTAATCTAGCAACTAAAGTATAAAAAATTAAATAAACACCGGGCGACCCAGACTGAACTTGTTATAAAACTGCTACTGCCTATGATTTCGCGAAATAACTGCGATTGTCTTCCCTGCGCTCAGTTAATTACCGTTAGGAATGAGAACGTGCCCAATAGCGTTCCTCAAGGTAGTGTTATAGGCCCTTTGCTGTTCCTTATCTATATAAACGTTTTGCGGGACAATCTGAGCAGCCATCTTACTTAGATAGTTTGCAGATGACGCTGTCGTTTATCGACTAATAAAGCCATCAGAAGATCAAAACGATTTAGAAAAGATATCTGAATGGTGCGAAAATTGGCAGTTGACCCTAAATAACGAACAGTGTGAGGTCATCCATATGAGTGCTAAAAGGAATTCGTTAAACTTCGGTTACACGATAAATCAGTCTAATCTAAAAGCCGTAAATTCTATTAAATACCTAGGTATTACAATTACGAAAAACTTAAACTGAAAGGAACACACAGAAAATGTTGTGGAGAAGGCTAGCCAAAGACTGCGTTTTATTGGCGGAACACTTAGAAAATGTAACAGATCTACTAAGGAGACTGCCTACACTACGCTTCTCCGTCCTCTAGTAGAATACTGCTTCGCGGTGTGGGATCCTTACCAAATAGGACTGACGGAGTGCACTGAAAAAGTTCAAAGAAGGGCAACACGTTTTGTATTATCAAAAAATATGGGAGAGAATGTCACAGAAATGATACAGGACTTGGGCTGGACATCATTAAAAGAAAGGCGTTTTTCGTTGCGACGGAATCTTCTCACGAAATTCCATTCACCAACTTTCTCCTCCGAATGCGAAAATATTTTGTTGACACCGACGTAAATAGGGAGGAACGATCACCACGATAAAATAAGGGAAATCAGAGCTCGTATGGAAAGATATAGGTGTTCGTTCTTTCCGCGCGCTATGCGAATTGGAACAATAGAGAATTGTGAAGGTGGTTCGACGAACCCTCTGCCAGGCAATTAAATGTGATTTGCAGAGTATCCATGTAGATGTAGATGTAGCTTCTGGCCCTGTCATTGACCCCAGCGCCAGGTTTGATTTTCTACTGGGATGGTGAAATTAAAGCTCAGGCTTTCCGCCTAACAAAAGTTGACGTGATTAACGCTACACCTAGAATTGTAGGAGTGGAACTTATAACACTACTGAGATAAGAGTTGAATAAAACAAATATATTTAGATCTTTAAAGCATGCTCACTGAAAAGTTTAACTGTACTGAAATGGACGGGGAAGAGTACCTACAATATAGAAATTGAATATAAGAATAACTCCGGCAGATATTGCTCGGACAATTCAAGCACTAATACAACGGCTGTAGAGCATTTGGCTTTACCTAAGCGCCAGGAAAGATAACCTCATAGCTCAGTGACGGTTGTACATTCGGTTCGTGCTAACATGGTTGGGACAGTCAACGTCTAATGTGGACACAATAATTGTTCATTGGAACAGCAGCATTTCCATAGCTGCTTAGACTTCAACATTTAGAAAATCCTGTACTATCATGGCGACTAAACTATTGGGCCATGTGGTTGGTGACTGAATATACTGAGCAAGGAAGCACCTTTTTTTCCTTCGAAGGCCAAGCAAAAACCGAGGGCAGTTGTTCTTCTTGTGTTGTATTTAAAACCTCCTGCCCAGAGAAAAACAGTCGACTGAACGGAGTAGCACTACTTTTTACGACCAATCTAACTGTATCTTTCGCAGCAAGGTATGACAGAACCTCTCTGAGATTTTACGTTACCAGGCTCTGGAGATCTGTATTGATCACTTATTTCACCTTGCTAATGTATTCCTGTGTGGAAGCTGGCTCTTAACTACAAAGACTCCATTTTAAAGGACATTGCCATCTTGATGATAGTTTGCAAGTTGTTAGCACCATTAATTATTATAGTTATAAAGTCAGTGGAACATACCGCCATACCTGTGGGACGTCATTACTTCATTTCATCTCTCAATCGTCTCCCAAAACATATATAAAATAATACCTCTCTCGTAGTAAAAAGCTGCTTGGTTTTTGTAATTAATTTGTTGCTTTCATTAATTCTACTTAGGTCTATATTGTCCTTGATTTTACACTCTGTATCGACAATCCAGGAAGGTGTGCCATCGCGGAGTCCATTGTTCTGTTCATACTTTACTGGGACGACGTTGATCACCGAATTCAGTGGTGATCCTCCTGCTCTATCAGTAATTCTGATTTCTGGGCGCAATGTCGCTAAAGGTAAACCAACAACAGTTAAACTTATGCAGACGGAAACAGATTACATGAAGGGAATAACGAGCAGGTTGGATGCCATCAGGAACCCTTGTGTTGAACTATTGTATTTTGTAACCAAATGGTACGAGCTATTAACAGTTAAACTTCGTTTTCACAATATGTGCTTATACAGGCTTTCAGGATCAGTATGACTCGCTAGTAAACGGTATGTTTATCTTATACTGTAATCTTAAAGCTATACAATTGCTAAATGTTTCTTGATATAATCAACTGAAGTGTGTGTGTGTGAAATCTTATGGGACTTAACTGCTAACGTCATCAGTCCCTAAGCTTACACACTACTTAACCTAAATTATCCTAAGGACAAACACACATACACCCATGCCCAAGGGAGGATTCGAACCTCCGCCGGGATCAGCCACACAGTCCATGACTGCAGCGCCAGAGACCGCTCGGCTAATTCCGCTCGGCAACTGAAGTGTCTGATTCCGTATGTTATTATTATCGTTTTTATTATTGATGATGGCTCTACTGTAAATAAAACCTAGCTAGATATGCAGTAAAATACGCGACTGATTTCTGTGGTGATCACTGATTACAAAAAATATAGAACTGCCCGTTGCTTCTCAGAGCGACTTTACATGGACACTAAATAAATTCCAGAATGAAATTTTCACTCTGCAGTGGAATATGCCTTGATATGAAAGTTGCTGGCAGACTAAAACTTTGTGCCGGGCCAAAAATCTAACTCGGTATCTTTGACTTTTACGGGCAAGTGCTCTGCCATTTTTTTCTTTTGTTTTATTATGAGATTGATTCAGTACGTTTATGCACATAAGACGACCGTAGTCAACATCATCCTGTAATATGAGCTGCAAATTAGAAAAATAATTGTTAGTATCAAAACAGGAGAAGAAGACTCTAAGTAACCAGGGTACTAACTATTTTTAAAATTTTATGTGTATATACAGGGTGAAGCCAGATTCGCACACTCAGGCTTCGCAGCACGACTCCTCACATGCCAGCGATAAAAAAATGTCTCTCACAAAATTTTGTCCAGCGAAAACATCCGGCATAAACAGGACGTGAAAGAGTGGCAATCTGGCAACACTGTAACCACATGTGTGGTAACTATCTCTGTTTGCACATATTGGTTGTGCTGCACAGTTTGTGCAGCAGAGAGAGTTTTGGATTAGCATGCAGGAAGTCGACAGCTCGATCCTAGATTCAGGCATATGTTTTTTATCTGGTATATGTAGTCCAGTTGGTATGGTATCTGGCATCTTAATCGTCAACAGCGATTGCAGTCGGTCCTCTACAGAACATTTGCACTTACATACTACAGTTGTAGAAATGAGACATTGGTCAGCTCTGAAAGAAGCCCTTTCCACGTCTTGGGCGTGAATTTATTCACACCACTTCATCTACTAGATGCAAAACCTGTTTTCTTTGTACCCTCCTCCAATGGTCCCACAGGGTAGTAACAACTATTATTCTTGCCTCATTCGGGTCCATTACATTTTCTTAGGGTCTTATGTTATCAGATGGACTACAACGTGCTTTGTCAATAATGTCCAACCTCGGTTACTACTTGTATGTGTTATGACCATGGTCCCGCTAATTATGACTTTCAACACTGAGTTTGGAACCGCATGCTATTCAGTACGTATTTCAATTTCTTCTTCTTCTTCTTCTTCTTCTTATTATTATTATTATTATTATTATTATTGTTATTATATTGATGGGATTGTGGAAACATCACGTCTATTATCGTTAGGAAACAGTGTAATCCGAAACCAAGTATTTCACAATTAGCGGTGTCGGAATGAATCATGCAGAACAGTATCTGTCAGAGGGGTAATGCGCATTAGGTAGAACAGTGCACAGGACAGATGGTATGTTTATACTGTATGCGCTGTGCACCGGACAGGGACTAATTGTGAGCGAAGTGTCGCACTCGTGACAGACTCCAATATACTTGCATACATGTAGAGAATTTTCTCATTGTAAATCTCTATACCGGTGTGGCCGACGTGTGGCATACACAAATGATGAATATGTGGATATGCTTCTGCACCTTGGTTCATCTGAAAACCGGGCTGGTGTTGCCGCTCGTGAAAATGCGCTGCTAGATATCCTCATCAACGCCATCCAGTAAAAAAATGTGTTTCGTCATCTGGAGCTGCGCCTTCGGCAGTCAGGTTCTCTCCTCTCAACATCGCATGACAGAGGTCATCCACGGACTCGCCGTACACCAGCTACTGAGGAAGCTATTCTGGAGGTCATACACCAAGTACCTCAGTGAAGTAAATGTGGCTTAGCAAGGCAGCTGCGTGTCTTGCAATGCACAGTCGTTAAGGTGCTGCACGAGAATGAGACGTCAACCGTGACCGTAGATATCAAGTTCGCTTTGGAATTTATGTCTGGGCTGGAATATTGGGCGACAGGTGTTTTGGGCCTATGTATGTTGCCTGAACGATTGACTGCACGAAGGTATCATGCATTCCTCTCAAACTATCTGCCTGATGTGCTGGAAGATGTTCCACTACATATTTGGCAGCAGATATGGTTCTAATATGATGGTACACCTCCACACTCTGGAATGAATGTGCGACAGTATTTGGACAGAACATTTCCAGGGAAATGGCTCGGACGTGGAGGTCCAGTGATATGGCCACCGCGTTTAACTGACTGACCTAAATCCCCTGGATTTCTTCCTGTGGTGACACCTGAAGGGGTACATGTACTCTATTCCACCAATGAATGTGAAACAATTGGTAGCGCATGTTCATGCTGCTCTTGTTAATGTGGATGTAGCTGATGAAGGGTCCAGAGCTGCATGATCCGGCAAATTGCACAATGTTTCGACGTGCAGGCAGGTCGCTTTGAGCGTCTGTTGTACTGAGGATAACATATTCTTTTGTGAAGATCATGTGGTCATTAATATTGACATTATTATTGACACTGGTTTCTAACGTGCGACATCTGAGCGCTCATGTTGCATGTAGTATAAATGACAAGTAGATGATGTGTTATTGTACTGTTCTGTCGTCTTTAGCATCTCGAAATTGATATTGTTTTTGTAGTTATCCTGTCCTGTGACAGGTCATTTATTTCAATTATCTATTTTTTATTTGGCTAACCACGTATTTTTTATATTCAGCATTACAAAATGTTGTAAATTTAGGATACATGTGATCTTAGAAACGGTGTGTATTGCAGTATGAAATGTTGGAATGAAATTAGCAAATATAAAAAAAATGCAATCTCACCTAGCACCGAAAACTCTGTCCCCTGTACCAACTGTACAACATGACTAATATATGCTAACAGAGGTAGTTACCATAAATGTGATTACAGTGTTGCCAGATTGCCACTCTTTAACGTCCTTTTTCTGCCGGATGTGCTCGTCGGACGAAATTTTGTGAGAGACTTTTTTTATCGCTGACATGTGAGGAGATGAGCTGTGAAGCCCGAGTGGGCGAATTTCGCTTCAGCTTGTACATAATTAAAGTGATAGTTTGTTTTTTATGTGTATTAAAAAGAAAAGGAAGCAAAACAAGGCTTCAAGTGACTGGGCACCAGAAATAGGGAGGAATCAAAAACCACAGGGGAACTTAACCAACATCCTGTCGACTCAAAAGGAAGGTAACATATTTGCAAAAAGCGCTCGATAATGTGGGAACCAAAGCCATTTCCAGTGCGCGATCTCCAGATAGTGGTGTAAAACCCGGGGATCAGGATCGTTCCCTCCTTCAACGACGTCGTCAACGTAGAGACCCAGGAACTAGAGGATTGCATTCGGTTTCGTCCAAGGAAAAAAGGAAACTTCCGGAAAAATAAGAAATTCATCCAAAAAAGTGTATTCAGACCCTCGGGATAGAAAACCCAATTGTGGACGAATCCAGAGCCAATGACTCTGTCCCTGAGAGACCAGCCTGTGAAATAAGGTATCAGTGTGATGACACTAGTCACACTGATCAGCCGGGCGAAGGCCTGTGCAGAAAGGGTTGCTGTCAATCGATATCAAACGACAAATGACCCTATACTACGACGAAGATATCTCCATCGATAATATAAGAAAATTAGGATGAGACCAGGAAGTTTTCCAGGATGTTGACGGGAAAGCTATTTCAATAGGGGAGAGGTAAGATGGTTGACTTCAACGGGATAATAAGCCTCCGGTAGCAAGATGCGTCTATCAAAGGATATCAGTGCCTAACAAACTGATAATTATAAAATATTCTCGATGTCGCAATTTAGGGTTAATTCGTCACTCTGCGACCGAACCGCCGAATCTTTCCATCAATAAATGGGGTATGTTCTCAACTGACTCGGTTGTTTTAACCCCCTCCACTGACAGAATGACCCGCTTCCTACTTCCGTATGTATAAAGCCGATACGGACTTGTAGCTGTCACGCCTTTGCGCTTACTGCTACGTATTTTAACCGTAAATAGTAGTGAATTCACGTTATTAATCTTCGAATACAGCGCAGCTGCCACAAGCTCAGCTCACTTTTACTCCACTCCTACCCTCGCCATTGCACCACATTAAGTAGGTGCTACATGGACCTCGCTAAATTCACTTGCGTATACATTTTTGACCGTTACTCGCCAGTATTTACCTAATGATTAGTACACTCCTAACCGGACTATTTCCCAAAGAGCTGTGATGATTGAACGGGTTGGATCCACGGCATACAGTGCCCTACAGTTCACACGGTAACACTGCCTACCTGACCCACTTAACTTGGTAGTGAGCTTATGTATCCAATCACCACTGCTAGCAGCAGTGGGTAATCCTATCAGCACGACGAGAGCAGCAGACTTACCGTCGAATCCTCCTGAAAATACTTATAACTACGGTCGCCAGCTCTGAAGGAGCAAAAGAATAAATCAATTTTTTGGCTCTTTTCAAAGTGAAACGGCTTGAGTTGAATTTAAACTTAATTCTGAATATTACTATTTCTGATCATTCTAGGTGATTCTACAAAGCAAATACTCTCTCAATTTCTGTGATTTGGCTAGGTAATTACTACCAAGACAATTTTGCAACTTAGGTTAACAAAATCCTATCCTTCAACTTGTTTAATGATTTTGGATATTACTCTTTGGACAATTGATATAGAATTAGTTAAGTGACTTTACTTGAAAAGTTACTCAGAAAAATTTAAGTAACTATAAATAGGCGACTCATTCTGGTGTGACCATTGCTCTTTTCAACATTCTTATACGCTAAAGTATTCTACAAACAAAAGAATTGTAAATGAAAGAGGCGATGGTAGCCTCAGTCTGATTTCACTACACTATGTTTCAGGTTACTACACTTTACAATGAACAACATGCGTCGTAATTTTACTCATTACTATATTCTGTCCTCTGCACTTGCATAAAAGAAAACTGGTATTCTCCTTTTACATGTATACAAAGTTCGACTTAACAATTGCAAGCAGTCTTGCCTTGGGTAGACGTGTCGGTGCTGGTGGTGAGATGCACGTGGCTAACGCAGCTCTTCACGCCACATGCCCTTAATGGCGGCTGGAACTACGAGCTGTAGCACCCGTATAAGCTACTGCACGTTCGCCATAAAATCTGGGTGCAGGGACTCTTACAATCAGCCCCAGAGGCATAGAGACGGCTTCGACAATCATTCGTCGCGTTCTACTCCACAAACGGCGACGATATTCGCCTCTTCGCTGTTGCTCAATCACTTTTGCGTGAGCACAGTTACGCACGTCCGATCACGTCAACAATCCCCAG
Organism: Schistocerca piceifrons; assembly: GCF_021461385.2. Classification (NCBI taxonomy): domain Eukaryota; kingdom Metazoa; phylum Arthropoda; class Insecta; order Orthoptera; family Acrididae; genus Schistocerca; species Schistocerca piceifrons. The sequence goes on along the minus strand of NC_060143.1, from coordinate 92,195,159 downwards.
GCCATTTCATTGTTCCGTCCCTGTGTCTCCAGCTACCTCTAGATACCCTCGTATCACCAAGAGTGGGGGCGTTCCCCTACCACCTTTTCACCGAAATCATTTAGTATTTAAGAATATTTATATTTATTACCCTGGAGTTCATACCAGTCATAATAATTTACTACTAGCGCTTTATAACATTAAATCATACAGTAATAACTTATAATTACCAAGAAAAAGAATACATTTGACTCCGAGAGCTTAGTGCATTGTCTGACAGGCAGCGCTAATTCCCAGTTTCGCCAATAGATGGCATCAGGGTGCACTCCCTGGCAGTCTCACACCAGCGCACCCGTTTCCGACGCGCGGGCTCCAAATTACTGTCAGCCCACCATCATTTCAGTTCCGTTACAACTCATCAACGGGAAGAGTCATAATGACCGGGTGGAGAGAGGAAAATAAACGAGATGTAATGGAACACGACTTTTGTGCACATTTTAGGACATTATGTCGTAGAAACAATATGGCCGCCTTCACTTTAATATCGGGAAGACCTAATCCTCCAAGCTTGCGTGGCCTGGCCACCACTTCAAACCGAACTCGCAAGATATTGTAGTAATCTCGAGAGATTATTTTGTGACATCAGATACCATGAAAATTACCAATCAGGTCGCCCCACGTTGGACGCCGAAAATGTGGTGAACTTGCGAGGTGCTGAGGCTAGCAGTGTTTTTAACACTAAATTCTTCTAGAATCTTCATTTGGAAATGATGCTCTAAGCCTCCCCCTTTTCTAACCCCAACTTTTGCTGTTGCACATGGATTAACAAGAAACGCAAACTGACTGTAATCGACCCTGCAAGTGGAGTAGAAAAGAGTTTGGCATCTGCAATAATTTAATTTGATAGAAATTAATTTGATAATGGAAAGTTTCATTAATGTAGTGAGAAATGAAAGGGTTGCTTTACGGTCCACAGAACGAAAGCTATTATGACTAAACTCAAAATAAACAAAACACATGAAACATTTACAATACATCAAATTGGATACTCAAATAAATGCCGTGGCGGTGAAGTTGTCCATAAACTAGATTGTGACATTTATAACCAGGTGGTATGTGGAACCAATTCCTTGCAACTCAAATCTTAAGAGAAACACCCAGGCAACCCAACATTAATTGCTGCTACAGTAGTGAGAACTCAGACAGTGAACACCCAAGACAGAACCACGTTAGAAAAGACTGGAACAGGTGCGCTCTGCTGAGCTCTGATTGTCATATAGCAAAATTCCCCGATTTGCCGGTGCTGTGGAAATACATTACCAAGCTGTCTTCTTAACTGCAAGGACACGATCTAATATACTGGAGGCGATGGCTGGTTGCTTCGACGTCCTGTCGTGGTGATGATAATGTCGCGAGTATAACCCGAAACAAATTATCCTGGTCTGGTTGTTCCAGACTAAAGACTTCCTAGCAACACAAATGCGCCTTTGAGGGAGATGAAGAAGGCTCGCTACACAATCACTGATGGTACAGTGATTGATTTTAACAAGCAAAGTCACACAGTAACTCCGATACAGTCAACTTTAGCCAAAACTGCCCAAGACAGACAACAAAGGCCGTTTGTACGCAGAACGCTCAATTGCCAACTGTACTCGGAAAGTTACGTTGAAGGCGAAATTTCAGCAACTTCGTCAAACAGTTACAATTAAATGAAAGTATATTAGACAGCCAACGGAAGGCAGGCTGTCCAGAGCAGCGAGAGCTCAGCCTTGTAATCTACTCAGACCGAAAGGTGAGAGCCGACTCTCTCAAGAGCACCCATACAAGCTGAACACAGCACATTCCTGGCCCCACGACAGAGGCCATGGTTAAACGCTACTATTCCACCAATGGAGATACTTGGCGCCAATTTGTGCGCCGCTTTTGCTACATCACGGAGCTATCCCCTGAGCAAGCCAATCACAGTTATGATTTTGCAGAAAACGCGGGAATTTGCCCGCCAAGACCGCCTGGGAACACAAGTCATTCCCACGCCTCACTGGTAGCTCGCCAGAAAGTGTTTTCACTAAGTTTCTGCGAAGTAACGGAATCTCTAGCCCAGCCGCTCTGTCAGGCCCCCGCAGGCGTGTCACCCCCACTCTTATGACAATGTCGGCGTCTGGAAAGCATCCATTCGACTCCCTCACACCCGTCGGCTTAACCCTTTCAAGATCAGCAGAAGCCACCTGTCACTGGACCACCCGGGTGATGAGAGACACTGCGTGGGAAGTCCACATGTGAAGGAATAGCAACTTTTCACCACATGCAATGAGAGAGGAAAATCGAGTTACTCAGAGTAAGATAGAAATATGAGAGGGGGCTCATGCCACCTCTCAAACTGTGAATTCTTCTGTCTGCTATCGGATGTGAAATGATGAACAGATGCCTCATGAGATTGCTCCACGTTAGGAGCCAACAATTAATTGATATCAAGCATTAAATGAAATCAAACACAAAGGGTACAAAATTAAGTTGTTCATGTATGTATGTAAAAGATAGTATGATCAAAACATGAAAGAGATGTATTTATTTTCGTGCAGTTTACACAAACCAAAGCAAAATTACAAATCTGAGGGCCACTTTGAGCATGGACACGACTCAGTTATTAAGTGGAAGGAGAAGGGGACGAATCGTCTCACAATTCTTCGTCATCGCTCGTCGTGTACTGCCATCGGCGGCAGGCGCTGCGTCGGTTCGGCACGTCTCCTAGGAGCCGTGCGGCACGAATCGACTGCCCTCGTCAGCAATCGCGGCTTTGCGATGGGGCCCAGGTACGATCTCCGCGTTGTCTGCCCATTGTCGGTTCCGTGGCCGAAGCTGTGCTACCACAGTGTCGGAAGGCGGATGCTGGCGTTGGGTGGAAGAGCACCCATGTCCTCTCGCTTCAGCTGTGTCTCCACGACCCCCCTCTCGCTTCCTCGCTGTCTCCATGACTCCTTCTCGCTTCTCATCCATTCCTCAGCTCAACTCCTCTTCGAAATATTCTTCCGTTCCTCGTTGTCATTGGCGGGCGAAATTTTCATTGCAGCCCAACGACAGATCGCCGTTTCATCACCACGCCTCTCCATGCGGGTTGGAAATTTCCTATCTGGCGTGGGCTGGCGTGTGGCTCGTGAATCGGCATCTTTCTCACGATTTCACATTATCAAGATATTTTTCTGCATTCCGAGGCTGTTCGGAGAGCAGCTACACACCACTTATTTATAACCGCTCTCTCTGCGCGATGCCTGGACAGAATCATCTTTGCGTTCCATCTCAAAATCTGCCGACGTCCGTGATTTATAAGGAATGTCCGCACTGTCGAGAAAAACATCTTATTAGAACACTGACTTCTTTCACAAGCCTCCCTACGCCAATTCCCCACGCTTTGTGTACTCTCCTCGCTGTGCCCGTGAGGTGCTGGAAATGTTGGCACATTCCTGCTTTCTAAGGCAGGCAGAATGACTGCCGCCTGGCCAGAAGAACTTGGATACTTTCGCGCGTATGTCCTTAGTATTCCGTCCTAATGGCTTCACGTGTCCATCAGTTCTAGGCATGCTTCTCGTTGTCAGTCGGGCCCTTCACAACGTGTCCCTCCATGAGCGAGGCGAGGGTATCTGTTCGGCTTCCCGCTGGGTCCTTGCAGAATGACTGCAGTGTCCTCTCCTTGGGGGTTCACCCAGCGTGTCTGGCTTCCCGACCGCTACGGTCGCAAGTTCGAATCCTGCCTCGGGCATGGATGTGTGTGATGTCTTTAGGTTAGTTAGGTTCAAGTAGTTCTAAGTTCTAGGAGACTGATGACCTCAGATGTTACGTCCCATAGTGCTCAGAGCAATTTTGTCTGCCTTCCTCCTCTTCCTCTGCCGCTCTCGGGCGTTGGCGAAAGGGGCCACGGTCGGACGTGTTACAATATGCCTTTGGCACAAGAAGCGACTGAATAGTTGTTTGAATCTGTGGGCCATCATCGCAGAAAGGGGGAAGATCTGTGTAGCGTAATACATTTTACCGAAACTATACATGTCTAAGACCCGTACTTGGCGAAGGAAGCTAAGGGAAGGGCATTAATGTTCACGAATCGCTCCCTGAACACGAACTGTGTAATCTCTCGGCTGATGTAATCTACTGTGGTCCCTGAAGACTTCTGGCGATCGACCACCGTCACCCAAGGAATTACCTCGTGTTAAAGCCCCTCAGCGGCAGGAATGTGCATTTGAGATCATTAAAGTTAGCACGGGCAATGCGACAAAAGAATCTAAGGTATCCTTGAGCCCGGAAATGTTGTTGGCATTTCATTGGCGTAAGCGCTGACTGAGAATCGTTCTCTCAATATAATCCATCAGGCCAAAGTAAAGGTTGTAAGAACAAAACAAAGAGTGACATGGGTAATGGGCTTCCCTAGTATAAACCCCGTAGTATCGAAACCCGGACTGTAAAGTGACCGTTCACAACCACTGAGGCGTGGACTGGCTAGGATCTGGCATGCGTCGTAATAAAATCCAAAATGGTTAACACACTCGTTAAAAATGACTGATTCGGCTAAATATCTTGTAGAGGTAGAGAGGAAGCAAGGCCCTCGAGATATTAGTAGCCGCAATCATCGAAACGACATCTCGACATTCGATATCAGAAGTCACTAACATTCAGGCATTCATCTTTGGTAAACGGCAATGATTTCGTTGAGCAACTTAGAGAGACAGGCGTTTATAGCACGAGCGGCAGTTATAATCGAAGTTTAGGAGAGTAATCGGATGGCCAGCGTGACAGAATGTCAATCCTAAGAGCCCGGGTTCGATTCCCGGCTGGGTCGGAGATTTTCTCCGCTCATCATTTCATCCCGATCGACGAGCAAGTCGCCGAAGTGGCGTCAAATAGAAATACTTGCACACGGTGTACAGTCTACCCGACGGGAGGCCCTAGTCATACGACATCGGATGAAATAAGCCAAGGTTTTGGAGACGAGGATCATTTTATATTCCTTGAAAGGAGCCGGAAGCCAGATGCCCCGTATCACTTCATTGGCCATCGATGTTATTGTGTCACCTACGAGAGTCCAAAACTGAACATAAAATTCTTTATGAGTACCATCCAGTCCAGGTGACTTGCATGATTGAGGTTCGGTAACATCATATACATTTCCCTCGTGGAAATCACTCGAGAAAACGTCCTTTAATTTAGGGGTGATGACATGCAATGGAAACGCGTTTTCTGCGCGCCCGCATGCAGATAAGATGGTGTAGTGAAGTCAGTTCATCTTGCAAAATGGAACGTGGTTGAGATATTGTTCGGGGTCTTTCTGTCTGAAATTGTTTTAACTTTGGCTTTAATTCATCGTACATTCGTAATCCGTAGAGGAGCATGCCTAGCGCTATCGTTAAGTTGACGTAATACAGAGTAATATAATTTTTGGGGCCCATGGACCTCTGCCGCCCTTACGGCACCAAAACGTATGAGAGCTTTACTAATTTGTGGCATTGCATGCAGTGTCCACCATCCCACAACAGACGAGTACAATTTTGTTGAAGGAGGACAACGAGCCCATCGCTTCTGAATGACAATACCAAGGGAATGGTCTTGCAGATAGGCTATATTGAGCATGCAGGGAAGACGATACGATTTTACCGGCTGCTGCACGTAATTAAATGTGACGGCTGCAGCACTGTGACCAGTACAATAGGCGGGTATCACGTCAACGTCCAAAGCTGCCTGCACAAAGAATCGGAAACGTGAAAGCGATCAAGTCGACTACTAGAGATCGCAGTAAAATAAGTGTATCTGACAAGCGCAGATACCGACAAACCTGTGCATCACTTAGGTGCAAGGAGCGTACCATATCATCAAGTTCTTTACTAAAACTAAATGTAGGAGATTGATCCACCGGCCGACGAATCACCACCCAACGGAATCTTTGGTAGGGAACATGCGAAGAAGGTAAATTATTTACCACTTGTAGAAACGCGAACGTTCCATTGAACAACCGTAGCCAGAACAGGCATAGAGAAGAAGTAAAGTGAGATGCCAAAAGATGTATCTTATATGCGTACCACCATCGAGAACTTTCAAATCTCGTAATGGAATTCCTTCAATTTAAAACAAGGCAGTGCCCGTAGAAAGTTCGGGAGCCACATTAAAAAAGATAGAGAATCCAGAAATTTAAAATTGGTCAAACAATACTGCCTGTAAAAAATTACGCCTTCACCAGAGTCATATGCAAACTGTAGTAAGGCGACGAGCCGGAGTTTAGAACCAGCACTGTTAATATTCAAAGTGAGGAAAGTATATGCGTGCATAGACAACTGAACTGGATCAAAAACTACAAAAATTACAGTGTCTTCGAGCAGAGCTATGTACCAGTACGCATGGCATAATCAATGTTTTTTCTTCTTCCACGATGCGACTCTCTCAGGCTGGATACGTTGTTTACTGTGGCTCCTCGGAACTGCCGCTACCTCGTGAGGTTGTGTGGATGGGTCACGCAAAAAATCCGTTTCAGACTGAGAGGGAGAGATCTCCGCACCCCACTCGTCGATGGATAGCGGCTCGCGTATGATTTATTTGGTAACCAGAAACGTGTTAAAATGGAAGAAGAAAGTCTTAGAAATATGCTTTGCTTATTTTCCTTCGTATGTAACTATGTCGGGATTGAGATTAAAATTGGATTTTTCGAATCACCTGACATGCTTCCATCGGTCGGTAGTTGAGGATTCGTTCTCCTTGCATCACAGGAACTTCTTTATATTCATCTGATTTACGTTTCGCAACAGCAGCTCTGTCATTACTGTTTTCTTTACGCAGTTTCTGTCCCATTGTTTCCATATAGGTTCGTTTCATCTGCACTAGATGACTGTAGTTTTCTGACTAGAGGTTATGCGTTAGTGTCCTTCTGACTGTTATTTCGTCACTGTTGTGGTTAACAAAAGAAGTTATGCATGAACAATATGTGCTGTCATGAGATTAGGTTCAGCCGCACAATATATTCACTATATAAATGCAGCTTAGACTAAATTTAATATGCAGTTCTTTCCATAGCCCCACAGCGAGATTCACCGTGGAAGTGGAACATGTCAAACCAAATGGAAACATTTTTTATTGCATATTTCGGCCTCACTCAAGTCAGTACCTTGGGAAAAAATAAAGGAAGACAACCATCATTCCCTAAGACAGCATGATTACTGTGTGTAATTCAAACATACAGGGTTGTTCTAAACGATGGACCCATTTTCAACACTTCGTATTTATTTAAGTACAAACCAAAATGAGCAAGCTTTATACCAATGAAAAGAGGAAGTTTCAAAGTTTTTTCGTAATGGTTGATATCAATTTAATAAATTTAATAATCTGTAATAATTCGTGATTAATTTGTGTTTAATAAATATTTAATAATTAAAAATGTGATAAATGCTATAAATGTTCAATGTGGCCATCGTTGGGTGCACGGCAAGCCCCGACGCGGTAGTCAAACTCGTCCCACACACGCGAAAGCATATCTGCTGCTACTGAGTGCACAGCAGCAGTGATCCTTTACCGCAGATCGTTCAGAGTGAATGGTAGAGGCGGGACGTGAACATCTTCCTTCACATAACCCCGTAGGAAATAGTCCCAGGGTGTGAGACCAGAAGATCTCGGTGGCCAGAAGTGCATAGCCAGGTCCTCAAGTCCCCTGCGACCGATCCAGCGCTGAGGAAGGGAGTTATTCAAAAACTCTCGTACGGTGCCAGTGGGACGGAGCTCCATCCTGTTGCAAAATGAAGCTCTGTGAATCTTCCATAACTTGAGGGAACAGCCATTGTTCCAATATGTCCAGGTACGTGATTCCCGTTACAGTTCTTTCCGCAAAGAAAGATGGTCCAAAAACATTTTTACGGGGTACGGTCCAGAACACTTTGATCTTCGGTGAGTCTCTTTCGTGTTGCAATGGTGAATGTGGAGTTTCCAAACCCCAAGTGCGGACATTGTGTCTGTTGACTTTTCCACTAGTGGAACGTCGCTTCACCGCTAAAATCTACACGCTGTAGAAATGTGTCATCCTCCATCTTTGCTAGCACATAACCAGAAAATGCGAGACGATCCCGTTTGTCATTGGGGTTGAGAGCCTGCACAAGTTGTAATCGGTACGCAAATGCAAACGCCCTCTCAGAACTTTCCATACAGTTGGTTGGGGTATCCCAAGTTTTCGACTGTCTATATTGGTAGGCTTACTGGGACTGCGCACAAAACTTTCTTGAATCCGTCGGACATCATCCTCTGATACATGCGGTCCGCCTTTGCTTTTTCCTTTGCACACACTCCCAGTATGTTTAAATTGCCTGAACCAACGGCTAATGCTTTTGCTAGTTGGTGGTTGAATAACGAATTTGGTACGAAATGCCTGCTGCACTGCAATTTACGACTCACTTTTCTCGAACTCAAGAACGCAGAAAACCTTGTGCTCCACAGTCGCTATCTCACTCACTACTGACAGCGAAACGGAATGACGGCCCTACTGTCGCGCGAACCCTACCGGCAGCTTCTGAAGCCATCATCGCCGCCCCCCTCCAAAAACTTTGAAACTTCTTCTTTTCATCGGTAAAAAGCTTGTTCATTTTCGATTGGTACTTGAATACATACGAATTTTTGAAAAAGGATCCATCATTTACAATAACCCTGTATTTTAATAAGAATTAATATGCTGGTGATTGCTGTTCATTTAAAAATCGTTAGCCAAATGGTCCTGAAGCATGTGAAAAGACAGAACTTTTTTCGTTTGCAAAGTAACCATAAGATGGCTTGCGGAGTATGTACAGAAAAGAAGAGAATAGAATCTTTGGAATTCGACAGAATACTTCCAACCATACAGAGGGAGACGGGGCCGTACCAATGCGGATTCCTTCCTGGGAAGTCCATCATAGATCAAATATTCACCTTAAGACAAATCCTGGAAAAAAACAAACGAATTTGGAGTTGGCACGCATCACCTCTTTATAGATTTCAAAGCAGCTTATGATAGCATAAATAGGGAGCAGTTATATCAAGCTCTAGATGAACTGGGAATCTCTAGAAAGTTGGTAAGGCTGGTGAGAATGACAATGAGCGAAACACAAGGTAGTGTAAGAATAGGAGGAATGATGTCCAACACATTGAGTATTAAAAATGGAGTGCGACAAGGGGATGCATTGGCATGCCTTCTCTTTAATGCCGCCCTGGAGAAGGTGATGAGAAACGCAAACCTTCTGAACAGAAGAACGATCTTCTATAAATCGGTGTAGATACTGTCCTAAGCAGATGACATAGATATAATAGCAAGAACCCAAAAAGCAATGGAAGAGACATTTATAGCTCTTGAACAGGCCAGTAGGAACATGGGGCTAATTATTAATGAACAAAAAACAAAATATATGGCAGTTGGGAAAGCATATAGAAAAAATATGCCAAATTCAATAACAATGGGCAATTATACATTTGAGAGAGTTGAACATTTCAAGTATCTGGGCTCGACAGTTACACATCTAAATGATACCTCCTTTGAAATCAAGCAGAGATTGATACTGGCCAACAGAGCCTATTTTGCCCTAACAAGACTTCTATCCTCAAGGCTCCCGACTCGTACCACGAAATAAATCACTTATACATATGTGCCTCTGAAGCCTCGACATTAACAACTAAAGATATTGAAACACTGGACGCATTTGAAAGAAAGATACTTAGACGAATTATCGGCCCAATCTGTGAAAGAGGAAGATGGAGGAGGAGATAAAACCATGAGTTGTATAAAATATACAAAGACCAACCAATCAGAAGAATAGTGAAATCATCCAGACTGAGGTGGACGGGACATGTGGCTCGCATGAATGATACAGAAGTACCAAAAAAAAATATTACAAGGAAAGCCAGGAGGGCAGAGAGGACGTGGTCGACCAAGAGCCAGATGGGAAGATGGAGTAATCGAAGATCTTAGGAAGAACTGGAGAGTATTGGCAAAGGACCGAGAGAGATGGAAGGAAATTGTAGAAGAGGCCAAGGCTCATCATGAGCTGTAGAGCCAAGAAAGAAGAAGAATCTTTGGAAATGTGGTGCCACAGAGACATGCTGAAGACTAGATGAGTACATAGAGTAACTAATGGAGAGGTATTGATTTGAAATGGGGAGAAAAGAAATTTACGGCAAACTCGACTGAAGCCTCCAGTGGCCTCAAGGAGTACTGAATTTTGTCATGTGAGGGGTAAATTACAGAGGAAGAGCAAGGCTTGAATACTGTAAGCAGGTCCAAATAGGTGGACGCGTTAGTTAATCGCATACTGAAATGAGGCGACTATTAGGTCAGTTAATGGGCACGATTAAAGTGTGGGGTGAGCAGACGACGAAATTCGGAGGCAAGAACGAGTCGGAAAATGATTATGAGAGTCCACGTATTAATTGCACTGCGGGATCCTGCACTGTTGTATGAACATGTGTGTAGCTATCAAACACCACTGGCTGCCCAGAAATAGTCACGCTGCCTTCGGCTCTCGAAGAACCTCTTCCATCCATCGCCAAAACAAGACTGCTAGCAGCGTAATGGGACCTCAGCTCTGTTCTGCGATCGAACGATCTAAGCGCACGAATTCCGTGTGTATCGACGTTGAAAAGACCGCCACAGAACTAGAGTAGGTATAGGCTACAACACCTTTACTTTATACAAGAGCGAGAGAACATACACTGAAGCAACAAAGAAACACGTGTAGGCATGCGTATTCAAATAGAGATACGTAAACAGGCAGCAGGATAGGACGCTGCGGTCGGCAACGCCTATATACGACAACAAGTGTCTGGTGCAGTTGTTAGATCGGTTACTTCTGCTACAATGGCGGGTGAGTCTGAAAGTGTGTTACAGTTGGCGCACGAGCTATAGGACACAGCATCTCCGAGGGAGCGATGAAGTGGGGATTTTCCCGTACGACCATTTCACGAGTGTACCGTGAATATTAGGATTCCGGTAACACATTATATCTCCGACATCGCTGCGGGCGCAAAAAAGATCCTGCAAGAACGGGACCAATGACGACTGTAGAGAACATTTCAGCGTGATAGAAGCGCAGCCCATCCGTAAATTTCTGCAGATTTCAATGCTGGACCATCAACAAGTGTCAGCGTGTGAACCATTCAACGAAACATAATCGATATGGGCTTTCGGAACCGAAGGCCCACTCGTGTACCCTTTATGATTGCACGACACAACGCTTTACGCCTCGCCTAGGCCCGTCAACACCGACGTTGGACTGTTAATGACTGGAAACATGTTGCCTTGTTGGACGAGTCTCGTTTCAAATTGTACCGAGCGGATGGACGTTTAGGGGTATGGAGACAGCCTATGAATCCATGTCAGCTGGGGACTGTTCAAGCTAGTGGAGGCTCTGTAATGGCGTGGGGAGCGTGCAGTTGGATTGATATGGGACCCCTGTTACGTGTAGATACGATTCTGACAGGTGACACGTACGTAAGCATCCTATCTGATAATCTACATCCAGTCATGTCCATTGTGCTTTCCGGCGGACTTTCGCAATTCCAGGAGGACAATACGACACCCCACACGTCCAGAATTGCTACAGAGTGGCTCCAGGAACACTCTTCTGAGTTTAAAAACTTCTATTGGCCACCAAACTGTCCAGACACGAACGTTATTGAGCATATATGGGATGCCTTGCAATGTGCTTTACAGCAGAGGTCCACACCCTCTCGTACTCTTAGGGATTTATTGACGGCCTTTTAGGATTCATGGCGCCCGTCCCCTCCAGCTCTACTTCAAACATCAGTCGAGTCCATGCCACTTCGTGTTGTGACACTTCTGCGTGCTCGCGGGGGCCCTACATGGTGTTAGGCAGGTGTACCAATTTCTTTGGCTCTTCAGTGTTGATCCGCAAGGTAGCTTACTTAGTGAAGAACTGTCCAACGAAGGAGACGATTGGTTGTAGTCATCGGTATTGTTGTATGTGATTGGTAAGATGTGGGCCAGGACCGTTTCATAACACAATTCGTAGATGTTGTGTCACTATATAAGAACGGGCAGGCCTAAAAAAGTAAATAAGAGCGACACAATCTTAGCTAAAATGTATCAGTAAGATAACTTTTTAGGAGAGTGCTGGCCGAGATTGTGTTGTTACATCGATGCACTGTACAAAAGACGTAGTAATCATGTTACTGAAAACTGTTCACTAATATACAAAGTCCTTTAACGTGGAATAGAGAGACTATACTGAGACTCCACTGTAGCGTTTTCACAATGCTGCATGCACACGACAAGCTCCGCCGAATATGGGATGGCCGCCCAGCTCTGCGGACGCCGAAGACGGCGTAGTCCGCGCCATGGCTGGTCGATCGGGCAGTGACTTAACGTCGATGGTGATGCCAATTGCGAGACTTGTGCTTCGATTTATCGATAACACCACTGTAAATAGCCCAATTCCTATAGCGAGGAAAGCAATAATGACGGAATTAATTTTTTGTAGACTTAGAATAATTAAACCTGATTTACAGTCGAGTGCGTTGCTTGTTTGAGCGGCGATAGCCAACCTCCTCATGCCGAGAAAGTAAACGCACAACTAAAATTATGCATTTGCTGTCTGCTTCCTTTGATGAGCGCTGTCACCTAATTGATATCAGTTAATATTACATACGGACGGAGTCTGGCGCCGACTGTGTACAGTTGCAAGTACTAATGTGTTTGCCTATCATGCGCTTGCTTTTGGCTCTGTCTAACTGAGGCCCAACAGATGGATCTACGAGGCAGCACTTGAGGTGGAAGGCTCGGAGCCACCACCTCAGAATAGTTTGCGTTTATCTTCAGATGTCTGCCTGTTCAGTTTCTTCAGCATCTCTATGACACTCACCACGGGTCAAAAAAACCTTTGGCCATGTGTGCTGCCCTTCTCTTTGGACGTTCAGTATTCCCTGTTTGTCCTATCTGGTACGGCTCCCACACACTTCAACAATATTCTTGGAACAACTGGTTACGAATATTTTGGAATAAAACCGTCTGGGTTGCAGTATTGTATGTATTAATAACAGTTACGCGTTTTGCCCTTGAGAGGCATCATCAGATTATTTGGAAACAATATAAAAAAATTAATTCGATAAACCGGTAAAGAGAATGAGGTATGGCTCTAAGATGTGCATCCATGTATATAAGGGACAACAATATGTGTATAAACTCACTTTAGAATGTGGTAGCCTAAGCTTCATCCGTAATTTGCCGCTGAAGGGCGTCAAATATCTTATACGATACGTAAAAGATCTAAATAGAAATTTAAAACAGATAAAATACTAGACTAATTAGGTATCTTACGCGTACTAAAGCAGGCTCAGCATGGTGTACACAGCACAGAGCCAGCGAGGAGTGCAAAATATGGATGTAGAGCATTTCCGAGCAGAATAAGAGTATATATATATATATACATACGGCGCGGTGCGACTAGACATCAGCGCCAGTACCGCTAGATGCCGAAAATTTCAACCCTTCCCACGACATTGCTTACTTCCACATTTGGCTGGCATAATTTTGGTTCATTCTCTCATCTGTGCTAAGGCATGTTTTTTGTTTTACGCATATATTTTTATCTCTTGTATTTTCATGGAAATCAAATTTTCTTACAATGGTTCTATTCTTACTATGCTGTCATAAACAGCCTGCATGCATAGAGAATATTTGTTATGCTAGCTATTCTGTTGGATCCTTATAGAGACTATTGCAATTTATAAATTAATGTGTTGGCTCTACAGCCCTCCGGCACATACGCCGCACAAGTTGTTTCTTCGACCACGCCATAAGACTCCCGTACGCATTTACAATCATTTTATTAACGCCTTTGTATTTATGTTTATCTAGCCATTATGAGCATTCTTGGATGTGGAATTGATTCGCCTTCGACTATTACATTTTCTGTGTTTTCATAGCTGTTATCAGCAAGTTTGCGTTAGTTCTTGACAGTTTTGTAACACCAAAGTGATTGGTGGTATTAAGCAATGCAATTGGTGCAGTATTCTACGTTTCAGTCTCTGTGCCATCTAGCCCACTCACATGTTACTAGCACGGCGTATCTGGTTGCAAGCCTCATAGTTCTTGTGCTGAAGAACCTGCTTAGCCGACATTTTCAGCTCTACCATCCACATTTTGTACGCGTGGCCCCGTGGCGTGTTCAGCATGCTGAGCCTGATTCAATAAACGTAAGCCACCTAATCGTCTTTTATTTATTTTAGATTCTCATTACTCCCACCACCTACCATTAGTCGTTGTTAATTTTACTATCTACTTTTACTTACTGTTTATCTCCTTTACGTATTTGTTAAGACGTTTGACGACCGGATATTGTATCCAGACGCTTCTTATTCGTATTTAATGCCCTTCAGCGGCAACTGACGGATGAAGATTATCCTACTACATTTTTACGTTAGTTAATACATATTACATCACTGTGCCTTGTACGCATGGCTGCACAGCTTAGAACCATGCCACATTCTGTTTAACATTTTGTCACATTAATTTTTTTGATCTATTATCCCCAGACAATTTGATGATGCTGTTCAAGTATGAAAAGCTTAATTGTTATAAGTAAATACAATTTTGCAACCGAGACGTTTATTCAAAAATCAAAACTATGCTAGCGTGGTTCGCACGAGCGATTTGAAAGAAATCCCCTTTGTAGACTGACTGTATTTCTATAGCTTTCCTCCAATAAACGCCGGCCGCTGTAGCCGAGCGGTTCTAGGCGCGCTTCAGTGCGGAACCGCGCTGCTGCTACGGTCGCAGATTCAAATCCTGCCTAGGGCATGGATGTGTGTGATGTCCTTAGGTTAGTTAGGTTTAAATAGTTCTAAGTCTAGGGGACTGATGACCTCAGATGTTAAGTCCCGTAGTGCTCAGAGCAATTTTTTGCACCACCAATAAACGGAGGCCGCCTCCTGCTATGCCTACGACTCAACCTATGTGATCGTTCCATTTCGTATACCTGGGCTTACCGATTCCAACTGCGACTCGTTTATACTGTAGTCATAGGATACTACACTTTTGTTAAATTTTGTAATGTGAACTGTTTTCCAATTTCAACATTTAAAGAAATTTAGTAATCTTTGCACCACTTCGAAATTTTATTAGATTTAACTGAATATTTCTGCAGGTTTCTTCAACCAGTACTTCATTACATATAACTCCATCAACTGCGAAAACTCTGAGGTTACTGGTCATATTGTCTGCAAGATCATTAGTATACAACATGAACAACAAGGTTCCTAACACACTTCCGTGTTTCACGCTCTAAATTATTTTACGTATGTCGACGACTCTCCATTCAAAATAACAAGTTGCTTCCTCCATATCAAAAAATCCTCAATGCAATCACAAAATTTGCTTGACACCCCATACCATCCTACTTCTGATAATAAGCATAGGTGTGGTAGTTAATCAAATGCTTTTCCGACGTACAGAAATACTGCATCTACCAGACTGCCTTGATCCATGGCTTTCCGGGTGTCATGGGAGAAAACTGCGAGCTGGGTTTCACATGATCGATTTTTTTCCGAATCCATGCTGGCTGTCACGGTCCAGAGTATTCTGTTCGTGATACCACGTGACGTTTAAACTCAGAATACGTTGTAAGGTTCTACAGCATGTAGGTGGCAAGGATATTGGACATTAGTTTTGTGGGTCACTTCTGGTACCCTTTTTTGTGTATTGATGTAACCTGTACTTTCTTCCAAGTATAGTGCGCGGTATTTTGTTACAGGCATCTACAGTACATTTCAGTAATAGTCGCAGTTTTGGCAAGAGAGATTTGGATTTTTGTTGACTTTTACACGTCGTAGAATTCATACCTTTCAAATAAAGCTGATCGATCACACAGTTTGGTGAGAACTGTTACTAGTACTGTTGGTTCTTTTTAAATGGAGGACGAAGAGGCGTCATAGTTGACGGCATGTCATAGGAAACCATGATCTCTACTTCTTTAATGAATCAAAAACACTTTTTTTAAAGGTTCCATGCCTCAGTCTGTAAAAAATGCATCCTTATTGGATTAGACTGGTGTCCGTCAGTCTGTCCGTCTGTTAAGACCCCTTTTTTCTCAGAAATTGGAAGACGTATCAAGTTGAAATTCGTGTCAAATACTAAAAATCTGCAGTCCTTCTGCGGTGTAAAACATTTAAACTTATAAATCAGTGCAATCAAAACATGCTGCCATTTACCTCCACATTTCGATTCTCGCAATCTCACTCACTAAAACCTACAGATGAACTAGCTACGTATACACGGAATTAAGTTCGTACGCAGCCCGTGAGTTCTACTCGCACTTGTCAGGTTTCTGTTTTAAATGAATGCAGTAGGACTCAAATAATGCAATAGATGTGCTGGTAATTTTACACTTTTTGTCTTATGAAATGTATTAACACATACGAAAAACTACAAGTTACAAATGACTGTGAGGTTATTTCGTACATTTGTTGGAGAGCTATTCGGAATTCTGATCGTATTTTTTCCGCAAATTGGCAAAAATAATTTTTTTATAAGGTTAAAATTTCGCCGAGTAATATTGCTTTTTCTACAAATGTTGCAGAAATCTCAAAACGCATCATAGAAACTGAAGTGTTTTAGGTTAACATATTTTTTAGACTGAATTTTTCACTGACTTACTGTACGCTGGACCGGAGCTCGAACTTTAGACCTTCGCCGGGCGCGGGCCAGTGCTCTAACGACTAATTTATCCAAGCACCATTCAGGGCCCGTCCACACAACTTTACTTCACCGGGCAGCCACGATGTGATTTTTAGGTAGTTTCCCACAGCTCACTTGGTGAATACTGGGCCGGTACCCAGGTACTGCCACAGTTACACAATTCGCACACAGTTAGAAATCATGCAGTCAGTTTACCATGATTAAAAGTACATGCAGATAATTGGGGTACACATAAAATCCTATAAAACGGTGTCTTTTTAGATTCTTTGGGTTGCTGATTAGCAATCCGATGCCGAAATTACAAAATTCAAAATGACTGATTCAATTTGGTCGGTCGAACGATCAAAAATTACAAATTTAGCGTGTTCGGGTAAAAATTGAGGTGTAAACTGTTTTGAGGTTTCTGATGACAAATTAGATGTCGAAATTGCCGTATTTAAATTTGTTATTCTATATTTTACATTATTCAATCGAAACCACAGTCACATTCGTCGCTTGTGTCACTATTGCTATCAGAAGAGTCCACTGGGATATCTCTTCTCTGGACTTACGAGGTGAATTGGTCTGAAGATGCCCAAGGCCAATGCGTCGTTTCCTCGTGAGAATATCTGAGTTTAAAATATTCTCAGTAACGTCAGGTATCCTTATTTCGAGCTACTTGCGCATCTCCAGATAACATAAAAATCGGCAACGGAGAAGCTTCGATAATGGCATATTCGTGCACCGAATCTATATGAGCTGATGTGTGCATTCGTCATTATTGTAAAATACCGTGTGTCCGGTACAGCTGGGACCCGATTTTCAAGAAATACATATTTTTCTTCAGAGAGATACATTTAGGGAGATACGTTTTAGTTCTAGGGTTCCCTGTACAAATTTTGAGATTTCTGCAACATTTGTAGAAAAAGCAATATTACTCGGCGAAATTTTAACCTTATAAAAATTATTTTTGCCAATTCGCGGAAAAAATATGATCAGAATTCCGAATAGCTCTCCAACAATTCTACAGAAAACCATAATGACATTTTTTGTGCAGATAATAGTTTGCGAAGTAATTTCAATAACGAGGGATCCATTTTTACGGTCTGACACTGTCGCAAGGTAAGAAAATAGCGGTCCACTATAAAACTTGCAGATATGTGCGCGCAAATACGTTTGAACAGCGCCAAAGAGACTGATGTAGGAACGCATATTCAAACCGAGATATGTAAACAGGCAGAATAGGCACTAGGGTCGGCAACCCCTGTATAAGACAAGTGTCTGGCGCAGTTGTTAGATAGGGTACTGCAGCTACAGTGGCCGGTTATCGACGTTTAAGCGAGTTTGAACGTAGTGTTATAGTCAGCGCACGAGGGATGGGACGCGGCATCTCCCAGGTAACGATCAAGTGGGGATTTTCCCGTACCACCATTTTACGAGTGTACCGTGAATATCAGGAATCCGGTAAAACATTAGATATCCGACATCGCTGCGGCCGGAAAAAGATCCTGCAAGAACGGGATCAACGAGGACTGAAGGGAATCGTTCAACATGACAGAAGTGCAACCCTTCCGCAGATTGCTGCAGATTTCAATGTTGGGCCATTAGCAAGTGTCAACGTGAGAACCATTCTACAAAACATTATCGATATGGGTTAACGGAGCCGAAGGCACACTCATGTACCCTTGATGACTGCACGACACAGCTTTATGCCTCGCCTGGGACCGTCAACCCCAACGTTGGACTGTTGATGACTGGGAACATGTTGCGTGGTTGGACGAGTCTCGTTTCAAATTATATCGTTCGGATGGACGTGTACGAGTATGGAGGAAACCTCATGAATCCATGGAACCTGCATGTCAGCTGGGGACTGTTCAAGTTGGTGGAGGCTCTATAATGGTGTGGGGCGCTTGCATTTGGAGTGATGTGGGACCCCTGATACATCTAGATACGACTCTGATAGGTGACACGTACTCAAGCATTCTGTCTGATTACCTGCATTCATTCATGTGCATTGTGCTTTCCGACGGACTTGGGCAATTCCAGCAGAACAACGCGACGCCCCACACGTCCAAAATTGCTACAGAGCGGCTCCAGGAAGATTCATCTGAGTTTAAAAACTTCCGCTGGCCACCAAACTCCTAGAGGTGAACATTATTAAGCACATCTGGGATTCCTTGAAACGTGCTGTTCAGAAGAGATCTTCACCCCCTCGCACGCTTATGGATTTATGGAGAGCCCTGCAGGATTCATGGTGTCAATACCCTCCATCACTACTTCAGACATTAGTCGAGTCCATGTCACGTCGTGTTGCGACTCTCTGCGTGCTCGCAGGGGCCCTATACGATATTAGGCAGGTCTACCACTTTCTTTGGTTCTTCAGTGTATTACGGTAGCAAGAGTCATTTAAAAAAGTGGAGGCACGAGAGGAAATTTTACAGCCAACGATTTCGGATAATATCTGTAGTAATTTTATGTCGATATACGTCATTACATTGGTTAAAAATGTTGTGAACATACCTCCTGCAGTGCTAACCGTCTTATTTTATCCTGACAACTAGACAGGTTCGCTTGGTTGTCCGATTCCTGTTTACTGCCAACTGCCATGGCATGAGTAATATCGACTTGAGACGGAAATGGCACCACAGCATTGGATTGATGAGCCAAACCATTATGACCACCTGCTTAATAACTTGTATGTCCGTCTTTGGAACGAAATACATCACTGATTCTGCGTGTCAGGGATAGATTTGTAGGGATATGTGTCATTAGATGTCTATGCACAGATCATGTAATTAGCGTAAATAAAAGGCCGGTGATTTGTGTACGCGGTGATTGCTCCTGAAAGCGACCGAGATGGCTTCCGCTGGATTTACATCAGGCGAAGTTGGTTGCCGAGACATCAACGTGAGTTCAGTATAATGCTCCTCAAACAACTGTAGCACGGTTCTGGTTCCGAGACACGGACTATTATACTGCTGAAAGATGACATCGCCGTCGGGAAGAGATCAGGTGTGAAGGTATGCAGGTGGTTCGCAGCTGTCACCATGTTTTCGATTACTACCGCAGGTCCCATGCAAGCGCCGGAGAACGTCTCCTGTAGCATAGACTGTTCCCACCAGCCCGCGTCCGTGGCACGCTGCACGTTTCGAGCTGCCGTTCACCTCGATGACGGCATTTGCGGAGACGACCATCGACCTAGTGTAGCAAAAATGTGCTTCAACCGAATAGCTGTCACGCTTTCCTTGATCGATGTCGAATCTCAGTGGCCCCGTGCCCACAGCAGTTGCAATTGACGATGTCATTGGGTCATCATGAGAACACTTAGGGGTGGTCTACTGCAGAGCTTTACGTTCACCAGTGTACGATGCACGGTGCGCTCTGAAATACTTGTGCATGCACCAGCATTGTGCTCTTTCGTCAGAATGGCACAGATCTGTGACTTTTTTTTCTCATAACATATTGATTGTTAAGAGCCAGAGCTTGGTGATATTATACATCAACATGTCTTGTCCACGTCCTATTTTTCTGCGTAGTCTCCATCACGTTCTAAGGCCGTACGCCAACGTTGTGGAAGAGCTTGTATTCCCTGCTGGGAAAAGCTCTTGTCCTGTAGGTGTAGCATTGTTTTCGCTGCATGACTGACACTGTCGTCATCTTCAAAGTATGTTCCCTGTAGAGAATCTGTAAGCGACCCAACGAGATGGAAGTCCGTGTGTGCCAGGTCTGGACTGTAGGGGTGGATGAGGCAGTGATGTACAACCCAATTTGGCGATTTCCCGGGTTCTCAAACTTGTGTGTGGGCGTGTATTACCGCGTTGGAGCAAGATTTCTGCTCGTTTCTTGTCCGATCGAACACGTCGGAAACAGTTCTTGAGTTTATTCAGAGTCTTCACGTATGCCTCTGAACTGATGGTTGACCCTGTTGGCATCACATCCACGAGAATGACGCCATTACAATCCCAGAAGACTGTCATCGTGACTTTTCCGGCAGAGGGGGTTGTCTTGAATTTCCTCTTTTGTGGTGAATGAGGATGATGCCACTGTATGGACTGCCTTTTCGTTTCCGGCTCAAAGTGGTGCACCCAGCTTTCGTCCGTCATAATGATCCGTTACTAAAAGGCCTCTCCGTCGGTTTAGAACGCTCCAACAATTCAAATGAAATGGCCTTCCTTTGAATATTGTGATCCACTGTGAGCATTCGAGGAACCTATTGTGAGCACCTCTTTGAATATACGAGAGTCTCGATCATCGCAGACGCACTTCCAATGCTGACCGACAATTATCGAGGTGTGATGCGCACGATTCAGCACGTCTGGAGCAGTGGCTGTGACAGGACGTCTCCAGCGTGGCTGATCGCAGAAATCTGTTTCTGCATTTCCTGAGGCTGAACTTTCTTTACCCATCGCCCAACTGTACTCCTATCTACAGCAGAATCATCGTACACTGCACACAAACGTTTATGGATGTTCACCACGGTTTCTTTTTCTGCACACAAGAATTCAATAACAGCACGCTGCTTGTAGCGTGAGTCGTATATAGACGCCATTTTGACGCTGTACTACGGTTCTACCATCTGCCAGAACGGTTCGAAACTTCACCGGCGAACAGAACAAACATCAAATGTGAAGCATAAACAATTACGTTTGTCTATGTATACTAATTTTTTTTAAAAATGTGGGGCATTACTGATTGAACGACCCTCGTATTTTACGCAACAGACAAGCCTCTGAATCCTATATTCTGTGAAAAGCCGTATCCTCCAACCATTTAGCGCGCAGTAGTAGTTTCATAGTACGTCTACCTCTTTCTGTAGATATTCACAACAGTAGCACGTGAACACTGAACCAGCTTCGCTGTTTTCGAGATACTCGTTCACAAGCCCTGCGTAATAGTAATCTGCCCTTTTGTCAGAGTCACTTATCTCAATGATTTCAGCAATTGCAGCCCATATCTTTGCTAGGGTGATCCCCCTTCCGTGTCTGCTCCAGTTACATACTTTTGTTACCACGTCACGTGCTCGTAACGCCATCTGGCGGCATCCAACGTCACGGTAGGCAGGGGTCTTAATGTTTTGGTTCATTCCTGTATGCACCAGTGCCATCTACACAAGATTTACGGGACTACAGTCGGAACGCGCACCTTTTTCTCTATTCTGTGCTAGTTTTGAAGGGAGTGGCGGCAGAATGGGCATCCGGCTACCCCGCAAATTAACCACGCCAAAGCCGTTCAAAACCATCCCGATCATGCACTGCTGCGGGACAAATGCACAAGAAAAGGAAGAAGAAGAAGAGAAAAGGGTGTGCTGACTCTGAACTCCATTCAGCGCCCCGTGTGTCCTGTAAGAGTTGACTGGAATCTGCAGCTGGCCGAGTACCGCAGCAGAGGATGTCAGCTGAGGCCACGAAGGCGTGCGGCTCCCCACAACAGGGGGCGACGCCGCTCTGGCGGCGCGCGCACCTCGTGGAGGAGCTGACGCCGACGCCGACGCCGACGCCGACGCCGACGCCGGCTGCTACGTCAGCGCGGTAGGACCTGCCAAGCCCCCGCTGCAAGCGTCCGCTCGCCGGGAGCTGTGGCGTGCTTTCGTGTCCGAGGTAAGGGACGCCAACACTGCGGCTGCTTCAACAATCCTCCGTCTCGGGCATGCATTTCGCTTATTATAGTTAGATCCTGCGCACCGTGACAGTCTCCGAGTTTTTGAAAAGGCACATGGATACCTCCCATAAGTCGGCGATCATTATCAACTTTATGAATAACACCGCATATATTGCTTAATGATTTCTTTATTTAGGCTTATCTACTCGTGTCTGTTCTTGACAGTGTAATATCTCTTTATATTCGATGAATTATTCAGATACAATTCTACCCTTGAATGACGTTTACTAATTTTCTATCTTCATACTCGCAGAATCCATGCGAAAAGTAGCTCATACAATAGCTATGCCATGAGCGCATAAGTATTCTTTGTAGTACTCTCTCTGGTGGTTGTTAAAAAAAAAAAGAAAGGGAGCTTCCGGGATTGTCTTCGTGCCGATTAGCCTGAGTTTGGTTTGGAAGAACTGTAATCTGATTATTGAGATTTATCACAGAAGATAACTGATACGAACTGTACGATTAAGAGGAAATATATATAGATTGCTCCTTCAAATGAAAGGTGTGTATTGGAAATATGAGAATTAATGATATTTATCGATACATTGCGTAGTTGTTAATCAGAAGGGAACTTCCGAAAGACTGGATACGAACCTGCATTTAATAATCCAAGAGCTCCATTACTTCTTCGGAAGGTTAAACTTCATCAAAGCCAAATATCCGCTTGATATGAGGTTTCCCGACTGATTATACAACGCTCCCAAAATTACGAGCCATTTTATTTGTACAGATTAGCAGACTGCCGCAAAGCACGAGCCTGCAGAGAAGAAGAATCATCGCCTGATTTCATTCTAACAAGTAAAATTTCAGAATCATTTTGAGTCACTGAGCTATGACTGTATTTCCTATCATGAATGATTGATTGCTCGAACGAATTGAGAGCTACATAATTATATAGAAAGGAGGAAAAATTACAGTGGCGCCAGTGTGACAGGACTCTCTTGGATTGTTATATAATATATGTATTTTTTGTTTCATGAAAACCCACGAGAACGAGAGGTAACTAATCTGAAGAGATTCGGTGCCCATAGTAAAAGTTTGCTGATACCAAGAAACGATTTCAACTATTGGACAACACCGAGACTACAGAACAAGGCCAGAGAAATCTAATTTTTTTATCCTGTAGTTAAAATAGTTTGAAATCAATTTAGAATGAACTTTTTTCCAGATAGTAGTTAGATTGTAGAACTGTATATTGTGTGATTTTCGTATCTGGACATGGAACTTTATACCATCTGTGAAGTAATTTGAAAGTAAAGTGTGTCTACGACAGTAAATTTGAAACTGTATTTAGTGACTGGAACCTGATATTGACAGTTATTTAATGGTATTGACTAGAGCGGCATTTAAAATGTCATTGAATCAGCAACGAGAAGTGCAACAGCCTTCAGCTGTTTGCGCAGGAGCAGAGGCCACGGATAGCAATTCTGAGACTGTTGTGGCTAGCGGTAGCAATATAAATAATCCCGCTGGTTCAGAAAACATGCATACAACAGCTGATCAGGCTGTTGTTGACACATTAGTTGTTATTATGCAACAGCTGTCTCTATTAGCCGAAGGCCAAGCGGAGGTAAAACGAGACTTATCCGTTATACAAAATGAACTCCAAAATCAATTAGCCGAAAATCAAACAGAATTACAAAATCAGTTAAGAGCAACCTTTACCGAATTAGATCAGAGATTAAATACCCAGACACAGGAAATAAAAGAACAGGCAGAAAGGACCGAACAGAATCTTATTGCTCAAATTGAGCAGGTCCGCCGACAATGCCAAGAAAACAATAGTAAATTAAAAGCGGAACTAACCGAATATGTATCCGTCAAAATTGACACGATACAAAAACAAGTAGAACTGTTTCCTCAAGTAATACAAGCTCAAGAGGACATACAGTGTTCCGTATATATGATACCAGAAATAACAGAATCCCAAGATAATCTAAAGAAGCAATTTGACGAAGTGAAGGAAAAACAGGAGACAATGGAACATAGAATGAATGTACTTGCGGGAAAGTTTTCAGAAATGACATTAGAGCGGCAAAATTCTCCTTCGGAAACGATAGAAGAAACTGTGAAAGTAGCTTTACAGTCAATTTCAGAGAGTTCCGAGGATAATTTTTTTAACAAAGGGTTAAAGGAAGTTCGTGAACAACTTGGCGAAGAATTCTCGCGTTGGAAACAAAATATCGAAAGATCACAAAATCTCTCGCAGCAGGATTTAGAAACAGCGAGAAGTAGGAAACAAAACTCTCAATCTGCGCGTGACATTCCGTCCACGTCAAGATCCGATGTAGACAGAACTGGAGCGTCACAAGTTAGATTCGATATAACGGAGAGCCACAGGGAAAAGTACGAACAGAATGATTTTTGGAATCGTAGTACCGTTGAGGAAAAGATGATTAAACAGAGACAATTTCAAATCTTTAACCCTGACAAAAAGAATGTTCATCCTGTAGTCTTTATTCGAAGTTTCAGAGGTCTATTTCCACGATCTTGGACAGAATGGCAAAAGATTAGTTTTGTATCTGGATATATACAAGGATCAGGAGCACTGTGGGCATCCGAACAAACATCTTCTTGTAAATGTTACAAAGAATTTGAGCAGGCTTTTCTAGCAAAATATTGGTCTGCTGGAATACAAGAAAGACTTAGGCAGGAAGTATTATATCCTGAGCCTTTCTCGTTTTCTAGAGGATCTCTAAAGAGATATTTTGAGAAATACATTAATAAATCTTTGTATTGGGATGTACCGATTCCTTTGCCGGATATACTTAGAATACTCAAGTCCAGACTACCCACCAGTATAAGGAATCAGCTGTTATATATAAATGATAAGGATATAGACTCATTTATGACTACGCTTGATCATATTGATATAATTGAGGAGGACAATAAAAGGGCAAGAGAAATGTCATATCAAAGAGGAGTAACAGAAGCGAATCCGAGCTGCAACTCGAATGGGAATGGCAGTAATGGTAGCAGTAACAATAATCATAACCAACTACACTCTCCGAGGAGACTTAGAAATGGACAAAATGCAAACAATAATTATTACCATAATGGAAACTTTAGTAATGGTGCAGCGAGGGGCTATTTTAGGAACAGTAGGAATTTTAATCGATATGATCCAATGTATGGCAACACAGGACAGTTCTACCAACACCAGCAGAACAACAACAATAATTACACAAATCAAGCAAGACAATATAGACCGAATTCACCACAACAACCGATAATCACTGAAGTAGCTGAAGAGATAAATACCATTCGGACCAATAATCAGTCAAACTAAACATGACCGCATCGTGCCCCAGAGGAGCGGTCAGGGGATCTGTTAGGGGCGAAACAGCAAAATTACAATTGTTAAGATAGAATGATGGTGAGCTGTTGACTGAAGAGTTAACAAAGGATTTAATAACGTGTCATAATGACAGATCGAGTGTTCCGGTATCGGAAGTATGTGTTGAAATAGAGGAAGTTCCAACGAATGTGATATTGGACACCGCCGCTTCCGCCAATGTCATCTCAGGCGCTCTTTTTCGGAGAATTATTAGGAAGAAGAAGGTACCAATTTTGCCAGTACAGAACTGCAAAATCATCGGAGCTGTTGGAGCACGTTCTCCCAATGTCAAAATACAAACACAATTAGAGATAAAATGGGAAATGTAGCAATAAAATGCACGTTCCTTGTAGTGGAGAAGTTATTAGTGGACTGTATTCTTGGTATTGGGAGTATGCAGGAGTACGATTGTCAGATAGATTTTTTGGAAGGAATAGTTAAATTTAGATTAAATGGAGAAGAGATAGCACTGGATTTAAATAGAAAGGAAACTGTGCATGAGAAATATTGTCGCGGTGCCATAATTCAATTAATTGACACTACAAACGGTCGTTGGAGGGAGCTTTCAAAGGATTTGATACAACAGGAGGACTTTAACCAAACAACAATGATAAAAGCTAGTGAATCAAATCAGCTTACCGGAGAACAAAGGCAGCAGCTTCATTATTTGTTAGAGGCATATGAAGAGATTTTTGATGAGAAACCAGGAATTATTAAAGGGTATATTTGTCACCTACATGTGAAGCCACATCAGACTTACTGTTACACGCACTACCCGATCCCCTGGCGCTTAAAACAATCTGTTCAAAGGGAGATAAATAGAATGTTAGAATGGAACTTGATTGAGCCATCAACTAGTCCATATTGTTCTCCGCTCTTAGTCGTCCCAAAACCTGGAGGTAACGTTAGATTAGTTCTGGATGCGAGAGAGATTAATAAAATAATAGTACCTGTAAGAACTCATCCGGAAAATATAGATGAATTAATTCAAAATTCCCAGGATGTTTCGTACTTAACTAGTGTTGATTTGAGAAGTTCGTACTGGCAGGTCCAAATGGATGAAGAATCTAGGAAATATACCGCATTTATCTATGCTGGGGGAAGTTACCAATTTAGAGTTGTCCCGTTCGGACTTAATATTAGTGCCGGAATATTTATTTCAGCGTTGGATTATGTTCTTAGACCAGAATTGCGTAGTCGTATAACTGTGTTTGTTGACGACTTATTAATAGCCACGAAAACATGCGAAGAGCATTTGCATATTTTGGAAAGGATTTTTGCTGTTTTCAAGAAAACCGGAATTACAGCAAACTTACAAAAGTCTCAATTTGCTTTACCACAAATCAAGTTCTTAGGACATATGATAGATGCGAAAGGTATCCTGCCTACCGAGAAGAAGATAAGTGCAATTCGCAATTTTCCATCACCACGGAATAAAAGACAGCTGAAGGGATTTATAGGTATGGCATCGTTCTTCCGTCGTTTCATAAAGACTCAAGCCATGAATTCTGAGGCATTAAACCGGCTTCTACGGAAGGATGTGCCATGGCAATGGACTGAAGAATGTGAACTAGCTTTTCGAGACATTAAAGACCAACTCGTTAACGCATCCTTATTATATCACCCTGATATGAATTGTGAGTTCTGTCTGTCCACGGATTCATCGGATGTTGGATTAGGTGCTTGTCTCTTCCAAATAAGGAAAATAAAAGGGGTACCAACATTCTGTCCGATAGCATTTGCTAGTCGAGTGTTATCGCCCTGTGAAAGAGCTTATACGACCACAGAACTTGAAGCACTTGCGGTTATCTGGGCATTCAAGAAGTTTAACTATTATTTATATGGTTCGAAAACGATTGTGTATTGTGATCATCAATCACTAACCTTTTTGCAAACATGTAAATTATTACATCCTAGACTGTCACGTTGGACAATGACACTACAACAGTACCAATTTAAAATTATTCATGTGTCTGGCAAAGAAAATATTATTGCGGATGCGCTGTCAAGATCCCCAGAAGGTTTAACGCCGGAAATAGAATCAGTAAATACTTCGGATTTTCCAGTATTACTGATGCAGGACAATATCTACAAGACTTATTATGTACATCTTTGTAGAGATATGGGAAATTTACAACGAAAAGACCCTCGATGGAAGAAGATAATTCAGCTAAAGGAACAACAAAATTCAAGGGCTAGTTTAGATCATTATAAATTAGTAAATGGAGTATTATTCTTCTTCAGACGTGGGAAGGACAACAATCCACGGTGGTGTGTATGTATCCCGAAGGAATATGAGGAAAAATTAATTTGGTTTACCCACTTATCATGGGGACATTTTGGTGTAATTAAATGTGCCAATAAAATAGGAGCATACTGTTATTTTCCGAATATTCGGAGAAAAGTGCACCAAACAATATAAAACTGTTTACTCTGTCAAAAGGCGAAACCGGATAATAGAGGTAGTAAGCATGTTCTGCATTCAATTATTCCACGAGAGCCAAGGGCGTTAATTTCGTGTGATATCTGCGGCCCTCTCCCACGATCAAGAGGAGGAGTAAAATTCATTGTTGGATTCTTTGACGTGTTTACAAAATATGTCAAACTATATCCATTAAAGAGTGCTACTGCCAGAGCTGTTGTAGTGAGATTGGTGCGTGACTGTCTTCCGCATGTAGGTTTACCGTAATCCATAATTACAGATAATGCCAGAATTTTTACTGGATTTAAATGGAAGCAAACACTAACACAACTTGGTATTCAACAAATTTTGACATCATGTTACCATCCACAAGGTAGTCCAATAGAACGAGTTTTTCGAGAATTAAACTGATTTATGCGTACATACTGTCACAGTAAACAAACATCATGGGCTGATTATTTGTCAGAATTTGAACAAATATTTAATAATCTGACACATACCTCAACTAACTTTACTCCAACAGAGCTTATGTTTAGTCAGACTGAAAAGAACTTCTGGATAAACCATCTGCCAAAGTATGAAGACCACAATTTAAAATGGGAGGAAAAGATTCGACTCGCACTTGTCAATTTAACTAAAAAGGCAATACAACGGAAATTGACATATGATAAACGGATTCACCGGATTCAGACGTTTCATCTTGGAGAAAAGGTTTTATTGAGGCGACACATCCATTCCTCGAAACTGATGAAGAACATAAAGAAATGGAATCTTATTTATACCGGACCATATGTTATTGTAAATATACCAAATCCTGGATCATACTTGTTGGCGTATCCCGAATCGAAAAGGATAAAGGGATTATTCCCGCATAATGATATTAAGAAATTTAGTGAAGGACCGTAGATCTGTGATACCAAATATGGAGAAGAATTTAGTGTGGAATTTGACTGTGAGTCGAATGTGTATATAAATATCAAGAAGTTTATGTTGTCTAGAGGTTAAGAGACAGTGAGACTACTCCTGTGCTAGGTTAAGAGACAGTGAGATTACTCCTGTGATAGGTTAAGAGACAGTGAGATTACTCCTGTGATAGGTTAAGAGACAGTGAGATTACTCCTGTGATAGTTTAGCACAAAATTTTTAAGATAGGTAGAAGAATTTGTTAATTACTAGTGTTTGTAAGTGTGGACTATGAGCAGAAGCCACAGTGATATACAATGAAAGTACATTTCCTCAAGACACGGCACTTATGTGAGAATTGCGTGTGTAACTTGAACAGTGTGGGATATGTAGGTAAATACGCTGTGTGTATGATGTGCGCTGTTCGCGCAAGAAAACAAATGAACTGTGAAATGAAGCAACAGTCGATAATGTCACTGTTGCAAACAATTGAAGAAACTCTCTGGTTGCGCGAGAGAAAATTATTATAATTTTTAGATTTTTCATTAGGCCTTCTTTACCAGGAGACTTAATTTAAGAATTTTAAGTAACATTTTAAGAATAGCGGTTTGTGTGTTTCATATTATGGACATAATTGTTGAAATATATTTCCATAAATGTTCATGAGAGGATGAAGAAGATTCTGCGATTGGATGATTTGTTAAATGAACATAAATCATCATTAATGATATTTATTTGCAAGTGGATCTATAAATCAATTAATTATAAGAATAATGAAAATTTTTCAAATTATTCCTTTTGTGGAGTCAGTGTCATATGCCTATGTTTAAAATTTTTCATCAGGTGTAAACTTAAATTTTATCCATAATTTCGTAATTGAAAGCAAACCTCGGACAGATTCAATGCTCTACTTCCACCTGCACTATAACAAAACGAAGATCTGATTAAAAAAATTTTTGAGAGGAATACATTCGATATGAGCTACAACAAAATTTATGGCAATGTTTTGGACAATCAGCAGTTGTAATGCAAAACAACTTTGGTATTGAGGACTATAAAAAAAAACTCGCGATTGTCAGGACTGATGGATGTTCCAGTCTAGTACAGATGGAAGAATGTAGGGATCCACTCCGATTGTGAGTTCAACGATGAAATATGGACTTCGTTGCCTTAATCCACTCTCTTCCAGGGATTTATTCAGTCAGAACCTTTTCTTATTCCACTTTAAACCTGTTTCATGTTCACGTACCTGACCATCTGTTCCTGAGATCATCTTCTTGTTTCTACGGCACGTTACCAGCTTCTATCCTGTACCATAAGCCATCGCCTGTCCTCCGTACCGCGTCCACCAAACGCTGTACGTCGCCTACCCGGTGTCCGTACCCAGTGTTCCTGTTCCATCGACTTCACAACGAGATCGCTGGCTACATCGTCGAAAGAAGAATTTTGAAAACTTTTTTTTGAGCAATATTGTAAAATTTTTTTTTTGGCTATGAGGCACTTTTCCTTCGATCTAATCTATAGAGCTTCTATATATTTCAAAATTACTGGATTTAGGCTTTCCTATCTTCTTTAATACCTGAACTGGGGTCTATTCTTCCGGGTTTTCCAGGGTTTCCCTGTGAAGGCCAGTTCTCAAATGGGTAAACCTTTTTCGTAATTACACCAATCTACATCTTCCCTGGTTATGTACTCGGGATGCGGGTATACCCCGGTACATGTAAAAGCTACAGCTTAGGTATTCCCGTAACTTATTGTCTTAACATGTTACCCATACTCTCTACAGTAAAATTCTACTAATTCAAAATATTCCTCTTTTGAATAAACAACGCAACAAATTTTTTCTGTTAGCTCGCAAAGTGTATTATCATTAACTTTGCTCGCTGCGAGGGGCAATTGTAATATCTCTTTATATTCGATGAATTATTCAGATACAATTCTACCCTTGAATGACGTTTACTAATTTTCTATCTTCATACTCGCAGAATCCATGCGAAAAGTAGCTCATACAATAGCTATGCCATGAGCGCATAAGTATTCTTTGTAGTACTCTCTCTGGTGGTTGTTAAAAAAAAAGAAAGGGAGCTTCCGGGATTGTCTTCGTGCCGATTAGCCTGAGTTTGGTTTGGAAGAACTGTAATCTGATTATTGAGATTTATCACAGAAGATAACTGATACGAACTGTACGATTAAGAGGAAATATATATAGATTGCTCCTTCAAATAAAAGGTGTGTATTGGAAATATGAGAATTAATGATATTTATCGATACATTGCGTAGTTGTTAATCAGAAGGGAACTTCCGAAAGACTGGATACGAACCTGCATTTAATAATCCAAGAGCTCCATTACTTCTTCGGAAGGTTAAACTTCATCAAAGCCAAATATCCGCTTGATATGAGGTTTCCCGACTGATTATACAACGCTCCCAAAATTACGAGCCATTTTATTTGTACAGATTAGCAGACTGCCGCAAAGCACGAGCCTGCAGAGAAGAAGAATCATCGCCTGATTTCATTCTAA
Organism: Schistocerca piceifrons; assembly: GCF_021461385.2. Lineage (NCBI taxonomy): Eukaryota > Metazoa > Arthropoda > Insecta > Orthoptera > Acrididae > Schistocerca > Schistocerca piceifrons. The sequence goes on along the minus strand of NC_060143.1, from coordinate 92,163,672 downwards.
GAAGTAAAATTTCAGAATCATTTTGAGTCACTGAGCTATGACTGTATTTCCTATCATGAATGATTGATTGCTCGAACGAATTGAGAGCTACATAATTATATAGAAAGGAGGAAAAATTACAACAGTTATTAATTACTTCCCTCTGCCACAGTATGCTTTTCCAAAGTCTGTCATTTTTCGAAGGTTAAAACTCCATGTTCATGTATTTCTGCCGCAGCCCACGTAATTGGAGTCTGCTCGCCCACCACATTCCATGTAGCTATAGTTGTTCAGTGTTAAATGTCTGAAAAGAGAGAACTAATCTTTCAAAACCGACAGTAATAAAGACCATTTAACTCTAAACTCCACCCGAACAGCCCCTGGAAGGCACAACGGCACTATTTACGCGTATCTGTTCGTGACGGTTATTAATTACTCCCCTCTGCCACAATATGTTTCTCAAAGGCTGTCATTTTTCGAAGATTAAGACTCCATGTTCATGGATTTCTGCCGCGGCCCACGTAATTGGAGTCTGCTCGCCCATCACGTTCCATGTGGCTATAGTTGTTCACAGTTAAATATCTGAAAATAGAGAGTTAATCTTTCGAAACCGACTGTAATCAAGACCATTTAACTCTAAACTCCACCCGAACAGGCCTTGGAAGGCACAACGGTACCGACTGGCCGCCGTGTCCTCCTCAGACCACAGGCGTCACTCTCCCGACCGTATGTCGTTTTACGAGACCGGAGCCGCTACTTCTCAATCACGCAGCTCCTCAGTTCGCCTCACAAGGGCTGAGTGCACACCGCTTGCAAACAGCGCTCGGCAGACCGGATGGTCACCCATCCAAGTGCTAGCCCAGCCCGGCAGCGCTTAACTTCGGCGATCTGAGGGGAACCGGTGTTACCACCGCGACAAGGCCGTTGGCATTGAAGATCATTGCTACAAATTGTAGTAGTCTTGATCACAGTCGCATAGTAATTATATAATTGGTTTTGGTTTATCATCAGCCACCCTCAGATCATACTGAAAATGGTTGATGGTCAACAAAACCAGTTATATAGTGAAACGAAATGATCGTATTGCATTGATCTCCGGGAATCCCCACCTGAGGAAGTCCGGCCGGCAAGTTGCAAATTTTTTCGGGTGAAGCCACACTAGACGACTTCCACGTCGATGATGATGATGACAACACAACACCCATTCTCCAAGCGGAGAAAATCTCCCACCGGGCCGAGAATCAAACTCAGCCCCCTGCATGGCAGCGTCAACTACTCACCTTAGGGGGCGGACAGTTATATACTTACTACTGGATTGAACAACAATCGAGACTATAAAGTTATTAACAAAAAGATTCGTGTCACTGTTGTCTCCTTCACCAGACTAAGTCGGGTTTTGCAAAGGTCACTGTTGAAAAGAGGAATTTATTTACAGACATATTTTTAAATATTTCATCATTTAACGTGTTATCAGATCCTTTCCACCGCCTAGTGAAGAGAAATATTTATTTTACTGGAGGTTCTGAAAAGACCTCATCTATTTTTTTTCCAATTTCCTTCCTCTAAGCTGTGATCGCCTCTCGAATAATTGTACAGATCTTCTTAATTTGTGGTTATTAATCAATTTCTGTGGATTGTTTCCGCCACAGATATCGAATGTGTGCTCTAAGATTTCTTGGAGTTGGCTCCATTTACTCAATACCTCTCCAACGGCGACTGCAGATACATCACTTCCTTTCTGAACTATCTATTCCTGCTCTCTTTTAACTTTGTGGAAAGCCTCTAAACTGTCGTCGTAAATTAACGTAATCAAAATCGGTGGTACTAAAATTAACATTTCTTAGTCGTAATCCGTATAAAGTGCATCTCGTCAAAACTGGTCCTGATAACCAGCTACCAACCACGGTATTAAAACAATATTGCGCGAACAATGTGTATAAGCGGCAACCCACACTCCACAATCCCAAATGACGTATATGAATTTACAAAATAGAACAATTTTTTCAAGCCCCCCAGGGTAAATAAATGAATAATAAAGCCACGAACTATTGTTAGACTAACGTAATTTCCAACGGTGTACGTGGGGATTTTATTTTTCCTGTATAGTACACAGCTTATATTTTCTGCCACTTTTTCCTTTCTTGTACGACTTCCGCTTTAACATTTAGGAAATATGTGACAGAGAAAAATACTTACAAAGTTTTTAAAAACATCACACGAAATTGTAACTAGCACATTAATACTTCATGAACCAAAAGACTGCATGGAATCTATCATTTCTACGGTCGTCATTATTCAGATCGATTTCTAGCTAAAAAAGAGATCTGATACTATTAACCCCTAACGTTTATACCAACTGTGGATTCTCTGTCTTAATGTGATATTTAAATAGCATGTATAACGCTGATTTAAAACTTTGACGCAATAAAAAAATTATACTGTGGTATTTCTTTTTACAGCGTTAAGTCAATACAGTAGTTCTAGCTACTACTGGTCCGCTTGCTAAGACGACAGTAAAAAATGGTTTCTTTACCCTTTGTGAGCTACTTCAGAATTTCGGTGAAAATTGAACAACGGTTCCCAGCGATAACGGAATTAGAATACTGTCAAAAATATTAACACTTAATTAACATGGGCGTCGCAAACCATTGCAAGAAAATAAACCGCGAAGTAAACGGATATGTTTCTGCCCCGGCGACTGCTGTGTGAATAAGAGCGATGTCGCAACATTTCGGCTACTGCCATCATTAGGACCTTGATTTGGTACTTCCGTAATTCTGTTCACTGTGCAAATGCGTTAAATCACACGTCCGTAACTTGTTTCGGCATGGGATTTGCCTAATGTTGACAGCGGAATAGGTTTTGAAAATTCTAAATGGTAGTACCATTAAAATATTAGATGAAGTAATGGCAACAAATCAGCTTGCCAAAATATCGCCGACCGTCTGGATACCTGAGTGTGCTCAGCATCATCATACACCGAGAAAGCATACTATTACGCAAGTGATAAATAAAAGATCATTAAGCGAATTAGAGGCAGTATTCATAAAATCTCTAGCGTAACCAAAATTGTGTTATCTCTATCTCGAATCTCTGCTAAGAGTTTATTAACAGCTATGCCAACGTCGGAAACAACTAACATGTATGTAACAGGATGTTCAGCATGCTTCAGTAACGTAATAAAGTGAAACTGGTTTTGCGTTTATACAGTATGATACGACTGAAGGGAAAAATGATTAAATCATGTAATCTGATATTTTCATGTTTATTTACAACTCAGGATTATACGTAATGCAAGCAAAAATTGCCACTTGTTGGAACCACACATGTGTAGTGACAATTGCACGCTGTCGAATGTTTTGGATTGGACGCTGGTGGGAAATGTCCAGGGGCCCATCATTAATCGCAGTGACTTCAGTGTAATTATTATCTTTGAATGAAAATGTAATTTCTGTTCTTCTCGTTGTGTATTTTCTTCAGTTAACTTCTGTACTGCACCGTGGCAGTTCTTTCAATATTTGGTTCAAGTTCTATCGAGTTATTTTACTTGGCAGTGGCACATCATGCGAAAGCTATTCTCGTCCTTAATGTTTGCGTACCAGTGTATAGGTAAAATTTCTGACGGAATGAATGTCTCACGATTAAAATGGAAGGTCAGCACTTAATCATCGCACGGTTAAGTTCTGCGCCATTGAAAGGTACTATACTGATATGTGGACGATGACTTAATATTTGAACAACATCCGTACTTAAAGAAAAAAAGTATTAAGTCTTATTGCCGCTGCTGTCGTACGTAAACTGAAGTGGGAAACCTCCCCAGCTGCTAAAAACTCATATTCTTTTCAAATTTAACGTCTAATCTAGATATTTATTTGGGCTATAAGCTTAGGCCCTAAAACTGTTAGGCATGTAAGTAAGCTGTTACCAGCCTAAGGCTTGGAACAGAGCTGTACAGCATTGTTTATGTTAAAAAATCATTACCAGATATAGAAAAGGCGATAAATGATTGGGAATCTTAAGGATCGACCAGAACTGACCTCAATATCATTGCAGTTGTCCTCTATTATTCAGTTAGCCACTGAGCCTCACGAAAACAGACTTAAAAAGAGAGCACCTTAAGAGAAACACAATTAGCGATAATCCCCATTGCTCTACAATTTAAAATTTAACGCATTGTGTACACTACCAGAATCGTAGAATTTGTACACACTATGAGGGGAGAGGGGTGAGGGGGGCAGGGGGAAGGGGAGAGGGGGGAGGAGGGAATACGACGCACCACGAGAAAGCTTCACTAACTGGTCAGAAATTGATATGGATGAATGCGTGACGTTGCAGTGCAATTTCGCCGCACAGCTGGCCAGGATAGTAGACAGGGCACACCAGGGCATATAGTCTTTGCGCATTTCATTCCGTGTACTTAGGAGGACAGTAACCACGCCTCGCAGAGAGGTGCGGGGACAATATACGCAGACGTCAGCATTTGGAACCGAACGTGTAGCTGGGCTCCAAGAAGCCGATTGGAGTAATCGGCCAGTCGCTAGACCTTTGAGCAGAAGCGATGCCTCTATTCGACGATGTTAGCAGGAACGGGTGAACCGTGACCAAACACAGAGTCAAGAAGGAAGCGGTCTACCGAGAGACAACACAAAGTGATGGCCGATCAGTCATCAAGAGAGGCACTCAGAGCTCCGGATTAATCGTTACCATCGACATGATGTGCAACTGGTGCTTCATTGATCACCAGGACCATCAACAGGCGGCTCACAGAAAGGGGGCTAAGCTCACAACACCCCTTACGCTGACTACGATTGACCTCTGTAAACCAACAGGCCCATTCGCAGTGGTGTCGGGCACATTCGGCCAGATCTTCAATTGACTGGAACAGAATTGTCTTCAGTGATACGTTCCGCCTCGAATTGAGCCCCAATAACCAACGGAGTCCTGTCTGCAGACGCACCGGACAGCTGTGGGGTACCAACCTAACTGTTGCCCGCCATGCGGCCCGACAACCAGGAGTGATGTTCTGGGGCGCTATTTCATTGCATAGAAGGACACCTTTTGTTGTCATATGCGGCAATCGTGGAGCACAGTGGTACGTCGACGATATTCTAAGCCCCGTTTCGTTGACGTTCACGGTAAGCCACGCTACGTTGGCCAGCCAGTCGCCGGATATCTCCCCAACTGAAATTTGGGGTGTTGTGGGAAGGGTCCTCCAGACAGCTCTGGATCTGACCTGCCAATTGGACAGATTTTGGCAGGATATTCATTATAGGTATAACAATTCTATCAGTCAGTGCCAAGCCGAATAACTGCTTGCATAAGGAGCTAGAGATGAACCAAAGCGTTATTGCCTTGTTCGATTTGTGAAGCTCTTTCTCTTGAATAAACCATCGAATTTTTCTTAAATCGTAATCATATGTTTATCTGTACATATACATTACATCTACCTATTTCCGTCTCCGTCGGGTAATTGCTTCGTGGTGCGTCGTTTCTTTTCTATTCCGAGAGAGTACGTATCTTTAGTCTTTGCAGTAGTGCTCTCAAGCTATTTCAGTCAAACTTATAAACGATATTTGTAATCGTGCTACATTCCCATTTCCAAGAAACACCTCTTGAAATGCAGCGAACTTCCTTGATCACTATTTACTTCCTCATCAGCATATTCATAAAAGGGATAAAATGAAACTGGTCTCAGAATGTCCGTCTCACTCGGGAAATGATGATGGGTTATTGCAGACGGAACACAAGCTGCGTTTCTGAAAGGACTAAGAGGGGGGGGGGGGGGGGGCGATAGGCTAACCTACGGACATTACACACATCCATGCCCGAGGCAGGATTCGAACCTGCGACCGTAGAAGCAGCACAGTTCCGGACTGAAGCGTCTAGAACCGCTCGGTCACAGCGGCCGGCGTTGTCTCGTCAGATGAGTCTCGAATTCAGCTGGTAAGAGCTGATGGTAGGACTCAAGTACGTCGCATATCGCACCAAGTCATGGACCCAACTTGTCAATAAGGCACTGTACAAGCTCGTGGTGGCTCCACAATGGTGTGGGCTGTGCTTACGTGGAAAGGATTGGGTCCTCTGATCCAGCTGAACCGATCATTGACCATTAGCAGCCGTTCATGGACTTCGTGTTCCCAAATAACGATAGAATTTTTATGGATGACAATGCGCCATATCACCGGGCCGCAATTGTTTTGCGATTGATTTGAAGAACATTCTGGACAATTCGAGCGAATGATTTGGGCACACAGATCGCCCGACATGAGTTCCATCGGACGTATGTGGGACATAATCGGGAGGTCAGTTTGTGCGCAGAATCCTGCACCGGCAACACTTAAGCAATTATGGACAGCTGTAGAGGCAGTGTGGATCGATATTTCTGCAGGGGATTCCAACAACTTGCCTCATCAAAGTGCTCCACTACACCGGGCAAAAGGGGTCCGACACAATTACCGGGTAAAAGGAGGTCCAACGCGATTTTGGGAGGTATCTTATGACTTATTTTCACTTCAGTGTATAAGTTCTTAAATGGTCACTGCACCTGAATAAACAACGTGCAGTCTTTATATGTAAATTGTCTCATGTTCAAAACCTGTAAATTTTTTCGCCATAACACACATTCTTATGGTGCAAAAATTTGTTGGCTATAAAGCCGTGAATTGTACTATATGAAAAACATAGTTCTGCAAGCACATCATTCTCTCTATAATGGCGCACATGAACAAGGTCAAAACTTGCACCATATCGCTTTCCATTGGAACCACATTATTCATGCGCCATGCGTCATCGTCAACAGGCTATTCATGACGCATCATTGCTATTGTGGAACAATGGAATTCGACTGCGTCTGAGACCGGGGTACGGTATGGTGAACCTGAGCGCACTGCTCGACGATGAATGAAACTGTGTTAAGGTACTAGAGAATCCAGTAGGCGTGTGGTCTCTTAGACTCTGACATGTAACACCTGTGCGGGATAATGAACCTGTTTGCACCTCACGGTGAAATCCTTTTTTAAACGCGGTGCGCATCCCGGATCGGTGGATACGCCTCGGTGCCGGCTTCGGGAGGCCAGGTTGGGCTAATTTATACCAGCAGTTAGAGAAAAAGGCGAAGAACATAAATCCCATAAAGAGGACAGGTGCTTTACTGAAGTAGCTGGAGAACAGAAGACGATTAGGATTTCAAGTAACAGCAACTTCGTGAAACACTAGAGCATTTGGACACCAAAAGACGCTAGGAGAAAATGGAGTTCGTAGTACAATTCCGTTTTAGAGTATTCAATAAGTTCCCTCAGATTGTTACAACTATAATCGTTGGTTTCAAACCGGATGCTTCTCAAATCTATGAAAGAGAGTTAAAATAATAGCGATAGTCAATCCTAGAAAAGAATGCACTATAGAAATTACCAGGTTCTGCCCAATGTCTTTTATACACAGAACCGAAGATCCTAGAAAAACGTTAAATAAATCGAATAATATATTTCTTATACTTTATATATCTTCTACATAAAAATCAATACAGGTTAACGTCACAAACAGGTACAACTGATTAGTTAATGGCAATCAAAAAAATTGCAGGTGGCCGTCTCACAGTCAAAATATGTGTCATCGTGGTGAGTCTTGATATACAAGGGGCCCTGGACGCGGACTGATGACATATTTGAGAAAATGTACAGCAACCAGTCAATAATAATCAGTTTATTGCAGACAGAGTTAATCACTGTGTGGCTATCGTCAGTGCTAAAAACACATAAGAATACATTACAATATGACACATGCACTAATCAAAACATAATACAGTCGTGTAAACGTTGTACCAGAGTAGGTGATAAAGTAACGCACTGGTGAGATGCAAGTCAAATCATCATTATCGTTTACCTATACAAATAGCCCTGCTACACTACACACTTCAGTATTTCAGTGCAAACTGAGGTCGCTGTTTACCATTATTACACAGCTGTCGTTTTTAAACAGGAATGTGTACAAACTAGTGTTATTTCATGCAGTAACCACCGGCAACTCTATCGGCGAATGGATTGGTGACGGCCATTGGAATAATACATACCTCAGCTACTTTTAAGAGTTTTTATCTACTGTATTTGACGTTTTTCAAATATTAGCCAACATTATATGAGCAAGGTCAGTAAAATCTGTAATCTAACCCACTTATGTATAGAGGGCTCTGAAAGGGTACAGTACTGCCCGACATTGAATATAGGTACAACATACTTCATTATTTTTGTCAGAAGAACACATTTTTTTTGTAAAATAACTCAATTTCAATTAATACAGCGAAGCCGGATACCAGTGTGGGAAAGAATGACAATTTATTTATTTAATTGATCACATGTGCACTCCCACAAAGTAAATCCCTACATCCAGTTTGGTGAGATCTGTGAAATGAATGAATGTATGGTCGTCTGCTAACCGCAGATAATGAATGTGAATATATGATCATCTTTGAGTCGATCCTTTGGCCACCTTTGGTGGGACCAAAGAGATGAAATTTGCCTGAGCTTTGAGCACCTGAAATGTGGCTGACCAATGCGGTAGAAAGGTGCTCGCCCACTTCGACAGAGGTGGGAGAGAACCTAGAGAACAGCCATGTTTCAGCACTCTGCCGCTGGATCTTGTGCTGTTAAGACCTGTTTTAGTTGTGCTCCATAATGATGAAAGAGTGGAGACATGGTATGCATGTGGAATATTTAAGAGTAGTTTGAAATAATAATTTCTCTATTTCAGGAACTTTTGTGGGAGAATTAAATGTCAGGCAGGTAATATTAATGGGATTGTAGTAATCTTCGGAAGTGACCAACGGTCACAATGAAACCACGTGTAGCAATAAGTTGAAATACTTCTGTGTGCTTCAGTTAATCTGAATTACTAGCGTGTGTACAATAAGTTGAAATATTTAAGAAATAGCGTGTGTACCATAAGTTGAAATATTTAAGAAATGGCGTGTGCAGGACTTGAAATTAGAGACGAGTACTTCCACGTGGTGAGTACTGTGTGAGTCTCAAACTGTGTATGAGACAAAGGATAAAGAGAAGTACTCGTCCATGGTATCAGTTGAGGACTCGCGTGTGTGATGAATACGTTCTTAATATTACTTTGCGTGATATGATTCCGTGTGACGCTAGATTCAAACTCTGAGAGAGAAGCAAGGTGAGTCGGCCGTCTATCCAGCAACGCCACTTGGCTTGCATTGCACAGGAAGACGTGCAAATATCTCCAGAGTTCATAGTAGGAAAGTAGAATTATGAAGTGGGCCAGTGTCGTGTGAAACTGGGATAATTATTTTTTGAAGTGGGAAAGCTGAAAGTGATAATGTTGTGACTATTCTCTGTGTAGTATTTCATGTTGTAGTGTGGTGTATGTCATGTAATTTGGGTATGTGTGGTTTGCATGGGAGAGTAGCGAAGTAGTTTCAAAAGATTAGTGGGTTATGCTTGTTCCTTCAGTAACGCTCGGTCTGGAGGAAAGTTTAGTGATGATGATTGTGAGAGTCGAAGTGTGAGGTATAATAAAAGATCCACCATCCTATCCAGAAAGTGCACTGTAGCGTTAAAAATAATTACGAGACCATAATATAGAGATTCACCATTGTAAAGCCATGCCCACTGGGCGGAATTTCTCATGTGTTATTGTTGTAGGTTGTAGAATTTGTGTGTTTAGGTTAGAGAATTTATCGGAATAAATAAGATAGTGAAAAGAAAAAGATTGGTGGACTTTTCCTTCGAATTGTATGTTGTCATAATGTCCCGAATTTATAATGTGTGCGGTGGCCACGTGTTGACAAAAGCCGTTAAATAAAAGACAAAAAGAAAATGTGGTATTGCCAGTGCGTAGTGTACAGTCAGAGTTCTGTAAATTACTGATATTCAGATGCGTGTTTCCGTTGCGTATTAATCATATAGGAGGATAAATTGTAACTTAAGTGTGAGTACTTGAGTTCATGTTACTCGATAAATAAGAACGAATCCACTCGCTTGGCAGACCACTCATCTTGCAGGCCTGACTGCTTGATGCCACAGTATGAGCAAGGCATGTGGGTGCCTCTCATAATTTCGACCCTGCCAGGATATTTTTTTGCCAGGATAATTTGGTCAGGATACATTCTGCCAGGATTTTTTTGCTGTTAGGGTTTGCTGTTAAGATTTTTTTTTGATGGAATATATTGTGATAGCTCTAAGAAGTAAAATTTTTTCTGTTTGCAATTTCTTTCTGGATTGGTGAGGATCTTTTATTTTTTTTTTGTAATTAATTGCTATATCGTCCAAGGCTGGAAGATCATTGTATAATTTTTTTGTGTAATGTCCGTAGTAACTAGGTCGCAGTCGAAAAGTGTAGTCACCATGGAGAATAGTGATTCTGGGGTGAACATAGCAGTGCAGCAGGAAGTAGGTGTCGACCATGGGCTAATGAGCGGGAACGCCAAACACTTGGAAGGGGCTGAATTGTTCAGCGGACCGTGGCTAGGTGATCCTTTATGCGGCGGGCTTTGTCCACAAACGGGGGCTTTTCCCGACGACGCGGGCGAGCCGGGACTAGGTCAGGTATGCAGTGAAAGTGCAGCTACCCTTAGCGAAGCTACGGTTTCTCAGGCGAACGAGGTGAGCGCACCGAAAGTAGCAAATGACAATGTGATACTGCAGTTTTTACAGAGGATGGATAGAGATAATAAGGAGAGAGATAGGGAGTTTAAGGAAATATTGGACGCGATGCATAGAGATAATAAGGAAAGATGGGAAGCGATGGATAAAGGTAGTAAGGAAAGTATGGAGGCATTGGATGAGGGAAATAAAGAGGCAATGAGGAAGCTACACACAGTTATCGATGAGCGTCTGCCCGCAGTTAATAATCGGTTAGATGAGGGGGAGAAGAATCTGGGTGCATTGAAGCAAGTACGTGACGCCGTGAAAGAAAAAGCTAATAATTTGGAGGTACAAGTATTTGCAATAGAGAGTGATACTACTGAGCATAGGGACGTGTTGCCGGATGAGCGAATCAAAGAGGTAGTGGTCAGAATGAATACGATTAGTGCAGATGTAGAAAAGCTCTGTATAAGAGACGAGACAGGCTCTGACAGTACGCAGCGAGAGGTTTATGCCAACCAGGGGGAGATACAATCACTATTAAAGAGGCACAATTAGAAACAAATAGGAAACATAGGGAAGAACTTGCACAGTTGCAATTAGCGTGCATTAGCGAAGGTGACACACCACCAGGTAGATTGCAGAGGGAGAGTGAGATAAACTCAAAAAGCGAAAATAGGCAGAAAGAGGAAGACGAACTCAGAGAGTTGGAAGAACGGTTGTGTCGGATAAAACAGGTGGCAAACCCAACTGGGTAGAGTCCAGGGTCGGAAAACATAAATGCGGAAGAAGAATGTAGGAGGCACTTCGTGTCGGTACAAACGTACACTTGTTTTCCGGATCCTGATAATTACCAACATCCATGCCTGTGGCTGTCTCAATTTCAAGATTCATTAGCTCCATCGTGGGGGCCGCTCCTCAAAATGAAGTTTGTGTGTAGCCATTTAAGGGACGAACCTAGAGCGAAAATGCAGGAAGTTATTAAAGACTGTAGTAGCTACAAGATATTTTGTGACAAGTTTTTAAATGAATTCTGGTCGAAAAGTAAGCAGGACCAGGTTAAGCAAAGCATATTGATGATGCCAAATTGTAACGAAGGTGGTATAAGAGATCCAGTGTCGTGCTATCAGGAAATGCTGAGACGAAATAGGTAATTGGATGTGCCATACGAACCTGGGGGGTTCATTAGGATCTGTATAACAAAGCTGCCAGTGAAATTGCGCAGAAATATAGCAATAGCAGGCAGAGGCGTAGACGATTCTGCATCTTTTGAACAATTGTCACAGGAACTGGGTAATGAGAGCAATATCGTGAACAGAGACACGACTCATAGGTCAGATAGTGTCGAGGATAGACACTATCAGAACGACAGGAGAGCGTGGAATCCAGGCATTTCATTCTTGTCATAATGGATTGAAGGATGGGAGAAACTAATCACACATATCAGCCCTTAGCATCTTCCCTTAAAACACAAGCAGCTGGCACTGAAAATTGTCTATGTAGCAGACATACTCTACTGATATGTAGGAATGCAAATACCATACTTCTGATCAGAGAATAAAACACCAGTAATGGAATCTGTTAGGCTGGTATCTCAGAGCAAAATTTGCAAATTTTTATTTGGAACACTAAAGTAAAAGGACTGTTTCCTCAAAACAAACCAGTTGCTAAAGTGTTATGTAATAATGCCAATGAGTCCAGTTTAATTAGTGCGATTTGACTATTGCAGGTACTTAACACTTAATGTAAAAAGTCAACATTGTGATCAGTATGGAATAGGGTACGTTTATACTGCTGTTACAGGTAACATCAGTAATGTGATCGAAGTTTTTAAATCAGATGCCATCTGATCTATAGTATGTCATTGTCGTGGTGACAGTTATAATGAAGTGCTGTGTATGGTTGTTCGGAATCTAGTGTTAGGGAAAGAGGCCACTAGCACCTAAGTTTCTAACACTTGGGCTGCCCATTTCTCCCAGCTTGTATATTCCCTGTATACATTTAATTTTCATGTAAGCTTAGATTCCTAACTAGCAAATTCTTTACTGTGTATAGTGGACCATTCAGAGTGAGGCGGATTGTCCATGAAAATGCTGTACTGATTGAGACGATCAAGGGAAAAACAATCGCGTGGGCTTCATCACATTTCTAACATCAAATTATGTAAAAGTGAAGGATAGATCGAAAGTAGGCAAGTTATGGTAGATAGTCAGTGTATTTATTTGTGGTGTGTAACGTTGTGCAGGGTCAAATGGAACATGAGAATTTTCAGGCGGGATGTCAGGAAGTATGACGGAATAGACTGGTCGAATGAGTCACGAACAGGAGTCGACAGAGTGGTGTATGTACGTATTTTTTGTCATATGAATAAGGATCAAGCAGAAACGACGTGATGATTAATGAGTGGATAAAGATGGTAGATAGAGAAGCGACGTGATAAATAGTAGTGGACAAAGGTGATATTTAAGGAGAGAAGCGACGAGAAGCAGTGTGATTAATAAAGAGAGATTCGACGTGATGAAACAGTGGTAAATAAAGGTGAGTAGAATTAATAATGTGGAGATGTCTTAGATGTATGTTACAGAGAGGCCTGTGTATGCTGCAATAGAGATTGATGCCAATGGCGAAGGAAGACCAGGAAATGATGGAGTAATGGACGGATGGAGAGCCGAAATACAAATGAAGAGATGAGGACAACTGCACAATGTGAAAGGACATAAAGGGAGTATGAGATCCAGATGGTGAACGTTGTGGAATACTGACGTAAGATGTAATATAAGTGTAAATCTAATTCTTACCATAACAGTTGCTATGTGAAAAAAATAATTTTTGTTGTTGTTGTTGTTGAAGCCTGGTACCAGTATAACTAATCAAAACGGTACCAAGAATGTGTACAGTTATTTTGCAGGAGGAATAATTTGTGTATTTTTTGTTCTTAGATGAAATGTCGCAATTCTAAGTGATATTTAGCAGGATGAATAATCGGTGAAGTGAATGCAGAGGTAAGCCGATGGAGAGAGGTGCCAGAGTGAAAGAACGAATTCGGAGACTGGAAAGCTATCTCCGAAACAGCTTCATGTGTTATGTGGTTGAGTATAAGGGAGCAAAGGTATGGTATGTTGTCGTGAGTGTAGTGGTGTTAAGGTTAGCTGACTTCTAGACCTATTCTGTTAGTGTATTAATGGATTGAATGAGAAGGAAAATGTGGTGTCTGGTGAGTGAGAGTCATAGAGTAGTGTGATCAATGCTACCGATCCATAACTAAAACATTATTGTGTTTTATTGTTTGATTTGGATGAACCTCGATGGCAGGTCAGGATCTGACATGTGGATGGTTCATACATGTCCTAGAAATGTTGTTGTATATAATAAAGGTAAAATATATAAAGAGATACGAATTTCAGTCTGTCACACGCACAAAGGTGCATTGCATGTTGTAGATTTAGAGTCATGAGTTACTAAAATGTTTATTGTCTTAGTATGTTAAAGTAGTTTACTAGTTAATAACATGTGGTAGGAAGTTGTGAGCTGTGTAGATTATTTCTTTTTTTTTTTTTGTTAGAACACTTTCAAGTGGTATTAATTTCAGTCTGTCACAAGCATAAAGGTTCACTGTATATTGTAGTTTTAGAATAAACAGTTTCTAATATTTTCACTGTGATAGGATGTTAGAGTAGTCTAATATTTTATATTGTAATTATGAGTTGTATAGATTGTTTATTATTCCTTTTGTTTTTTTTACTCTTTCATGTTTTGTATGAGGGACGACAGGTACAATCAACAGCACAAGTGTGGGCTGTATATAGAAAAGGGATAAATGTTGATGTTGTATGTGTAGAAAACTAGGGGGTATGATTTTATGTTTTTTTTAGAACAAAGATTCTTTTATTACCAATGTATCTAATAGATCATACATGTAATCAATGAGTATTTAAATATATCCTTTTGTCCGTAATGTTGCGAGATGCACGGAAGGGTCTGACTGATTGGGTGTCGTAATATCCATACCGCTAGCGGGCCGAGCTGACATCGCCATGACGATGGGCGACAGAGCCGCGGCACTCCCCACTCCACTGCCGGTTGGGGTACACTCCACACGCCCGCTACAGCAGGTCAACGGCCTGGGGCGACACGCACGTACCACTGGCCATTCATAAGTTCCACCACCCATATGACTGGGGAAAGTATCCCACGGAGGCAACAGCGGGTGGTTTCTTCTGCTCAACGGCACGTGCAGCGGCGCCACGGCAGAATGGACGACACGCAGCAGAGCCCGGCGGGCATTTTTTACCAGCAGCTATTAACTAGTACTGGACTGTGGAGCCGTGAAACAAGATGACTGCGACTTTCCATAAGGTGGAAAGTGAAGGACTGGTGTTTCCACGTTGTGAGTGGTGGAAAAGATTTTGTCTTTAGCAGACAGGACGATTGTTTTGTTTTGTCTTGACCACTGGACGGTGGGATCCGTAAACTTTTGGTAGTGACTTGTTAAGTGTGCTTTGTGAATTGCATGTGGGATGCTTGGTATTCTTGAAGAGGACAGTTGTCATTTGGTGACTAATTATTGTATGAACGCAAGAAACTAAAGTGGGACATTGACATTTGCATTTGTAGTAGGAGACATTTCTTTAATTGGTGCGGGAATAAGTGCTGTTTGTTGAAACTTACGACTTTTAATTACACCATGAACTGAAAGGAAAGAACCGTGGGTAATAGTAGTTGTAGGGCCATTTCTGGACGACCAGATTCGTGTGGATGGTACGCTGAGAGTGACTATGACATTTGTGTTTAATGTGAGATACAGTTTACTGTTCAGTGCGTGTTCAAAATGCCGATTTGAGTGACTTAAAGACTTTCGTCCGGGTAACCATGGGAGAGCTTTGACACCGAGACAGTGTTTCTAGGGAACCTGTCAGCAACTTTTAGACCCCAAGAAAATCACAGAATGAAATGATTCCGTGTGACTCGTAAGATAGGGAATAATGTATTTGTACTTGTAATTGTGTAAATTTTTTTATATGTTTCATTCCTGAAGGGACAGCAAGTGTAATTGTATTTCATTAACATTTGTGTTTAGAATAGTTAGTGTTTGTTTTTTGTTTGTTCTGGGGTATCAAGTTCACGTAGCATGTTTATTAGAATATTTGGTACAATGATGCTTTAATTATTAGCCAGTGGCGTAATACTAACGTAGCGGCTCTTGTAGCATTCATCAGTGAGGTTGTCACAGGGGAGAAGAGTTTGCATTGCACAACAAATATCGGAATTAATTGATGCATTTTGATGTCGTGGACAGTAATGATCTTGTTGGTGTGTTGACTGAAGCCACTTATTTTTTTTATCACAGTGGTGATATTTCACATTAAAGTGTAATGAAGGCTAGTCGAAATGCAAGTTCTTGTCGTTTATATGTGTGACAACAGAGAAATGAGCAGTAGAGTAAGATACGAGAGCTACTGGTGGATTCAAGCACTTATTGCTAACTATTTATTGCGTGTATTGGTATGGAGCCTGACTTCTACGTGTAACTAGTGTATGCAATTTTTTTCTTTTGTTGATTTTGTTTTGTATTTAGACATTGCCGTGTAAAGATTATTACAACGCAATTTATGAATGTCAGATTACTTGTTCTGTGTTTGGATGGTGAGCTATTTAAAATTTCACGAGTACAATTAGTATTTTCTTTTATTTGTCATAGAATTAGTGAAGTTTGGATTACTCCTAAAAATAACGGAGATCCCGGTAACTAAGCAAATTTTTATCTCAACATAATTTTTTATTTGTGTGATGTAATGTTTTATTTG
The DNA here is from genome assembly GCF_021461385.2 of Schistocerca piceifrons. Lineage (NCBI taxonomy): Eukaryota > Metazoa > Arthropoda > Insecta > Orthoptera > Acrididae > Schistocerca > Schistocerca piceifrons. Next base: position 92,147,291 of record NC_060143.1, on the reverse strand, counting down.
TCATGTGGATTGTTGCAAACTTGTATGTGTACGTTACTCCGGATTGTGGAGAGTACAATAATGGAACAACTGTGTCAATACTTTGGTAAAGTAACAGCATTTGTTCGTCTGTTTGAGGTCACCAGGGGCTAAGGTCTCCTCCTGGTTATTTTGATGACTTGCTACGTTTGTTCTAATACAGCTTTCTTAAAAAAATGTTCGGAACTACCCTCGCATTGCAAGGATAGTACCGTGCCATTTTTTTCTGCATGGGTAGCCGGTGGTGAAAGGGTACAGTACTGCCCGACATTGAATATAGGTACAACATACTTCATTATTTTTGTCAGAAGAACACATTTTTTTATTGTAAAATAACTCAATTTCAATTAATACAGCAAAGCCGGATACCAGTGTGGGAAAGAATGACAATTTATTTATTTAATTGATCACATGTGCACTCCCACAAAGTAAATCCCTACATCTAGTTTGGTGAGATCTGTGAAATGAATGAATGTATGGTCGTCTGCTAACCGCAGATAGTGAATGTGAATATATGATCATCTTTGAGTCGATCCTTTGGCCACCTTTGGTGGGACCAAAGAGATGAAATTTGCCTGAGCTTTGAGCGCCTGAAATGTGGCTGACCAATGCGGTAGAAAGGTGCTCCACCACTTCGACAGAGGTGGGAGAGAACCTAGAGAACGGCCATGTTTCAGCACTCTGCCGCTGGATCTTGTGCTGTTAAGACCTGTTTTAGTTGTGCTCCATAATGATGAAAGAGTGGAGACATGGTATGCATGTGGAATATTTAAGAGTAGTTTGAAATAATAATTTCTCTATTTCAGGAACTTTTGTGGGGAGAATTAAATGTCAGGCAGGTAATATAAAGGGATTGTAGTAATCTTCGGAAGTGACCAACGGTCACAATGAAACCACGTGTAGCAATAAGTTGAAATACTTCCGTGTGCTTCAGTTAATCTGAATTACTAGCGTGTGTACAATAAGTTGAAATATTTAAGAAATAGCGTGTGTACCATAAGTTGAAATATTTAAGAAATGGCGTGTGCAGGACTTGAAATTAGAGACGAGCACTTCCACGTGGTGAGTACTGTGTGAGTCTCAAACTGTGTATGAGACAAAGGATAAAGAGAAGTACTCGTCCATGGTATCAGTTGAGGACTCGCGTGTGTGATGAATACGTTCTTAATATTACTTTGCGTGATATGATTCCGTGTGACGCTAGATTCAAACTCTGAGAGAGAAGCAAGGTGAGTCGGCCGTCTATCCAGCAACGCCACTTGGCTTGCATTGCACAGGAAGACGTGCAAATATCTCCAGAGTTCATAGTAGGAAAGTAGAATTATGAAGTGGGCCAGTGTCGTGTGAAACTGGGATAATTATTTTTTGAAGTGGGAAAGCTGAAAGTGATAATGTTGTGACTATTCTCTGTGTAGTATTTCATGTTGTAGTGTGGTGTATGTCATGTAATTTGGGTATGTGTGGTTTGCATGGGAGAGTAGCGAAGTAGTTTCAAAAGATTAGTGGGTTATGCTTGTTCCTTCAGTAACGCTCGGTCTGGAGGAAAGTTTAGTGATGATGATTGTGAGAGTCGAAGTGTGAGGTATAATAAAAGATCCACCATCCTATCCAGAAAGTGCACTGTAGCGTTAAAAATAATTACGAGACCATAATATAGAGATTCACCATTGTAAAGCCATGCCCACTGGGCGGAATTTCTCATGTGTTATTGTTGTAGGTTGTAGAATTTGTGTGTTTAGGTTAGAGAATTTATCGGAATAAATAAGATAGTGAAAAGAAAAAGATTGGTGGACTTTTCCTTCGAATTGTATGTTGTCATAATGTCCCGAATTTATAATGTGTGCGGTGGCCACGTGTTGACAAAAGCCGTTAAATAAAAGACAAAAAGAAAATGTGGTATTGCCAGTGCGTAGTGTACAGTCAGAGTTCTGTAAATTACTGATATTCAGATGCGTGTTTCCGTTGCGTATTAATCATATAGGAGGATAAATTGTAACTTAAGTGTGAGTACTTGAGTTCATGTTACTCGATAAATAAGAACGAATCCACTCGCTTGGCAGACCACTCATCTTGCAGGCCTGACTGCTTGATGCCACAGTATGAGCAAGACATGTGGATGCCTCTCAGCTCTACACACCATTATGAATTACATCGAGGTCAGCTGTGTAATAATCGTAAACAGCAGCTCGTAGTGTGAACTGAAACATTGGCATGGATAGTCTAGTAGGAGCTATTTGTGTAGGGAAGCGATAATGATGATTTGACCAGCATCTTACCGGCTTGTTACTTTATCATCTACTGTAGTTCAACGGTTACACAACTATATTATGTTTTGATTCGTGCATGCGTCTTACTGTAATCTATTCTTATATGTTTTTAACACTGGTGATAGCTGGAGAATGACCGGAATCCAGGTCTGCAGTAATCAGATTATTAGCAACTGGCTGCCCTACTTTAAAAAAACACAGTCGCTGAGCACACCCGTTCTGTATGGAACAGAACGTGATATATGACATAGTGTTTATGAAGCGTTGTATGAACCTGAATGTCCTCGGAATCTGTAAACGTTGACACGGAGCTACTTTATCCACAGACCGCAGTGTCCACTGTCAACAACCATCGAATAGAGTGAACAGCAACCTAAGGATGTCCACAAGGGTCTTGTTGCTCTCCAGGTGTTAAAATGGCTCTGAGTACTATGGGACTAAACTTCTGAGGTCGTCAGTCCCCTAGAACTTAGAACTACTTAAACCTAACTAACCTAAGGACATCACACACATTCATGTCCGAGGCAGGATTCGAACCTGCGACCGTAACAATCACGCGGTTCCCGCTTGAAGCGCCTAGAACCGCTCGGCCACCCCGGCCGGCTCTGTCCAGGTGTATTGAATATATTATAGAATTCGTTACTTAGATCTCCTCACTCAAAGCACTCTCTCATAATTGCTTCTGCGGACGATCTGATTCTACTAAGTAAAGGGAAAAGCGCTCTTGAAACTGGGAACGTCTGCAACACAGCGGCCGGCCGAAGTGGCCGTGCGGTTAAAGGCGCTGCAGTCTGGAACCGCAAGACCGCTACGGTCGCAGGTTCGAATCCTGCCTCGGGCATGGATGTTTGTGATGTCCTTAGGTTTGTTAGGTTTAACTAGTTCAAAGTTCTAGGGGACTAATGACCTCAGCAGTTGAGTCCCATAGTGCTCAGAGCCATTTGAACCATTTTTGCAACACAGCCACGCAACAAGTCGGAACTTGAGCCGATAACAACAAACTTCGATTCAACGAACAGAAATCAAAAGCTATGCTTATAACCAGGAAAAGGCAATGTGCATAATCAAAAATTAGCATTTACCTTAGGAACAAAGAACTTCAACAGGTGGATCGTCTAACATGGCTGGATGTCTAAATCGACAGCAATTTTACATTTCAAACACATTCAACACATTGCAGACGGATGTGCGTCTTTAATTAACGCTATCTCATGATCAGCTAAATTCAACTGGGGCCTGCGCACGAACTGTTCATAAAAGAGCGATATTACCTATACGATCGTATGCTCCACAGGTATGGGTAGAAGCACTAGAGCGAGGATACAACTACATCAGAATTAACAGAGCATAACGATTAATTCAGTTTAAAGATTGTGCTTACCCGACGACATCCAATGAAGCACTATATGATTTAACCGGCCCACGCCAGTAACTATTAAGATTCGAGAAATAGCCAAATGCTATGACATCGTATACTCGAAAGACCCCGACAGACTATAGACCTCGCTCTAGAGAACGAAAGCTCGCCGCATCCAGCAGACTTTTCCAGAATAATTGAAAAGGAAGAAAATAAGTACTACTCTATTGAAGTATACCCGGATGCAATCAAATCAGACGACGGAGCACCCTCAAGAATTGCAATATACATCAGCCAGAAGCTTACTCATCAATTACAGCTCAGACAGGATGAAGAATTCTAGAACAACCAAGGAGAACAATTTGCCGTTCTAAATGCGATTGAGTCGATAACCAATCAACGATTGTTGACAGAGTTGCAGTAATCCACATCGACAGCAGGATAACATTGGACTAGTTACGAAATCCGATCGGAACTTAGAAGATTATAGAAGCTTAACTGACAGGCATAGTTCGGATTGGATCACACACACACACACACGGATATGGCGATAAACCAGCTGATAATCCAGCTAAGAAAGCACCTCGATCACGGAAAACAGTCGGTTTCGGTAAACGGCCCTATTAGTGCAATAAGAAAAAAAAAACAGGAGAATTCAGAAATAAACAGGAGACTGAATGGCAACAAATAAAACACGGGGTACACACGAAACCGTTCTTTCCTACGAACCACCATCGTTTAACGATTAAGCTACTACTGTCGCCAAATTTTACAGGCCATGGAAAACTGAAAGAATGTTATAAAACGGTTCAGAATAACTGAAGATGCATTATGCACATGTTATTGAGGAGACAAAACTACTGACTACCTGGTTACGACTGCAGCATTTTAACGACAGGGAAAGGCGCTTCCAAGAAGAGTATAACTGGGAACGGAGGACGAAAACCCAAATTCGCAACAGATTTTTACAGCTTTTGTAATTCGATAAGATTCTCAGTTCTATGAGAATGCTTAGCGTCGACTATAACTTCATGTATGGCCTGAAACACCTGGATTGTGCTAGAAATTTAACAAATCTCTATTCCTAACTCATTCAGTCATTGACTCAGATTTGTAGTAGTCCGGGGTCGACAGGTCACTGTGATGTAAAAGCCGAGGCGCGACAGGGCGCGACAGGGGATGGTGCTGGCTGGTGATGGCTAGGAAGACATAGCTGGATGATAAAACACTGTTATTCAATTTGCGCTACAACACTGGTAGAACAGTGATGCTGCGGGCACGCCCAGGAGGGCCCATCGACGGCAGCCAGAGCCAGCTACTGACGGCATTGCTGGCTGCAGGGCCGGTGTTAGAGGTGGTGGGGAGGGGGGTGGGCTAAGCGAGGTAAAAGTACCACGGGGTTTTAAACCTGAACCCTCGATTTTGGACAAAACGTCTGAGTGCTAGAATCCCTCATTGAACCAGCGGGATTGTTTTGAAAAAAAAAAAACATGTTTCTTTTTGGCCGGCCGCGGTGGCCGAGCGGTTCTAGGTGCTACAGTCTGGAACCGCGCGACTGCTACGGTCGCAGGTTCGAATCCTGCCTCGGGCATGGATGTGTGTGATGTCCTTAGGTTAGTTAGGTTTAAGTAGTTCTAAGTTCTAGGGGACTGATGACCTAAGATGTTAAGTCCCATAGTGCTAAGAGCCATTTGAACCATTTGAACAATTGTAATTACACTTCGAGATTGCCACGAAAAAAACCAGCACTCGTATTGAACGGGTCATAATGCATGACATGTACGGGGGAAAGCCGTCGTCCTAGAGGACTGCAGCTGAACGTGCGTTCTCTTCCATGTAAATCATAAACTACGGGATGGAGCTACTCAGCCGACAGCGAAAATCAACGATGGGTGGACATGTCTCATACGTTTTCTTGCGAGTGGTACCACTGTCTCCTAGAAAGAGAGTTGTAATCGTCTTACAAACAGCGAGATGTTAAAAAACAGAACAATATTACCATCATAAGCGTCCTTGGTTCTACAGGTACATACACGTAAATATCCATCTGGAATCAAATCTTTCCATTCAAGCACATACCGGCGATGGATCCTATGGAGAAGTCCTTTAATGATTACAGCCACTAGTGAATCAGATTTCTGGCACTCTCATATCTCGAAACGAGTCACCTTTCTCGAACCTATCTGCTACAGTAAAATTCCAGCCTCGTTTTAGGTAGTCCCTTTGTCCCTTTGCATCCTGCAACTGCCCTCTCGGACTCTGCGCTACCATCCCTGAAGCTTTGCAGGTGTGATTGTTCCAATGTAAATAGGAACTTAGAAGTCGGAGAAAACTATATCTACCACCTTCTGCATCCCGTGTGGAAACAGGCTAAGCTGCGTTACTGCGACAGGTCTGTGTTTTGACCATACGATGGAAACGGAAATAGGGAGAAGGACGAGGATTTTTGCTACTGCACTGTGATGCATCCCCAAAAGTACATACAAGTACTACAAATCCGCATCCCTCAGGGCCCATTCACATCTATCACCCCAAAACACTATCTTCGTTATTTTGTACCATCCAACAGAGAAACATTACGACCTATAAAAGCTCCACTAACTTCATCCGATAGTGAACTTGATAATATTTTTATCGCATCTCTCTCCACCCTATCTTGTAGGTGTAGGGTAGAGTTTGAGTGACCCTGACGCTGGTTTCGAGTGGTATTGCGAGATATTTTTCCCAGCAGGATAACACCGGTTGTATGGTATTGTCAGATTTTGTGGAGTATTGCGGTCCTTGCGAAGTGCTGTGAATATAGTCGTGTAATTAGATCCAATTTTTGTGATTAATTGCGTAATTAGGATAGATATTTGGGTAAGTTTGGAGTGGTATTGCGAATTTTTTCTCACCAGTAAGGATAAGAACAGTTGTATGGTATAGATAGTTTTTGCGATTTTAAGCGTCCTTGTGCAGCGCTATGCATATTGTTGCGTAATTAGGGCGGATCTTTGTGATTATTTACGCAATTAGGATGGATATTTGCGTAAGTTTCTCGAGCAAAATAAATGAAGTACACCAACCCAACCTTCCTCTCCCGCATCTGGACAGTTTGCATGTGTTAGGGGGTGCACTTAGGCTTTCCATCCAGTATATGGTTCAAATGGCTCTGAGCATTATGGGACTTAACTGCTGAGGTCATCAGTCCCGTATAACTTAGAACTACTTAAACCTAACTAACCTAAGGACGTCACACACATCAATGCCTGAGGCAGGATTAGAACCTGCGACCGTAGTGGTCGCGCGGTTCCAGACTGAAGCGCCTAGAACCGCTCGGCCACTCTGGCCGGCTCTTATGTGCACTGAGTGTTTGTGCACTGAACTATTTTCAGGTGTTTAAGCGTTAGGAGCATGTTTGCATGCGTTATTTCGATGACCTACGAGTAGCTTGCACATCTGTATGCTGTGTAACGGATTATTTGGGTAATTTACAAATTGTCTGCGTCGCTGTACATCAGTGTCTATTGTTATATATATATATGTATGTATTTAGTGATAAATGTATGTATGTGTATCATGATTAACGCTATGTATTAATAAATGTACAAAAATTTTTCATGAAAAACCGCACCACTGCAAGCAAGTCAGAGGAAACGATCCTGATAGTACTGAGAAACTGTAACGACTACATAATCCGGGGGCAGCTGAACCCCGAGATCAGATAAATTAAAGGTAAGACTACAGTGTAGTTGTCCCGTTTGTAGAAGCTTAACTCCAGTGAAGTGATCTCATATCGCTAGTGGTGTGTAGTTTGATGTTAGTGTTTATGACAGGACAAAGTTGATTGTAGATAGTATTTTTAGTGTGCAGTGTATTGTAGATAAATTAACATATTTTGTGTGCAAGTGAAAAAACTGTCAGGTCTTGTGTTCGAGTAGGTAATTTATGAATATGGTTAAATTGCGTAGTCAACGTCCAAGCAATATGGATACTGAGGAACAGCCATTAGTTAGTGCAGGAAATGTAGAAACGGGTGCATTAAGCAGTACAAGTACTCTCTTTGAGGATATACCATGCGAAAATGTGGGGGCAGGGGCACAGGAAGTGATGCCACCGCCCACCAGTGCTCAAGGAGAGGTAGATAAAGAAATTACACCACCTCCAGAAAAGCAGGAACTAGAGAGTGGTAATCTGCCTGGTGGGTATTCACTTCAGGCGATATTAGAGCGCGTGCTGGATTACCAGGCAAAATTTGCGCAACAACGAGCTGAAAAGGACGAAAAAATTGAGATCTTTCTCGCACAGCAAGCCGAGCGAGATCGCCACCAAGCTGAGCGAGATCGCCAGCAAGCTGAGCGAGATCGCCAGTTAGCAGAAAATTTACTTGCCCAGCAAGCTGAGCGAGATCGCAGGCTAGAGGAAAATTTATTGCCCAGCAAGCTGAGAGGGACCAGCAACTTGTGCAATCGTTAGAAAGTATGAAAAAAGAGATTGCCTGTATGAAACAGAATTATGAGTCGATACCTAAGGCCGTGCAGGAGTTGACTGTACAGGTCAACAACCTGCAAGTAGCAAACACTAACAGGGTAGATGAAATAGGTGTCTCAGCCAACCGATTAGAAAAGCTAGAAATAGATTCCACACAGCTTGTAGAGCAGAAGTGGAACGAACAAGCAACTAAAATTGAAACCGAATTCAACTCAAAGCTAGAAGTGAAGGAGAGTGAGATCGAAAAAAATATAAATTCTAAGGTACAAGCAGCCATAGCAGATAGAGATTCCGAATCGTTCAGTACCGCAGTAAATAGTCAGGTACAGAACGACGTGCAAACCATCAAACAAATACTCAGTGAGGATATTCCGCAGTGGCAAGTGAATATTAACAAACGGATATCCGACTTGGAAAAGGGTTTAGCACAAAGTAGCAAACATCTTGAACACGAAACTATGTCGCCAACAGCCAATGTTTTTGGCAACGCACAAACTTATACGCGACGCAACAATGGTGAATCTTTAGGCGATAATGCGAAGAGCTGTAGCTTCTGTTCGGAGCACACAGCCAGTGTCCCAGGAACAAACCAGTACAGTCCAAAAATATTAGTTGAAGAAAGTTTGATAAAAAATAGGCAATTTCAAACGTTTACTACTGAACGGAAGTCAGTACACCCAGTAGTATTCATAAAAAGCTTTAAAAATATCTTGCCTAGTGTGTGGAACGAAGCACAGAAGATTCAATACGTAATGTCATACAGTCAGGGTGATGCAGCATTGTGGGCTACGGAAGTAGCAGACAGCTGCATGACATACGAACAGTTCGAGAGTGCATTTTTGTCGAAATACTGGTCGCCTTGTATACAAGAGCGGCTAAGGAAAGAAGTATACAATCCCGAACCGTAATCACCCCGTCTTGGGAATCTGAGACGGTATTTCGAGAAGTACATAAACAAAACGCGTTACTGGGACGAGCCTATCTCACCAAGAGACATAATAAGACTCCTAAAATCACATTTACCTATTCATATCAAAGAGAAATTAATACACGTACCAGAAAGCGACATGGAACATTTCCTGTCTGTTCTAGATTCAATAGACTTAATCCAGGAAGACGCAAAAGCAGCGTGTGATCACTCGCGGAATAATGGATCAGGGTGTAAACATGACAGAAATAATAGTGCACAAAACCACAACCATGGAAATGGTGGGGGTGGTAACAAGCGGCAAGAGCATTCGCAAAGTTGTAATAACGGCAGAAGTCAGAACGGGTATGGTCAACCGTCCCATAATAAAAAGCGTCGATTTGACGATCGGTATGATTCCGGACTGCCAGGGACCAACCGCTGGAAAAATGCGCGAGGTCAGTGGCATAGCAATTACAATGACGGTAATCGTAATTGGAATCAGAATCAGCGACCAAGCCCAGAACGGCAGGGTAATGACCGGTACGATAACAACAGACCACCACTGCAAAACGCGCCTATTGCGCAGTCGTGGCGACCCACAAACCAAAACGTAAACATTGTAGAGGTCGCGGACAATAGCCGTCCAAGAACCTCGCAAGTAAGCCATCCAACAAACTAGAATCGGCCTCGATATGCTCTCCATCGCTGGGCGAGGGGTGGAGTGAGAGCAACACGAATGACAATAATATCCCTGGAGTACACATATGCTGCGATACAACGACGGTATCAGTATGGAGAAAGATCTACTGACCGAACCACATGAATGTAAGAAAGATAGCAACGAAAATGTGCAAGCCATAATAGAAGCGAAAATCAATGATGTTGCAGTGAATATAATCATTGACACAGGTGCCTCAGTGAGTGTAATGAGTACAGAGTTGTTTAAAGTGCTAGGGAAGGGACGTAGCATACCGACTTTCCCGGTTAATAATTGCAAGGTGTCTGGAGCTATAAGTGCACAGAGCCAATTAGTTAAGTACCAAGTGCAGGTGGAGATTTGTAAGGAGGGCGAAGCCATAGTGAGCTCGTTCCTCATTGTTAAAGGGTTAAAGGTGGCCTGCATTCTGGGAGTAGATTTTCTCCGTGAGAGGGACGCAGTGGTCGACCTCTCCTCGGGAAAACTAAGCATAGTTAATAAAGGTAGGAGGATTGAGTTGTCTATCATGAAATCGAAGGAGGTACTTGTGCCATGTTGCAATCGAATTAACATCAAAGGTAGGAACCCCTGGGTACTACACCTCAATGATTATTCACCTGTGACGGATCTCTATTATCCGAATATAGAAGACAGAAATTTTGAACCAGATGTTGATGAATTTCAAATCAAAGTACAGGAATCTGAAAGTTTAAGCAACAATTGCTCCGCGCCGCCCGCTCCATACGACATTGTTGACATTCAACCGAACATTACCAACTACGTTGTTAATGTACTAATATGAAAATGATTTATTGGACACGAAATTACATGACAAACATTTTTTTCTTTCTTTCTTTAATTTACTGTGTATAAACTCAAAACATTTACTTGTTCGATGATATATGTGATATATTTTCGTCATATTAGTGAACCAAACTGACACCAATGCAATACTATGGTAGAACATTTGTCGTGAGTAAGTGTAGAGACAATCCATTACATTACTGTAAAACTGTTGAATGATTTACTTTCATTGTGACTAAAAGCTTAACATTTTGACATAAATAACCTTTGTTATCTGGGAACATTGGATAAATTCCAACCTTTTTTTGATGAACAATCAAACCGTGTGTTAAGACAAACCAGGCGAGATGACCATGGCTTCGGCGCAGTTTTCCCAGGTTTTCTGATCGCACGTAGCCCAAATGGGGGAGCCAGAAAACTGTAATGACCCTGGGACTAGGTTTACGGTCACCTCGCAAAGTGTGAAAAAACTATAAAAAGTCTAATTATTTTGAGCTCCAACAGCAGAGAAACGAAAGAACCATGAAGTTAATTGTTCTTGCGAGAACTGACAGGGCATTGAAGTATACACGCAGCTCCATCTATGCACGTGTATATCGCCACGTTTCCAGACTAGTTAAGAATACATGTTTTCTCGCCTAACGAGGAACATAGGACAGTTTCTGCTGATAAAATCAGTAAAGATTTTGATTAGCTTTTTTATAGGATTTTCAGAGGCTGAGAGCAGCCCTGCAGCCGACAGCACATCACAGCTAAGGTAAAAGCCGCTGGCAGAGGCGTAAACTTGTTAGTTCACCAGCTTGTGTCCACTGTGAACTTGAGCAACCTTGAGTAATCTTTTGTTCATCATGTCACAAAAACTAACCATCCTCCATAGACTTGATTGCCATCCTAAATAGTACCGAAATTAGCACCAGAATCATATTATTTGTCGTAATATTGGCCAACTTCAACTTGTAGAAAACCTTTTTAAATTTGGTATCGAAGTGTTCAGTGTTATTTGGGCTAAACAGGACGTAATGCGTTATATTGGCAACTGTCCTGTAAGAGTCACGTCACAATCTATGTAAATTCGTGTACTTTTATGACAAAAATTCTGAAATCAAACAAATTGTGTACAGATAAACACCGATGTGCTCTGTCATTGAATAAGTGTCCACTCGTAACCCCAGTCATTTATTCTGTAGACGCTAACGATCTCACAGGGTGTTTTTGCTGATGTCTGGCAAACGTTAAAAAGAGTGGAGTATCAGATAATGGCGACCCTGCCAGGATGGGAATTGGTCTGCCAGGATCGAAATTAGTCAAATTAGAAAGAGTAATTACAATTTGATATTAAGAAAAAAAATGTTTTTGAAAAACAAAAATTAACAAGGTTACTCAATGTACGTGTCTGCATAGTGGTCAGATTACTGTAAATGTGTGATCCACAGAGTAGAAAAGGTTGTATTAACGAGTTAAGAAAAAATTGTGTTTTGTGTAAAAGTAGTTTGTGCATGACCTTTCTGGCGCGCACGACGTTATTCATGGCGTTGAGTTGGTGTGAATACCCACTAACAGTGAAAGGAGTTGCTAATGATGTGTTAAAGGCATAAGAGACTTTCTATGATATTTTGGAGACGTGTCAGGTCATTTAACTTCATGTTGACTAGAGCTCAGGCTCTCGCAAACTGTGAAAGACAGGTTGGACAGTCTGAGATGGCAGAAGGACGTAGATCATCGCATATAGGACAAACTGAAGATCTTGATAGGATAGAAATAGACGCACAACAAAATGTATCGAATGCAGATCACGAAACCGAACGAAGTGACGATGCAGAGGGAATGGTGGCAGTTTCGCGATCGGTATCTCAGGTTGCGACTGCACAAAACCGAACAGATGACGGATCTAGTAGTTCAGAAAAAGAATTAGAGGACGTGCAACTTCGGTACGTTGTACCAAATATTGTAATTCTGAATCAAACGGGACAGTTTCCTGCGAAAAGAATGTGTGTAGGTGCGTCAGCACTGTGCACAGAAGTCGGTGAGACGTCACTTGAAAGACGCGAATGGCAAAATTTACACCAAATGGTGACAGATGACGATGGCGAAGAGTCTGGCAGTGTGTTCACAATATTGAAGCAACTCACTATTGTTGTCAAGCAAACTAATGCAGGAGTAGCAGACTTAAAAACAGGAACAAATGCAGTGTTAGCAGATTTAAGAACGGAAACAAATGCTGCTTTAAATGGTCTCAAATTTGAATCCAATGCTAGGTTCGCCAAAGACCGCAAAGATCAGCAAAAAATGCGACGGAAGTTAATGAACAGTTTACTGAAATTCGGAAAGAGGTGAGAGAATCGCGGGAACTAATTCAATCACTGATGGCCGATCAGAAAAAGATGCGTACTTTCATTGACCAGTCAAAAACGTGCTACGCGAGCCGCGTTAAAAAGATTCGACACATGCATTGTAAACATCGTGTCGAAAAATAAGCAGCAGTATGAACAGTTTCGTACGGAACTGAAGCAGTGTATCGAGAACCGTACAGAAAGCAGTAGTGAGGCGACGGAATCGGCAGTATTATCTGACATAGTGGGGGAAAAAAAATCCAGAGGTAACCAAGTCCGTTGTGCAATAGTCCGTGTCAGCTGCGGAAAAAAAAAGTCATGAGATTCCACTTATATGTCCACAAGATGATGCGTCAGCATTTTCCGATCCGAAACAGAAAAAAATGGCAGGAGAACAGTTGGGACAGGTGAGCGAAGCAGGTAATGTGCGTTCACAGCAGACAGTGGTGCGAGAAGCGGTTAACTGGTCGCATACCAACATAGCAGTCGACCCTCCGAACGTAGGCGAATGACGCGATAACAGAGCAGTTTACTGCGCCACACATACCAAATTCTCAATTTACGAGTTACAGTACAGCAGGCCATATACCGCAGGTCAACATGAAAAACACAAAGGCAAAACACTGATCCAGTAACTGGAAAATTAAAGGTATCTTCCAGTCCGAGACACGAGGAACGGTACGGTTTAGATAATTGCACACCACTGCGTAGATGCGATGCTAGATGGGACTCAAATATGTCGTCTGATGATCCAAATGGGGTAGTACGAATAAAGGAAAACATGACGCAATTGAAGGGAACGGAAAATGTTGCGAAAACCCAAACGCCATGTGATGCAATCAAAAAATTTTACAATGATCATTTTTTGAGTCAGAAAATTCCAACATTACAAAGAAAACGTTTATACATCAATTCCAAATCGGTTTACCAGAGCATTGGCCACAAACTTGATTTCATTTGTGGTCATAAGGAAGGCGCAATAGCGGAAACCATGCAAAGAGTCGCTGCAAACTGTCAGTCGTATGAACAGTTTAAGCCTGCATTCTAGGAACGATAACGGTCCGCAGAAACCCAAAATAGGATAAAGTATGAATTGTTACATAAGGAGTCATTTGAAAATCAGCAGAAAAGAAGCCAGTTAGATTTTTGAAGAAATGACGAGAAAGAATCAATATTTAGACAATCCATACAGTGATGGGGAACTGATACGTATGTGCACAATGAAGTTACCCTTGCGTTATCAGCAGTCGTTGGTTGGCAGAGCAGGAGATAATATACAGGGATTTAAAGAGATGTTAAGAGAACCTGAATTCATCTTCAGTGAAGATGACGCGAAGAAACAATGTTTACAATGGCAATAGTAATGTTGGGAAAGGTAATAGTTTTGTGGAGAACAGTAATCACCCGTGGGACAATAATAGCTATGGTTTTGGCAACTCACAGAAGTCTAACAATACCTATGGTTTTGGTGAGCCGCGGAATTACAATAATGGCTTTGAATCCAGAAATTGTGGTGGTAACTATAATTCGCGATATGATCACCAGGCAAACGAAGCAGGAAGGTTTAGAGGTTTTCTGCCACAGAACCCAAATTATTCGGGTGGAACTGGAATGCCTAGAATGCAGAAAGGTTGGGAGAATCAGACTTCAGCAGGACAACACATGGGAGATGAACCGGTACAGAAAGTCGAGTTGAGGCCGCCAAGCTCTGGTAAAAAAAACACAATGGACGAGATGAACAGTACGAAGACCAGTCACAAGAGATTCAATCGCCAAATGAAGTTAATTTTATAATTAAATATGTAAATAGATTTAGCTTTGATCAACAAGATTCTGAAGTAGGTTTAGGGGGTGATCAGATAGAAATACCAGCATGCTAGGAAGAGGAACAAGAGTTGTCAACAGTTAATGTAGGCAGCTGTACAAAAACTGATAATGACCAAATTGTGGAGGATGTAGCTCATTTATACGAAACCGAGAGAGAAATGGTATGCCAAGAGGATAATGCACCATTGGCAACACCAATAATGATACCCAAGTCAGATTATATATATATATATATATATATATATATATATATATATATATATATAATGAGAGGAACGTATAAAAACATCATAGAGGCGTTTGACAAAGAATGAGCAAATAACTTCATCCCAGAACATTCAGATGACAGGTATTAAGAGTAATGAGAAGAATAAAGTGACTGTAGCAAACCTATGGGAAATGCAGACCCAACGCATTGACAGGGTAATATATCACTCGATAGAGGACGCATTAATACAAGAAAATGAAACTAAAGCTCCCCATGAGGTGCAACCAATCGTTCGGGTTGAGGTAGGTGGCACGATTGTAGATGCGATCCTTGATACGGGAGATGTAACGCTGAACATGCGCTACCAGTGTTGAGGACGAAACGTGTTGAAGTAAAAAGACCGATTATGGGTGCGTCGGTGGTGATTACTAGGCAAACGCGTGTAACTTTTCCCTGCCAGGGGCATGAAACAGAAGCGAACATGGCAATTGCGCCGAAACTATCTGTGCCCACAATCATTGAAGCCGATTTCATGAGTCAAAATCGTGTCACAATCAATATGGACGAAGGGTATATGATGCTTGGGAAGGTATGTCTTACTTTTGAAGAAAAACTCAGACATGAAGAGATGCCACGTGCTTACAAACAACTGACCATGCAACTGGCTCTGTATCAATCGGAGGAGGGACATTCACGGTGTAGGTGGACGAAAGAAACAGTACCTGCGGATGACGAAGTAATGGTGGAAATTCATCAAGAAATAGATAATAAGTTGCGACAAGTAAGGGATATTTCAGAGACAGACAAAGCCAAAATTAGAAGGAGTATTATGGCAAAATGTCGAGTTGTTTCTACCAAAACCCAACAACATTAAAAATTTTCAATACGAGTTCAACGTTAGAGATCACAATTTCACCATGGGTACATGCAGAATGGAACAAAGGCAACCAAGCTTGCACAATACACTCAAACTTACTGCAACCTTTCTCTCTGCCGACTGCCATTCCATACTCAGAGGAGACATGTTGGGGAGCATGAAAAGGAGAATGACGACCAGTGAACCACGTTGAAGATATATGAGAAAGGACTGTCTATGACAGACTAGTATCAGATTAAACTGAAAAAAGAAATTTTTTATGAACACATGAAGTTTGTTGTTGTTTAAAAATATTTAATTTTTGATGAGTTCCATGCAAGAAACGGGTTTTAGTTAACAATACTTTTAAGTCTTTTAATCTTGACAGATCAATAATATTATCTTGTTTTTTATACATTAAGAAAACCAAATGTTGATATTTTCTTTGGATGCTAAGATTCTAGTATGTAATGTGTTTGTTTACATATAGGATAAGAACAAAAAAGGGGTTTTGCATTTTAATGATATTAGTTTAATATTTACAAGGGAATTAGTAGGATTAGGAATTTAATATTTTTGTAAAAGTAAAATTTAATTCTTCTGTAAAGTTATAATGCATAACTTTAAGATATTTTGGGGAATATAAATATGTTGGTGAATGGGATTGTGCTTGTAAAGTTATTAGAGGTGTGCTGTTAACTATAACATAAATTAAGAATACTAAGAGACGAAACTTCTTTGACATGCTAAACTAAGGTTAAGAATCAGACATAAGTATTGAAAAAGGGGAGGATAATTTTAAATAAAGGTTTCTTCAGCTTCAATACATCTCCATAATCATCAAACATAAGTCTTGATGTCAAAAAATCTATGTAAGGGGGTAGATTGAATGAATGTTAATTTCACACCTTATATGAGAGATTTTATGCCATAAAAAGTAGATGAGTATATCACCTGACATACTTTGGCGATAATGAGCACATTTGCCTGTTAAAATGTACAGCATGTAAAGCAAAGGGATGACAATTGATACACCAAACAAAAATCCTGCATGTCAATGACCAAAAGGTGGAAAAAGCTGCTGGAAGAAACGTTTTAGTTTGGGGACAGACGCCAGTTGCACTGTCACGGACCGAGTACAACGGAACACTTTTAGAAAGGGGTTGGTGACACGAGGCGAAAGGGACAACATACACGCTGGGCGATACATCGAGGAGAGCAGGTAGCGGGCCAGTGCTGCTTGTTACAGAGAAATTCTTCAGAAAACTGTGTTGGGGGATTTCCAGATGGATACAAATAGACCAGTGAAACATTTGAACAAGTGAAATGCCCGTGGTGCACTCGTGAAGTATGCGTGTATCTTTTAGGTGTCAGGAGTGGGCTTAAAATGTCGGATTGGCTGAAATAAACTCGGAAGGATTAGAAAGGGGCGAAATTTCGACGCAGTTTGAACTTAGACCTTTTGCAACTGGCAGAGGTAGTTTCCATCAGATGAAAGGAACGCTCCCATTGGTCTGAAAAATCCGTGACGTGAAACACAAAAGGACACAGGTGAGGGACAGTTGGCTACGAAAGACACAATCCTGATAACTTTGGGGACTGTCCTCTGAACCACTGTAGTGCAGAACTGGGCCCATCACACTCTGTACGACGCCAAAAGAGGAATTTTGCGTGAACACTGTGTTTACTCCTGCTGCCATTGAGCTAGAAGTTAGCTGAGGAGTCGTTGAGCTCCAACAGCGGAGAAACGAAACAGCCATGTAGTTGAATGTTCTTGTGAGAACTGACAGAGCATTGAAGTATACACACTGCTCCATTTATACACGTGTATATCGCCATATTTCCAGACTAGGGATGAGTGCATGTTTTCTCACGTAACAAGGAACATAGGACAGTTTCTGCTGATATAATAAGTAAAAACATTTATTAGCTTTCTATAGGATTTTCAGAGGGCGAGAGCAGCCCTGCAGCTGACAGCTCATCACAGCTAAGGTAAAAGCCGCTATTTTATTACAATTAATTACTTTTCGCGTTTTCTCGTGTAACGTTGCTGCTACACCTCATTTCATGCCAAATATTATGGCCCTAGGAGAACTGCATGGCACTTGAAACGGTCACTAATTGATTTTTGGACAACCAAAACATCATACGTAATATAGTGTATGAACCGTGCATTTACTTTCAAAAACCTTTTCTTAAGAATTTACTTTATTTACTAACGATTCATCAAGATAATTAACACATTTAATCACACTACGTGTGCGTGGAAGTAGTTGCCAGTGGGTAACTGATGAAAACAAATTAAATTTCTTTCAACAAATGGAAATTTTATTCCTAAAAGCCCTTTTTTATTTTGAAACAGATTTAAAATTATAATCAGAAAGCACCCTCTAAATATCAAGTCACAATTTATTCAAAGGCAGAGAGAACAAATTTTGACAGTATGAACTTTCGGGCTCAGAATCTTGCCGCTTCGTTTTGACACGGCCGTAGTCACGACCGCTCACAACAACCTCTGAAAGACTACGCTGGTGCAAGTCTCCAACACACTAGATTACTTTAAACTAAAAAATTTTAACAACTCACACAAGCACATAAACTATGCACCCCATAGGAGGGATGGAAATGGTACAAAACACTAACATTAAAAAAATCTACTTGCCACTGAAGGTGCAACTTGATGTTAAAAAAAAACTCTTATGGTGGAAGGGTGGCAACTTTATATACTAAAATGACCATTTAAATAAAAACCCATGAAATGCAGTCTTACATAAAATATACAAACATGCTCTACATACGTATATACTGCCTCTCAAGATGATAGGCAAGATAAAAACATATTTCAGGAATTCGGCCGTTACACTTCAAGCAATAATTTCGTTAACACCGAATCCGACAAACATGACAGAGGCAGCTATTAACGTACGGCAGACCAACAGACAGCAGACAGACACTAACTGCCTAACAAATGCGGACGGGAGACAGACGAGCAAGCTGGGGACGATAGACTGACCAAGAAAACCAGTAGAATTCAACAAGTAAATGAAACAACATATCACGAGTCACTTAACTTCTAATAAACTGCGATGTCTGGCGGAGACCTGGCGCAGCACCACAAACGTTCTCCCGAACCGTCCGCTGCCGCTCGCTTCAACGGACGCAGGAAGGCGCGCCGATCTCCAGTCTCACGGCGTTGCAGCTCGCACTGGTCAGTCCGATGTCGTGGGTTGACTCCTGTTGCTCTTGTGTCGGCCGCGAAGCCACTGCCCCTCGCTGTATGGCGCGGTCCACTGGACTGACGTGGCGACCTCACATGCGCTGTGTGGCGAAATAAATAAAAAACATTTTACATTTTAAATTCCACGTCATTGTTGATTTAATCAGAGTTCTCACCTTAGACGTAGAATTAGTCCTTCTGCCACAATATTAATTCATTAGTCGCCATCGATGTTCTTCTCTTTGCTGACCGTGTGTACCATCATGAGTCGGCATCGGTTCACTTCACGAAGACGGTGGAAACCAAGGAATACTATGCTACGTCGCTATAAATAATTTTCGTAACACTTCGATACTTTTCACTATTTTTTTATTCACAACACAATAAGACTTGCTGTGCTCGTCGCACAAACCATAATTACCAACCATATGGCTGCCTATCCGCACAGTCCAAAAATCACGTCCATCCTCCACAAGGCAACAATCGAAAGTGCCCCTTAGCTCCTTGGAGTATCAAACAAAAGAGAATCCAATGTGAACTTTACAAAGATTATAATATACATGCCTCTCAATTTATCTTTGGCGCAGCTTTTAAGATATTGTATGTCTCTGCATAGGAATGTGTCATTACAACTGCCCCCCTACTGTATACTGTCACTAGAAAATTTTATTTGTTTGACAGGATACAGTAGTCGACCTTGCAATTGATAGGTTTGGGGGTCTTTTATTTACACACTTCATTTTTATTGTCTCATTTTCATGGCACTGTGAATTCTTTGGTATTTCTGAGTGTGTGTCAGTTTTTTGGTATACTTATGCTAATATTTACAAACCTTAATCCTAATATACAAAGTTCTGGTTAATACTGAGAAAATGACATCATGTAGTAAAGTTTGTACAATAAAATATACACTGAATACAACGTTACATACAAATGTTTCCTTCCTCTTCAGAGGTGAAAATTAAGTCCTTGTATTGCTTTCTGTATTTATTCTGGGGCGACGAGCTTTGTTCGCTAGCCCGTGTTGAATATGGGCGGGTGATACGCGCGCCTGATTGTTTGGTCGTCCGTTAGCGGGCGACGTTGGTTGAATGCGGGCGACAGTGCACTGAATATACACCGACGTGCGGGTACCGTCGAGACTTCCGAACCTCAGTATGCGTGTGCTTTTTGTAGTTCCTTCCAGTACTTAGACTGGATACGACGAGGTACATTGGAATATGTGCCCCGAAGAACACACCACACTATGTGCGAGGCGGAGGACGATCCTGTCGATTCAGCTCCTGGTAAGAAGCGTACCATGTCAAACTTGTTTGGCATTGTCCTTTCCTACTGTGACGCCATGGGTCGTTTGACGATACAAGCTTCAATTTTCGATGTCACTTGTTTAGGCTCGCTGACACTTGCAACGTAGCACTACTTTGCACAATTTTAATTTCTACACACACCACTTTAACCGCGAGTATTGCGATCGAAACTTCCTTTTCGCTACACTTTTTTTTTCTTCGCATTAACCCCTTTTACCTATTGTACTGAGATTCATTCCCCTCAATACTTCTGGTCAATGCACATAATTTTTAAGCCACGGGGCTTGGCATGAAATACAAAATACATCACATACAATGGAATAACATATAATACATACAACACATTGTTTACATTAACTACAAGAAAAAACTATCGACTAAAATTGAAAAAATTTTTGACCACTCATAGTGGCTTCTTCGTCTTGGATTTTACTGACACACACACACTCGCCTTTTTCCATTAATCTGTTAGAAGGAACAAGTCCTTTGTTTTCCTTCTTGAACTCGAGTATAAGTTAAGGTTTACCTCCGTTACGTATTCTTCATACGCAACGACATGCATCAGCATGCAGAGAATACACCTGTAGCTGCTCCACTGAAGCTTGGGAAGGGAATTTTCTACCTTCTACTTAGGGTAGTGGCAACGACTACGTGTATGCTACGGTTTTTTGCGTATAAAATCTGAAAATGCACGAAATAATCATTTATATGCAGCATAATCCTAATATGTACAGTGTTTTGTGCTTAAGCACGTTCTGGTGTGCTTGTAAATCATTACCTCTAATAAAATTTCCTACATTAACATAGACATATAAACATACAATCTTGAAGTTCAGGGTCTAGCTACTATTAATATGTACAGTGTTTCATAATAGCGGCACGCCCTTGTGTGCGTGTATCATTTTCAATTAAAGTGCGCTTATAGGCGTCTTGTGTTATCATGGGAGATAAAATAGACATTTTAATGCATCGGTTGTCATGAAAATCTATGTACACGAATAATCACACTTTCATAGCTTCAGTGCAGCATGAAATTCTGTATGACTTTTTTTTTTTCATAGTTTATTTTATAGACGATTCCTTTGCTTACAGGTCGTCGATCACACTACTTACCTGTTTCTCGTATAGCGGCGATGTCATTTTCATTCTTCGTGACCGTAAATCGTTATATGTATGAAAGATATAATTTTAACATGATTTATCCTTTCATGTTTCAAGTGGGTAAAGTAATTCATACCTTCCTTCTGCATACATGAGTGAAGCATCGCTAATGTTGCACTTTGTATCAGGTTTTTCGTATTTTCTCGTAAACTCGTAGAGTCTTACGGTTTTAATTAAGTTGTTTCTTGATGTTAGGTATACATGTTTATAAGAGGTTGTCTTAGAGTTTAATTTTCCTTATACACTTCTACGTTGTTTAAGTTCCGTACATGTACAGGGCTTCTTTCGCCTTTCACACATTCATACATACGTTTATACACAAAAAAATATCTACCACTATAATATACACTTTGCTGGTGGGGCCCTTTTTCGGTACCCTGCACCATTCCTTCAATATTCCAAAATAATTCAGGGTGTGCTGAGCATCGTCCCTTATACTAATAATACTTACAACTAAATATTTCTTCTTACATACATAACTGCCTTACAGTCCATTAATGTGCAACATTCCCTATTTTCCTCCTTTACACTTTAGCTTTCGTACATGTACCCTCGTGTATAGCTTATATATTCTACAAAGTTGTTTGCTGAGTGCTTCAGGTGTTTCCTAACGTTAATGTGTGTCTCTCTCTCTATAAACCCTAGGTATTTGTTTTGAGAGCGATTCAGTTATTACTCACGCTGCATAGGTCTGTTTATTATTACCCTATTTTAAAGCTTGTGTCACTCTTTTCCTTAGTCACAAAAATTCCCGCGTTTACCTTGTTGTTCATTCTGAAAATCGCTAGCTACTGTGTAATGTAAATGTATGCGTTATCTCTTTGATTTCCTCTTTGCTGCTTTTTCCCTATATGTAATTGTGTGCTGTTCTCGTGTACATAGCCTTTCTTCCGGTTATATATCTGCATTATTTATTTATTTATTTATTTTTCTATTTTCTTTCTCCTTCCGTACAAGCTAAGATTTTACTCAGTATAATATAATATTACAATACCGTCCATGACCAGTATGTTCTTGTATGTTCACTTTTATTACGTAATACCAGCTTATAATTAAATTTTCTAAGTTACTATTTACAAGACTTGTGTACCCTTTCCTTTCTTGTTTTTGAATGACTTTCGTTTCTGTGTCTCATAGTAAGAGTGGTCTCAAAACTTTTAAACTTTCCGCGCATGCGCGCTTACGTACCACGACTGGACTGTAGGTGCGGGGAAAACTCTGCATTGTTGGTGAACATTATTCGTGATAGCCACCATCGTGTAATAGTCACGTGACACCTGGACTCGACCGCGGATGCGCCTTTGCGCTTTGTATACGCTCAGCTGATCGGACATGGAAGGGGGGAAGATTTCTCCCCGGCTCGCTGCCTACAGCGCGGCCAATGACCTCGTCTTGACATGCAGCTATCGCGTGCTCATGAGCTGAGCGTTGGATTGCAACTTCGACGTGTGGTTTGTTGCTCGTCTCAAGCGAACAAACTCTGACCTTCGCGCTAATTTGTCTTTGTTCCCCTCTCTTAAATAACTGAGTTAGACTACAAAAGTACCGTATGGTTTATTTTATAGTGTTAAGACTCACCCCCCATGAACCATGGACCTTGCCGTTGGTGGGGAGGCTTGCGTGCCTCAGCGATACAGATAGCCGTACCGTAGGTGCAACCACAACGGAGGGGTATCTGTTGAGAGGCCAGACAAACGTGTGGTTCCTGAAGAGGGGCAGCAGCCTTTTCAGTAGTTGCAAGGGCAACAGTCTGGATGATTGACTGATCTGGCCTTGTAACAATAACCAAAACGGCCTTGCTGTGCTGGTACTGCGAACGGCTGAAAGCAAGGGGAAACTACAGCCGTAATTTTTCCCGAGGGCATGCAGCTTTACTGTATGATTACATGATGATGGCGTCCTCTTGGGTAAAATATTCCGGAGGTAAAATAGTCCCCCATTCGGATCTCCGGGCGGGGACTACTCAAGAGGATGTCGTTATCAGGAGAAAGAAAACTGGCGTTCTACGGATCGGAGCGTGGAAAGTCAGATCCCTTAATCGGGCAGGTAGGTTAGAAAATTTAAAAAGGGAAATGGATAGGTTGAAGTTAGATATAGTGGGAATTAGTGAAGTTCGGTGGCAGGAGGAACAAGACTTCTGGTCAGGTGACTACAGGGTTATAAACACAAAATCAAATAGGGGTAATGCAGGAGTAGGTTTAATAATGAATAGGAAAATAGGAATGCGGGTAAGCTACTACAAACAGCATAGTGAACGCATTATTGTGGCCAAGATAGATACGAAGCCCACGCCTACTACAGTAGTACAAGTTTATATGTCAACTAGCTCTGCAGATGACGAAGAAATTGAAGAAATGTATGATGAAATAAAAGAAATTATTCAGATTGTGAAGGGAGACGAAAATTTAATAGTCATGGGTGACTGGAATTCGAGTGTAGGAAAAGGGAGAGAAGGAAACATAGTAGGTGAATATGGATTGGGGGACAGAAATGAAAGAGGAAGCCGCCTCGTCGAATTTTGCACAGAGCACAACATAATCATAACTAACACTTGGTTTAAGAATCATGAAAGAAGGTTGTATACATGGAAGAACCCTGGAGATACTAAAAGGTATCAGATAGATTATATAATGGTAAGACAGAGATTTAGGAACCAGGTTTTAAATTGTAAGACATTTCCAGGGGCAGATGTGGACTCTGACCACAATCTATTGGTTATGACCTGTAGATTAAAACTGAAGAAACTGCAAAAAGGTGGGAATTTAAGGAGATGAGACCTGGATAAACTAAAAGAACCAGAGGTTGTACAGAGATTCAGGGAGAGCATAAGGGAGCAATTGACAGGAATGGGGGAAATAAATACAGAAGAAGAAGAATGGGTAGCTTTGAGGGATGAAGTAGTGAAGGCAGCAGAGGATCAAGTAGGTAAAAAGACGAGGGCTAGTAGAAATCCTTGGGTAACAGAAGAAATATTGAATTTAATTGATGAAAGGAGAAAATATAAAAATGCAGTAAGTGAAACAGGCAAAAAGGAATACAAACGTCTCAAAAATGAGATCGTCAGGAAGTGCAAAATGGCTAAGCAGGGATGGCTAGAGGACAAATGTAAGGATGTAGAGGCCTATCTCACTAGGGGTAAGATAGATACCGCCTACAGGAAAATTAAAGAGACCTTTGGAGATAAGAGAACGACTTGTATGAATATCAAGAGCTCAGATGGAAACCCAGTTCTAAGCAAAGAAGGGAAAGCAGAAAGGTGGAAGGAGTATATAGAGGGTCTATACAAGGGCGATGTACTTGAGGACAATATTATGGAAATGGAAGAGGATGTAGATGAAGATGAAATGGGAGATATGATACTGCGTGAAGAGTTTGACAGAGCACTGAAAGACCTGAGTCGAAACAAGGCCCCCGGAGTAGACAATATTCCATTGGAACTACTGACGGCCGTGGGAGAGCCAGTCCTGACAAAACTCTACCATCTGGTGAGCAAGATGTATGAAACAGGCGAAATACCCTCAGACTTCAAGAAGAATATAATAATTCCAATCCCAAAGAAAGCAGGTGTTGACAGATGTGAAAATTACCGAACTATCAGCTTAATAAGTCACAGCTGCAAAATACTAACACGAATTCTTTACAGACGAATGGAAAAACTAGTAGAAGCCAACCTCGGGGAAGATCAGTTTGGATTCCGTAGAAACACTGGAACACGTGAGGCAATACTGACCTTACGACTTATCTTAGAAGAAAGATTAAGGAAAGGCAAACCTACGTTTCTAGCATTTGTAGACTTAGAGAAAGCTTTTGACAATGTTGACTGGAATACTCTCTTTCAAATTCTAAAGGTGGCAGGGGTAAAATACAGGGAGCGAGAAGCTATTTACAATTTGTACAGAAACCAGATGGCAGTTATAAGAGTCGAGGGACATGAAAGGGAAGCAGTGGTTGGGAAGGGAGTAAGACAGGGTTGTAACCTCTCCCCGATGTTGTTCAATCTGTATATTGAGCAAGCAGTAAAGGAAACAAAAGAAAAATTCGGAGTAGGTATTAAAATTCATGGAGAAGAAATAAAAACTTTGAGGTTCGCCGATGACATTGTAATTCTGTCAGAGACAGCAAAGGACTTGGAAGAGCAGTTGAATGGAATGGACAGTGTCTTGAAAGGAGGATATAAGATGAACATCAACAAAAGCAAAACAAGGATAATGGAATGTAGTCTAATTAAGTCGGGTGATGCTGAGGGAATTAGATTAGGAAATGAGGCACTTAAAGTAGTAAAGGAGTTTTGCTATTTGGGGAGCAAAATAACTGATGATGGTCGAAGTAGAGAGGATATAAAATGTAGGCTGGCAATGGCAAGGAAAGCGTTTCTGAAGAAGAGAAATTTGTTAACATCCAGTATTGATTTAAGTGTCAGGAAGTCATTTCTGAAAGTATTCGTATGGAGTGTAGCCATGTATGGAAGTGAAACATGGACGATAAATAGTTTGGACAAGAAGAGAATAGAAGCTTTCGAAATGTGGTGCTACAGAAGAATGCTGAACATTAGATGGGTAGATCACATAACTAATGAGGAAGTATTGAATAGGATTGGGGAGAAGAGAAGTTTGTGGCACAACTTGACCAGAAGAAGGGATCGGTTGGTAGGACATGTTCTGAGGCATCAAGGGATCACCAATTTAGTATTGGAGGGCAGCGTGGAGGGTAAAAATCGTAGAGGGAGACCAAGAGATGAATACACTAAGCAGATTCAGAAGGATGTAGGTTGCAGTAGGTACTGGGAGATGAAAAAGCTTGCACAGGATAGAGTAGCATGGAGAGCTGCATCAAACCAGTCTCAGGACTGAAGACCACAACAACAACAAGACTCACAGTAACACATGTTTCATTAGGTTTGGTTAAATATGCGTTTTTAAGCTGGCATATGCCCCCAGTTGTTCACAAGTTTCTTAGGTTAATGTCAGCAATTTTACTATGTGATCCAAGGTTGTACTATTTCAATTTTGCTAAAATAACATATAACCTTTAATGAAAAAATTCCTTGATGTCCTTGTGGGGGTATAACCCTTTCACCTTGCCCGTTCGTGTGTTACCTAACAGATAACATCCTGGGTGAGGTTTGTCTATTATAATGAAAGGGCCATCATACAACAACTGCCACTTTTTGTTTAATGCCTTAATTTTAGAGGATTTTGGGTGGGTACGTAATAGTACTTCCTGTCCAATGTTAAATTCTGTAACCTTTCTTATCTTTTAGTTGAACTGCTTTCTCCTTATTTCTGCTTGTTCTTCCATCTGTAGTAATGCTTGACGTACCTTTCGCCTAGTGTTATTTCCTTTGTGGCTAATTTAGGTAAAGGTTTAGCCCATTTGTCAAGTTCTGTGCCTTGAAACATTAACTCTGTAGGTGTAAAGCCTGTTGAAGTATGAATTAAATTATTTACAATATGCTGAAATGGAGCTATGTATTCTACCCATTTTGTCTGTTTATTTGGTACATAAGTTCTTATAAAGCGATTAAATTCTTTAAAATTTCTCTCAATCGGGCTCGATTCTGGGTGAAATTTGGATACCAATATATGTTTTATGTTTTGAGATTCGAGAAATGTTTTCCATTTATTACTAGTGAAGTTTGTTGCATTATCAGTTAATATAATTTTCGGTTTTCCCACTAGTGGTATGTAGTCTTCTATCATGCGTTTGATTATTGATCCCGACAGTACTGCTTTTATAGCATACATTTTTAAATACTTTGTGAAGACATCATAAAATGCGATCACATATCTAACTCCTCCTCTAGCTCGTGGATATGGTCCTGCTGCGTCCACGGAAACTAGTTCTCTTGGTCTAGTTGGAATGATAGGGTGTAATACGTCCAAACAAGATCTATTAAGATGTTTAACCTTCTGACCTATTGTACACTTTTTTATTATTTGTTCAATCCTGCGTCTGAGATTCGGGAAGTAACAATACGTTGATATTTTCGCTGTACATTTTGATACCCCATAGTGTCCCCATACTCTATGTGTGTGTCTTATCAAATTGTCTATGTATTCTTCCGGGATGCAGACACACCAGGTGTTGGATTGTGGATTGCGCCTGTAGAAAAGAACATCGTTTGACATTGTGTAATATTGTTTCAATGTACTATTGTCATCTGCCTGCAGTTTTTGCATAACTTGTCTCCATCTATTGTCTTCCTTTTGTAGTTTGCTCATGTCCTTACACATCTTTCTGTAATATGGTTGAAATGTGCCATCATGCATCAGAAAAACTCTAAAATCGGAAGTCTGTTCGATCAACTCATTGAACTCGCTCAAGCCTTGTGGCAAGCGCGATAATGCGTCGGCAATTACATTCTGTTCACCCTTGATATAAACTATCTCGAAATCAAATTCCTGGAGGAATAAACACCAACGTGCAATCCGTTTGTGCAACAATTTGCATGTGAGTAAAAACGATAGTGCTTGATGGTCACAAAACACTCGTGTATGCCTTCCCCAGAGATAGTATTGGAACTTGCGGAAAGCCCACACCACAGCTAACGCTTCAAGTTCAGTTGCCGAATAGGCTCTTTCACATTCCGTTAACGTTCTACTGGCAAAACTAATTATGTTTACTTTCTGTTCTCCATTGTCATTTACTAATTGGAACAGACAAGAGCCTAATCCCTGACATGATGCGTCCGTGCTCAAACAAAAGTTGTAGTTCATGTTAGGATGCTTCAAAATGGGTGCGTTTATGAGTGCCTGTTTGATTTTTACGAAATCTTCCTCACATTTTACTGTCCACAACCATGTGTGGTTTTTCCTTAAAAGGTTGAGTAGGGAACCACTATTCAGTAACTGTTTGGGCACGAATTTTCGAAAAAATGACGTGTGCCCCAGAAACGCTTTCAATTGTTTACGCGTTTGTGGTGAGGGGAAATATTCTATGGCATCAAGCTTTTTTGGATCTGGTAAAATTCCGCCTGGTGAAATAATGTGGCCTAAAAATTTTATTTGATCCCTTCCGAATTCGGACTTCTTAAAATTTGCTGTGACGTCATATTCTCGGAACTTTTGGAACACCTTGTGTACCAATTCTACATGCTCTTGCCAGGTGTCCGTGGCTATCAAGAGATCGTCTACATACAACGTCACTTTGCTAATCAGTTCTGGACCCAATACTCTGTCTAAAGCCTCTATAAACACCCCAGCACTCACGTTGAGTCCAAATGGCAGTACTTGGAATTCATAGCTTCTGCCAGCATGAATGAACGCAGTATATTTTCTGCTATCACTATGTAGGGCTATTTGCCAATACGAAGCCTTCATGTCAACGGATGTTAAATACTTCACTCCATGAAATTTAAGCAATTGCTCATCTAAGTTCTCCGGCCTAGTGCGTATTGGTACGATGATCTTATTAATTTCCCGCGCATCAAGTACTAATCTGACTGATCCGTCAGGTTTGCTAACAGCTAGGATGGGACTGCAGTACGGTGAATGTGAAGGTTCTATCACCTTCCACAGAACCATTCTATCTATTTCTTTGCGAACCGCTTCCTTCTTTGCCCATGGTATCGCATATGATTTATGGCAGTACGTTTTATGTGGATAGACTTCCATTTTGTATTCATACGTTTTGATTATTGTTGGCTGTTTTCTAAAAATGTCGCGGTATTCATAAATAAGATCTGCTAGTTCATTTTGTTGAGTTTCTGAAAGACAAGTGGATTTTCCTACCTTCTCGTGGGCGGCCTGTTCGTTAATTATTTCCGTGTCTAATTGTTCGGGGAAAGGAATATCTATCAATAAAACTTGTGGGTAAACTAATTTTACTTCAGCTTGTTTCTGTAATTGGCCATTACGATCTATTGTTGACCTTACAAGATTGACCTTCACACTACGACTGCCCACTCGGAAATAGCAAAGTCCACTGCCTATGTCGATGTTCACTTTATACTGCCGGAAAACTTCCATGCCTAAAATACAATTGACGATTAACTTGTCAACGATTAAGAATGTACAGTTTATCGTGACATCGCTAATGGTAACAGGTATTTGCGTCTGCCACTTAATACTTTTTGACTTGTTACCTATAGCTGTCAAGATTTTACAATTTTCCGTTGGCAACACTGGTACTTTTAATACTTTCGAAACTTCTTTAAATAAACTGTTAGAAATAATATTCGTAGATGCGCCTGTATCTAAAATTACGTTGGTAATTATAGTTCCTATCTTTGCTGTTATTACAGCCTGCACGAGGTCACTTACCTTATCCGGTGCTTTCATCTCTTCTTCACATAGATCATCTTCTACGGTCGCATCCTGATCATATCTTAAAAATAATTGTCTAAGATGTAATGTGTGCTTGTTTGTGCCCCCTGTTGTCAAATCGGTCGGCCGGTGGGGGCTCATTACGACCGATTGTTGTTTACCGGGGGAGACAAAGGCGTTGCTTCAGTACTGTCCGTTACCTCTACAAAGTGTACTGAGTGGTTATTCTGTC
The DNA here is from genome assembly GCF_021461385.2 of Schistocerca piceifrons. Lineage (NCBI taxonomy): Eukaryota > Metazoa > Arthropoda > Insecta > Orthoptera > Acrididae > Schistocerca > Schistocerca piceifrons. Next base: position 92,117,366 of record NC_060143.1, on the reverse strand, counting down.
GCCAATTAGTTTCCGGACCGCTGCGTGCAACATTTTCTTGCGACCGGCCGTCGCTATTCCTCCTTGGTCTATCATTCCTATTACTGTAACTATTGTAATTTTCATTTGTGTGCCGCCTTTCATCACGCGGGCCTGACCAATCATTCACGTGATTTCTATCATTTCCATACCGGCGTGGACCGTAATCTGTACTGTACCTTCGGTCTTCACGTCTCTGTGGCGCCGAATTCCTCCGATTTCCGTAATTCCAGGTTCCATTATTTGGCCTTGTCGCATACGGATGCCAACTGTGTGGGTTTTGTCCACTGCTATTAAAATGATATCCGTTACCGTTGTTTTGATTGGTTCCGGAATATTCATTCCGATTACTTGTGCTCGGCTCTTCTTCGTATATTAGATCAATTGAGTCAAGCACGGAAAGAAAGTATTCAAGGTCGTTCTCCGGTATGGTTACCAATTTTTCGCGTAAGTTCGCGGGTAGTCTGTTTTTCAGAATTTTGAGAACATCTACGTGCGGTATTGGATTGTTCCAATAGCGCGTCTTATTCAAGTACTTTTCGAAATACTTTCTCAACCCGCCGTTTTTGAGGTTGAACGGTTGTGGGTTGAATACTTCACGGCGCAGTCTTTCTTGGACACCAGCAGACCAATATTTCTCCAAGAAAGCCCTTTCAAATTGTTCGTAGGTGACGCACTGTTCAGCCATGTCTGTGGCCCACAAAAGTGCGTCGCCTTGTGTGAAGCCTACTACATATCTAATCTTCTGTGCCTCAGTCCAGTTTCTTGGTAAGACATTTTTAAATGCTCTTACGAATACGCCTGGATGAGTTTTTCTGGATTCTGTGGAGAAAACTGGAAACTGTCTATGTTTCAACAGGCTCTCATCGACTAGAATCGTCGAGATGCAAGGCGACACACCTACTGCCTGTTGCAGCACCGCGTTTGGCGAATAGCCATTGTTTGCCTGTGCCGGTGCGTGCACATACGCCGGACTGGGCGCGTGATGTTCTGCGTTATTGACATCGTAATCTGGCACGGGCGAATAAGTGTCGCGCTGCCTGCTGCTTGACTAGGCAAGTCATTTGAAACATTCAGTCTGCCAGCAATTTCCTTGCGTATTCTGTCCTCGGCTACTTTGATTTCATTACCTAATTTTTCAAAAAGTTTTGTTTCCCGGTCAGTTATTGATTCATTTACATTACCGTTTTCTAAAGTTTCATTTATTTTGATAATGTCCGCGTTGATACGTCGAGTCTCCTGTTTCAGAAAACCGACTTCTTCGTTAACTTTATTAACTTGGTCAGGTATTTCTTCACATGCGGACTGTACTCTTGTTAAATTTAATTGAATAGCCTGTACGTTTTCATGTATTTCTTTTTGTACGGTTTGTGTTTGATTGTGTGTTTCTACTATTTCTGACAGTTCCTGTTCCTGTTTGTTTGTAAGATCTGACAATTTCTTTTCTAAGTCATTTGCCAATATATTGTATACACTATTGACGGTTTTGATGACTTTGTCTTCGATATTTTGATCGATTTCATTGGTGAGTTTATTTAAGCGTTGATCGAAATGTCTGTGTATGTTTTCAAATTGCGTGTTTACACTTGAAAACTGCTGTTGGAACCCAATTTCCATGTTTGACAATTTTGTGTTTGTCATGTTGTGGCTGATTTCTAGATTCGCCAGTTTTGTGTTCGTTGTGTTGTGGCTGACTTCTAGATTCGCCAGTTTTGTGTTCGTTGTGTTGTGACTCATCTTTAAATCAGATAATTGCTCGCTCACGTTTGACATCAGACTATATAATGCCTCAAGCGTAACTGACGAAGCTTGTGTGTTTGTATTTATGCCATTATTTGTTGCCATTGTTTCTCTGCCACGGTCTGATTGAATCGAAACCGGGCTAGGTTCACTGATTTCACGCGAAATATTTTCATCTGATCTGGTAATCGATGCTTCATCGACTGTGCACAAGGTTTCATTTGCAAGTGGTTCGTTATTGTTAATCCCTGTGGAGTGCAATTGAATTGTATTTACTTCTACATTATGTTGTGCTGAAAAACTAATTGCGTCATCATTTACGTCACTATTGTCAGAATCGGTGACGTGTCCATGAACATTTGTTAAATTAAAGTTCTCCGATTCCATTGTGAAGATATTATTTTTATCTGTACTTTACTGTTAATCTAAATCTTTAAATTCTCTCGCAGTTGAATTAATAAAAATATCTCGCGATAGTTATTTGTTGCGCGTCGGAAATTTACAAGATGGCGCACTACGTCTTCTAATTCTGCGATTGTTGAACATAAAAAAGTAATTATCAAAGTGTAATTGTGTGTTGCCACAAACACTACCAGGATTTTAATATGGACAGGAAATGGTTCTGCTTTAAGTGGAGCTAAGCCAAGGTGCAGCCACTGCATGCGTTTGCACTTTCCTACCTTAATTCCGACTGAGCTGCGTCACTCACGATTACGTTAATTTTGTAAATCCTTGTCCTTGTTCCTTCTGGTTATTGTGCCATCCGTTTATACAGTTAATACTGTTTCACTTTATTCGTCATTTTCCATGTGCGTCATGTAACAGAGAAACAGTAATTAGTACAAGTACATTTGTAGCACAACAATGAAGTACTTACTCTTTGTTCCACCAGCACTGTCCCTGTCAGCGGTCGCCAGTGTGGCGAAATAAATAAAAAAACATTTTACATTTTAAATTCCACGTCATTGTTGATTTAATCAGAGTTCTCACCTTAGACGTAGAATTAGTCCTTCTGCCACAATATTAATTCATTAGTCGCCATCGATGTTCTTCTCTTTGCTGACCGTGTGTACCATCATGAGTCGGCATCGGTTCACCTCACGAAGACGGTGGAAACCAAGGAATACTATGCTACGTCGCTATAAATAATTTTCGTAACACTTCGATACTTTTCACTATTTTTTTATTCACAACACAATAAGACTTGCTGTGCTCGTCGCACAAACCATAATTACCAACCATATGGCTGCCTTTCCGCACAGTCCAAAAATCACGTCCATCCTCCACAAGGCAACAATCGAAAGTGCCCCTTAGCTCCTTGGAGTATCAAACAAAAGAGAATCCAATGTGAACTTTACAAAGATTATAATATACATGCCTCTCAATTTATCTTTGGCGCAGCTTTTAAGATATTGTATGTCTCTGCATAGGAATGTGTCATTACAGCTGACACTCAAGGCGGACAAGTCATCTTGTGTCTCAGTGAGCGACCGACCAACCGCTCGATCCAACCGCCATTGACCGTTGCCCGAGCAACTCGAGCAGACTGGCGGCGTGACGCACAGATTCAGATGCAGGAATTCAGCCCCGAACGGGCGACCACTACCTGAGTTCTGTTACTGGCGGAGTGGCAAGACTCTCACTTGCCGGCTTTAATGTTTGATCCAAACGACAGACATACTAGCACTCCGATGACAGACAGACACTAACTACCGCACAAATGCGAACGAGAGACACACCAGCAACTTGCGACGCGAGACTGACCCATACTCACTCCGACTGACCAACCGCCCGATCCAACCACCAATGACCATTGCCTGAACAAACACGGGGAGACTGGCGGCCTAACACATACTAGCACTCCGGATGACAGACAGACACTGACTGCCCCATACTGACCCGGCTGACCAACTGGCCAGAATCCCGCCTAGCGAGCTCATAGCACCCCTTAAATGCACGTGAACAGTCAACTTTACCCCTTTCCCACCAGAGGGAGACACCAAAGCTGTGATTGCCACAGCGGCGCCACCGCTAGAAATGGAGGGCGACTGCTTCACACTACGCACTGCGGCGCGCTCTTCAAAACAGCAATTTTTACCACGGCTCAACCTCCTCACTTCAAACTAGAACCCGGGGGGTGATATCCCGAAATAAACTAACTAGCAGCTCTAAAAGGCACAAGACAATAGGCGCGAAAGGCCGCAAGCGATACAGTCGGTCGGACCCATCCCTTCAGAGGAAACATGCCCTCAGGCTACCTGACATCCCTGTCCCGGGAAGAGACCGACCTAAGACGACCAATTCACAGCCATTGCTAAGCCAGCAACGAAAATAGGGAGATACCCGCTCGGACTTCAACCATGCAAAGGAAACAGGCCCCAGGCAATCCGACATCTCTACACAGTAGAAGGCACCGAGCTAAGCCTCACAAGATGACCGAGGTGGAAGGGACTATTCGAAGCTGTCAAACAATGAGCTACCAGAAGTTTAAGACGAGAGGGTAATGCCTGAACCTAACGGACTCGGTTGATCAACACAAAACTGGTATAAATGTTGTTGGAACTCACAGACCTCTCCTGCCGCCGCTGCCATGTCTGTCGGAAAGGAACCAATAACTTTCGGTGAAATTTGGACTGGATAGAGCAAGTCATCTTTTAAGTCCGCAAGCAACTCAGGAACAATGCCTTGTTTGTTTATATTACGAATACGCAACAGCCCTAATCCTGGACATTCTCTGGCTGCCATGACAACCTGAAACATGCCGCTAAACAGTCACTTGGCCAAATCGAAATATTACTAAATTATAAAATAAGTACAACTATAATTCCATCAGTTACTCAAAGTGTAGTAGCAAGAACGCTAACCACGCTCTGCTACCAGTAATGAACCGTGAATTTACTTTCAAAAACCTTTTCTTAAGAATTTGCTTCCTTATTTACTAACGATTCATCAAGAACATTAACAAATTTAATCACACTATGTGAGCGTGGAAGTAGTTGCCAGTGGGTAACTGAAGAAAACAAATTAAATTTCTTTCAACAAATGGAAATTTTATTCCTAAAAGCCCTTTTTTATTTTGAAACAGATTTAAAATTATAATCAGAAAGCACCCTCTAAATATCAAGTTACAATTTATTCAGAGGCAGAAAGAACAAATTTTGACAGTATGAGCTTTCGGGCTGAGAACCTTGCCACTCCCTTTTGACACGGCCGTAGTCACGACCGCTCACAACAACCTCTGAAGGACTACACTGGTGCAAATCTGCAACACACCAGATTACTTTAAACTAAAAATGTTAGCAACTTACACAAGCACATAAACCATGCACCCCGTAGGAGGAATGGAAATGGTACAAAACACTAACATTAAAAAAATTAACTTGCCACTGGAGATGGGCAAACTCGTTCACCCTTGGGAATTAGTTCACAGGTGATCGTTCTGTTTTGGAAACTGTTCATTTTTACTCGTTCACCGTTCATCTGTGCTTGGTATATGGTTCTTATGAAAAACTGAAAACTAGCAGTGTAGGTTACTGAAGGATGGAGGGCACCAAGAGGGTCCACTTGCCTCCCCCCTGGAGTACAGAGTTTTTATTCATTACAGAATTCTCACACACTTGTAGAAGTAATTTCCGTGATTCTGCAGAACCTCTCGTTTAGCCAACTGTAGCGTTGTGTGGCTGATAGCAGGGATAAATATAGGGTGGCGCGCGGAAAACCGGCCCCGAGTACAGACAGCTCGCCAATTACGCACGATTTGTTACCGGTTACGAGCAGATACAACAAACAGGTAAACATGTAATAATTAGGCCGTGAAGAAATAATAGATAAGCTAATGCAAGCAACAACTGCGAAACAGTAGATGACGATTGTGTGGGGACAATGGGCAGTCCAGTACTCGGGGACGGTTTTTCGTGTGCCAGCCTGTACCACTGAAATAATATTGTAGAGGTTATGATATTCTCTTTACAAAACATGACAGCAGACACTCGATTCTGGAGCTCAGGCTTCATTCGGTTGTAAGTCGGCCTGCCTTCCATAGCAATGAACATGCCGTTTTACCTTGGATCAAAGAAGGACGGAAAATAGCCGCTCATCTGTGCCGTACCGACTTCCATCACTGCCTACTTAGAAATATTATTGTGGAGTTGCGTATGAGACGTTTCACCCCTGTCGTGGAACCGAATTCCCCGTCACAGTTTTCTTAACGTAATCACCAATAGCTAAAGGTAGCGCTTCCTAGAGCAATGTTTTGTTTAAGAGAATGCCGTGTGCATTGCGCTATGTCTTAAATTTTTTTCTGCTTTATCACTTTCGAGAAAGATTAGTCAAAGGTTCTTTATGGCTGGTTCATTTTTGTTTATAACCAATATTATTCTCGTTTCTGATCGGTTCATACTTCAGATTTTTCTTTTTCAATGTCAGTTTGACGTTACTAGTACTTGATAAAAATCATCATCATCATCATCATCATCATCATCATCTTTTAAGACTGATTATGCCTTTCAGCGTTCAGTCTGGAGCATAGCCCCCCTTATAAAATTTCTCCATGATCCCCTATTCAGTGCTATCATTGGTGCCTCTTCTGATGTTAAACCTATTACTTCAAAATCATTCTTAACCGAATCCATGTACCTTCTCCTTGGTCTGCCACGACTCCTCCTACCCTCTACTGCTGAACCCATGAGTCTCTTGGGTAACCTTGCTTCTCCCATGCGTGTAACATGACCCCACCATCTAAGCCTCTTCGCCCTGACTGCTACATCTATAGAGTTCATTCCCAGTTTTTCTTTGATTTCCTCATTGTGGACACCCTCCTGCCATTGTTCCCATCTACTAGTACCTGCAATCATCCTAGCTACTTTCATATCCGTAACCTCAACCTTGTTGATAAGGTAACCTGAATCCACCCAGCTTTCGCTCCCATACAACAAAACTGGTCGACAGATTGAACGGTGGACAGACAACTTAGTCTTGGTACTGACTTCCTTCTTGCAGAAGAGAGTAGATCGTAGCTGAGCGCTCACTGCATTAGCTTTGCTACATCTCGCTTCCAGTTCTTTCACTATGTTGCCATCCTGTGGAAATATGCATCCTAAGTACTTGAAACCGTCCACCTGTTCTAACTTTGTTCCTCCTATTTGGCACTCAATCCGTTTATATTTCTTTCCCGCTGACATTACTTTCGTTTTGGAGATGCTAATCTTCATACCATAGTCCTTACATTTCTGATCTAGCTCTGAAATATTACTTTGCAAACTTTCAATCGAATCTGCCATCACAACTAAGTCATCTGCATATGCGAGACTGCTTATTTTGTGTTCACATATCTTAATCTCACCCTGTCAGTCTATAGTTTTCAACATATGATCCATAAATAATATGAACAACAGTGGAGACAGATTGCAGCCTTGTCTTACCCCTGAAACTACTCTGAACCATGAACTCAATTTACCGTCAACTCTAACTGCTGCTTGACTATCCATGTAAAGACCTTTAATTGCTTGCAAAAGTTTGCCTCCTATTCCATAATCTCGTAGAACAGACAATAACTTCCTCCTAGGAACCCGGTCATATGCCTTTTCTAGATCTATAAAGCATAGATACAATTCTCTGTTCCACTCATAAGACTTCTCCATTATTTGCCGTAAGCTAAAGATCTGTTCCTAACAACCTCTAAGAGGCCTAAACCCACACTGATTTTCATCCAATTGGTCCTCAACTTATACTCGCACTTTCCTTTCAACAATACCTGAGAAGATTTTACCCACAACGCTGATTAAAGAGATACATCTGTAGTTGTTACAATCTTTTCTGTTTCCATGTTTAAAGATTGGTGTGATTAAAGCTTTTGTCCAGTCTGATGGAACCTGTCCCGACTCCCAGGCCAATTCAATTATCCTGTGTAGCCATTTAAGACCTGACATTCCACTGTATTTGATGAGTTCCGACTTAATTTCATCCACCCCAGCTGCTTTATTGCACTGCAATCTATTGACCATTTTCTCCACTTCCTCAAATGTGATCCTATTTCCATTATCATTCCTATCCCATTCTACCTCGAAATCTGAAACATTACTGATCGTATTTTCACCTACATTGAGCAACTCTTCAAAATATTCCTTCCATCTGCCCAAGGCATCCACAGGATTCACCAGCAGTTTTCCCGACCTGTCCAGAATACTTGTCATTTCCTTCTTACCTCCCTATTAGAAGATTGCTAATTACACTCCAGAATGGTTTTCCAGCAGCTTGACCCATAGTCTCCAACCTGTTTCCAAAGTCTTCCCAAGATTTCTTCTTGGATGCTGCAATTATCTGTTTGGCTTTGTTTCTTTCTTCAACATAACTTTCTCTGTCTACCTGAGTTCTAGTATGTAGCCATTTTTGATACGCCTTCTTTTTCCTTTTACAGGCTGCCTTGACTGTGTCATTCCACCAAGCTGTTTATTTCATCCTACTTTTACACACTACTGTTACAAGACATTCTTTCGCCACTTCTAGTACTGTGTCCCTGTACCTTGTCCATTCCTTTTCCAATGACTGTAATTGACTACATTCAACTAACTGGTTCCTTTCTGAGATCGCTGTTATGTACTTGTGCCTGATTTCTTTATCCTGAAGTTTCTCCACTCTTATCCTCCTACATATGGACCTGACCTCCTGCACTTTCGGCCTCACAATCCCAATTTCACTGCAGATTAAATAATGATCAGTGTCATCAAAGAATCCCCTCAATACACGTGTGTCCCTCACAGCCTTCCTGAATTCCTGATCTGTTATTATATAGTCAATGACAGATCTGGTTCCCCTGCCTTCCCAAGTATACCGGTGAATGTTCTTATGTTTAAAAAAGGAGTTTGTGATTACTAAGCCCATACTGGCACAGAAATCCAAGAGTTGTTTCCCGTTCCTGTTGGCCTCCATATCCTCTCCAAATTTACCCATAACCTTTTCATACCCTTCTGTTCGATTTCCAGTCCTGGCATTAAAATCACCCATAAGCAGAACACTGTCCTTGTCCTTTACTCTAACAACTACATCAATGAGTGCCTCATAAAAACTATCCATCTTATCTTGATCTGTCCCTTCACAATGCGAATATACTGACACAATCCTAATTTTCTTGCTAGACACTGTCAAATCTATCCACATCAGTCGTTCGTTTACATACCTTATTGCAACTACGCTGGGTTCCATTTATTTCCTGATGTAAAGCCCTACACCCCTATTGTACTATTCCTGCTTTGACTCCTGACAGGTAGACCTTGTATTCTCCCACTTCCTCTTCTTTCTCACCCCTTACCCGAATGTCACTAACAGCTAAAACGTCCAGCCCCGTCTTACTTGCAGCCTCTGCCAGCTCTACCTTCTTCCCAGAGTAGCCCCCATTGATATTAATAGCTCCCCATCTCATTACCATTTGTTTGCCAAGTCGTGTCTGAGGAGTCCCTGGTTTGTCAGTTAGAGGTGGGACTCCGTCACCTCCAAAGGTCAGAGGCATTTTGCTCTGATTATTACCAGCATCATATTTAAAGTACCATGGAAGCAGGTTGCTAGCCTTACTTGTCCCGAGTCCCATTGGGCTTTACCCCTAACGGCTGAGGGACTAACCGGTGGATTTGGTAGTCTTTGCCGTATGAGCACAAAGGTGACCACGACTCAGAATATGCCCGAGATGCCCAGCCTTATTCCAAAGTAACTGGTATCCCGACTGTCGGGACCACTTACTTGGCCACGCATACGTTGCCCGTGGTTCATGAACTAGGATATGACTACAGGAACCCACACCATGAACCACTTGATAAAAATATGTTTTCTAAATATTTTACTGTTTTATTTCCTAACTTACAGGTCATTTTCTTGAATACATGTTAAATGCTATCGTAAAATGATATAATGTTAGATCGTCAACTTGAGAAATGTGTCACTTCCAGAATCATATTAATAACACAGAAAGGTTTACTTCAAAGAAGATAATCGTGAATCATGTCTGTCTTATAAGTATCAAAGTAGTCTACCCATAATAAATACGAATATTGAGTCGATATCCATCATTTCGCGGAGAGTGCTGGTGGCATGACACACCTCAAAAGTGATCACTTAATTTATATAAAAAATTGCTATTTTAGAGGCTTGCCCCCTCCTGGGAAAAATTTTTGCGGACACTCACGACTAGTAGTATTGTACCCTACAAACACTACGTTTTACAGTGTTGGATAAAAATTATAGAAACAGTTTTTTAAAATTACAATTCATAAATCTTTCTTTCATGACACAGACTCATTTCCAACAAAAGAGTATTACAGGTAATACAAAAATTGTAGTATTTGAATAAATAATACACATTTTATAAACTCAAGTGGGATCAGACATTTTCGAAACACGTGCTATTAAAAAAAATTGGTGACTTGAGCGAATGTAAAGGAGATTAGAATGAACTTAAAGCAGTCAGACAGCCCTGTAATTCCTCCAAAGGATTACCAACCGAACTTAAAATGTGAAAATGGTACAAGTAACGTCGCTTGGCCAACAACATACGACGTATTAACAAGCCGCTCTTCGGCTGCCTTTACTATTACGGGGGGCAACCCTTCCTGGTTTTTAAACGTAGACATGAAGTTTAAAAGAGTCCAGGTTAAAATCTCCGTTTTGGGCAACGACACACTTTGCTCAACGCTCACCTCTTTAGTTACTTCATAAAAGATTTGAAGTAACGTAATTGAATGTTCTATGATATCCCATTCCTCTGACGTCAGTTTATGCTCATCGTTTCCGAGAACAGCTAAAGTGGAAATTATGGGCAATCTGTTTCCAAAACCACGTACTAGCATGTCGAAAAGCGAGTTCCATCGCCTGGGGACTTCTTGTTTTAGTTTTAGTATCGGCAGATTCATTTGCACTTGCGTTTCCTTTAGATTATTCATTGCAAGTGAACTTTTTTTTGAAAAATTGAACGAGGCATTTAATTTTTTCGACCACACTCTCAATTGGTTTTATACCCGATTTGACAATTAAATTTATAATGTGGGCGTAACAGGGGATGTGAGCCCATTTACCAATTCTGACCGCAGCATCCTTGTTAGCTGCATTGTCGTTTACAACAATCACTATTTTGTTCCTTATTCCCCAGCTGGTCGCTTCTCTTTGTAGAAAATTACCTATGTTTTCTGCGGTGTGTCGAGGCGAAAATTCGAGGCAACTCAATACATTCGAATGAAGTCTCGTGTTATCACCCATATAGTGTGCAGTAATCGCAATAAAACTTTGATTGTTCGAGGATGTCGAGCCGTCAGTTGTCAGAGCGACTGCTGTCATCGAACTCAGATTTCCTCGTAAATTATCGCGCAGTTGACTGAATATTTGTGGTCGCAAGCTGGTCGAAAGGGTTTTCCTACTTGGAAGCTGGTAATTGGGCCAGAGCAGGAAAACAAACTTCCTAAATTCTTTGTATTCCACAATACTGAAGTGATTGTGTTCCTTACAAATCATTTTAAGCAACTGTACGTCGTTTTCCTTGCTTTTATAAATTGGGAGATGCTTAATAATACTGACAAAATTTGTCAGAGATGACTGTCCTCCTCCTATTGAATCAGGTTCAAAGGTGGCAAATGCACGCATCCTACTGACTAGATTGTTCGACGATAGCGAATCCACATCGCTGACAGATTCGCTCACAGAGGCTGGGGTGAATCGCTGGCGAGACGCAGTTGACGTCGCAGCACTTGTTTCTGTAGATGTTGACGATGGAGACCTAGATCGAAAATCCGTCCTCTCCAGTGGCACTGTGGGGTGTTTCTTTATAAGATGCCTTTTTAAATTAGCCATGCAGCCTCCAGCAATACTGATGATGGCTTCGCAATATTTGCATTCTCCTCTATCCACCTCTATTTTCTTGTAGTGATACCACAATACAGACGTTGAAAATCTCGGCTTCTGTAATATTATTGCCGCGCGGGATTAGCCGAGCGGTCTTGGGCGCTGCAGTCATAGACTGTGCGGCTGGTCCCGGCTATGGTTCGAGCCCCTCCCTCGGGCATGGGTGTGTGTGTTTGTCCTTAGGATACTTTAGGTTAAATAGTATGTAAGCTTAGCGACTGGTGACCTTAGCAGTTAAGTACCATAAGATTTCACACACATTTGAAAATTTTTGTAATATTATTATAATTTCATTACTATTTCGCCTTAAAAAGTTACCTTGAAAAGTTTTAAGAGAATCTCTGTATGCATTGTACAAAGCATTACACATAAATATTGATACGTAAAATTACACATGATTAAAATAGTTGGAAACTTAATAACAGGGAATGATGTTGATAAAGTCAATGATAAAAGATTCGAAGTATAATTGGGGTTGCTCTTACGACAATTTTAAAAGTTATGTTTTCTTTTCTTGGGCTACAACCCCTCCCTCTCCTTTCCCCAACTGGGCTCCATTCCATGTAGAAACGAGCTGTGAAATTTGAGCTCAATGACATAAGGCCCCTTGATCATAAAAATTTGAAAACCTTTAAAAAATATTAATTCCGCCCAAGTATTACTTCTGCACCACTGCATGATAAATTCATTAATTGCCTAATGTAGACAGCTTGCTTACTTAGACTTTCTTATTTGAATGCGCTTTTCGCATCGCAATATTCGTGTGACGGGCCAGTGACTACAAGCAAAGATGTTAGTCGGTGGCCACATGGTCAGGTAAAGACAGATAGACCGGCAGGCTCAGCGCGAACGGAAATACGGATTTATGGAACTAAAAAACCAGTTTACGACCCAGCACGGCCACCCCAGAACACAGTCGCCTTTCCTTTTCGAGGGAAGATTTAGCAAGTGCAACGTCTTTGTTTTCTGTTCGTTTAAGTAAAATAACTCACATTCGCAAGGGAATTACTCGCATTAAATAACTGGCCAGTAATGAGTCGTCTATTAAACCTACATTAATATTTTTCTTTTGCAATTTGCTGGTGTCTACATCAGATTGTCTGCGCATCAAACTGCCATACTAACTGTGCGGGAACTGAAGATTTATGTATATAAATCATAACTTCCGACGCAGGAGCTGAGAAACTGAATACTACAATCAGAAGCTTTGTATCAGCGCTGGCCGGGGTGGCCGAGCGGTTCTCGGCGCTGCAGACTGGAACCGCGCGACCGCTACGGTCGCAGGTTCGAATCCTGCCTAGGGCATGGCTGTGTGTGATGTCCTTGGGTTAGTTGTGTTTAAGTAGTTCTACGTTCTAGGGGACTGATGACCTCAGAAGTTAAGTCGCATAGTGCTCAGAGCCATTTCAACCATTTTGTATCAGCAACAGCGGCAACTACGCAAGGGTGCTGGAATATCGTCTTAACTTTATACGTGAAAAGAAAGAAGATGGGAGGAAGGGTTCGTGAATGGAATCAGTCATCAGTTATTTGAGAAAAACATTGAGCGAGCAAGGGCAGTCAGGCAGCCATTAACAGACGAGAGTGAAACGATTATGAAGTTTTACAATTACGTTTTACTGTACTTAATATAAACTTTACACAAATGTGTATGAAAATAAAATAAAAGCGAAATCTATTACTAGTTCAATTCTGGTAGTTGGGTTTAACGTAATATGGAAAACGTTTCAAAGTCACTTATCTACGTTTTTCTTTAATAAGTGGAAAATCATGGCCTCTAGCGAAAACGTATCCGGATATAATATTTAACTACATCAAATTTTCTACAAAAAAGGTCCTATTCATTTTTTCTAGCATTAATAGTTTGCGTGTAGAGAGCTGAAGGAGAGAACATGAAAATCTCACGCGACGCGCATGGGCTATAGCTCATGTAGTCTTGTAAACCTGTTGGTGGCTGTTTCCCAACTTAATAGACCACAAGTCTCTTGTAAAAAATTCTTCGTCTTGACGTACTCTACACAGCTATGCTACGTTGTAAACAATAATCGTTTACACCCTATATATACTTCACGTTGTTTCTGAGTTCCTAGGCGAAGTAGAGACTTTATGGAAGAATAGATAGTTTTAAAATAAAACGTGGTTTTCTGATCATACTTTCCACACATGGTTAGTAAAAATTAAGTTTTTATGTTGCATTATTAAAGTTAATGCAGCAATAATAATAATAATTGAATTCTCAGTAATAAAGGTTGTTGTTTGAAAGATCCTTCTAAACAAATTTTCTTGAGATAATAAATAAATACGATTTCATGGCAATCTATGTCTTTTCAAATGGAGAGGCACCCTTTTCCTACTGAGCCAAAATGACCCACAACCCACTTTTTTTTCCAAAGAAAACAAACTAGTAGGTGATGCAAATTGGAAACAACCAAACTTAAAAAAATTAGAGCCTTCCTAAATGTAATACTTTGTACAAGAAAGATACACGAAAATCGTTTATATGAAGTTTCTTACACTACAAATTAAGCAAATTATTGAAATTAAGTTGCTAAATCAAGTCGATGAAACCAAAAAATGTATGAGTAACAAAACAACTTGCCCTGTTATAAGTATGTCTTCCGCTCTTCATCGATATAATGAAGTCAGCTGATATGCCCTTTTGTTACCTGAAAAGACGTACTGATAACATACAACGTAATTTTTATGTAATTTACGTAACTATAAAATACTTTTTAATTACCAGTCGTGGACGCTGAATAGCGAGAACCAAGTGCAAGAACAGTTTGTAACACATGTAAAATGGGCGGGCGCAGTGAACGAAACGAACAACTGGATTCTGAACTAACAAGGAGCAGTCGGCAGTGGAACTGCGACCGGTGGTCATGCGATGAACAACGAGTTCGGCCGAGGGAGACCGAGACTGAGGCGAGCACGGGACCGAGGCTGGAACGAGAACTGCCGAAGTGACCGCCGCGACCGAAGTGAACTATGAACCGATCGTTCCTCGTTCCCGGGAACTATAAGTAGACCGCCGCGACCGAAGTGAACTATGAACCGATCGTTCCTCGTTCCCGGGAACTATAAGTAGACCGCCGCGACCGAAGTGAACTATGAAACGATCGTTCCTCGTTTCCGGGAACAATAAGTAGACCGCCGCGACCTAAGTGAACTGTGAACAGATCGTTCCTCGTTCCCGGGCACTATAAGTAGACTGCCGCGACCGAAGTGCACTATGAAAGACAGTTCCTTGGAATTCGTTCCTCGGTCCTTTCGTTCATCTTGGTGAACCGTTCCTTTGGACCCGTTCGCTCGCGAACTACCCATCTCTAATACAGAGTGGTGAAAGCTACCGGCGTTCAAATACCAATCAGTGTGTGTTCATTTACAGATGAAGTAGTGAAGAAATTAATACCTTGTACCGCCAGACCTCCCAGGCCTTATGGACTGCAGAAGATACATAAGGAGCAAGTTCCTCTTAGGCCTATTGTTAGTGCAATCAGCTCGTCCACCTACAGACTGGCAAAACATCTTGTATGACTATCAGCGCCAAAACTGGGTCATTGTGAACACCATGTTGTAAATTCACAGACATTTGTCGAAACACTAAAGAAAATGAAAATAGGTCAAAACTACATAATTGTTAATCTGGACGTGGTGTCACTTTTTACGAGGGTGCCAGTACAAGACATGCTGGATTTTTTGGCCCAACAGTTTCCACTTGGAATCGTCAAGTTTTTCCATCATGTTCTAATGGCAATGTACTTCTTGTACTCTTACAAATATTATGATGGATGGCACAGCAATGGGCTCTCCACTGTCCCCCGCAGTTGTGAATTTCTTCAAGGAGCGCTTTGAGGAGTGGGCTCTGAACTCTGCGGTGTTGCCTCAGTCTTACTACCTTAGGTACATTGATGACTTCTTCCTAATATGGCTCTATGTTAAAAATACCCTGCAGCAATTTATGGATTACATGAACGGTGTCCAACGAAACATTAAATTTACCGTTGAGATGGAGAAGGATGGCAAGCTACCATTCTTAGATGAGCGGAAGACAGGAGGCTGTCTCAGTCATTTAGTGTACAAGAAACTGACACACATTGGTCAATATTTGAACACTGATAGTTTTCACCACCCTGTAAACAAGAAAGTGGCCCTGAACACTTTAATACACGGAAAAGTTATTTCTGATGACGACCACCTACAGTCAGAATTCCAGCACTTGTGGCATGTGTTCAGCGAGAGTGGCCACAGCAAAAGAGGCATTGTAAATCCTTTCACTTGTCGCCATAGAAGGATTGGCAGAAATAGCCAAGCCGGTGTCTTTCCTGCCATACTGTGGGGCAACAAGCAGCAAGTTAGAATGTGGACTGCAGAGACATGGATTGAGACCAGTGTTCTGGCCCACCCCCAAGATATGAGATATGTTGCGCCCTGTTAAAGACAACATAGCTCTTTGTGTGCTCATTGTGTATGGTGTCCCTTGCGAGTGTGGCAGCATCTTTATAGGCCAGACTACTCGCACTGTTGCAGAGCATTGTACTACATCTACATCTACATGGTTACTCTACAATTCACACTTAAGTGCCTGGCAGAGGGTTCATCGAACCATTTTCATACTACTTCTCTATCACTCCACTCTCGAAAGGCGCGTGGGAAAAAGGAACACCTAAATCTTTCCGTTTGAGCCTTGATATCTCTTATTTTATTGTGTTGTGTTGCAGTCCTGAGACTGGTTTGATGCAGCTCTCCATGCTACTCTCTCCTGTGCACGCTGCTTCATCTCCCAGTACGTACTGCAGCCTACATCCTTCTTAATCTGCTTAGTGTATTCATCTCTAGGTCTCCCTCTACAATTTTTACCCTCCACGCTGCCCTCCAATACTAAATTGGTGATCCCTTGATGCCTCAGAACATGTCCTACCAACTGATCTCTTGTTCTAGTCTCAAACTCCTTTTCTCCCCAATTCTATTCAATACCTCCTCATTAGTTATGTGATCTACCCATCTGATCTTCAGCATTCGTCTGTAGCACCATTTTTCGAAAGTTTCTACTCTCTTCTTGTCCAAACTATTTATCGTCCTTGTTTCACTTCCATACATGGCCAAACTCCATACAAATACTTTCAGAAACGACTTCCTGACACTTAAATCTATACTCGATGTTAACAAATTTCTCTTCTTCAGAAACGCTTTTCTTGCCATTGCCAGTCTACATTTTATATCTTCTCTACTTCGACCATCATCAGTTATTTTGCTCCCCAAATAGCAAAACTCCTTTACTACTGTAAGTGTCTCATTTCCTAATCTAATTCTCTCAGCATCACCCGATTTAATTCGACTACAATCCATTATCCTTGTTTTGCTTTTGTTGACGTTCATCTTATACCCTCCTTTCAAGACACTGTCCATTCCTTTCAACTGCTTTTCCAAGTCCTTTACTCTGTCTGACAGAATTACAATGTCATCGGCGAACCTCAAAGTTTTTATTTCTTCTCCATGGATTTTAATACCTACTCTGAATTTTTCTTTTGTTTCCTTTACTGCTTGCTCAATATACAAATTGAATAACATCGGGGATAGCCTACAACGCTGTCTCACTCGCTTCCCAACCACTGCTTCCCTTTCGTGTCCCTCGACTCTTATAACTGCCATCTGGTTTCTGTACAAATTGTAAATAGCCTTTCGCTCCCTGTATTTTACCCCTGCCACCTTTAAAATTTGAAAGAGAGTATTCCAGTCAACATTGTCAAAAGTTTTCTCTAAGTTTACAAATTCTATAAACGTAGATTTGCCTTTTCTTAATCTAGCCTCTAAGATAAGTCGTAGAGTCAGTATTGCCTCACGTGTTCCAACATTCCTCCGGAATCCAAACTGATCTTTCCTGAGGTCAGCTTCTACCACTTTTTCCATTCATCTATAAAGAATTCGGGTTAGTATTTTGCAGCCGTGACTTTTCAAACTGATAGTTCGGTAATTTTCACATCTGTCAACACCTGCTTTCTTTGGGATTGGAATAATTACCTTCTTCTTGAAGTCTGAGGCTATTTCGCCTATTCATACATTTTGCTCACCAGATGGTAGAGTTTTGTCAGGACTGACTCTCCCAAGGCTGTCAGTAGTTCTAATGGAATGTTGTCTACTCCCGGGGCCTTGTTTCGTCTTCGGTCATTCAGTGCTCTGTCAGACTCTTCACGCAGTATCATATCTCCCATTTCATCTTCATCTACATCCTCTTCCATTTCTATAATATTGTCCTGAAGTACATCTCCCTTGTGTGGACACTCTATACACTCCTTTCACCTTTCTGCTTTCCCTTCTTTGCTTAGAACTGGGTTTCCATCTGAGCTCTAGATATTCATGCAAGTGGTTCTCTTTCCTCCAACGGTCTCTTTAGTTTTCCTGTAGGCAGTATCTGTCTTACCCCTAGTGAGATAAGCCTCTACATCCTTAAATTTGTCCTCTAGCCATGCCTGCTTAGCCATTTTGCACTTCCTGTCCTTATTTTATTATGATGATCATTTCTCCCTACGTAGGTTGGTGTCAACAAAATATTTTCACATTCGGAAGAGAAAATTGGTGATTGGTATTTCGTAAATAGATCTCGCCGCAAAGAAAACCGCCTTTGTTTCAGTGATTGCCACCCCAACTCAAGAATCATATCAGTGACACTCTCACCCCTATTGCGTGATAACATGAAACGAGCTGCCCTTCTTTGCACTTTTTCGATGTCCTCCGCCAATCCTACCTGGTAAAGTTCCCACACCATGCAGAAATATTCCAGCAAAGGACGGACAAGTGTAATGTAGGCTGTCTCTTTAGTGGGTTTTTCGCATCTTCTAAGTGTCCTGCCAACAAAGTGCAGTCTTTGTTTCGCCTTCCCCACAATATTATCTATGTGGCCTTTCCAATTTAAGTTGGTCGTAACTGTAATTCCTAGGTATTTGGTCCTATTGACAGCCCTTAGATTTGTGCGATTTATCGTATACCCAAAGTTTATCGGATTTCTTTTAGTACTCATGTGGATGACCTCGCGCTTTTCTTTGTTTAGTGCCAATTGCCACTTTTCGCACCATACAGAAATTCTCTCTAGATCATTTTGTAATTGGAATTGATCGTCTGATGATTTTACTAGACGGTAAATTACAGCGTCATCTGCAAACAATCTAAGGGGGCTGCTCAGATTATCACCTAGATCATTTATGTAACTCACGAACAGCAGAGGGCCTACGACACTACCTTGCGGAATGACAGATAACACTTCTGTTCTACTCGATAGTTTACCGTCTATCACTACGAACTGTGACCTCTCTGAGAGGAAATCACGAATCCAGTCACACAACTGAGACGATACTCCATATGCACGCAATTTGATTAATAGTTGATTGTGAGGAACGGTATCAAAAGCCTTCTGGAAATCTAGGAATATGGAATCGATGTAAGAACCCTTGTCGACAGCACTCGTTACTTCATGAGAATAAAGAGCTAGCTGCGTTGCACAAGAACGATATTTTCCGAATCCGTGCTGGTTATGTATCAATAAGTCATTTTCTTCAAGGTGATTCATTATGTTCAAGTACAGTCTATGCTCCAAAATCCTACTGCAAATTGACGTCAGTGATATGGGTCTGTAATTGAATGCTCCCACATTTACACCCCTACCTCTACTCCTATTTCCCTTCTTGAATATTGATGTGACCTGAGCTACTTTCCAGTCTTTAAGAACAGACCTTTCGTTAAGTGAGCGGTTGTATATAATTGCTAAGAAAGGCGCTATTGTGTCTGCATACTCTGAAAGGAACCTGATTGGTATAACATGTGTACCAGAAGACTTGCCTTTCTTAAGTGATTTGAGTTGTTTTGCAACACGTAAGATACCTACTTTTATGTCACTCATACCAACAGCTATTCTGGTTTAGAATTGTGGAATATTTACTTCGTCTTCTTTCGTGAAGGAATTACGGAAAACTGTATTTAGTAACTCCGCTTTAGTGGCACCATCATCGGTAACATTTCCATCACTGTCGCGCAGAGACGGTATTGACTGTCTTTTGCCACTGGTGTACTTTTCATACGACCAGTATCTCTTTGGGTTTGCTACCATATTTTGAGACAATGTTTCATTGTGGAAACTATTAAAGGCATCTCGCACTTCTGCAACGGTGTTCTGACGTGTTTTGTGTACCTTGGTAGATCAGTCCCGTCTCTTATTAACTTATGCGGTACGAATCTATCTATTGCTGTCGATACTGTATCTTTGAATGTGAGCATTTATCTGGTCTACACTTACATAATTAGCTTGGAAGGAATGGAGACTGTCTCTTAGGAAGGCATCAATCGAATTTTTATCTGCTGTTTTAAGTAGATATATTTTGTGATTCTTCAGTTTCTCCCGGCGTATTTGTTGCTCGAACAGTCCACGGGTATACTGCCGGTTCATAGTGTCAGCGCACCTGACGATGGCGACATGTCTGATCGCCGAAATATTGTGCCCGTTGGACACTATGAACCGGCAGTATACCCGTGGACTGTTTGAGCAGATACATTTTCGTTTTTTAGTGGTTTTGGTTGATATGGTTTTGAGCCTCGCTACAATGACCTTGTGTTCACTAATCCTTGTATCCGTCATGACGCTCTCTCTTAGATCAGGATTATTTGTGGCTAAGAGGTCAACTGTGTTTTCGCAACCATTTACAGTTCTCGTGGCCTCATGAACTAACTGTTCAAAGTAATTCTCAGAGAAAGCATTTAGTACAATTTCAAAAGATGTTTTCTGTCTACCAGCGGCTGTGAACATGTATTTTCGCCAACAAATCGAGGGTAGACTGAAGTCTCCACCAATTATAATTGTATGAGTGGGGTACTTATTTGTAATGAGATTCAAGTTGTCTTTGAACTGTTCAGCTATTATATCATCTGAGTCGTGGGGGGGGGGGGGGGGGGGGAAGTCAGTAGAAGGAGCCAACTATTTATTTTGGTACGGCTGTTGAGTATAACCTCTACCCATAGTGATTTGCAGGAACTATCTATTTCAACTTCACTACAAGATAAACTACTACCAACAGACACAAACACACCACCACCTACTTAATTTAATCTATCCTTTCGGAACACGGTTTGCGCCTCTGTAAAAATTTAGGGAGAATTTATCTCTGGCTTTAGCCAGCTTTCTGTTCCTATAACGATTTCAGCTTTAGTGCTTTCTATTAGCGCTTGAAGCTCTGGTACTTTTCCAACACAGCTACGAGAATTTACAACTACATTACCGACTGTTGCTTGGACGATTCTCGTCATTTCTTTGCCCTGTACTCTTTGAGACTGGTGCCCTTTTCTATCTTTCCCGAGACAGACTAACCTAAAAAACCGCCCAGTCCACGCCACACAGCCCCTGCTACCCTGCTACCCGTGTAGCCGCCTCCTGTGCGTAGTGGACACCTGACCTATTTAGGGGAACCTGAAACCCTACCACCCTATGGCGCAAATCGAGGAATCTGCAGCCTACATGGTCGCAGAACCGTCTGAGCCTCTGATTCAGACCCTCCACTCGGCTCTGTACAAAAGGTCCGCAATCGGTCCTGTCGACGATGCTGCAGATGGTTAGCTGTGCCTTCATCTCACTAGCAAGACTGGCAGTCTTTACCAACTCAGATAGCCGCCAGTATCCAGAGAGAATCTCTTCCGATCCATAGCGACACACGCCATTAGTGCCGACATGAGCCACCACCTGCATTTGGCTGCACCCTGTACCCTTCATGGCATCTGGAAAGACCCTTTCCACATCTTGGATGACTCCCCCCCGGTATGCACACGGAGTGCACATTGGCTTTCTTCCTGTCCTTAGCTGCCATATCCCTAAGGGGCTCCATCACCTGCCTGACATTGGAGCTCCCAATGAGAAGCAATCCCACCCTCTGCGCTTGTCCAGACCTCTTAGAAAGACCGGCCACTGCCACAACAGGTGAGGCCACCCTTGTTGGCTCAGAGGTACTTTCAGCAGTGGGCGGTACCTCAAACCTGTTACGGAGGCGTAAGGGTACAGCCTTGTGGCCAGCACCAACTTTTGCCTTCCACCCAGGGATTCGCGACCCCGCCACAATTCGCCAGTCACTGTCACGCAAGTGTCAACTGGCAGGGACGTCCGAATCTGAGGGCGCAGTGGCATCAGAGATCCCAGGCGATGCTACAGGTTCCAGAGGCGCCAAAGTGCTCGCCTCAGGTGTCCCAATGTCACTGCAACCCAGGGTAACAACCTGGAGCTTGTCGACCACGGCCAACACAACTTCCATCTGTTTACGGAAGGTGGCCAATTCCCCCTGAATCCGTACATAACAGGCGCAGTCCCTATCCATCCCTAACAATTTTTTTCCCCTCTCTTTTATCTCACAAGCTGTTCAAAAAACCAGATGACAGATGACTAGGAGAATTTACACTATACGGGTACTAAAATGCGATGCTACAACTCTCTTACTATAATACGCCCGAAATTTGTGAATTAAACTATGCAAGTACCCAAAAACACGCAAAGAAATTAAGAATTAAACTATAAAACAAATACGTGAGCTAAGAGTACAACTTGCTGCTGGCTGCTGCTTATCCAACGGCAGCAGGGAGCTCACTGAGCACAAGAGACATATTAAACAAAAGGGAGCTCGACAAATTGGTCACAGTTGAGCATTTCCTCCAAAACAGACACAAAATACAGTTTGAAAACGCAAGAATCTTGGCTCATGCATCACCATACTGGGACTCTGTTATAAAAGAGGCAGTTGAGATTAGAATGAACGGCAACAATTTCACAGAGACCAGGGGTACACACTGAGTAGGGCATGGGGCAGGCTTTGGATGTCGAAAGCAAGCAAGGATAGATAATTAACACATGTAAGGAGGCAAACATGGCGCTGGCTCTTAGCACCACCTGACTTCACTCCATCCCATGGTGGGCCAGAGCTGCTATGAGCTGCCCAACTCACATTCGATTCACACATTGTTTTGACCCTCTCTGATTTGTGCCTGTGGCTGTAATGATGGATATATAAGTGGGAAATAGTGATGAAGGTGTTTCCTTTGGGAGGGGGGACTCAACTGTGCTGTTATCAGCACGCGTACAAATTCCCAATCTTTACTCAGTCCAGTCTCGCCACTTTCATGAATGAGGATGATGAAATGATGAGGACAACACACACACCCAGTCCCCAGGTGGAGAAAATCCCCAACCTGGCCGGGAATCGAACCCGGGACCCTGTGATCCAGAGGTAGCAACACTAGCCACTAGACCACGAGCTGCAGACTGGAAAATAGTGCCAGGCCTAGCAGTCAGTAGTTTTACTCCTGATGATGATTGTGGATGTAGCCACCGGAAGCTCAAGTATTTTATTCAAACTGACAAGGCTTGAAAACCGAGGAGATTTTATTCAGTCATGCAAACATGAAGGACTCTGAGGACACAGCAGGATAGCTCCATCCACACCAAGCAACTGCAGTTGACTGCAGCCAACTTCCAGGATAAAGCCCATCCATGTATATTGATCGAGGTCACTATCCAACACATAGCAGTAATTATGCATCCTCATACAGAGAATCCAACCACTCACACAGTCAGCAAAATTTGAAAACTGAGCAAGGTACAACAACCCACGGCAAATGAAAATCTTCCTTGGATGACTGTTGCAAGATGTTGAGAAATCACAAAGACAACATACATATTCAGACACTCTTCAGTTCTGGGACATCATTTTTTGTGGTATAAGATGCTTATTGGCATCACATGAAGAAGATTATATCAAAGGTCATTGTGATGACAGTTGCAAATGGAAAATATGTCCAGCTGGCAGGAAGCTAATATAATGATAATAACTATCAATGACAGAACCTAGACCCTCGAATTTGTCTGTTAACCAAAATGTAGTCATTATGCCATCCTACAGGCATCATAAGCAGTTATAGATTAGAGCTCAACATTTGGGATGCTACACAAAAATGTCCTCACAACAATTGCTCTGGACAGTTGTTTACCATTGTGTACTCACTTATCCCACATTCATCAACAAGATGAGCTCATGTCAATAGTCTGGCACTAGGTTAAACAGAAAAGTTCTAGATGAATATAAAAAACTACTCAGCCTCACATGTAAGACGTGGCAGCACTGATCGTGATCATCACAAATGGACAAGGAGAGATATAGTTCATGAACAGCCACAACTCATCCCCAAGTGTATGTGCATAGAGAGAATTGGGCCTGTCTAGGAAGGTGAGCTCACCTATGGAGAATTATGGTATAAGGCTATTACCAAGTACCCACCAGAGGAATTTGCTATTCCGCTGATGGTAGGTCCCGACTTGATCAAGGAACAACATCTGCAAGTGTTGCCCATTCTGAATCAATTTAGGTGTGAATTTAAATGTGGAGAGGAGGCAATTTAGACCAGGTGACCCAATGTGAAGTACTATATCAGTATTGAGGATCATTCTCCCATCAATCAGTGATCATATAGAATGTTTACAGCTGAATTGTGGATAATTCAGAAAGAAATAGAGATGCTGCTGCAAGAAGATATCATCCCGCTGTCAGAGTGTTCTTCGTTCTCCCCTATGGTCTTAGTGTGGAAGGAAGTTAACACATGGGATTTCTGTATCATTTACTGGTATTTGAATTAGGTCGCCAAAATGGACTACACCTATTGTGACAAATTGATGACACCTTCGACATCTAGTGGAAGGGAAGCATTTCTCTGCTATGGATCTGTAGACTGGCTGCTGGCAGACTGAGACTAAATGGGAAAAGACTGCTTTCATAAAACATGGGACTCTCCACAAGTGCAGAGTGTTGCTGCTTGGTCTATGCAATATTCAAATAACCTTGGAACACATCTTTGACAACCTATTTTGATGTTTTATCTTTGGTACCTACATAACATTTTCTTTACAGATTTTTGAAAAAAAACATCTAAGTCACTTGATAACTGTACTGTAATGTGCTCATGACACTGACCTTTGAATGAATCTGAAAAAGTTCATCTTTGCTGCCAAAGAATTTTTTTTAAAAAAATAGAGCACCTAGTTAATAGAAATGGAGTTTTTCCTGATCCAGGAAAAGTAAGAGTTACATTATATTTTGCAACTCAGCATATTCATGAAGTGAGAGGCTATCTCAGAGTTTGTTCCTGCTACAGACACTTCATAAATGCTTTCAACTGCAAATCACAGCACTGTAAGATCTGCTGCAAAAAGAAGCCAAATTTTCTTTAAGTGAGGACCAAGGAAGATGTTTCTGTATCATAAAGAAATCACTGACATCCTCACCAGTCCTAGTACTTTTTGACGAGAATATCAAGACGGAAGTTATGATGTTCCTTCTCAGTTTTTGATAATTACTTCTCTTCTTATTGATGATGGATTGTATCATCATTAGGATTATTTGACAATCAATTGGATGAAGTTCATTTAGCACAATGGACCGAGAGGCTACCGTTAGTTTATTATATGGTGCATCCTAAGGCATTATGGAATTATTGTAATGAAATCATGCCCTGGGATTAGAATAAAACTTGAAGTTTTATGAATGCTTCAGTTTTGAATGACATTCCCTACCTGTGAATTACTGTTCAATAGTATTCCAATATGTGACTGTAAAATTCAATACAGTTTTCGTCTATCTTTCATACTTCCATCAACTGAGTGTTCACAATAGTAGTAGTAGTAGTTTATTCATCCAGAGACAATTTACATTGCATGGATTTCGTCAAAAAATACATAGTATATATATATATATATATTTTTTTAGGGTGAACAATACTATACAAAATACAGATGTGCATAGTAGACTACATAACATCAGACCACACTGAAATAGCATGTACAACTTTGATTATTTACATTGATGTATGAGAAAGACTTTTTACATGGAATACACAGTTGATATTTAGATATAACACATACAATTCTAGCACTTTTGTACATATTATTTATTTAGATCATGGCAACAGTCAGATAAAAATTAATATTGGCACAGAGTACATAAAAATAATTGTTTAGTATGAAGCTATTCCAGGTATTCTTTTACACTATAATAGCAGTTGGTCATTAAAAATTTGAATACTGCTTCTTTAAATGAAGACAATTTTTTTATTTCTTTTATCTTTACCAGTAGTTTGTTATACAATCTGCTTCCTTGTATGTTTGTTTGTTTCTGCACCAAAGCCTTGTTAACTCTTTTTATATGAATGTCGTTGCACTTTCTTGTGTTGTAAGTATGTAGATCCGAGTTGGATTGGAAATAGTTAATATTTCGTTTTACATTAATTACGCTTTTCTGTATATAGAGGCACGGTAGGAGTAGAATATTCAGCTGTTTAAATAATTGCTTTGAAGGAGTTAGCCTTGAACTGTTTGTAATTATTCTAACAGCTCGTTTTTGTAGAGTGAAGATGGTTTTGAGATTTTTCTTACTATGACCCCAGAAGATGAGGCCATAGGTAATAGCAGAATGTATATAAGCAAAGTAAACAGCTCTGCTACATTCCCTACTACATACAAAGCTAATAACACGTAAAGCAAAGCAAGCAGAGCTTAACTTATGCGAGAGATACAGGATATGGGATTTCCAGTCTAAATTTTCATCTATATGTACACCTAAGAATTTTGTGGTAGCAACTCTCACAATTTCTTTATTTTGTATTCTGAGATCTAGATCAGAGTGTGACTTTGCTTTCCTGTAATGGATATAATTAGTTTTAGAGATATTTATGGTTAATTTGTTCACTTCAAACCAATTTTGCAAATATTCTATAACTCTGGTTGCAGATGTTGGCAATACCCGGTTTATGTCAGTTACTACAATGTTTGTGTCATCCGCAAACAGGGTTATATGAGTACCATTTACTGGAATCTTGATATCATTTATGTAAAGAAGAAATAGGAGATGTCCTAGAACACTCCCCTGCGGTACCCCTATTGGCACAGTCTGAATATCCGATCTGTAAAGAATACTTTGGTTTTTACTGTTTGTTGTTGCAATTTCTACTACCTGTTTCCTATTATGGAGATATGACTTAAACCACTTTTAGCTACTCCTCGTATACCGACATATTCTAATTTGTCTAGCAGGATATCATGTTGGACAGTATCGAATGCCTTTGAGAGGTCCAAATTTATTCCTATTGTACTGTTGTTCTTATCTAGCCCCGTTACAATATTTTCAATGAATTGGGTGATGGCTGACTCTGTACTCATTCCTTTGCGAAAGGTGTGTTGATTTCAGACAATAGATTGAATTTCTCGAGGTAATTTGTAATTCTGTTTTTCATGACTGTCTCTATTACTTTTGAAAATACCGATAATAAAGCTATTGGTCTATAGTTTCCCACTTCATGTATATTCCCCTTTTTATACAATGGTTTTACTTTTGCAATTTTTAATCGTTGTGGAAAGACACCTTCTGAAAATGATATGTTTATGATGTGTGAGAGTGGGTCTGATATGACACTAGCACATCTCATCATGACTGAGCAAGGTATCTCGTCAATCCCTGAAGATATTTTATTCTTCATTGTTTTTATTATTCGATTAACTTCCAATTTGTTCGTGGGAGGTAGCAATAATGAATTAACACTTTGTTCTTCTGGGATTGATGCTCTACTAATCTTAGAACAATTTTTATGCAGATTGATTGGACTATTTATGAAGTAGTCATTAATGTAATTTGCTAAAGTACGATTTCTGACTAGCACACCTTGATCATCTTTTAAAACAAAGTCATCTGGATTTCTAACATTTTTGCGTGGGCCTATTTCTTTTTTTACTACATTCCACATAGCTTTTGATTTGTTTGCTGACCCAGCAATTACACTGTCATTGTGCATTGTCTTGGCTTTTTTGATCACCTTCCTGTAAATTTTCTTGTATGTCTTAACATAATCTGTGAAGTGTTCATCTTCGTTATCTTTTTGAGTTGACTGATATGTTTTAGTGTTTGACTAGATACTCTAATAGAAGGTGTTATCCATTGGCTTGTGTTCCTAGGCATGACATGGATCTTTGTGAGCTTTTTTGGGAAACACATCTCAAATAGGGACATGAATGTACTAGAAAAAGCCTTGAAAGATTCCTCGGTTGTTGTTTGTGCCTACATCTGAAGACTCCCCATTAACTACTGGCACATGATCTAAACAAGGTAGCCATTAAAACTATACCTGTGTATCAGAAAAAAATATTTAAATTTTGACTGGTAGCCATACAAACCTTCCCATTTCTTAAAAAGCCACTCTTTTTATGGATTTATTAAATATTTTTACTAAGAAAATAAGCCAGCATTGAACTGTGGAACTAATCTTTCATGGTATTCTAAAGCTTCTTCTCCTGGATTAGATATTTCCAGCTTCTTTGAAAGTCTAATTTTTCCTTATACTTTTAAGGAATGTTAGGTTTTGCAAAGAATACGAGCCTTTACCAAAGTCACAAAAATTTATAGTAACTGTTCTAGTCTTAATAATTTCCTATTGTGGCACTACATATCATTCCAGAAGAGTGATGTGTAACCCTATGTCTATCTTTCCAAAAATTGGTGCTCATGAACAAGTAAAAAGAATAATGATTTAGAAAACAGGAGAGAGCAACTATCATTCAGTTTTGTTATGTATCTTAGGTATAGTGAGGCATTTCAAGGGGCTACATATTTCTTTGAGACGTGATTCTGATCAGAGTAAGTTTGCAAAATGGAGCACCTGTGGGGGTGTTTGTGTACGCTCCATGTTTTGAGAGTCCACGCTCTATGCTTCCCTCCAGTAATAAATGGGTGATCCCTTGATGCCTCAGAATGTGTCCTATCAATTGAGCCCTTCTTCTAGGCACGTTGTGCCACAATTTCCTCTTCTCCCAGTTCTGTTCAGTACCTCCTCATTAGTTATGTGATCTACCCATCTAATCTTCAGCATACTTCTGTAGCACCACATTTAAAAAGCTTCAATTCTCTTCTTGTTTAAACTGTTTATCATCCATACATGGCTACACTCCATAAAAAAGCTTTCAGAAAGACTTCCTGACACTTAAATCCATACTCAACGTTAACAAATTTCTCTTTTTCAGAAATGCTTTCTGTGCCGCAGCCAGTCTACATTTTATATGCTCTCTGCTTTGGCCATAATTAGTAATTTTGCTCCCCAAATAGCAAAACTCATCTACTACTTTAAGTGTCTCATTTCCTAATTTAATTCCCTCAGCATCACCTGATTTAATTCAACTATAGTCCATTATCTTTGTTTTACTCTTGTTGATCTTCATCTTATATCCTCCTTTCAGGACACTGTCCCTTCCATTCAACTGCTCTTCCAAGTCGTTGCTGTCTCTGACAGAATTACAAAATCATCAGCAACCTCAAGGTTTTTATTTCTTCTCCCTGGATTCTAATTCCTACTGCAAATATTTCTGTTTTCCTTTACTGCTTGCTCAATATATCGATTGAATAACATCGAAGATAGGCTACAAACTTGTCTCACTCCCTTCTCAACTACTGTTTCCCTTTCAGGCTTCATTACTCTTATGACTGCCAGCTGGTTTCTGTAGAAATTGTAAATAGCCTTTTGCTCCATGTATTTTACTCCTGCTACCTTCAGAATTTGAAAGAGAGTATTCCACTCAACTTTGTCAAAAGCTTTGTCTAAGTTTACAAATACTAGAAACATAGGTTTGTCTTTCCTTAATCTATCTTCTAAGATAAGGGTTAGTATTGCCTCGCATGTTCCAACATTTCTATGGAATCCAAACTGATCTTTCCCTGAGGTCAGCTTCTAGCAGGGAAAGAAAATTCGTTTTAGTATTTTTCAACCATGAGTTATTAAAATGATAGTTCAGTAATTTTCACACCTGTCAGCACTTGCTTTCTTTGGGATTGGGATTATTATATTCATCTTGAAGTCTGAGGGTATTTCGCCCATTCGATGAGATTTTAGGATTGCAGCCGGATCATGTTGATTTCTTGCCACGATATTTCGGCTGGCAGTCATCCAGCCATCTTCAGGTGAGTGTACGTCACTGGAGACTGCAAGCTCCCGGAGTCAACTCTCTTACTAAGAGAGTGGATGGGTCATTAGGGCATTCTGTCTACCGTAAGCCAACATATACGGACCTTTACCTGCAAGTGTCGAGTTGTCATCATCCTGCACGAACTACCGGCGTCCACAGAACGTTGGTGCACGGAGCTCATGTTGTTTCTGATGGAGACAGCCTTACAAAGGAGCTGAAACTTTTAGAGTCAGTATTCAGAGGTAATGGTTACTCTCCACATCAGAACAGCACTAAGAAGGAAGAAACGTGAATACCTACAAAATCAAAAAGATAAGGAGCTATTCAAGTCCAGGGCGTTCCTTCCATACGTCGGCAAACCTTTCATCTAAAATAGACAGGATTCTAAGGAAACATCAAGTTAAAGTGATCTTCCAGCCACCGGCGAATATTAGTGCCCTTCTCTGTTCAGTAAAGGACGATCTGGGTCTGCAGAAGGCTGGAATCTATAAAATTCCTTGCCAGTGTGGCAAAGCTTGCATTGGTCAGATGACACGCACAGTACGTGAAAGATGCATTGAACATGAACGCCACACTCATCTTTTGCAGCCCATTAAGTCAGCTGTAGCTGAGCACTGTATTACCACACGACATGCTATGGGTTTTTCTGACACGAAAATCTTGGCCCCAGCGAAAACCTTCTGGGATTCAGTAATTAAAGAATCTGTGGAGATACGCCTAGTGCAAAATCTTGTAAATCGTGATGGTGGTTTTCAACTGGACAATGCTTGGGACCTGGTGATCTCTCTAATTTCCTCTGAGAGAAGACATTTTATTCATAAAGACACATCTGCGATATCTGACGTCTGATTTTAGCAACGCGGGTGCGCATTCCGACAGAGGGCGGACATGTAGTTTTCAGCTTCACGCATCCGCCTGCGTGCCACAGATAGAACAGTAGCTCCAGACTGCGGATTTCGATAGAGGATGCTCCTGTGACGGACGCCAATGTCCATGCGTTTTGGCACCAATTTTTTGCTATAAAGTTGACTCCGGGAACTTGCAGTCTCCAGTACGGACACTCACCTGAAGATGGCTGGACGATTGCCAGCCTAAATATCATGGCAAGAAGTCAATATGATCCAGCTGCAATCTCAAAATCTCATTGAACATTCAATATGCTGGAAAACTTCAAGAATCACGGTATTTCACCTGTCTCATAAATCTTGCTCACCAGATGGTAGAGGCTTTCAGTAGCTCTAAATGAATGTTATCTACTCCAGGGTCCTTATTTTGACTTACGTCTTTCAGTGTTCTGTCAATTTCTTCACACAGTATCATATCTCCCATTTCATCTTCACCTATGTCCTCTTCAGTTGCCATAATATTGCTGTCAAGTTCATCGTCCTTGTAAAGACTCTCTATATACTCTTTGCACCTTTTTGATTTCCCGTCTTTGCTTAGGACTTGTTTTCCATCTAAGTTGTTGATATTCATTTAGGTGATATTCTATTCTCCAAAGGCCTCTTTAATTTTCCTGTAGGCAGTATCTATCTTACCCCTAGTGATATATGCCTTTACATCCATACATTTGTCCTCTAGCCTTCCCCGCTTAGCTATTTTGCACATCCTGTCGAACTCATTTTTGAGACATTTGTACTTATTTTCACCTGTTTCATGTACTGCATTTTTATATTTTCTCCTTTCATCAATTAAATTCAATCTCTCTTCTGTTACACAAGGATTTCCACTAGCCCTCATCTTTTTACCTATTTGATCCTCTGCTGCCTCCACTAATTTCATCTCTCAAAGCTACCCATTCTTCTTCTACTGTATTTCTTTCCCCTGTTCTTGTCAATCATTTCCTAATGCTCTCTCTGAAACTCTCTAAAACCTCTGGTTCTTTCAGTTCATCAAGTTACCTCCTTAAATTCCCACCTTTTTGCAGTTTCTTGTCTTAATCTAAAATTCATAACCAACAAATTGTGGTCAGAGTCCACATCTGCCCCTGGGAATACCTTACAATTTAAAACCTGGTTCCTAAATCTCTGTCTTACCGTTATATAATCTATCTGAAACCTTCCAGTGTCTTCAGGCCTCTTTCGTGTATACATCCTTCTTTCTTGATTCTTAAACCAAGTGTTAGCTATGATTAGGTTATGTTCTGTGTAAAATTCTGATAGGCTGCTTCCTATTTCATTCCTTACTCCCATTCCATATACACCTACTACTTTTCCTTCCTTTCCTTTCCCTACTATCGAATTCCAGTCCTCCATTACTATAAAATCTTCATCTCCCTAAATGATCGGAAAAATTTCTTTTATCACAGCATACATTTCTTCAATCTCTTGATCATATGCGGAGCTAGTTGGCATATAAACTTGTACTACTGTAGTAGGCATGGGCTTCGTGTCTGTCTTGGTTACAACAATGTGTTCACTATGCTGTTCATAGTAATTTATCCACATTCCTATTTTTTTATTTATTATTAAACCAACACCTGCATTACCCCTATTTGATTTTGTTTTTGTAACCCTGTAATCACCTGACCGAAGTCTAGTTCCTCCTGCCACTGAACTTCACTAATTCCCACTATATCTAACTGTAACTATCCATTTCCCTATTTAAATTTTCTAATCTACCGGTCTGATTAAGGGATCTGACATTCCATGCTCTGATCCTTAGAACACCAGTTTTCTTTCTCCTGATAACGACGTCCTCCTGTGTAGTCCCCACCTGGAGATCCGAATGGGGTACTATTTTACCTCGAGAATATTTTACCCAAGAGGATGCCATCATCATTTAACCATACAGTAAAGCTGCATGCCCTGTGAAAAATTAAAGCTGTAGTTTTCCCTTGCTTTCAGCCATTCGCAGCACCAGCACAGTAAGGCTCTTGTGGTTGATGTTACAAGGTTACATCAGTCAGTCACCCAGACTGTTGCCCTTGCAACTACTGAAAAGGTTGCTGCCCCTCTGCAGGAATCACATATTTGTCTGACCTCTCAACAGATACCCCTCCATTGTGGTTGCACCTACGATATGGCTATCTCTATTGCTGAGGCATGCTAAACTCCCCACCAACGACAAGGTTTATGTTTCATGGGGGGGGGGGGGGGGGGGGTATAAAATTCTATAGTGTGTTAAATTCTAGACTTCCAGCATCTATTGCTGAATCAGAAATAGTGCCAGTAGTGTCAGTGTCGTCGTAACTGCTGTCTGCTTCACGTTTGCTGTGCAGCGAGCTACGTTAATTTAAGTATTAACCGTATTTTTCTTACTTGTCACTTCTTCTACCCTGTGTTTTTGCTTTTAGCAAGCTTTAATTGTCGAGTGCTAGTAATAGTGTTCCATAGATTTTGTGTTTGTTTTGAATACAGTCAGAGAGAGTCCCTTTAGTCAACCATAGTGCCAGTAGTGCTAGAGTTTGTTTTGAATACAGTCCAGAGACAGGTAGTGCTCTTTTCATTGTTTTCTACAAGAAGTGTCTAGCAACCACAGTTTAGCCAACAATCAGCCGCCTTTAGCGAATGAGCAGTCTAGTTAAAAGTTGATTAACTCTCTACAGTAAATTGATTTCTTAGGATGGATAGGATGTGTGACTGCTGTGTACGGATGCAGGAGGAGCTGGCCACTGTTCGCGAACAGCTGAACGTGTTGATGGCGCGGTCAGCCGTCTTCAGGCTGCTGCCTCGGGGTGTAGCGGTAGTGGGGAGTCTGGTGCGTTGCATGGTACTCCCCAGGTGTTACATGCTTCACCCACTGTCCCTGCTGTTCAGACATCTTCGCGGGTTCTGGGCGCGGTTGGGCCACCCTCTCCCCAAGGGGAGTGGCGGGTTCAGCAGCGTTCGTGGCGCATGAGGTGGAGGGTCAATGTGGAGGCTGGCCGTGTGGCATCGCCCGCTCTGCCTGTGAGTGGACATGTGGCCGCTCCTTCAGCAAGGTCCGAGTAGGCACACGGGGGGAGGGGTTTATTAGTGATTGGGAGCTCCAACGTTAGGCGGGTGATGGAGCCCCTTAGGGAAATAGCGGAAAGGTCGGGGAAGAAGGCCAGTGTTCACTCTGTCTGCTTGCTGGGAGGTCTCATCCGAGATGTGGAGGAGGCCCTGTCGGCGATAGAGAGCACTGGGTGCACCTGACTGCAAATTGTTGCTCATGTCGGCACCAATGACTCCTGCCGTCTGGGTTCAGAGGTCTTGTAAGCCCATAAATCACGATACTATTTCATTTGACCACACATTGACACAAATAAATTACCATACTTCTAGGGTTCATCAGTAGTTCTCATGACTAAGTTCTTTAAAATACGCTGAAAACAATAAGTTTGTGGTACCATCTATCTGCCTGACCTGTGACATAACTGTATTGTGTTTTGCGATGTCATGGTAGCACTGTGTATTTGAAAGGGATCATGTCTGCAGCGGGTGTCCTGGGGTATGTAGTGCCACTATGTAGTGTGAGATATTTGTTTTTCAATTTGTTTTTGAGTGATGTTAGTGATTCAAAGGACTTCATGAGTGCTGTTCGTGAGAACAGTGTTAGAGAATTGGTTGGTTGGTAGGAAGATTAAAGGAGCCAAACTATTAGATCATCAGGACCTTTCTCCTCAAACAGACAGGTCTACATGACTGTACAAAGATGAGCTCCACAGCAGCTTAAATCTCTTAATAAAGGCAAGGCCTCTGGTCCAGATTGTATATCAGTTATGTTCCTTTCAGAGAATGCTGATACAATAGCTCCATATTTAGCAATTATATACAACTGCTCGCTCACAGAAAGATCTGTACCTAAAGACTGGAAAATTGCCCAAATCACACCAATATCTAAAAAAGGGAAATAGGAGTAATCCACTGAATTACAGGTCCATATCAGTAATTTCGATTTGCATTAGGGTTTTGAACATATACTGTGTTTGAACATTATGAATTACCTCAAAGAAAAGTATTTATTGACACATAATCAGCATGGATTCAGAAAATATCATTCTTGTGAAATGCAACTAGCTCTTTGTACTCATGAGGTAATGAATGCTATCAACAGGGGATGTAAAATTGATTCCATATTTTTAGATTTTTTATTTTTATTTATTTATTTATTTATTCATCCGTAGACAATTTGTGTTGTATGGATGTCGTCAACTGTATACATGGAATGAGTATATACATAATAGTACTTCTGGTAGTACATATTTCTATGGTGCAACTTAATCGTTTGTACACAAAACAAATACACACCAATCTTAGTTACAAATAAATATAAATTTACAAATATATTCTTGCATGAGTTACACAAAACAAATACACACCAATCTTAATTACAGATAAATATAAAGTTACAAAGGTAGTCTTGCATGAATTGAGGCGAACACATGTCATTTGCAGTATTCTTTGACAGTATAGTAACATTTATCTGCTAAATAACTTTTTGCAGCTTTCCTAAAGGCATGGATTCCAGTTTCAGCTTTGATCTCCTCTGGAAGTCTATTATACATTTTTATTCCATTAAATAATAAACTATTTTGGGTTTTTGTTTTGTTTTTTCGTATGAGATGCAAATGGTGGCAGGATCTAGTCCAGTGTTGGTGTATAGATCTGTTTAGTGTGTACTGGTCAATGTGTTTCTTTATATATATCACAGTCTGAAAGATGTATTCACATGGTACTGTCAAGATTCCCATGGTTTTGAATAAATCAGTACAGTGAGCTCTCTTGCTGCTTTTTATTATTATTCATACTGCCCTCTTTTGCAGCTTGAAAATTGCTTGTATGTTCTGCAAATTTGTACCCCAGAAGGTTATGCCATAACTAATTATTGAATGCACATATGCAAAGTATGTAGTCTTAGCACATGAACTATTACATACTGACATAATTATCCGGAGTGCATAGCAAGCAGTAGCAATTTTCTTTTCTAGTGCTGCAATATGGTCAGTCCAGTTAAGCTGTGAGTCAACATGCATTCCTAGGAATTTTGTGTTTGTGACACAATCTATAAGTTCATCTTTAACTTTTAGGCCTATGCTATTATGTTTTTTATATATGTGGAAATTAATACTGTTTGTTTTTTTAATATTGAGGGTTAATTTGTTGCTTACTACCCACTTGCATACATGATCGAGAGTTTCTTCAGCTTTGTCTCTCAATTTGTCTGGTGACTCATCACTGATAAGGATGCTGCTATCATCTGCAAATAGTATTTGACACTCTGGGGAAAATCATTGATATATATTAGGAAGAGTATTGGCCCTAACACACTTCCCTGAGGGACTCCTATGTTAATATGTTCTGGTTTGGAAATGTGTTTTGTCATTCTGCTGAACTTCGTTTGTGAGATCTCTACACACTGTACCCTATTTTCCAAGTACGATTGAAACCAATTATTTACTGTTCCCCTTATTCCTAGTGCCTCCATTTTGTTTAGTAGTATTTTGTGGTCTACTGTGTCAAATGCTTTGCTAAGGTCAAGGAATATGCCTGTTACACGTTCACCTTCGTCAAGTGCTTCTAAGACAAAATTTGTGAAATGAGCTACTGCTGAACCTGTGCTTCTTCCTGGCCTGAAACCAAACTGCTCTTTACACAGTAGGTTGTACTTGTTTAGGAAATCCATTAGTCTCTTTTTCATTATATTTTCTATTACCTTGGAAAAGGATGAGAGTAATGAGATGGGCCTATAGTTTTCTATATTTTCTGGATCGCCGTTCTTAAATAGAGGCAGTATTTTTGCACATTTTAAGTATTCTGGGAAGCAGCCTGCAGTGAAAGATTCATTTATGATGTGTGCCAAAGGATGTTGTATGCTGTCAATGCAGTCCTTCAGTAAGCACACTGGCACTTCATCTAAACCTGCTGATGTTTTATTCTTTAGATTCTTCACAACCAGAAGTCGGTAACAGTAACATTGAGTTAGCCATATAGTTCAATTTTTGTTCAGGCTGTTTTTTGCCAAACTTTTGCTGTAGCTTGGTAGCAACACTGCTGAAGTACTCATTTACAGTATTTGCTAGTGTATTTGGGTTTTGTATCATAGCACCATTATGTTTAATTTGAATGTTTACTGTTTTTAATTTATTACTGTTTGTTTCCTGTTTGGTAACAGTCCAGACTGCTTTAATTTTATTTTCTGTCTTTTCTATAATACTGTCATTGTGGGCTTTTTTTGCATCTCGTAATACTCTTCTGTATATTCTTTTGTATGTGTGGTAGTAGTTAGGAAACCAGGATCACTATGGTAGTTTTTTAACAAGTTCAGTAGTTTGAGTGTTGCAGAGGATTTCCTTATTCCTTTGGTCACCCAGGTATTTCTTTTGTGTGAGTGTACTGCACTTTGCACCTTTGGGAATGCTTCATCAAATCTGAGTTTAAGTAATGACATGAATTTAGAAAATTTAATATTTACACTAGTTTCAGCATACACTTCTTCCCAAGTTATACTGTTTATTTGCTTGGTAAATTCTGATCTGTTTGGTTTGGAGAAAACCCTTCTGTATGTGTATGTTTTAGTTGTATTGTCTATATTTATGTTTAATTTTAGGATTTGACAGGAGTGATCAGAAAGGCCAAAGTTATCTACAATAATTTCACAACTTTCTTTATCTATGTCTGTGATGATGTGATCAATTGTTGATGATGAGTTTTTGGCTATCCTCGTGGCTCTGTTAACTAATGGTGATAACTTATAACAGTGCAATATATTCAAGAATGAGTTACAGAATCTATCTGGGTTGTGTGTTTATATTTAAGTCTCCACAAATGAGAACCTTCCCTTTAGGATTCGAAGCCATGTCTAGAATCTGAATTAGTTTTGCAGCGAAAGTATCTATATCACCACTGGGTGAACAGTAAATACATATTATAGTTAACCTTTGTGCCTCATCTGTCTTGCTTATCTCTATGGCTGATATTTCTATGTGTTTTTCCTCACTTACAGAATTAATATCATTTCTAATTTTATAGGCAATTCCTTGCTTAACATATATACATGATCCACCACCTCTAATGGTGGTTCTACTATAATGACATGCTAGTATATATGAGTTTAAATTTATTAATGTTATTTCAGTTCCTCTACACCAATGTTCAGTAATGCATGTGACTGAACTGTTTAAAGTTTGTAGTTCCACTTCTAATTGTTGCACTTTGTTTCTGATAGATTGTATATTTTGATGAAAGACTGAGAAACGAGCACAGTTTACCTTGCCTGTATCTTTTGTCTGCATTTTGTTGACAGTGACTGATGCTTTGCGCCGGTTTGTCCCAGTTTTTTTCTCCTCTTGGTGCTGAACCATAAAAAATCCTCCTTTGGAGCGATGTACTTTCTTGTCCTCTGGCTCCTTCTGATGGGGTGTGGTTTAGCTGGTGGCTTCTCCATTGGTACTGTCGTTTCTGGTGCTACTGCTGTTGTTGGCTTTGCTGTTGTCTGTCCCACTTTTGCTGTGTCTCCTGTTCTTATTGTTGGTGGTGATGGTGAAGGTTCTGCTGCTGACGAGATGACTGCCTTTGTTGATTTTTCTTGTATTGTGGAATGTTCTATTACTGATAGTGGTGTAACAGTTGTTTTTGTGTTGAAGGTGTTTTGAAGAAGTTTTAATTCCTTCGTTATCATGTTTGCCAGATATTCTTTCCCAATACTGTTTAAGTGTAGTCCATGTTGTGTATGGAATCTACGACCTATATTATTTATATTCACACATTTAACATTTTTAAAACGTCTACAGATTTTGGCTTTTTGTATTTCTGTATTTACACATGATTGGTTATCCAGATCGTGCCGATGTGGTGTATTCACGATTATCACGTTTGTATGCGTGAGGTTCTTCAGACAGTGTTTAAGATAACGTGTAGCATTTGCAGTTTCATTTGTATATACATCGTTTGAACCTCCGATGAGTATTACACAGTCTTTATCGTGTAGATTTTTGACCTCTCTAGATTCAATCGTTTTTATTATTTCCGCTAGTGGGGCTCCCGGTTTTACTATGCTACACAAACTTCTATTAGTTTTCTCTTTAATTTTCTTTGCGAGTCCACGGCCATGACTATCTGAAAGCATGAGTATTTTACTATGCGAGTTATCTGTTACAATGTTTTTTGTTTGAGTGTCTGTTTGTATCGGTATTTTGTGACGTACTTCAAGGTCATTTTGTACCAGTATTGTCTCATGAAGTTCATACGACACTTTATCGCTGTTTCGAGATTTTTTTATGTGTTTAGACTGTTGACTGGTGGTTTTAGGCCTACTATCTTCAATGTTTTTCTTCCCAAGCGACTCGTAACGGCTCACTTTACCCTCGCTGTCTACAATTGCGAGTACTTCAAACGAGTTTTCATGCACGAAATTAGCGTTGCGGTCATTGTTCACACGATTTAACACTTCTTGTTTGTTGTTTTTAAACGTAGCTTGGTTGTTTTTAAACGTAGCTTTGTTCCAGTTTTGTAGCACGTACCTTGTTTTGATCGGAGATCATAATTTTCTTTCTTGAGCCATGAAATTTCTTTACGAAGCACTTCGACAATTTTCTGTAGGCTGATAATACGTTCATTTAATTTTGTTGTAACACCATTATCATTCACATAATGACTGTTTTTCACTACGGAGCTGTAATTTTCGCGCACAGGAATATTACGAACACTTGAATCTGTCGCCATCTTGCTTTACATTTCCAGAAGGCTTTCAACACTGTTCCTCACAAGCGTCTTCTAGCCAAACTGTGTGCCTATGGATAATCGCCTCAGTTGTGTGACTGTATTCGTGATTTCCTCTCAGAAAGGTCACAGTTTGTAGTAATAGATGGAAACTCACTGAGTAAAACAGAAGTAATATCCGGCATTCCCCAGGGAAGTATTACAGGCCCTCTATTGTTACTGAGATGGGAGACAATCTGAGTAGCTGTCTTAGATTGTTTGCAGATGATGGTATCATTTAATGTCTTGTAAAGTCAGAAGATGACCAAAATGAATTGCCAAATGATTTAGATAATACATTTGTATGGCGTGAAAAGTAGAAATTGACCCTGAATAAAGGAAAGGTGAAGATATTCACATGAGACTAAAAGAAATCCACTAAATTTTCGTTACACAAGAAGTCACACAAATCTGAAGGCTATAAATTCGACTAAATACTTAGGGACTACAATTACAGATAACCTAAATTGGAATGATCATATAGATAATGTTGTGGGTAGAGCAAACCAAAGAGTGTGATGCATTGGCAGAACACTTAGAAGGAGCAACAGGTTTAATAAAGAGACTGCTTACACAATGCTTGTCCGACCATCCTGGAGCATTGCTGTGCAGTGTGGGATCCGCATCAGGTACCCCACTCAAAAATTGCCTGGGAAAGACTAACAACATGGACAGGGCAAGAAAAGCACAGATAGGCAAGCAGGAAGTAGAGCAATGTGAACAATGCCACCTCAAAAAACTCTCCACCCTACTCACTTCCTACTCCCACCTTGGAGTATCTCTGCAACTTCTACTACAACCCCCAAAACTCCCCCATGTCCCCTCATACCTGACAAACCCTGTCTCGCAGACCTACTACATTACCTCACCCTCAAAAACTCCCTCCCACCACCACACAGAATCCACACCATAGTCGTGAAACATCCCTCCAGAAGCCTTAGCCCCACAGAAATATCAGTCTTTTCCAAAGGCCTCACCTTTTGTACCACTCCTAAATTCAATCATGCAGGACTTGCTAAAGAAGTACTCTCCTGCTCCCAGTCCCTACAGTGGAAATACTTTCTTGCCACCAACCCTACCAATCAGACTCAACCAAAGACTAATGTTGAACCCTGCCTGACTCAGTTCACTCCTCCATCCAATCATGATCCACCCCCACTGCCCCCACATCACTTCTGTTAACCTTCCAGAATTTCTTAATCTCAAACCTTGCCTCAGCATCATTCACCAAATCCTTCAACATTCAAACAAACCTTACATGCGCTGAAAGAACTGCAGACCACCATCTAAAAACTGATTTCAACCTTATAATCCTATTTGTGAACAAGGGCTCCACCACTGTTGTTTGAACTGCAAGGATTACCTGGCAGAATGACTCTGCCAGCTGTCAGTTGTTCTGAAGAGCAAAAGAAACTGATACACCTGCCTAACATGGTGTAGGGCCCCCGTGAGCATGCAAAAGTGCAGCAGCATGACATAGCATGGTCTTGACTAACGTCTGAAGCAGTACAGGTGAGAAATGACACGTGGATCCAGCAGGGCTCTCCATAAATCCATAAGAGTACAATGAGGTGGATATCTCTTCTGAATAGCATGTTGCAAGGCATCCCAGATATGCTCAATAATATTCATGTGTGGGTGGCCAGTGGAAGTGTTTAAATTCAGAAGAGTTTCCTTGAAGCCACTCTGTAGCAATTCTGGACATATTGGGTGTCACATTGTCCTGCTGGAATGCCCAAGCCAGTCGGAATGCACAATGGACATTAATGGATGCATCAGATAGGATGCTTATGTACATGTTACCTGTCAGAGTCATATCTAGACATTTCAGGGGTCCAGTATCGCTCCAACTGCACACGGCCCTCATCATTACAGAGCCTTCACCAGCTTGAACAGTGCCCTACTGATATGCAGAGTTCATGGATTCATGAGTTTGTCTCCATATCCATACACATCCATCTAATTGATATAATTTGAAATGAGACTCGTCTGGCCAGGCAACATGTTTCCAGTCATCCAGTCCAATGCTGGTGTTGACGGGCCCAGGCAAGGTATAAAGCTTTGTGTTGTGCAGTCATCAAAGGTACCCGAATGGGCCTTCAGCTGCATAAGCTGATGTTTTGCTGAATATTTCACATGCTGATACTTGTTGATGACCCAGCACTGAACTTTTCAGCAATTCGCCAAAGTGTTGCACTTCTGTCACATTGAACGATCCTCTTCAGTCATTGTTGGTCCCATTATTGAAGGAGCTTTTGGTGGCCACAGTGATGTTGGAGATTTGATGTGTTACCAGATTCCTGATATTCACAGTACAATTGAGAAATGGTTGAACTTCATCACTAATGTAGAGATGCTGTATCCCATTGCTCATGCACCAACTATAACACTATGTTCAAACTCACTTAAATCTTGATAACATGCAATTGTAGGAGCAGTAACTGATCTAGCAAATGCACCAGACACTTATTGTCTTACATAGGCGTTGCCAACTGCAGTATCATGTTCTGCCTGTTTACATATCTCTGTATTTAAATATGCATGCCTTTACCAGCTTCTTTGGCACTTCAGTGTACATCCACCTACAAACCTTGCCACAGTGACCCCATTCCAGAAATCTAGCAGGATCTCCAGTCTCTCCTCAAGTCCTTAGGTCTATCCCATAAACTCTCTCTGGAGCCCACCTCTCTGCTCACACCTACCACTCCCCAAACTCTTACCTTCTACATGCTTCCTAAAGTCCATAAACCCAACCACCCAGGATGCGCCATTGTGGCCAATTACTGTGCCCCCACTGAGACACCCTGTGCTCTTGTAGACTGACACCTTCAGCCTATTTCCCAGAACCTATCCTCCTGTATAAAAGATACAAATCATTTCCTGTGCTGACTCTCCACAGTTCCTGTCCCTTTACCACATGGAGTCCTGTTCATCACTATTGATGCCATCTCTCTTTACACTAACATCCCTAGTGCCCATGACCTTACCACCATTGAACACTACCTTTCCCAATGCCCTATGGATTCCAAACTAACAACCACCTTCCTAGTTGCCATGACCAACTATATCCTCACCCACAATTACTTCTCCTTTGAAGGCATTACCTACAAACAAATCTGGGGAATGTCTATTCCTGTAACCCTCCTGGCCTCAACCTTTGTTAGTCATTTTACTCACTCATCCAGCCCCTTCCCTCTTCCCATTCCAGCATTACATTACCCCATATTGCACCAACACATCCGGTCTTTTTACTTCCCTCCTTTTCTGCTAGCCCCTTCCCCACCCCACCTCTCCCCTGCCCACTGCCTAACCTCCCAACTCCACATAGCTGCCCTACCCTCTCTCTACCCCATCCCTGCACGCTCCCCAGCAGCATTTCACCGTCCTTCAGTCCTACCCTGCTATTCCTTCCCTCCCCACCCCAGCCTTCACCTTACCACCCACCCAGTTGCCTCTCCCATCACACACTGCTGCTGCTGCTTGCAGTGTGGCTTCAGCTGCCAG
Source organism: Schistocerca piceifrons (assembly GCF_021461385.2). Classification (NCBI taxonomy): domain Eukaryota; kingdom Metazoa; phylum Arthropoda; class Insecta; order Orthoptera; family Acrididae; genus Schistocerca; species Schistocerca piceifrons. The sequence continues at coordinate 92,074,550 of NC_060143.1, read as the reverse complement.
AGACTGCAGTTGTGTGTGTGAGTTGTTTTTGTGTGTGTGTGTGTGTGTGAGAGAGAGAGAGAGAGAGAGAGTGAGTCTGTTTTTGACAAAGGCCTTGTTGGCTGAAAGCTTATTTTGTGACAGTCTTTTTGTTGAGCCTATCTTCAACTCAGTGTTTCCACCCTATGATAAGCAGCAACAATCCAATTCGTAATATTGTTACATTCTACCATGAATTTTCCATTTTTGATAGGTAGGCAAAAGAGGAATGAGTTGAACAGACCACACAAGGGAGAGGAAGAAGAATAAAAGAGCAGGTAGGGTGAGGGCCTGTGCAATGACAGTGGGATGGATCCTCACGATGGAGGAGATGACCATGAGTCAGGCAAGTATGGGTGATGCAGAGCCGGCAAAGGCCATTAGTGTCCTGGTGAAAGAGTTGCATGGAGGACCTCCACAGTTTCATAGTCTCCTTTATCACCCATAGTTTGTTTGGTGAAATCAGAGTGAGGCATTCTGCATTCCAGATCCCCAAAACTTCAGGGTATAATATGGTTCAAATGGCTCTGAGCACTATGGGACTTAACAACTGAGGTCATCAGTCTCCTAGAACTTAAAACTACTTAAACCTAACTAACCTAAGGACATCACACACATCCATGCCCAAGGCAGGATTCGAACCTGCGACCGTAGCAGTCACGCGGTTCCAAACTGTAGCACCTAGAACTGCTTGGTCATTCCGGCCAGCATAAAATATCAAACAGAGTTCTGTTTCTGGAATACCAGTCTCAAGAGTTAGCTTACTGGTAGCCAGTTTGGCCAAGCTATTAGCGAGTTCATTGTCTGGAATCCCAAGGTGGTCCAGAGTCAAGACAAAGGTTTCTGAGCATCCACATTGTTCAAGGGCGTACGGGGAATCCTGGATAGCCATGACCAAGGAACAGTGAGGGCAACACTGATCAAGAGCTTGCAAACTGCTCAAGGAGTCACTGCAGAGGAGAAAGAATTCACTGGTGCAGGAATGGATATGCTCAAGAGCATGAGAGATGGCTAGCAACTGGGCAGTGGAAACTCTACAGCCATTTGGCAGCATGAGCAGCAACCATCAAGCCATCAGTATAGACTACTTCTGAACACCAGCATGCACCAAGGATGGAGAAAAATTGGTGGCAGAGGGCCTTGGGATGAACCAAGTCTCTTGGACCTGCTGTGGTCAAGGGATGCACCATGGATGTGAGTGGGCCCAGAGGGGAAGTGGTAGAGAAAAAAACTGGAGTTCAGAGACCAGATGTAGATGGCACTCATAATCGCTGATCGGGACCACTGTTGCAGGAGATGGATTTCCTTGTTTGGAAAGAGGAGATGGTAGTTTGGATGCTTAGGGGAGCTGCAAACGTGTTTAGTATAATTGTAATTGATGGTTTTTTTTCCCCACCTGATCCACAATGGAGTGATCCCAGAGTCCACAAGTAAACTGCTCACAGGACTAGTTCAAAAGGTTCCTGTCACAAGTTGAACCCAGCAGTGGTGAATCAGATCCAGTATCTGCAATGCTGAGGGCAATGCCAAACCACATGCTAGACTTCCATAATCAAGAAGGGATTCTATCAGGGCTGTGTAAAGCTGTAGAAGGGTAGTGCGATCTGCAACCCAGCTGGTGTTACTCAGGCAGTGAAGTGTACTAAGGCACAGCCAGCAGTTTCAACCAAGTTGGTGAAGATGGGGAATCTATGTCAACCAAGCTTTGAAGACCCATCCCGAAAACTGATAAGTCTCCACCATATTGAGTAGTCAGTCACTGAGGTAAAGTTCTGGTTGTGACTGAATGGTATAACATCGACAGAGGTTTATGACATGAGTCTTGGTAGCTGAAAACCAGAAGCAATGGGTGATGCCACATGCCTGCACCTTTTGTATTGTGCCGTGCAGTAAACATTCAGTGACACTCACACTACAGAAGCAATAGTAGAGGCAAAAGTTGTCAGCATACAAGGAGGGTGATACTGAGGGCCCCACAGCTGCTGCTAGACCATGGATGGTTACTAGAAGAGAGGGACACTCAGTACAGAGCCCTGCAGGATCCCATTCTCTAGGATATGGGAACTGGGGGAGGCACAAACTCGAACCTGGAAAACATGATGAGACAAGAAGTTCCGGTTAAAAATCAGGAGAAGACCCCAGAGACTCCACTCATGTAAGGTAGTGAGAATGTGGTGTCGCCTTGTGGCATCATAAGCCTTTTGCAGGGAAAAGACGACAGCTATGAGGTGTTGATATTGACCAAAAAATTTTCAGCTGGCACAGATTCCGGGTAAAGCAGATTATCAGTAGTGGAACAGCCTTTGAAAAAAAAAAAAAAAAAAAAAAAAAAAAACAACCAAGAATGGAGACAGAAGACCCCAAGACTCAAGGAGCAAATACATCTGCTGGCTCACCATGTGTTCAAGCACTGTACAGAGAACATGAGTGAGACTAGTTGGGAGATAACTGTCCATCTCTAGAGGGTGCTTACCTGGTCTCAGTACTAGAATAATAGAGACATCTGATCTTTGCCCAAACCTGCAAAGGAGAGGTACATGGTCTCATGGTTGAAACGTACCATTCCCAGTTTTCTCACTTCTGTCAGTTTATTAGGTGTCAGACCTGGGCATGGAGCCACTTAAAGGCAATGAGGTGCTCCATTGATGGATGCTGCCTGCGGCATTGGAATGCTTGCCAATGATCTCTAATGGCCTGTATGATTTCTCAAGACAACCAAGGTACTGTCTTCCATCAGAGCAGTTCTGAGGAACAGGGGATAACTAAATCAGTTGCCAAAAAATGGCTGTAGTTGTATTCTGGACTGCCTCATTGATACCTCCATGCAGCAAGGAGTTAAGGGTGATAGCAGAGGTGAAAGCACCAAAGTCCACACTGTTGAGAACCCATCTGAGCAGGTGTCTAGGGGAGTGACTCTGTGGGAGTGTTAGGAAGATCAGGAAGTGGTCACTACCACACAGGTCATTGTGGACTCTCCAGTCGATGGATGGCAGATAACAAGGGCTGCAGATGGAAATGTTAATGGCCTAGAAGTTCTGTGTGCCACACTGAAATGTTTGGGGGCATCTGTATTCAAGAGGCAAAGGTCAAGTTGTGCCAGGAAGTTTTTGAGATTTTTATCACTGCCAGTGATCATTGTTCCATCCCAAAAAGAGTTATGGGCATTTAAGTCATCCAAGATTAGGAAAGGTGGGGGTAGCTGAGAAACCAATGCAAACAGTATGTTCTAAGACATTTGGCCTTCGGGAGGCAGGTAACATTGCAGATGTAATATCCTGAAATGCCCCTACCTGACCACCCAAACAACCACAGCCTTCAAAGGTGTATTAAGAGACACAACTTTGATATATAGAGTGCCCAAAACATATGTGCAAACTCCACCCAACACCCTGTAATAGTTAGCACTATTCTTATAACATCTCCAGTATCCACGAAGTGACAGGGTCTGCATAACTGAACACTAAGTCTCCTAAAGCACAATGCAGATGGCAGGAGAAGTGCTTAAAAATGTCATATCTAAGCCATGCTGTAAAAAGAAACTGCCACAATTCCACTGGAGAACAATTTTGTGAATGTACTGTGTGACCACGAAGGGGCCAAGGAGGCATGTTATGTCTAGGGTCACCTGCTGACACTGGCTGAGAGGTTATGGCATCAATACACAAAGGTTTAAGGTTCTGTTGTGGCGATTTCTGGGATCTCTTGGGCTACCAGAATCTCTGCCTCGGCCACTGGAGTGGAACAGGCAGGATCTGGTGGCATGGGGGCCACTGGAATCTCCTTCTTGGAAGAATTCATCTTATTTTTCCTCTCCCTACATGATTTGGGTGATTGAGAGGGCTTATCTGAATGAGTTTCATGAAGTCCTACAACCAGCAGCCTGTGGCTTCATCAACCACTGGAAGCTGTCATAATGAGTCACCCTCTTCTAACATTACCTTTGTTTTATAGGAATAACCGATACATGGATTAAATCTCGAAAATTGTGTATGTTAAAACTATCTCACCTGTTTCACTAAAAGAATTCATATTATTTTGTATACAATGTAACATATTTCAGGCTAAAATTTATAAAAAAAATTAATGTGTTACAATTGATATGTACTAACAGTTAAAATTACTCTTCTCTTAAGAATAACTGAAATTACAAAATTTCTGGCATATTTAATATTCATACTATTTATTGCACAATCTAATGCTACTTATTAAATTTATTTCTGGATTAATTTATAAAATATAAAAACTGGAGATGAAACTGTTATGCTGGTAACAACTCTATTGTCCTCTGGCCCCTTTGGACATGAGAGACAAAGTGTATAACCCATCATTCCAGGTTGACATGTAGCACGTCATCAGACTGCAAGAGCAGGTCTTGCTGTAAAATGATGCACTCAACCATATTTAGACTATTATGGGGAGTGAGAGTCACCGGTATGTCACCCAACTTGCTACAAGCAACAACATCAGTGACTGAGCAGGGATGTTGTTTTGATCAAAAGTGACCTATTTTTCATTTTAGAGATGGCTGCCACTTCACCAAACTTGTCTTCTATGTTCTCCACAAGGACTGGCAGTTTTGTGTCCAAGAAGGAATCCCCATCAGTCCTTGTGCAAATCAAACATTGGGTGGGGGAGTACTTCATTGCTTGCCGCTTAGCCCATTAGCCTCCCACAGCATAGCCAGGGAAGGGAACATTTTAGCATCACATCTCTCTGGATTAAATGAGGACTTTCCTTCCATAAAGACTGATGGGGCTGTATGGCCACCAGTAGGAAGTAACTTCATCCACTTCATTTGTGCCTCATCTACCATGGTGCCATCCAATCCAAATGGGAGCTCTCCCAGTAGGTGCCACAAAGCCTCAGAAATGGCTATCTGACTAGTAGCCCATTGCTTGGAGTCCCTATGCCCCAGTACAATGGATGCGTACTCTTTGGCATATGTGGGAAATTTCACCTCAGGCAGCAATAGTGTGATCCCTGTATAATCAGAGGTCTACCAATTTATTTATTTGCAATAACTGTAAGTAGGCTGTTTAGGTTTTTATATTGGTAACATCAGGTAGCGCTCTGTATGAAAATCACTGGCTGTGCGTTGTTGTAATATTCGCTATTGTAGTGTTGGGCAGTTGGCTGTTAACAGCGCATAGCATTGCGCAGTTGGAGATGAGCCGCCAGCAGTGGTGGATGTGGGGAGTGAGATGGCGGAGTTTTGAGAGCAGACAATCTGGACATGTGTCCACCAGAGACTTTTGAACACTAGTAAGGTAAATACATTGTTTGTTCTCTATCAAAATCTTTCATTTGCTAACTATGCCTATCAGCAGTTAGTGCCTTCAGTAGTTGGAATCTTTTATTTAGCTGGCAGTATTGGCACCCGCTGTACTGCAGTAGTTTGAGTAACAAAGATTTTTGTGAGGTAAGTGATTCATGAAAGGTATAGGTTATTGTTAGTCAGGGCCATTCTTTTGTAGGGATTTTTGAAAGTCAGATTGCGTTGAGCTAAAAATATTGTGTGTCAGTTTAAGCACAGTTATTTATAATTTTTCTATGGGGACGTTTCAAAACAACCAGGGTCATAGAAGCCCATTTGAAAACTGTAGAACATGAAGACAAGGTGGGGAGTTAAAAATGAGTACACATCAGTCTCAATTGATGGAACAGAAGACAGCTACAAATAGGACATGGACAAACTACTATAAAATAAGGCACAGAGAAATGGAGAGTTTCACTAGAGTAGTGTCTTTAATAAGCAAATAAAGGTCAAGGTGAACACAGGCTGACGTATGAAGCCAATGTGGTGAAGGGATCACACCCACTGGAAAAGTTGCAAGTTGCTTGAAATTAAGCTGCCACAGCAAGAGGCAAAAGAGGGAAAGACATGCAGATGCATAAATGAAAACCAATAGTCTAGTTTAAAACAGACAAGGGACCGGTACATAAGACGGAGGGTCATTCGATCTGCTCTCCAGGAAGTACCATTGATGACACGTAGGACATTGAGGGACCACCTACAGTGGGCTGCCAGGTAAGACATGTGGGAGGACCAAGAAGGTTTCCTATCAAGCTTGTGTCTCAGGAATTTCATAGTTCCAATGAACTGAAGAACAACAGGCCCAAGATTTAAAGACGGGGGAAGAAACCATTTGTGCCACTAAAAATTCATACAAATGGTGTTGTCAGTGGAAAAATGAAAGCCATTGTCAATGCTCCATGAATAAAGATGATCAAGATATTGTGGAAGATGCCACACAATGAGACAAGTCTGTGGAGAACTATAATAGATGGCAAAATCATCAACAAAAAGGGAGCTGGAGATGACAGCCAGGAAACAGGCCATAATAGGTTTAATGGTGATTGCAAAGAGGATGATGCTCAGGACAGAACCCTCAGGCACATCGTTTTCCTGGATAAGGGTGTCTGACAAGGCAGAACCTATATGTACCTTGAAAACTCAGTCTGTTAAAAATTCCTGAAGGAAATAGAGCAGGCGGCCACAGAAGCACCACGTGTAGAGAGTACAGAGGATACCAGTCTTCCAGCAAGTGTAGTACGCTTTCTCCAAATCAAAAACATGTGGCCACAGTCTGGGATTTCTGCAGAAAATTGTTCATGACATGAGTGGAAAAAGTAACAAGATGGTCAACTGCAGTATGGCACACTAGAAATCCACACTGTGCAGCAGTTAGTAAATTGTCAGACTTGATCCACTGCACCAGTTGGGCATGAATAATATATTCCATCACTTTGCAAGCACAGCCAATGAGAGAAATGAGGTGATAACTCAAAGGAAGGTGTTTGTGTTTGTTCTTGTTCTTGTTGGGCTTTGTTACGGGTATGCCAGTGGCTTCACATCAGCATCTGGGAAATGTGTCCTCTGCCCATATGTGATTGTATGTATGAAGGAGAAAGTGATTGCCCACAAGAGAAAGGTACGACAACATTTGAAGGTAAACATCATCCAGCCCTGGGGTGGAGTATCGGGATGAAGTGACAGTATGATCTAGCTCCCTTACAATAAAGGCAACGTTGTAGCACTCATGATTCCGAGAAGAGAGGGATATTGCTTGAGGCTCCTCCACTCATTTCCAATGGAGGAAGGCAGGGTGATAGTGGGCTGATCTCAAAATCTCTGCAAAATAGCTGCCCAAGGTGTTGGAGACAGCAACACGTTCCACTATGACATCATCTGCTACTGCCAGGCTGGAAATGGACCTTGGTCGCAGACAACCATCAGAGGTTGGCCCACATGATGGAAGATGGTGTGGAACTGTTAAAAGAACTAGTAAAGGAAATACAGCCAGCTTTTCTGCTATCCCAAAGAATGTGACAATACTGTGCAAGCAACTGATATACAGTTGGCCATCATAGGATGACAGCTAAAAATACCAAGTGCATATCTCTGCACATGAATTGCGTCGTGGCGCATCTCAGTCCACCAAGGGACTGGGACATGGCGTGGCAAAGAGGAAGTGCGAAGAATGAAACCATTCTGTGGCAGTAAGGATAATGTTTATAAGACATTCTACCTGGTCATCACAACTGGGGAAATGTAGTTTGTCAAAGGTCACCAGGGAGAAGTAAATCCTCCAGTCCTCATTAGAAAGCTGCCATTTGAGTGACCACTTAGGTGGAGTAGGAGTCAGCAATTGGATTTCATACAGGAAATGGTCACTTGAATGTGTGTCAGAGAGAAAAAATCACTCGAGATGATGGACAAGTGGGCCAGTGCAGAAGAAGAGATCCAAATGGGAATAGGTGTGAGTGGAGTCTGAAAGGAACGTAGGTGGACCTGTGTTAAGGCAGATGAGGTTAAGGTGACTGAGAAGGTCAGCCAAGAGGGCACCTCTCTGACAGATTCTGGGCAAACCCCAAAGGAGGTGGTGCACATTACAGTCACTGAGCGGCAGAAGGGGATGAGTGAGTTACCCAATAAACTGGAGGACGTCTGCCCTAGTCACTCCGAATGATGGAGGGATGTAAATGGTACAAAGGGAAAAGGTCAAGTGAGGGAGGAAAATCTGGACTGCTATAGCTTGAAGACGGGGAGTGAGGGAGGTGGGTTGATTATGAACATCATCCTGGTTGAGCAGCATGACTCCCGCACAAAACAGAATGCCATCCTTGGGGAGAAGGTCAAAGCATACTGGGAATAAATGCAACAGCTCAAAGTGGTCGTGAGCACATAATTTTATTTCCTGAAGCCAGAGAAAAAGTGGATGCTGCAATTTTAAAAGCAGCCATAAACCATCTTTGTTGGATTGAAGCCCGTGAACATTTCATTGGAGGAGAAGAGCGATGAGGAAAAAATGAAGAGGTGTGACCTCGGCAGATGCCGAGAGCCAGCCTTCAAGGACTCACTGCCACAGGTCACGGAGGCAGGAGCATCTTGCTCCGTGAGCCGAGGATATAATGTGGTGACACTGTCGAAGACAATCTTCAAGTTGGCTAAAAAGAAGACCATTTGACTTTATTTGATTTGTTTGAGACTTTCCGGTTAGCAGAGGAATACTCATGTGTTGGTTGGCTAGAAGGACATAGGAAGTCTTCACAGGAGTATTCCTTCATCTTTTCCAGCCTGCCGGTTGTGTAGCTGGTGACTTCACCCCATGAGGCAAGAGTCCATGATGCTGGGCAATTTCACAACTGTGGTGCTAAATTGGAGGTCACATGTCTGCATAGCCACATCCTTTATGGAGTGAGATGTAGCAAGAACAATTCTGTAGGTGCCAGATGGTAAAACACAGGGTCTTCAACTAGCCAATAACTTTTGAGCGACCGGGTAAGGCACTTTTTCCTTCACCCGGATCTCCTGGACAGACTGCTCGTTGAGATGCATGGGGCAATTGTGGGCGGTGGCGGCATGGTCACCATTGCAGTTTATACAGCAGGGAGAAGAAGGTGAACATTGTCCACATGAGCAGCCCTACCACAGGTTACACATTTGGTTGCGTGGCAACTGGGCTCTCAAATATGGTTGTAACAATGACACTGGCAGCAGTGCATTGGCTTCAGAATATATGGTCAGAGTATGATAACCTGCTTTGGTCTTTGAGAGAAGAACCATTCTATCAAAAGTTAGAAAGAGTGCACGTGGGCACTAAGGAGACATCTACTTTTTTCACCATCTGATGGACGGCAGTGACACCCTGATTAATGAGTCACATTTGGATTTCTGCCTCGGTCAGGCCATCAAGCAGCCTAATTTAAATAACACCACAGGAAGAATTCAGTGTTTGATGGGCCATGACATGAACAGGGTAGACATGGAGGAGTGAAGCTGCAAGCTCTTGTGCTTCAGAATCAGAAGTAGTCTCCAAAAGCAAGGTGTCATCATGTAAACAAGAGCAACATTTCACAAGGTCAACAACTGAATCAGCACCTTTTTGAATAATAAACGAATTTACCATAGCAAAGGACTGACCATCTTCAGTACATGAAACCACGAGGAACCTCAGTGCAGCTGGGAGGGTCTTTGAATTGTTAGCCCCATTCTGTTTACATTTCATACCCATTGACTGTGAAAATAATTGGCTCATTGTGAGAAAATCCCCAGGATTGGCAGCATCTCCGATGGCATGCTCCTTCCAACTGTGGCGCCCCCCCCCCCCCCCCCCCCTTCAGAAACTGGGTTGTAATCTAACCTCTCTTTCTTTGTTGCTGCTACTGTCTGCTATGATAAAGTCTTTTCAGAAGATTCAGGAGGTGTAAGATGTACAATAAACTTTTTACGTATCTTTTCTTGCACAGTTGGTTTCAGTCCTTCATGTCTAAAGGGTCGATTCTTGAAGCTGAAATTCTCACATTTTAGGTTCTCAAGGTTCAATTGATCTAAATAATTGTGAAGAATGTCATTGCAGAATTTCTGTTTTTATGATGATTTATTTCATCACATTTTACTATATCACTCTGTCTTTTGAATTTTCACACTAACAAAGGCAAAATTACATTTTTCACCCAAAATTATGTCTGATCATATCAAAGGCATGCTTTATACATTCAGAGCTAGTACATATCAATTGTAACAATGAAAATAATGTAATTCCTTTTCATACATTTTAGCTTGAAATATAACATATTGTGAATAAAATTATATGATAACTTTTCAGAAAAGCACCTTAGATAATACTGACCTGTCCAAAATTCGAAAAATATTTCTGGTATCGACTACTACTGTTGAGTAAAAATAATGATAGAGGATGATGTCCCTTTACGGGGTGCACCATTCTTTGGTGATTGTGCACACCTCCTGAACACCTGACAGAGGGACCAACTGGGAATTTGGAAAGGTAGCAGCTCAGACAATCACCCTTCCCTGGATCCTGTCTGTACAAGGGGGTACGTGCAAACCTTACCTGTCAATGCAGGGCTGGTAATTACGCACTACCCAGTCGCCTGTTAAACATCAGACACATGGGCCAGCCTTCAGGGGCACACAGGAAGGAAGAAGTTAAAGAGGAACCTTAAATGCCAAAGGGGGGGGGGGGGGGGGGGTGTGTAATGGGACACCCTCCTCTAATACTACTTTTCTTTTTACATAGAAATAACCAATACCATGTATACTGTTGATTCTTGTATAGGTGAACATTCTCAGTTGTTTAAAGTGAATGAACTTCATATGATTTTGTACATGATGTGTTGTGTTTCAGGTTAAAATATGTAAAAAGAAATCAATTTGTTAGTACTCTGTAGGTACAGTTAAAATTACTCTTCCTTTAAAAACATTTGAAATTAAGAAATTTCTGGTATACTTGAAATTCATAATATTAATTGCACAATCCAACACTAATTATTAAATTTATTTCTGGATTCATTTACAAAATAATGATATAACTTGGTGATGATTCTTCTTTTATCAAGACAGTTTGTAAACTCTTTTGCTTTGTAAACTCTTTGGAATACTGTGAGTACCTCAGGATGTAGTAGTAGTGGGCATGCTTCTGATGGAAATGCACATATTTTGCTAATCTTGTCAACAACAATGTAACTGACGATTTTATGAAAGTGGAGTTTGTGAAGTCAGTGTGATATGGAAGAATGGGATAAAATAAAATAAACATACAGGCAAATCTTCATCAGTTATTCAGTCACCAGGAATCCACAACGTTATAAATCAAAATATCAGCTGCAGGAATGTACCCCTAGATGCAAGAATTAGAGCCAACAACAAGAAGAGAAAATGAAGATAAGCGGAAAGTTCTTCTTTTATATATCTTATGCCTCTTGAAGCTTTCGAAACTTTTATAGGTAGAGAATTTTAATAGTAATGTGTGGGAGGGTAAGATTACAAGTCTGGGTGTCAACTATGATCTGTTGACTGATAACAAATTTTTGTCGGTAGCAGAAGAATAAAGGACAATTATTTCTATATTTGCAGTTTTTATGTAAAGCCACTTCAATCACTAAAAGAAAGAAGACACTAAAACTGTCCAACAAAGTTGGAACAACAGTGAGGAGATAATATCAACAATAACAGACCAGATAAATTGAAAGAGGACTTTACAACCATAATGAAGGACATCAGAAAAGATAACTACAAACTATCTGTGAAATTAATTTTTGTTTTAGGTGGACTTGTGTGATTGCTAGGAAAATGAAGAGAGATGTAGATGTGCAAGCTGTAGGACCCAGCCTAGACAAGTTTGAACCAAGTGAAAGAGTAGTCAACAAAGAAACAACTAAAACTGATGTTATGCAGTTGATTTTGGTAAAATTGAGTGCAATTAATGATCAGTTAATAGAAATATGAACTGAAAACAATGATAAAATGGACAGGATACAATACCAAATAAACCAACTTATTAATCAGGTTTCGGAGCTAAAAAATGGGTTGTCGGATGGATTAAAAAGTGTGAACAAATAAGTAAATGTATTAGAAAATAAATTTATTGTTTTGGAAAATAAGTTAGTTGCACAATCTTCACAACAGGAGAAGAATGTTAATGACATCAGAGTTCAACATAAGATCATAGAGGAAAAAATGGAACAGAGCTTCAGTAGTTTAGACAAAAAAAAAAATTAAATGTTGGAAACAGTATGCTAACTAATGTTTTAAATCAATAAATTTCAATACCTCAGGAAAAGCACATTCACAACAATCTGTATTCAAATAATGGTATTGTGTGGTCCAACATTCCAATCAGCAGTTTTCCATCATACAATTTACATCCAGTGGATTTTCTACAGCACCGTAGAGATAGTTTTGTGTCAGGCATGAATGATGATCAAAAAATTAAGTTTGTTAAAAGATATGTTGAAGGTGAAGCTCTGCCTTGGGCAAATCTAAATTTAAGTCAGTGGGAAACACACCAAAGTTTTGGAAAAAGTTTTTAAATAAATTTTGGTCAGAAGCTGAACAGGGGAGAATTAAAAGTGAATTTTTGAATGGTCCTAATTATAAGCATAGGGATGGTACCCTAAAAGAGTTCTGTAAGAATCAACTTAAGAAATTAACTCATCCTGACAAACCATTTGACAAAATGACATTGATTGATGTACTAAAAAGGGGATTACCAGAAAGGTGGCAGTGGGATTTAGTACACAGGCCTGATGATTGCCTTGAACAATTTTTACGATATATTAACAGGCTGGATAGAGCAGTACAAAGAAGCATGTACCATAAAAGTCACAATGGTAGCAATTAAAGAAACAGCGACAGTGTAACTTCTATCAGGGTGAAAATGGTAACAGAGGCAGAAACTTTGAACATTGGTAGAATAGGAACAATGGGAATAACTATGGGCAATTTAATAGGAAAAACAATCATGGAGATAACTATTTGGGAAATGGCAGTCAGCCACAATGGACGTCCACAGTTTTAGGGCAAGGAGACACCACAAGTACAAGACCCCCAGTTTACACTTACGTTTAGACAATAATAACAGTATTAATAATGTAACACAGGTATCTGAAATTAAACAAAAGGAACATCAGATTTCTCACCTATGTTTTGATCAAAAGTTTTGCAATATTAAGTTTAATTATAATGCTGTAGATACTTTCACAAACCGAAATGTGAAAGTAATGAGGATATTAATGTAGTGCTTACTAATGATTTCTTCTCATGCTCAGAAAACAGTGTTATTGTTATATGTAAAACAGGTGATGACTTTATTGGATCTGAATTAGGTCATATTCTTGATGTAGATGTGAATGATAGCTGTGAAATGACTGAGGTTGGTAAGTCTGAGACTGGTAGCTTATTGCAAATGAATGTAGGTGAGGTGTTTGACTTTAATGGAGATGAAACATGTGGTGTTAATGATGTATATTTAATGAAGTAATTTTGGAAGAATATGAAGAGGATAATGATGATGATGATGAGTATCAAGGTTTTGTGGAGTTTAAGAGTAAGGAAGTGTCAGAGTTATTTTTGAATACGGGTAAGGAAAGTGATGTTTGTGATGATATAAGCTGAAATGTAACAGCCATTAAGACCCATTTAAAACGAACATTTCCCAGTCTAATTCAGGATCACACATGTAAACAAAATATGTAACTCATCTAGAAAAAATTATAACTGAGATAATGACTGTTTAATTTGTTTCACTTCAAAGTATAGAAGCTCTGTAAATGAAGGGAACATTTCCCATGAAGGGAATCTCTAGTAATTAATAAAAAATGTAAATGTATTATTGTAATTTCTTATTTGAGAATTTATTCTTCAATGAAATAACAGACATGTACTAATACTGCATTGTACTAGCTATTCTGAAGAAAATATACAATCAGATATGTATTTTCATTTTTTGATAAATTTTAATTGTTAATTAATGAAATAATAATTTTAAACAATGTCGAGGATTGTTCGGGATTGTTAAGAATGTATAAATAGTTACAGCCATGTTGGCAAAGGGAGTCAGTCTGGTTTTGGTTTTTGAGCGGTGAGCATGTAGCTGCTCCTTTTGTATTGTAAATATTGTTTGCCTTTGTGATAATACTTTAATTATGTTTTGAAAGTATAATAAAAATTATGAAACTTAACACAAGATTAAACTAAATCAACTCTGCAGTAGTTGTTTTACAGTGACTGTTAAAGTGCTCAGGACCACGACTGCAGCAGATAATGAGTAACTATGAACAACCCCATTATTACGAGTAGTTAGAGAGAAGTTATAAAGTCAGAGTCATGGAATACCAGTCCGGTCAAAGCAGTTTTTCATTAATGTCATGCAGAGTAATGATCCAAACAGTAAAGGTGAGTTATCAGTAAGCCTAGAGAATAAAGGTGAAAACTTCTTTAAATTTGTTTGGGACCAAACTTATGATAAAGTAGATAAATGCGCATTCTGGAGTAACTCAACTGTGGTTAGTCAAAATTTGTATCCAAATTGGTGGACTGGAATGAAAGAAGATCTAAGTAGGAAATGCAATTCTGATAGTAATATATTTTGTGTCCCTTCTGTAATTAGTGATGTTAGATGTGCTATGGAACCCATTCAGTGTGTTCAATCTTTACCTGACAACATGTGTAACCAAAGTAATGCTATGATACCAGTAAAGATGATAAAACCCTGCAAAAACGGTATGGATATAGCATTTTATGAAACTGAAAGTGATCTCTTACCTGAAGTGTCTAAAAACAGAGATGACGATTCTGATTTTGGATGTCCTTACATTAATATTAAGATTGACCAGTGGGAAGGGAACTGTTTGATTGATACAGGTAGCCCGATTTGTGGTATATCTGAACAATTTAGAGACAAGATCCAGTATAGTAAAAATTATGTGCAAATGCCCATTGTAGGTATAAAGATAAGAGGAGCTACAGGTAAGCAAAGAAAATCGGTAAAATCTCAGGTACTTTTAACATTTAGTATAGAAGGCAAGACCTTTGAACATGGATGCTTAGTGATCCCTAGACTGGAAGAAAATATAATTCACTGTACAGATTGGATAGTGAAAGCTGAAGCTTGTTTTGGATGGAATTCTAAAGAATTGTTTATTTCAGAACTTAAAAGTAATACTTATGTGAAACCTTATTTCTGTTTCTTAAACTGTCAGAAAAGTTGTGACTATTTGCAAAACATTTTGAACCAAAGTGAGTACCAGATGAATGATGATGATATAGATTTGCTGAGACTGAGGATCAGGATTTTGAAAGTGTAGTAGATGCTAAAGTAAGGGAAACTACAACTCTTAATGGCATACAAAAGGAACAACTTAGAGATTTGTTATTGGAGTTTAGAAATGCATTTAGTGAAAAACCAGGGAGGGTGTAAGGCCATCAGTGCATGCTTTACCTTAAAGATCATCAACCTTTCTTTCTCAAGTCATATAATATACTATTTTCAAAAAGGAAAGATGTAGAGAAAGAAATTCAGAAAATGGAAACATGGGGTGTAATTGAGAGAAGTAAGAGTGCTTAAAATAATCCTGCAGTTGTGGTAAGAAAGATAAATGATGGAGTGAGAATTGTTTTGGACTCTAGACATCTTAATACATTTCTAATCAGAGAGAATGATCATCCTGAAAACATGGACGAGCTGTTACACAAATTTGATTGTGTAGAATACATGAGTAGTCTGGACTTGACCTCTGGATTTCACCAGATCCCACTTGAAATTAATTCTACAGAGTACACAGCATTTTTGTATGGAGTTAAGTGTTTTCAGTATTGTGTGGTGTCATTTGGGCTAAATGTATCTGCAGCTGAATTCATAAGAGCTCTGGATTCTGTCTTAGGAAGTGAAGTGAGTTCAAAATTAATTGCGTATGTTGATGACATTCTGGTCACAGAAAAGACATGGGAACAACATTTGAATCTGTTAAGAGATGTGTTTTCAAAATCAGAATCAGGAGGCATGACTCTGAAAATAGGTAAGCATAAATTTGATGTGGAAGAAGTTAAATTTTTAGGACATGTTATATCTGAAAAACAAATTGCACCTGATAAAAAGAAAATTGATGCTATTACTAATTTTCCTACACCTTGCAATAAAAAACAGCTTAGATCATTGTTTGGGTTTTATAGAAAATTTTGTAGCAGCCAAGCTTTGAATTATCCATGCTTGTGTGAACTTTTGAAGAAGAATACCATTTGGGATTGGAATCAGCAGTGTCAGACTGCTTTTGATGAGATCAAACAACAGTTACGTCGAGGTCACATATTGTTCAGGCCAGAGTTGTCTCTTCCTTTTTGTATTATGACAGACAGTAGTGATGTTGGTTTGGGTGCTCATTTATTTCAGGAGGTTGAAGGTGATGGTGTTATTGAACATAGATCTCTTGCTTTTGCTAGTAGAGTATTGCAGAAACATGAAAAAGACATACACTGTAACTGAGAAAGAATTTTTGGATGTACATTGGGTGTTCAACAAATTTAAAAATTATTTACCAGGTCACAGAGTCATCATCTATACTGATCACAAAGCATTATCTTACCTTCAGGTGTGTAAGCTGTACCATAACAATTACTCATTGGGCCTTGTTTTTACAGCAGTTCAATTATGAAATCAGATACATTAGGGGCACAGACAATGTAGTTGCTGAAGCTTTGTCTATGCTACCTTTAGGGAGTGAACCATCTAGTAGCTTTGGAGAAGGAGAAAAAGAGTTTAAAATTATGTACTTGAAAGGTGTGAAAGAGGAAAAAGATATTTGGAAATTTACAAAGACATCTGTAGGTATCAAAATCATGATCAAAACTGGAAATTGGTTAAGAAAAAGTTGGGTAAGAAAGGGGGAGAAAAGATGGAACTATATTCTAAGGTACACAGGGATATTTTATTCAGGAGACATAGGACTGACTCAGAGGATTGGAAACTATGTCGGCCAGAACAATGTATTGATACTTTAATTCCTTATACACATGAGAGTTTTGGTCATTGTGGAACAACCAAACATAGGAAGAAGGGTCAAGAAGAAGATTGCCAGCTGTGACAGATGTCAAAGACTGAAGGTAACTAGCCAAACAAGTAGAGGCCAAATGCAAAACATACTGCCTAATAGTAACTTAGATCTCATGTCTGTGGACATTTATTGACCTTTACCTAAGTCTGTGGTGATTTATGTATTTTTGAAGTTCATAAAGCTGTTTCCTCTCAAGAAAGCTGCCAGTAAGAAAATCATCTCCAAGTCTGAAAACACCTATTTTCATCAGGTGGGTATTCCCAAAACAATTTCAACTGATAATGGTTCTCAGTTTAAATCACAAGCTTGGAAAGATTTTGTTGATCATGCAGAAATAAGGCATATTCTTATCTCAGTGTACCATCATTCGAGTAACCCTGCAGAAAGATATACGAGAGAGAATGGAAGACTGTTTAGAACATATTGTAGTAAGAATCATGCCAGTTGGATAGATTATGTCAGCGATTTTGAGGACATTATGAACAGCTTACAACACTCTTCAACAGATTTTTCACCATCTGAAGTCATGTTCAGTCACAGACCAGCTAACTTTATTTCTGAAAATGTTGAGTTTCCACGATATAAAATTCTGTCTCAACAAGAGAGGGAGGCGTGTGTTAGGGAGATGATGAAAAAACAGGGGAATAGGACACATGATGGTAAAGGTAGATTTTCTAAGTTTTAAGTAGGAGATCTTGTGTTGGTGAAAGCCAAAGAGAAATCAAAAGTGTTGACATCTAAGATAGAGAAATTTTTCGATATTTATATTGGGCCATTCAAAATTCATGAAAATCCACATCGTAATGCATACAGACTTGCATATCATAAATGTAAGAAGTTGTTTGGATTACACAATATCACTGAACTGAAAGCATATAGACATGATCCATAAGTATCTAGTTTTTGTTCGTTTATTCTTTTCCTGTCGTCATGAATTTAGTGTGTAAGATGATATTATTTCTAGAGTTCTCTTTTATCCATTGAATGAGTTTAAACCTATCTGTATACTCATAAGATCAGATAACTGTGTTTCGTTTTCTGGAATTTAGCACGCACACACACACACACACACACACACACACACACACACACACACACACACACACACACACACGAATATTGTGGGGTTTTAACACTTTATTATATTTATTATATTACTCTGACAGTTATAAATCATATGTCAAATGAAAGAGCAACTCAAACAGTTTTACCAAGAACCTTATAAATGTTCAATGTGAGCACCATTTGTCACACGGCACACATCAAGTCTATAGCTGAGTTCTTTCCAAACGTTGATAAGTTTGTCTTCAGTGATTGTAACAACAGCTGCTTCAATTCAGTTTCTTAATTTAGGGAGGTCTGCTGGTAGCGGACGCATGTACACAATCATTGATGAAGCCCCAAAGGAAAAAATCACATGGCGTTAGGTTGGGTGAACGTGGAGGATATGCAAAGACAGCCCTGTCATTAGGCCCCTTGCGGCCTAGCCAGCACTTGGGTACAGTGAAGTTCAACCAGTCGCATACTTCGCTATGCCAGTGAGGTGGCGCACCATCTTGCTGGAAAATGAAGTTCTCTGGCTCATCTTCTTCCAACTGAGGGAAGAGCAATTGCTCTAATGTTTAAAGGTAATAAGTGGCAGTTACAGTAGGTTCACCAAAAAAAGAAAGGCCCATAAACTTTCTGCCAGGATACGGAACAAAAAACAGTCACTTTAGGGGAATCTCAAAGCATTTGTACCACCTCATGAGGATTTTCTGAGCCCCAGATGCGCACATTGTGAGTGTTAACATGTCCACTAAGGTGAAAGGTTGATTCATCATGGAAGACAACATGATCCAGAAAATCTTCATCATCATGGAACAACATTTCATTTGCAAAGTTGGCACATAATCCATGGTCTGCCAGCTTTAGAGCCTGTAATAAATGTAAATGGTAAGGACTTAATTTTATGTGTTTTCTTAAAACTTTCCAAACAATCGGCATGGGAACTTGTAATTCACAACTAGCCTTCTGGACTGATTTCTCTGGGCTACGAGTAAATGACTCTCACTCGCTCAACAGTCTCTTCACTAACTCTTGGTCGTCCTGTGCTCTTCCCTTTACAAAGGCAGCCGGTATCTTCAAATTGATGATACCTTCTATGAATGAAATTATCACTTGGAGGATCACAACCAAACTTCAGCCAGAATGCATGTTGCACAATAACTATAGATTCGGTCTTTGCAAACTGCAAAACACAAAACGCTTTCTGTTCACTAGTCACCATCTTTGCTACTACCACTGTCTGGCGGATTGTGGCAGAAACATTGCATACTGCGCATGTGCACTGGTGTCAAACATAACTGTTCGAGTTGCTCTTTTTTATTTGACATATCATTAATAATGGTAAGTTTAATGTTGTTGTTGTTGTTGTTGTTGTTGTTGTTGTCGTCTTCAGTCCCGAGACTGGTTTGATGCAGCTCTCCATGCTACTCTATCCTGTGCAAGCTTCATCATCTCCCAGTACCTACTGCAACCTACATCCTTCTGAATCTGCTTAGTGTATTCATCTCTTGGTCTCCCTCTACGATTTTTACCCTCCAATGGCAAATTTGTGATCCTTGATGCCTCAGAACATGTCCTACCAACCGGTCCCTTCTTCTTGTCAAGTTGTGCCACAAACTCCTCTTCTCCCCAGTCCTATTCAATACCTCCTCATTAGTTACGTGATCTACCCACCTTATCTTCAGCATTCTTCTGTAGCACCACATTTCGAAAGCTTCTAATCTCTTCTTGTCCAAACTAGTTATCGTCCATGTTTCACTTCCATACATGGCTACACTCCATACAAATACTTTCAGAAACGACTTCCTGACATTTAAATCTATACTCGATGTTAACAAATTTCTCTTCTTCAGAAACGCTTTCCTTGCCATTGCCAGTCTACATTTTATATCCTCTCTACTTCGACCATCATCAGTTATTTTGCTCCCCAAATAGCAAAACTCCTTTACTACTTTAAGTGTCTCATTTCCTAATCTAATTCCCTCAGCATCACCCGACTTAATTCGACTACATTCCATTATCCTTGTTTTGCTTTTGTTGATGTTAATCTTATATCCTCCTTTCAAGACACTGTCCATTTCGTTCAACTGCTCTTCCAAGTCCTTTGCTGTCTTTGACAGAATTACAATGTCATCGGCGAACCTCGACGTTTTTATTTCTTCTCCATGGATTTTAATATCTACTCCGAACTTTTCTTTTGTTTCCTTTACTGCTTGCTCAATATACAGATTGAACAACATCGGGGAGAGGCTACAACCCTGTCTTACTCCCTTCCCAACCACTGCTTCCCTTTCATGCCCCTCGACTCTGATAACTGCCATCTGGTTTCTGTACAAATTGTAAAAAGCCTTTCACTCCCTGTATTTTACCCCTGCCACCTTTAGAATTTGAAAGAGTATTCCAGTCAACATTGTCAAAAGCTTTCTCTAAGTCTACAAATGCTAGAAATGCAGGTTTGCCTTTCCTTAATATATTTTCTAAGATAAGTCGTAGGGACAGTATTGCCTCACGTGTTCCAACATTTCTGTGGAATACAAACTGATCTTCGCCGAGGTCGGCTTCTACCAGTTTTTCCATTCGTCTGTAAAGAATTCGCATTAGTATTTTGCAGCTGTGACTTATTAAACTGATAGTTCGGTAATTTTCACATCTGTCAACACCTGCTTTCTTTCGGATTGGAATTATTATATTCTTCTTGAAGTCTGAGGGTATTTTGCCTGTCTCATACATCTTGCTCACCAGATGGTAGAGTTTTGTGAGGATTGGCATTCCCAAGGCTGTCAGTAGTTCTAATGGAATGTTGTCTACTCCCGGGGCCTTGTTTGAACTCGGGTCTTTCATTGCTGTGTCAAACTCTTCACGCAGTATCGTATCTCCCATTTCATCTTCATCTTCATCTTCATCTTCATCCTCTTCCATTTCCATAGTATTGTCCTCATGTACATCGCCCTTGTATAGACCCTCTATATACTCCTTCCAACTTTCTGTTTCCCTTCTTTGCTTAGAACTGGGTTTCCATCTGAGCTCTTGATATTCATACAAGTGGCTCTCTTTTTCTTCAAAGGTCTCTTTAATTTTCCTGTAGGCAGTATGTATCTTACCCCTAGTGATGTAAGCCTCTACATCCTTACATTTGTCCTCTAGCCATCCCTGCTTAGCCATTTTGCACTTCCTGTTTATCTCATTTTTGAGACGTTTGTATTCCTTTTTGCCTGCTTCATTTACTGCATTTTTATATTTTCAACTTTCATCAATTAAATTCAGTACCCTTTCTGTTGCCCAAGGATTTCTACCAGCCCTCATCTTTTTATCTACTTGATCCTCTGCTGCCTTCACTACTTCATCCCTCAGAGCTACCCATTTTTCTTCTACTGTATTTCTTTTCCCCATTCCTGTCAATTGTTCCCTTATGCTCTCCCTGAAACTCTGTACAACCTCTGGTTCTTTCAGTTTATCCAGGTCCCATCTCTTTAAATTCCCACCTTTTTGCAGTTTCTTCAGTTTTAATCTACAGTTCATAACCAATAGATTGTGGTCAGAGTCCACATCTGCCCCTGGAAATGTCTAACAATTTAAAACCTGGTTCCTAAATCTCTGTCTTGCCATTATATAATATGATACCTTCTAATATCTCCAGGATTATTCCGTGTATACAACCTTCTGTTATGATTCTTGAACCAAGTGTTAATCATAGCTAAGTTATGCTCTGTGCAAAATTCTACCAGGCAGCTTCCTCTTTCATTTCTCTCCCCCAATCCATATTCACCCACTATGTTTCCTTCTCTCCTTTTCCCTACTCTCGAATTCCAATCACCCATGACTATTAAATTTTCGTCTCCCTTCACTACCTGAATAATTTCTTTCATCTCATCATACATTTCATCGATTTCTTCATCATGTGACGAGTGTAATAAGTATTATAAAGCGTTAAAACCCCAATATTCATTTATAAACACTCTTCTTCATTGCATTTAACTTTCTTTATTAATGTTTCTATGTGAACACTTTTTAATCTTAACTGACATAAATCCCATATAATTGAGTTTTAAAAGTAGTTACTAAGGAGAATGATACACCAGCTAAACCCATTGGGCAGAACAGCTAATTAGGATTGTGGAAATGGCCAAATAAGGTTGGGGGGTCAGCTTCACCTTCTAATTGTAATTTATTGTAATTTAATAACACATTTACAACCAAAGTGGCACATAGCCGAATCTTTACCAAATGCAACTCTTTCACAGCTAAAGGCCTCCAAACAAGAAATCTTAACAAATCAACAAGATTAAAATCCAATTAAGATAGCAATAAAATAATTTAAAAAGTCTATCACTGCTAGGTGGAAAGCCTCAACGCAAAGTAGATAGAACAAACATATTAAGGTGCAATACAAATGGCTGTAGGCCACAATTAAGTTTCAAAAATTTTTGAATATATTACATAAAAACAAAGATGAGGTGACTTACCGAACGAAAGCGCTGGCAGGTCGATAGACACACAAACAAACACAAACATACACACAAAATTCAAGCTTTTGCAACAAACTGTTGCCTCATCAGGAAAGAGGGAAGGAGAGGGGAAGGCGAAAGGAAGTGGGTTTTAAGGGAGAGGGTAAGGAGTCATTCCAATCCCGGGAGCGGAAAGACTTACCTTAGGGAGAAAAAAGGACAGGTATACACTTGCACACACGCACATATCCATGGTGTCTGTATGTGTGGATGGATATGTGCGTGTGTGCAAGTGTATACCTGTCCTTTTTTCCCCCTAAGGTAAGTCTTTCCGCTCCCGGGATTGGAATGACTCCTTACCCTCTCCCTTAAAACCCACTTCCTTTCGTCTTCCCCTCTCCTTCCCTCTTTCCTGATGAGGCAACAGTTTGTTGCGAAAGCTTGAATTGTGTGTGTATGTTTGTGTGTCTATCGACCTGCCAGCGCTTTCGTTCGGTAAGTCACCTCATCTTTGTTTTTATATAAAATTTTTCCCACGTGGAATGTTTCCTTCTATTATATTAGAATATATTACCATAGATTTTAAAGGCAGAAGGCCACCATGTTTAAAAACAATCTTAAAAATCAACAACATAAAAATGCAATTAAAAAAAAACAAATAAAATAAATTTAAAAAAAAAAATCACGGTTAAGTGGAAAGCCTCAAGGCAAAACAGACAGAACAAACATATGGAAGATGCAATACCAATGGCTGAAGGTCACAATTAAGTTTCAAAATTTTTAAATATATTACCATAATCTTTTAAAGGCAGAAGCCGCAGTGATTAAGCTTGAAAGATAATTTTAAGAACAAGGTTGCAAGACTGAAAGCCCACAATTAATTTTGCAAAATTTTAAGAGAAAAAGAAAAAAATAACCATAAGCCTTAAATTTTAAGTAGCTGAAAACAGATAATTAAACCCCTTGGGGAAAGACAATAAAGGCAATGGCACTCAGAAGCCTCTAGGAAGGTTAGTCTGTCCTCATTCACTTAGGCGAGACAGGTGGTGAGCCCAACTAAACTTCATCAGTCGGAACCCAATCAGGGGCAGCCACGGACCGACTGACACAACGACTTGCTTCCCATCAATCAGTACATGAGAACTCAAACAGAAAAGGTTATAAATATGATAATCCACAATGGAGTTTGTATTAGCTGCCAAAATCACACACCATGCTGGACAGCAACAACAGGTGAGGAAATGACGCAACCTGAAATTACGTTAGTGGCCAGGGCAGGTAACCGGAACACTAACAGCGACTAGGCAGAAAATTCGGCAGGTACACTTTAATTTGAAACATGGTAATATAGTTAACTTCACCCAAAAGAATACTGTCTGAATTTACTTTTGTGCCTAGGGACCCACACCCACACCCGCACCCACACCCAATTCCAGTGTTAGAAACACTCCTGCACCAACCGACTGACTGCCTGCTGGTCTGTTGCGACTTCTGCTCCATGGCGACTGCACTGCTATTGTGTCTCCCACTCACTTCCAGACACACACAATGACGGAAATACTGGCTCGGACCCAACCATGCAGAGGAAACATGCCCACGGGCTAAATGACATCCCTGCAACAGGAAAGGACCGACCCAAGTTCCAGTAGATGGTAATTGAAGGGGACCAGAAGCGCTCAGAGAACCAGTTACACGTCACCCGATGAGACGGAGCACTGCCCTCAGAATGCTGACACCACCTAAAATAGTCCTCAATGGAAATAATGGCAACTACATGAACTATCAGCGAGCCGAGATGCGTCGTCTGGTAGGACGACCGACCTACGACCCACCAAAACCATGGCCCGGCTCAAGTGATGTGTGGCGGCAATGATCAGGCGAGCCATGTCGACGCAGACCTCACTGCAGCTCCACCCAACTGCACTATTGCCGCATTGCAACTCACCGACTGGCTGGTCCTGACTCCACTCCAGACACGTTCCTACTGACTGCAGCAACCTGAACTCCGTTACAACAAACAATGACCTGGAAGTCATAGCAGTCGAGCAAAGATACTACGAGAGGGGATATATCAACAAGCACTGCTAGTGCCAGTCACGGTCAAGCAAAGCAGCAACTCAGTGACTCAGTGACAGTAGTAACTTAAATTAACATAGTGAGGTGGAAGTACATTAAAAATAGGGTGTAAAATACATGGTGGGAACACGAGTCATGCACGGCTCAGAGAACATCTCATGTGATGTGAAGGAGGTATTGAACAATATATTTAGTACACAAAACAATGTTTCAAGATTTGATGTGATTGGTAGACTTGATGTCACCTATCCATTTCAGTGTGTGATGAGAACTCCAGGGAGGAAGCTGGAAGATGTGGGAAGATCCACTCCCCACACTGATGCATGGCTGTACCCTGCTGGACCAATCAACTTCAAGAGATCATGAGTGCTGGGTAAGGTACTCTAGCATCTGTGGACTTTATCTGTGTTGTAACTGATATTTGTGAATTGTTAGCCAAGACTGCTAAAGACTTATTCAGCATAAACATATGTCTTCTTGAAGTACAATTCATTATGTGACTTTAAATCAGTATTTACTCTATCATTTTTAAGTTAATTTCTAGATCTATATACATAGGTTAGTTTGTATGGACAGTTAGCAAATAGTGTGGAAGACATTCGCTAGTGTAGTCTATATAATAAGATGTATACATGTCTGCTTTCGGTTCTCAAGCTAATGGATTGTGTCATCCTGTATTTATCCTAAGTATTGCATTATTGCATCTGAATGGAACTTGAGTTGTGGACAGACTCACGCTTCGCTCTGTTTTGGGTACCCCTGGTGTGTGCATTCACAAGAAGATCATACAACCATTGGTTGAGGATAGGTGTTTCAATTACTCTTTGCATATAACAACTTATTGATATGATTATGAGCTTTATTCGTTTTGTTGAGTCAAATCATCATTTTGCTGGTTTGTAACTGGTGGTTTGGATTCATGGGTCATATTTTTACATTTTGATCTTTCACAAGCTAACATGTCTTTGAATACTCTGCTTTATATGGCTGATTGATTCCTACTCATAGTTCAGTATATTCTGCTCTGTACCTGTCATGAGTTTTCGAGTCTGCTCACTCCTACACTTAGGTTCTGAAATTCTCTCTTCTCTTTTGAAGATTTTGAAGGTTTGATTGTATGGATGTTAAATTGAAATTTGTAATTCTAGTAATTTACATTGTCTATTTATATAGTTTAGTGGTGTAATGTTGTAATGTTGTAATTTTCACATATTATTTGTTTTGTGACAATATGTTTCACAGCTCTGGAAAATCTGAATACTATATCCTGATATGCGAGGGTAATCCCTAAAGTAAGGTCTATAATTTCACCATTTCTGTCAATGCAATTTTGCAGACACTGTGGCAGTTTATGTATACCCATGTCATACCAGCTCACCGCCAAGCTGCGCAGGCAGGCAGGCTTGAAATTAGCGGAGGTAAGGGCCTGGCAGGTAACGAGAAGAGAGGATATACTGAAGGGCAAGTTCCCATCTCCAGAGTTCTGACAGGTTGGTGTTAGTGGGAAGTATCCAGATAACCCGGACGGTGTAACACTGTGCCAAGATGTGCTGGCCGTGCACCAAGGCATGTTTAGCCACAGGGTGATCCTCCTTACCAACAAACACTGTCTGCCTGTGTCCATTCATGTGAATGGACAGTTTGTTGCTGGTCATTCCCACATAGAAAGCTTCACAGTGTAGGCAATTCAGTTGGTAAATCACGTGGGTGCTTTCACACATGGCTCTGCCTTTGATCATGTACATCTTCCGAGTTACAGGACCGGTGGTGGTGGTGGTGGTGGTGGTGGTGGTGGTGGTGGTGGTGGTGGTGGGAGAGTGCATGGGACAGGTTTTACACCGGGTGTGGTTACAAGGGTAGGAGCCAGAGGGTAGGGAAGGTGGTTTGGGGATTTCATAGGGATGAACTAAGATGTTACCCACAGTCTTTCGTCCTTCCCTCTTTCCTGATGAAGCAACCGTGGGTTGCTAAAGCTTGGTGGGTGCATGTGCGTGCGTTTTAAAGTATATATTTTTCATATGTTCTCTGTAATATGTTATTTATCAGACACTTCTCTACATCTGTCTGCTATCCTGGGCATTATTTTGTACACTGTTTGGCAAACCTTATAGTCTGTCACAAAATATTGCAACACCCAGTGTCCAAATTTTGCAAGGGGTACATTGTAATGGGACACCACTTTTTTTTATATAAAAATAACATACCACGTATCCTTTTGATTCTTGTATAGGTGAACATTCTCAGTTTAACTGAATGAACTTCATATGGTTTTGTATACCATGTGTTTGAGGTGGACAGGAGGAGGGGAGGGGGGAGGGGGGAGGGGGGGGGCCACCACTGTGCAAGTACTTAAATTGTGGACAGACTATTTTATGTCAAATCTAAAATTTCCTTTGCTATCTGTCAGACATTTTATGTTATCAGGAAAATGGGCAAAAGAATGTTTCTACATGCTGAACCCTTTTTTAGCCACTGACAGCTATAATTAAAAAGTAAAGCAATTTTTTCCCTATATATGGACCTACATATGGACCTCACCGTTCTCAAATTGTGTTGGATAATTTAGGACTTATTTCATTAATGAATATGTATTGTGATGGCACAGTTAAAATGCCTAGCTCCTTGAAAAGGTACCATCATCATGTCTGCTCAAACAGCACATTCTTACTGCTCATGTTTGTGCTATCAACAATTTCTAACTTGTTTTTGTTTGATTTTGTGTTTTAGGCCGCAAAAACAATTACGGTGATATGCTCCCAAGTCAGAACTAGAACACGAAGAGGAGGAGGAGGAGGAGGAGGAGGAGGAGGAGGAGGAGGAGGAGGAGGGAGTTAAAAATTACTACACGTTAAGCACATGCAACAGAAGGAAAGACAGCTAGAAACAGGGACTTTGAGAAAGGTCCATAAAATATGCCCTAGAGAAATGGAAGTCTCACCATATTGCTACAGTGGATAAAAAGAAGTGATCAACAGCCCACACGCCATATGATAAAATGGCCGATAACAGACAGCAAACATGAATGAGAACTTAAGTGTTTCAAGAAAGGGTATTTTGTCAGGAAATTGTGAATCAGGGGTCAAAGCAGACCAGGAAGACATGCAAGAGCTCCTAGTGGTCTCGATGATACAATTTTGTTTCCTGGAGGCAGAGAACAAGCAGAAACTGTAGTTCTGAGAGCAGCCAGAAGTCTGTCTCATTGGAGCAAAGGTTGCAAACACTCCATTGGAGGAGAGTCATAATGGGGAAAGGAGTGGAGGGGAAAGTGAAGGGGGGTATCATTTCAGTTGCTGCCAAGCACCATCCTTCAAAGACTCACTGTTTACACGATGCAGAGGCTGGAGGTTTCTGTTCCACGAGATCTACAGAGGTGTCAGCATTCTACCTCTGTCAATCTGTGGAGTCCAGGGCAGAATAGTCCATGGTGTGCACCAGCAACGTGGAGGTCATCCTGGTGATGGAATCGCATAGCAGCACCATCAAAGAGGATCTTTGAGTCAGCAAAGAAGACCATTTACCTATGTTTGACTTCTTTGAGTTTTTCTGTTTTGGCACAAGACAACTCAGATTTGGCTGCCTGGAGGGACACAGGAAGTCTTCGCAGGAGTATTCCTTTGGTCCTTTTCTGCCTGCTGTTTGTGTAGCAGTGGCCTTCACCCTGCGAGGTGAAAGTTTTGTTGTTGCACAGCTGGAGGATAAGACAGATGCTACCACGACACTGGGTGGTTTCACAACTGCAGCACTGAATTTGGTGTCACATGTATGCATGGCCATGTCCTTTGTGGTGCGAGATGTAGCAAGAACAGTACTGCAGGTGGCAGATGGTAGAATGTAGAGTTTCTGACAAGCCAACAAGTTGAGTGAACAGGCAAGGCACTTTTTGCTTCACCTGGATGGCCCACTTATCAAGATACATGTGAGGAGGCGGCATGGTTGTCATTACAGTTGATACAGGGGGAGGTGGAAAATCTCCCTTGTAAGTGTCCCTACCACAGGTTACACATTTGGCCAGCTGTCTACAGGACCATTGAGTGAGGTTATAATGATGATACTGGTAGCAATAGTAGTGTATTTGGTTCAGAATGTATGGTCAAACTGTTGTAACTTCATAGCCTGCTTCTATCTTTGACAGAAGCACCACAAAAAGTGCAAAAGAGGGCATGTGGGTACTAAGGATGCATCTACTTTTTTGTCACCTGATGGACTGCAATGACACCCTGATTAGAGAAGTACCTTTGGACTTCCGACTTGGTCAGACCACCAAGCAGCCTAGTACAAACAACACAGGAAGAATTCAGCTTTCTTTGACCTCAGTTCAAACAGGATAGTCGTGGAGAAGCAAAGCTGCAAGTAGTATTTGTGCTTGAGAATCAGAAGTTTCCAAAAGCAAAATACCATTTCATAAATAAGAGCAGGATTTCACGAGGCCAGCAATTGAACCAACACCTTTCTGAATAATAAACATTTACTGCAGTGAAGAACTGATCGTCTTCAGTACATGATACCATGAGGAACCATGGTGCAGCTGGGAAGGTCTTTGAATCATTAGCCTCATTCTGTGTTTGGTAGACTGACTGAAGATGATTGGCTCATTGTGAGAAAATTCCCTATGATTTTCATCTCCAATGACATCCTCCTTCCAGATGGGGAAAATTATTCTGTAAGGAACCATAGTGCACAACAACCATATACTAATGAAGAGTAACATAGCAACCCATTTCAGTTCCATTGGTTTTTATTATTGTACAGATCCAGATTTCAGGTTTAAATAGCCATCTTCAGTCCATATGAGTGGGTTAAAATCCAACAAACCCTTAGCAACACATGTCACCATTTGACTATGGATGTCAAGGCAGAAGAAAATTTCCCTTCTGCCTATACACCAGTAACGTTATGACAAGTACTGTTATGCATTTGATTGTAACCCACTTAATGCACTGAAGATGGCCATAGCTGAAATCTGGATAAGCAACGATTTTTAAAAAAAAAAAAACAAAAAAAAAAAAACAAAAAAAAAAAAAAAAAAACACTACTGGGACTGTGATTGTCATGTTCCTATTCTTCCTTGTATAATTCCATCAGATACCGATTTTAAATATGCAAAATATGTAAGGAGATTAGTTTCCAAGACCAGAAATCGTATAAAGAGCAGAAGTAGCTGAACTTCATTGTTTGAAAAGCCCTGTAACTTGCTTCTACCAGGTCAAGGTTTTATCAATACCTACACCCAAACTTTTGTATCATTGAGCCAATTTACTTACTCCTGCTTATGCTATATCAGTTGCTAATATGGCTGAACTGAAAAGCATGATTTTTCCAGGATTTAGGGACCTTTTTCTGGGACACATTTAATAGTTCTTTGGAAAACATTTACGATCGCTTCTGTTGCTTTCTCACTAATGGGATTTACTGTAACTAATATTTGTTGAGGTACCACTTCGGGACTATGTGACTCCGCTCCCCATCACTAATTGTCTACTCTGACATTGTTAAAGCATCTGCAGTTGGGCAACTCTTCTGGAACCTGAACTGTGATGCTACATAAATTGTTTCTGCTTATGTAGCAAGACTACTCCAGTACATTAGTTCGGATATTTTGAAGCAAGATGTAAGGAAATTTTGCATTTTTTTTTACATTTCACTTAATGAATTTTAAGGATTGTGTATTTTAATATGTTTAGAAAAATGCTATGTGTCAGTAACATATTGCATCCATCACTAAGGAGACTGATTATTAAATTTGAACAACTTTTCAGATTACTGTTTGAAATTCCATTATCATATGCACTTTAAGAATTATGTTTTCCACTTCTGAATCTAATGTGTTACTTTTACTTTATTTAATGGAATGTGAATACTTGAATTTGCAAAGAAAGCAGTTCCAATCTTAGTTGGACCTTTGAAGCAGTAACTGTCAAATCCCCTTTGAGCTGTAGTCGAAATCTATGTTTCGTCTTTAAGAATGTCATTGTAGATAATGTTGACTGCCAGGTAAGTTGTAGGTGAGGTTAATAAAATTTTCACTGCCATCCTTGCTAAATTAGGATATTGATTTCCAGTCTGGACTAAAATTTTTCAAGAGATCAGAATTCATTTTCAAGTGTTCCATCACCTGATATTTCTATTAGTTCCTCTTCCACTGTTGGCAAGAGGTGTTTTGATCGTATGAAGTGGATTGTGGATCCAGTCATACTCTAGGGTTCTGGAAATTTATCCTTTCGTGGTCGATTACTGTTTTTAAGATCTATGTCTGCTTTAATTTTAACTACATGCATAACTGATTTTGTTAAGAAAAAAAAACAAAAAAGTTACTCTTCTTTATCTAGGTTTTCCGAAGTTAAAGTTTCCTCTTAAATGACACCACTTTTTTCCACTTAGAAGGTATTATTTTGACCTTGAACCGGAATTGTAAGATCATTCAGTTTTAAGAAACTCGTGTAGTGCATTATTAGAAGCACTTTTCACCCAGAAGGAGCCTGGAGTGTAGAGCTCACGTTCATTAGAAAAAGATGATTCAGCTGCCAATGCAATGAATTTTCATAGTTGACAACTATGTCCAGTAGAATCTAATGAGTGGAACTCTCACCTTGCAAAGAATGGCAAACAATTTACTGTTCAAAGCTTATACTTTCAGAAAAATTTACAACACTGACTATTGTTCAGCAGTTCATTGACTCCGTTTATTACTCTGGAAACTTGTGTTACACAGTAATAAAAGCAGGAAAATTATTTGCCTCTGAATCTGAAGTTTCATCTTCCACTTTTATTTTTTAAAATAATCAGGAGTACAATGTCCTTTATAACCAACAGAATTTTAATAAATATTAACACACTGACATGCAACACAACCATGACCACTTCACACATATTTGGGAACTATATCCTTAATCTCTAAATGCATAGTAGCCTTACAGCTTCTGTACTAACTCCACAAATAGCACTTCCAAATTTGTAATATTTAGACACGTGGAGAGACCTGGAAAGAAATAATGAAAATTAGTATTTTCATAGGGTCAATCCTGCAGCAGATCTATTAGTCAATTAACATACTGTCTCTTTAGGCATTTGGAGTGGATTCACATATTCATGTTCTCCAGGCTTTAGAGCTGCTGCTGAAGTTTTTGGGCCTGGAGTGCTCTGGAATCCAAATCCTGGGTTCCGGAAATGAACACTGTCAAGGAGCAAAAAGGTGTTAGTAAATGAAGTAAGCATTAGAAACATACCTGTTTTTTCAAAATGCCTACTTACCTAACATCCAGTTTCTTCAGGTTAACCATTTGCCTCTTGTACAAATAGTAAGCAACTCCTATTATTGCAAGGATCAAGAACGTTACAGTGAGAACTGCTGCAAGTGACCAGTTGCCTTCTGCTGTATTTGGTTTTGCCTTTGCAAGAGTTTTATGTTGACCATCATTAAAACCCATATTGGGAGGATTGTCCTTTAAGAGAAAGGAAAATATTTAAGTAAAATGCTGTATACTGAACCCACAGAATATGGACCAAGCAGCTCTGTATAGACCAGCTCACCTTCCTTTTACAGGGAGTGTTTGCATCAACCACACTACCATCTGGGCATAGGCATTCCGCACCACGTGGCGACAGCACACACAAATATGAGCAGCTGTGTCCTTTGCAGGGGTTATGTCCTGTTCAACAACCCACAGTTACATGGCTACCAGATTTTCTATATTTAAAAAAATTCAGAGAAACTGCAAAGAAAAGATATAAGCTGTACCCTTTAACTGACGTGTCTCTTGGACAATTGTGAAGTAGTCAGCATCAGATGCATGGATGTGAATCTTTTCACATGTGGGAAGCACTCCAAAAATTCGACATCTTGTTAGCACACCAGATCCTGAGGTCAGCCAGTATAAGTTATCCTCAAACAGCACAAGGCAAGTAGGGTTTTCCACCTGCACACAAAAAGCAAAATGTAATGCACTGTATCCACATTAGTTGTGTGTTCTGTGCCCCATTTCTTACCTGTTTCCTGAAGAGCTGCTGCCTGTTTTCACCACTGTAGTCAACTGCTTCTATAACATGAGACAACCGTTCTGCCCAGTACAGTCTCCTCTTAATCGGGTCCACGGCAAGGCCACTAACATATCCCAGGATTGATGTTATCACCCTTTGCTTGTTTGCTCCAGACATTTCTGCATTCAGTATGGCATTTGATGGAGTGCCAAATGTGAACATACTGTTCTCAGTCCAAAACAAGAGGCTGGAACAAATTGAGCCTATTTCAGATGTAATTAAAAACCATTTTCATTCGACAGGGTTTTCTAGCAGCTGACTCGCTCTCTTAACACAGTTTGAACTCCCTGTACTGAGGACAAGTTTGCTTACCCTGAAGGTGGGTCAACCACCAAGTTCCTTATTTCAGTGTTGTGCTCTCCAGTTATCACCTTGGCACATAACTTGTCAGCCAAACTGCATACCTGGAAGACGAAGTTTGTTATGCAATATAACAGGCCCATTTCTTCTTTGCATTTTCCATCACTTGGCTAACACCCACCTGCAAATAGCTTTGGCTTACAAACAATTCATTTACATAATAAACATTCTTTGTCAGCCAGTCTATAGCTATTTCTGTTGGTTTTCCTAGTCCAGTTATTGAAGTCTTGTTGCGTGTCTTTAATGAGAGAGAGTAAATAGTGTTCGTGTCACCTGCAACAAAAATCCAAGTGTTACTATACAGTATTTAACAATGCCATATGCTGCCACTTCAGTCACTTACGAGCACTCCAGTAAACTAAGTCCTCTCTGGCATCAACATCCAGGCCTGTTACTTTGAGGGATGTATGTCTGTGTACAACATCAACATGGCTGAATGATTGTGAAGCTATGCGTATTTCACTTTCGCCAACAACGAACACATATTCCATAGGACGACCTGCAATTTGAGTGTTCTATCAGAGTTAGCCTATACCCATAGTGCATGATAATTTATTAGTTATTAAAAATAAACAACATTGGTGAAATAGCATGAACATTTTGTCGGTATCTGGACAGAATGAAACAAGGTGGTAATTTTAAGAGTCTCACAGCAATAACCAAGCTAATGGATGAAAGTATTAGCAGTATAATTTGCATTCCAACAAGAACAAGTTATCTTCATAGTTAAAGATCACATCCAAATAATATTTCATCTTTAACCTTTTGGAACCAAGAAGGAATGCACGACATTGTTTTATCAAATATAACCTGAATATTTTCGTAGTGACAGCACAAGTATTTCAAGAATGGACTAAGCATATACACAAGTCTTCCATTTCTTTCTCAGATTCATGCTCCAGGTTCTCCATTGGAAACCTGAGATGAAACCTGAGATGAAACCTGCTTATTTTGTTATTCTCTGTCCAAATACCTACACCAAACTCACCTTTGGCCTTGCAGGATATTCTGTCTAACTTCAGTGAGTACTCTGGCATGCAGGCACACCTGAAACTGCCAGGCACATTCAAGCACACCTGTGAACACACATGCTGCAGGCATTCATTGATATCATGGCAGCTTCTCCCATCAGGTTGAAGCTCATAGCCTTCATCACAGTAGCACTGGGGTCCAGCTGGTGTGGGTTGACAGCCACCATCACAAGGGCTACCCTTGCAGGCAGATCCTGCAGCATGAAATTTTCATTGTCAGAGGCTACCACATACACGGTCAACACAGATTTCATCTTTTTTTCAAGGTAGCTTACCACACTTTCCTCCCTCATCAGATCCATCTTCACAATCTTTAGTGTCATCACATAGTTGCTTAACCTCCAGGCATTTTCCAGATGCACATGCAAAACCAGCACACTTCTTTTCTCCTAGAAAAAACAGAAATGTTAATGAATTTGTCATTTTTTTCCTCTTAAGTATCAAGTGAACTTACCTTTCTTGCTGGTACATCTATCTGGGTCTTCATCAGATCCATCACCACAGTCATTCGTTGTGTCACAGACCCAAGAAGAAGCAATACATTTTCCATTCTTGCACTCAAATTCTTGAGGATCACACCCACATCCTCTCTCATCTTCTGCCTTTGGACAGTCTGCATTGCCATCACACCTGGTGGATAAAATACAGGTGACAGTGAAGTTTTGTTCTTTCCTATACAAAATGTGCTAGAAGAAATGCTACTACCTCTGCGTGGAAGGAATACATGTCCCTTTTGTCGAGGAGCATAAGAATTCATCTTTTGTGCAGGATATGTTTTTTGTGGTAGGGGCACTGCACTGCTTTTCATCAGAGCCATCACCGCAGTCATCTTGTGTGTCACAGATAAATTCCACGTATATGCAGTTCCCATTGCTACACATGAATTCCTGTGGTCCACAAGTAGGAGGAGCTGCAAAGTAGGAATTGTTATGCATTTCAGTTTGGCAGTCACCTTTAACTCCACCAAACCAACAATATACTCACGACACTGGTCATGTTCATCAGAGCCATCTGGGCAGTTTATTTCACTGTCACATTCCCACGAGGCAGGAATGCAAGTACCTACTTCACACCTGTATTCCTCCTCTTGGCAGGTCACTGGAATGCAGAAAGAGGTGAAGCCAGTGACACATTAAGAATTTCAATTCAGCAGACTATTTTAAGCTAATTCATGGCCATACTTTACCTGTAGCACAGTTTTCCTCATCAGAACTGTCCTCACAGTCACTCCGAGCATCACAGCGCATATGCCTGTCTATGCACCCACCATTCGTACATTCAAACTCATCTGCAACAAAGGATTAAATTGTCACACTGCACCTATCCAGTTAATTCGGCATTGAAATCTATCTGGTATGTTACCTGGTGAGCAAGCTGTTCTTTCACAGTGCCTTTCATCTGACCCATCTTGACACTGCTTCGTACCATCACATTTCATTTCAAATGATATGCACTGGCCATTGTCACATCTGAATTCATAATCCCTGCACTGATCACAGTTCCTCTCATCGTCTCCTCCTGGGCAGTCTGGAACTCCATTACACCTGATCCAAATATGTTAAGTCTTTCAGTTAATATATTTACCGATCTAGCAATGTTGTTATGCTCTTGCAAGGCATTACCTGGATGCTGCAGGTATACATTTCTTGTCTTTCTCACAATGAAATTCATTCCCTTTGCAGACATCAGCAATGCAAGTCGCATTGTTACCTTGGAGGTACATCCCTTCTGGGCACCCACAGACCTGATCATACACTAAGTGTTAAGAACCGTTCTCAACAAGTGTGGAAAATATTTGTCATTGTTACTCACATGTTGTTGTCCTCTCAGCAAACACAAATGGCTGCAGCCTCCATTCAGTATGTGACAAGGATGAGTTGGAGGAAACTTTACCCCTTTCACAGCTGTCAACCTGATGTTTTGTGATTCTTCCATTTCTGAAGAAAGTGGGAATTAGGAACACACACACACACACACACACACACACACACACACACACACACACACACACACACACACACACACACACACACACACACATTTTACTTACCTAACATAACTCTCTTGACCTTTCCCTCAATCATGTATTTATTGGCCCAATACAAGTAGTTGCTGCCACCAACAGTCCAGAACAGATCCTGTGAAACAGAGGCAATAGCCACTGGAGAAGCAGTCAGTCTCTGCACAATGTGTCTGCCCTCACCTGCAAAGGTTTCACATTAGTTCCTATCCCTTTTTGCTTTTACATAGAGGTCTCCACGAAACATACTTACCATCAATGGGAAGGCTGCTGATAGTCTTCTTTCCACTATCAGCCCAGAAAATTTCATTTAAACTAGATTCATACCACAGGGACACTTCTGGCCCCTTAATACCTTTAATTGAGCGATCCCTTTTACCAGAACCATCCATGAACATTTTATCTATATGCATCTTGCCTTCCGTCCCACAAGCAACAAACATGTACCTGCAGTATCAAGCATTATATTATTACATTTTACAATGACTTAATGACTTACATGGTTGTGAGGGAACACTTCCACGTACCCCTCTTGTGGGACTACAGCTATACTGTGTGGTGCCTCATCACCAACCCCTCGCAGCAACACACTACGTCGTTTTGTGGCCATGCTCATCACCTCAACAATGTTGCGTTCCGAGTCCGTCCAGTATAAGTTATTGCCATAGGGATCTGTGAACAAACTCTAGCATTGCATCTAACTTATTTCCCATCAACATCAAAGCCACTGTAATTACTTACCAAAATCCATGCTAGTTAGCCACCCAATCCTGCGTCTGATCAAAGTCTTCAGGCTCATTGTGGCAAGGGACAGAGTGAATAATTTTCTCTGCGAGTTGTCTGCAAATATCAGCATATCTGGGAAAAAAAAAAAAAAAAAAAAAAAAAAAAAAAAAAAAAAAAAAAGTTAATTGTCATCTCCTGAATGTTTCTCCCAGTTCAAAATATTGGAGCGACCTACTCACCGTCTACAGGACTGTATGTAGTAGCATCTATCTGTTGAATACCCGTTGGCATCATAACTGAGTACGATTGCTTTCCAAGGATTCTGTGCTCCACCTCCACTATTCGATTGCCAGCAGTTGCCACAATTAGCTGTTTCCTCTGGAGATCTGTAATTTTTTTTTTATTAAAATAATTTTGGTAGTTTTGCCAAACAGCTGGTTCAAGGCAACGCTCGTCTATTCCTACTTTGACCATTGAATTACAACTGCTTACCCATGCAAGTATGCTGATCACTAGCCAACTGCTTTCCTTCTGGACAGGTGCAAGTGTATGAATCATCTGGAGCAAGCATGCAGATGTCACTGCAGCCAGCACTTTCACATGGGTTTCTCACCTAGGAAAGCACATCACATTTGCAAGATCTTAACAATGAAATCTTAAAGGTAATAGTGCTTTGCAAATATTACCTGTGGATGGAGAACAGGATGGTAGATGCTTATTCCATAAATATGATTTTTTCTTGACCTCACTAAATTCTTGTGCTCCTTCCCAGTGTATTTGTTGCAAGACAAGATCTGCTTTCCATGCCAGTCAGACCAATACAAAGTGTCTTCAAATACTGCTATTGAGTATGGGTGCTTCACAACATCTTTCAGGATAATCTGGAGGAAAGAAGAAACAGAAATCAAATTTCATCCAAATTATCTTTCATTTCCACCTATGTATTTACAGACCACACACCCTTCTGTCTGAGCCATCCAGGGCCACAGATTCTATTGTCTGGAGCTTGGCATCAACCCAGTATAGACGTTGATTCCCTAAGTCTATTGCTATGCCATTTGGCCACTGAACCTCTGATACAAGTACTCTAGGAAAAGATCCATCCATCCCAGCAGTTGCTATTTTTGGCGCATTTCCCCAATCAGACCAGAACATTTGCCTGCAACATCCATCAGAAATTTCAATATAATGCACCATATCATGTTCTTATTATGAAAAGATATGAAGCTGCTTTACCCCTTCTGGACAAGTAGAGCAATGCCTCTGGGCTTCAGTACATCTTCATTCACCAGAACTGCACATTCTTTGCCAGTTTTTGTGCATACCCCTATGTAGCTTTCTTCCCCATCAGTGAAGTATATGTTTCCAGTCACAAGATCCAAGGCCAAGTCTTCTGGCAAGCTAAGACCTGCCAAGTTCCAACAGGTTAGAGCACGAGACAGCAGTAACAAAATGAAGAAAAACATCTCACTACAGGTACATACCTGATGTGACAAGAACATCTATTGCAGAACCATCTGCATCGCTTCGCAGTATAGCCTCTTCACTGTCTCTCACACTTGTCCAGTAGACATAGGAACCATCATATCCCACACCAGCTATATGCTTTTGATTGTCTGCAATAGTTATGTACACCTTGTTTTTCATGAAGTAAGCACGAACTTCAGTTTTTGTTGAAAAAAGCAGTACAGCTTCACCCTCTGAAAATGTCAGTGCATGAATAATTTCATGCCAACACTGTACAGGTGTTATTACTTAATTTTCTACACCTTACCATTGGCAGCACAGGTATGGTTGTTGCTTTGCAATGAGTAGCCTTCAGCACAGTAACACAAGTAACCACCATTGGTGTTGTTGCACTTCTGGGAGCAGATGCCATAGGTGAGACATTCATCAACATCTGCAAGTTTTGGTGGTTTAGAAGTGAATGAAGTATTGAAAAATCATTTCTTTCTTATATGAAGTATTTATCATTGTTACCTCTACAGTACTTCTCCTCCACAAGAGCAAACCCCAAGGGACACAAGCACAATGGTCCATTTGGTGTTGGCTGACATTTGAAAGTGCATCCCTTTGATGCACATAGTGACTTGCCTACAACATTATCAAAATTGTTTCAGTGCATATCACTGCATCCATTAACAGATCACAATGAAGGCATACTTACTTTTTTGGCACAGTAAACCTTCATCTGAGGCATCAAGACAGTGGGGTGTGCCATCACACACTTCAGTCATTTCTATACAATGTAGGCCATCTCTGCACGCATATAAGTTGTGGGCAACATCACAGTCTGGCTTAGCTGATTTTCCATGGCCTGAATAACAGGATTCCGTTATTTACAGTGAAGTGTAAACCCACTTCTATGTTAGGTGTTAGATTACACCAATTAAGGTGATGTTTCTCTGAATTTAGAAATAATGGAAATAGTGTAAACAAGTCAGAAGAACTAGTCAACAGGAAGAAAGCCAACTTACACCTTTATCACCCATTACACTTGACACTTTGATGTTACTTCCAGTCTAAAAGTTATTTTTCTGAAGAGGCATGTTTGAAACGAAGAAGTCCTAAGGGTTTCTTGTCCTAATTTTTCCACCACCATCTGAAGTTTCAGTTATTGCAGAAACTGAATGTTTAATTCAGTCCAGATAAGTGAATGCAAATTTCTATAGGAAATTCTAATTATTTCTGAAGAATAATACTGTAAGCTGCCCATAGACTGCAATCATTGTTGATTGAATTATAGATGCTTGAAATGTGTTACTTACAATTCATTTCATCACTGCCATCACCACAGTCATCATTCCCATCACACTGCCATGCTTTTGGGACACAGTGGTGGTTGTCACATAGGAAGTCTTCATGACATGATAGCTGCATTGGAACAATGCAATAGAATTGTTTTGACTACGTATTTTTTACTTTCTAGCCTCTTTCACATCTGAAGTGAACATGTACATACCTGTTTGCTGCAGCCCAGCACTTCATCACTACCATCACTGCAGTCCTGACTCCCATCACATATCCACTCAGGTGGGATGCAAGTGCCATCTCCACATCTGAATTCATCAGCCATGCACTCTGGAGTAGCAGGCTAAAGGGGCACACCACATTCACAACCAGCTGTCAGTACAGCATGCCCTCAATATATGAAAATTTTAGTTATCTATGTTTACCAACATCACCAGTAACCAATAGTTAAGTGTTTATTGAACTTTAAAATCTCTAAGAACTATTGACAGTTGAATATGGGACACTAAGAGCCCAGTTCACTAGAAACAAATGTTGGCATTACAAACTACCTTACCTCTGTGCCATTGCAGCCATGTTCATCTGACCAGTCACCACAGTCATTATCTCCATCACATCTGAAGAAGACCATTATACACATTCCATTGTCACACCTCATGTGGTGTGGTGGCTTACAGGATTCATCTCCTGCAAATTATGCATTTTTTAGCTTATATGCAGGGCTGTCTATGTGCCAGCATTGCTTCATTTACCTTTAATCCAGCCTCACTCTAGAGCCACCCCCACTCCACATGATTTTATATTACAATGATGCTATTTTCAAAATTCACAGTATGAAGCATGCAGATAGCTGCAAGTACAATGGATGTGGTATACTGTTTCTCTATTTTAGAAAAATCAGAGTAAGCTGGCAACACTAAGAGCTAATTTTTTTCGTTTTAAAAATATACTGAAGACATAAGAAAAATTGGGATGTGTACAGAGCACCATAACCAGATTACCACAATATGTGATGTATGTGAATGCAACTTAATCAGAAGGAAACAAGTTAATGCAGATTAAATTAGGTTCACTGGAGAGTATTTTTAACCAGTCCAAACCCAAAAAAAACTTTGGCATAGTCAGTACTAATTCTGGTTATAGCCACCAATCTTGCCGTAACATGCTCCTCCATTCATCATCTAAATGTATACTTCTGATAGCTATCCACCAACTCCTCATTGAGCTCTTACTCAAAGATTGTGCCAGCAACAACATGCTCTGTCAACATGCTGCAGTTGCTTCCAACAACTTGGCACACACACACACACACACACACACACACACACACACACACACACACAGTAAGTGGCACAGATTACTGACTATTGAAGGTCTTCCTGTCCATTACAAGGTATCAAAGCAACCTTGCACCTGCTTGCTGAGCATTTTATTTGGCTAAACATCAAACAACTGCTGCATCTAGGGTTCATGTGCATTCCCTGCCAACATATCAAAGTTGACATTACCTCTGACATTTTGATAGCCCAAAAGAATGTTTTTGGCATGTACATCCGATTGGTCCCCTACATCTTTCAGAAGGTTCCAAATACATTATTTCTACGATCGACTGTTAGTAGGTGGGTGGAAGCGTCCCCTCTCACTGACATATTGGCCAACTGTAGACGATCTTCTGTTTACACATGACTCTCGCACTCCCGCTACCCATCTGTCACTGCAGATCAGAATCAGCAATTCAAGTTGCTCATTTTCACTAAGCTTTAATCTCTGTGGCATTGTGAAGTTCTGTACTACTACCCACCATCCACAAAGTGATGTGAGCACTGGAACCACAGTCAAAGTGGCACTAGTGTATCATGCCTCTGGTTGGGCATAACTGTTGCATGGGTCCTGTAGGGTATACATACTGTCTTCAAAGATGCTCTTTAGTTATTAGCCAAGATACTGTACATTAAAATTTTGCTCCTTCCACAGGAGGAGGTCAAAGACAGATCCTCTTTCCTCATCTCCCCTTCCATCCTACCCACATTAGTTGAGCACGTCCATTCACATCAAGCCTCTCATCACACTTCCCCATACCCACGAAACTCATTGCATCTTCATTCACAGCAACCTCACCACCTGAAGCAATGTCATGCTCTGTGACGACTGACTGCATCACTTTGCTGCCACCTTATTCAGGCCTTCAAAAGATGCTGTCACACTAACACCACCTTCGTTATTCTCCTCAAAGGTAAGCAAACTATCCTTGCGCAGGTTAAAACCTATGTGGACAATTGAAGACACCACACAGCATAACCTGCCACCCAATGCAGGTGTGACGACTTATCTTTAGATGAAAGTGCACCTATTCTTACGTCCCTTTGTGACATCCACCTGCCTCCATCCCTTCCAGTGCTGTTGTGATTCCCCAGTGTTGTGCTCAGAACAAGTGATTCTGATGTGCTCATTCTGACAACTCATCTCACCAGTATCACCGAGTGCTACAATGATTTCCACCAATGTCTTGCCATTCAACCTCAAATATCTTTTGATCAAGATCCACAAAAGTTCCTCAATCTTCATACACCAACCTGTTCCTTTGGTAATCTGTAACACCAGCACTTTCCACATCACCCTTCTCAAACATCCTTTACTCCTTCCAGGA
The DNA here is from genome assembly GCF_021461385.2 of Schistocerca piceifrons. Taxonomy (NCBI): domain Eukaryota; kingdom Metazoa; phylum Arthropoda; class Insecta; order Orthoptera; family Acrididae; genus Schistocerca; species Schistocerca piceifrons. The sequence continues at coordinate 92,032,544 of NC_060143.1, read as the reverse complement.
TGAAAGGAACATTCCTGCCACCACTGACTACTGAGCAACTTACCATTACCATGCCTCTTCTCTCCACATTCCCTACCTCCCCTCCAGTGCAGGTTGTCCACTCCATCCCTTTTTTTGGCAATAAGATTACATTCTTTCTTCACCTTTCTTGCAAAGAGGAATCAAGCCCCGCCTTCCCCTCATAGAAGCAACAACACAGCCCATTACAGTGCCTCATCACAGTGGTAGCAGTCTGTACCATAGAGTTTAACATCACCTGTATGATGACTATCGACTTTTTTTCTGTATGTGTTCTTATCAGCCAAGATTTTATTTTGTGTGTGTGTCTCTCTATAGTACTTCCTATGACAGTGTAATATTCAAGAACCCACACACTTAATACATGAAAATTTTGAGTTTTGCAGTTCAGATATTTGGGTGAAACTACTGAAGTAGCCTGGAAAGACTTGTTATGAAATTAATCATAAATTGGAATTATCTTTCACATTCAAAAAATACACCTCTCAGCAAAATGCATCTCAAAGTGTTATACTAAAACATTAAAATGAGACTCTTTAGGGGGCCTAAACATTTTAAATATTATGAGGTACACTGACAAATCCAAAAGGAAAGACAGTAATAACGAAAAGTTGGGTCCAAATTATCCTGAAGGAACACACTAAGAGCAAATAAAATAATGTGTGAGAAAGTTCAGGTTTAAAATTATGTGGCCATATTAAAATAATATGACCAAGCCAGCTTAGAAGATAATGCAAACTATGTAGTGCACAGTAAAACTATAATTGGAACAAATTTGGTCTGTGCAATTAAAGATGACCAAAGGAAGTAAGAACAACTCAGTATACCAGACAAAATTTATGCATAAAATTTTGACTGAACATTTGGCTTTGAAGAAAAACTGGGGAAGCTCAGAATGGCTTTGTCTGAGAAGTGGAAAAAGAGAATGAAATTCTGGGAGAATTTAAGTAATGTGACACAAAGGAAGAATTTTGATGTTACAGTACAACATGGTTAATCATTATCACTGGGTTTTTGAATACAAAATGGAAACAATTAGACTTATGGACAAACAACATCAGTACATACAATATCTCCAAGTTAATAGGTGCTATGGAACAATATTTGTGTGCAATCTTATCAGAACATGTGATGCAAATTTTGTGTCTTCTATTTCATTGGATTCAAGTCAGCTGGAACTTCAGTGAGTTTTGAGCCAGGTATCAAAACCTGGTGAAAACAATGGGTGATACTGTAACATTTCCCAAGACTGGCTGCTCATTTGGTACACAGTGAGCAGGGCAGATGTGACAGTTTGCAGAAAAGTGAGCTCATTTGGGAGTCAATTTTCAGGGGCCTGAAGCAACAGATGACACATACTAGAGGGAACTTACCACAGTCTGCTGGTTCACTTTCCACACATAGTCTGCAGTTAAATGTAAATTTTCATGGCAATTAACTTCATCCTGTAACAATAACTTACAGCAGCTTCTGGAGGAAGACTTTCACAGAAGCTAGTTTTCAGTGAAGTAACCTTTCATTTAACTGAGGCAAATGATCACAATGCACATGTTTTGGGCACAAAACATCCACAGGATTGTTGGCTACATTAGTCAGGTGAACAATCTCTGTACTGCATCCTGTTCCCAAGCTTACAGGTAATTTTTCTGCAAAGGAAACTTATTTTAGGCACCTGACTATAGCCACAATTACAGGAATTTGTAATAAGACGATGCTCCACCACACTTTTTATACATTTATGATGAATTCAGTGTAAAAGTGGATTGGATGAGTTATTATGAGCCTCCCAGTGCCATCTGACTAATCGATGCCATTTTGTTATGGGGATATGCAGTAAGAACCTTATGTTCTTGCCTCCACTGCCAGTTTGGAACATCAAGAATAATGTGGCCAGTGATATCCACCATAATGTGTATGACACGAATAACTGCTGTATTGATGTTTGCCATGTTACATATTGTGCCCACACTGAGCACCTGTAGTGCAAGTTAGACAGATGCTCTATCCCTGATATGACTTCTATATATCCTATTTCCACACAGATGTCAACATGCCTCTTTGTTCAAACCAAATTGTTTGAAATTATATGAATAAATCAGTTTTCAGATTAGAGCTATCAGTTTCATAGAGATGAAAATAAGCAGGAAGAGAAAGGCCTCCATGTTTACAGGGAATATTTGAAACAAGTGCAGAGAAGATGTCAATAACAAGTGATACTGAGACTAAAAGTCTAAGGAGGAGCGAGTCTTTCAGAAAAATGACCTACACAGACATTCCTCAAATTCGAGGTAAATTATCTTCATAGCTAATCCAGGAGATCTTTTACTGTTCAGCCGTTTGTGTAAGGCACGTCAGGTTTTCGAGAAATTCTTGGGAACTGATCTCCCCATTTTAATGTCACAGATGACCACTAATATTCTTAAGATTGCTGTCCATGAAGCCAGCTGGAAGTAGCTTCTTTACCCATTCACCTTTTCTTTGAGCAAACTGATTTTAGTTAGGGCAACTAGCAGTGCAGGTTGCTCAGTATTCTCTTATGTGCCACCAGGTAAGAAGCCCAGAATGTGCTATGCCTAATAGTATTCACTCAGTAATGATAAGCAGAGCCTTGTTAACAGTCTTTGGAAGATTATGTTATATGACTTATCTTGTACAGAGTACAGTCCAGCTTTCTCCAGACTGGAAGTCACTGGACACTAGAGCACACAAACTGCTACTGCACTAGGCCTGAAGATGTGCAATGAATGTAGTAAATGAACAAAGTTTTCAAGTCACATTACTCTGAATAAAATATTCAAGTTACTGACAGCAATGATTTTTACTCCTGACAATGATAGCCGAGAGCCATTGAAAGTTTTATTTTACTCAAAATCTCTTGGCTTTTAAGGATTTTATTGAGGCATTCTGCTGTAGAAGACTGAGGACATGTTTAAGTAATCTTAAGGAAATATAAGAATTTCATAATAGCAAAAACTGAAGGGATGAAAGTGCAGAAAGTCAAATGTTTAGCATTGTTGAAGAGGATGGCATTTCTTTTTGTACCTGTCAATATTCTGTCAAATGCAGAATTTCATGGCAGAGGATTCCTCCCATTTCACTACTTATTAGAGTATTTGTAAATAATTTTTGTATTGGGTGTTAGAAGAATTGTTTAAGAAAACAAACACTGATCTTGTCTGAGGTCCACTATGCTAGTGATGTATGTGGCTGTAATATGTTCACAGGCTTCTTGTTTAATACTGGTTCTTTAAAGTGTGTAAGTGGGCTTTTGCCTAGATGGCCTTTGTTTTAATGTGTGTCATTTCAGACTTTTCAGCATTTGTGTTGCTCTCCAGTGAACAAAAGAAACCTGACCAGCATTGTCTTATACTGTCTTGTGGGGTGCAAAATTTCACATTGCTGACTATTTACCTTGTGTGACCAGTCTTTGGGCCACTGAAATCTCCCTGTATTTTTTACCCTTTTGCAGACAGCTAAAGTTAACTATTTGGTTGAATTCAACAACCAGATTCTGGCTTATGCATTTTGGATGAAGTATAGAAACAAAGGCTGAGGGACCAGAACAATTTACTTCACACATGGCACACAAGAATAACTAGAGTAAACTTAAGAGGTGCAATAAACAGTAAGTGATTATTGCAAAATGTGTAATGTGACAGTAAGCAGTACAACAATTTGTTTCATTATTCACCTCATGTGAAACATTTTTGGTCACAAAATACAGTGTATAATTTTTTATACAAGTAAAGTATTCAATGAAATCTGCAAGAGATGTAAACTGTCAAAGCTGCAAGAAGCTTTTACTCAAATTTCAAAGACACAGTCACTTCAAGATTGAGGAATAAAGAGGATTCACTGGTTTTTGTTTATGCACTTCACAGGGGTCTCCAAAACAGCAGAAATGGAAATTTTCATGGCATTACTTCCTGACAAGTTGTTTTATGCAATATTTGGTGCAAAAAAAATCCACAGCTTTCATGATCTGAATGGCTGATAAGTAGCATCCCAAAAAATAGCACATGTGTACTTTTACATTGTAGACTGTTTCAACTTTGCTTACATCAGAAACAGAGCTACAAGACAATTCTTTCTAGTGCTGTTTTGCTTTCAGTTTCAACTTAACTGATGAATTTAATTTTATTTGATCCTGTAAGATTACATTGTGTACAGTAAATGTGTAATATAGGACATGTCTAAGTATTAACATTCATTACCACTTTTCTACAACTTTAGCTTACATTTTTAACTCGATAATGAAGCTAGATACCAGGATTTTTCCCTGACTGCTTCAGCAATTTTGAAGAGGCACATTATTTTCCAAAGAAATTGCTCCTAAAGTCAATTTTACAGAAACACTACATTGATATTCTTATACATTTTAGATCAGACAGTGAGTTACAATAGCTGTTACACCACTAGGAACCAAGTACTACATATAGTAAAGTTTCTTGTAGGATATATTCCGTCAAGCGAATGACGGATTCTGCAGTAGCTGCAAACACATTTTGCCTCTGTCTTGAAAGAAGCTTGTCACCATGTGTTTGCTTATGAAAGTAAACATGTTATTTTTTGATGCTATTTATAACAACCATCCCAATCATGAAAGATGATATTTGTCACCAAATACTGCACAAAATGAGTTGTGTTGTCAGGAAGTAATGCTATGAAAATTTCCATTCCTGCTGCTCTGGAAACAACTGTTCAGTGCATTTGTTTGGGGAAGCAATATGAGGTAAGTGAGGACAGCTGCTGAAAATATTGTCAACACTAACATGACCAAAGGCTGGCTCAAATTAAATAGCCAGGTCATTTTGAAGTTTGTATGATGCCAGAGCGGCACCAACCTGGTATGTACTCACCTTGTATGGCCACCACAGTTAGCAGCAACCACACTGCAAGCACCTGCAGAACAGCTCCAACTGTCATACTCAGATTCTTGTGCTCGTCTTCCTGCACATACAAGGAGGTAAAAGTATTACCATGACCAAGAGCACTTATTACAGTTTAATATCACAGCCAATGCAGTTAAAACTTTTTTAAACAAAACAGTGAAAACTATTCACAAGGTTGACGAAGTCTTCCTGGGTTATCAGCCGAGTCAAGGCTTTGTTCCATGACAATATTTAAACTAGTTTCCTATTTGTCATCTTCAGTTAATACTTTGTCACCTAGATCCACCAAGAGTTCAAATTCACACTGTTCATGCAGTCCAAGGTGACTTGGCAGTGGCTGGTGGGAGCAACTAAACTATTCTGCATTTTGCATTCACCACCACACAGTCAGCTGACACTGTGCAACTAAGATCCTTTGGTCTTTTAGTCCCATTAACATACAAACATTCTAGCCAAAATGGAGAGTACCAGTTGCTGGCGTCATTTCCACCATAAAATAGTGGACATGAAATTGCTACTGGGTGATTGATATTACTTAAGATGCACACCTGCAGCGGGAGGGAGGGGGCAAGGTGGATGACTAACTTAGATGAGGCATTAAAAATATTCCTGTTTGAATTTGTGTTAGAAGTACACTATTGGCATAGCCCCTTGTTAAAACAAGTATTTCACTATGAAATTACTATGGTGAGAGGAAGTGCAAGCAATGCATCCATCATTGGCCCTAGTTCTATTCAAAGATGGTGTAGCAGGCAAATATACCTTTTACTCGATAGTGCCACAAGTAGCAGAGCCTGAAGGATGTATGTGCTGCGCAAAAATGAGAAGACCAAATGGCCATGTTCCTTGCACAGATCCTAATTGAAATGAATCAATGTAAGGAGATTGCTGCCAGCAAATACACTGCTTTTAAATTTTACCAAATGTTTTACAGATCAGCTAATTGTGCTGTATTGTGACAAGTTGTACACCGACAATGGAAATAAAAATGGCTCAACAGCCAATATTTAGAAACAGGCTAACGGCACTTTATTCTGTAGGGCAATATTAGTTTTTAAATATGCCAGACAGTAACTTGATTTAAATGTTTATCAATTTAATAGAATTTTTGTAGCTAAGTCTCCCTCTTGTATGATGTTCTGTTATTTTGATCTGAACAATACCTTGCACCTTATATCAGTAGCTTAGCAGCTTAACTTTATGGCTACCAGCAAGTTATTGATTATGTGTTTCTGAACACATGGCCCCTTTATGGATTAATGTGACTAAATTACTTTTAGTAATTATTCTATTATTGGTAGGACATGTTCCGAGGCATCAAGGGATCACAAATTTAGCATTGGAGGGCAGCGTGGAGGGTAAAAATCGTAGAGGGAGACCAAGAGATGAATACACTAAGCAGATTAAGAAGGATGTAGGTTGCAGTAAGTACTGGGAGATGAAGCTTGCACAGGATAGGGTAGCATGGAGAGCTGCATCAAACCAGTCTCAGGACTGAAGACCACAACAACTATTCTATGAACTGTTCATTTGAAAAATTTGTGACATTCCATTAGACACTAAATAGGCTGGAAATCAATATCCAGCATTCCAGGTTTGTCAGAGGCTGTTGTGCAGGCCACTAGTCATTCATACGAGGCAATGACTTCTTCAGGACAGTCAAAATTGTTACCACTCTCCTGAATTTCTTTTGAAGGTTATGTAAGACCCTTCTTTATCCTTGATTTCACACAAAAATTTATACTGAACGACATATTTCAGCTGTACTGGTTGAAAAATTTATGTATTTTTGTTGCATAATTGAAGTCTGCATTTATTACATTTAAGATCTCTTGTAATATCAAAATTTTGTAATGTGAATGAGTCTTAGAAAACACGGTCACATTAGTACTATATGCTTTGATTCAAAACCACCTTCACTTTATGAAACGCCCAAAATTACAACCCTGTACTTCAAATTGTAGGAAGTAATGATCTTTTTTGAGTCCTAACTGTGTTGCAAATAACAATGGTATCACATTCAAATAGATGAGGGGTGCATAATAAGTTTAGTTACAGATGCCTGACCGTGTCAATACCGAGACGAGAGTCCAGCAGAAATTGTGAAACAAGTAATGATCATACGACACTATTGGCCAGAAGACCCCTATCTGGAACTGAATGGCTGCCTAGTCCAAGTCTGTGATGCTATTTCAGCACTTTTTAAGGTGCTCATTCAGTAGATTATGTCTACTCATTACCCAAGATAAGTAGGAATTTATCACATTATGAAGCACCAAGCTGACATTCACGAACACGACCTTTGTGAGGAAACATTTTTCCATTATCAACCAAGTTTCCGAACGCGAAATATTGGTGGGATGGGGGGGGGGGGGGGGGGGCGGCGCCCCCACTCTATATATATTTCTCGCCAAGAAGCCAGTTTCGTCAGATGAAGATTCATTGTGGGAAATTCTCAGGAACGGCTTGTGCCGACAATTATAAACATGGAAACAGGATTTGCCACAGTGGCATCACAGGAAGCCTCCTTTGTTGCATTAATATACATCCACACAAACTTCCTGGCAGATTTGAAATGTGGCCGACCTAGACTTGAACTCTAAACTTCTGTCTTTCGCGGGTTGCACCAACTACCCAAGTTTGACTCACGACCCGTTCTCACAGCTTCAATTCCGCCAGTATTTCGTTTCCTAACTTCCAGCATCCACACTCTGCAAACCACCGACGTGGTATGGTAGAGGGGTCCCGTTTCCTTGTCTCTAATGGCTTTGTGCAAATTTTGGTTATCAATTGCCTTCAGGAAAGACTCTTTGCAAGATTTAGTTAAGTTCTTGCTATTGTTAGCTACGAATGTTCCCGGTCTACACTATATGTGGTTACGTCAAAAAAGATTGCCGTTTAGCGCCATTGAGTACATATTTATACTCAGTGTTATCACCACATGATTGATGAGGATCGGCTAGCGTAGAGGGCCATCAAGCTTCTCTAATACTGCAGTACCGGTACAAACAGTGTTGCTTTAACGCTTAGCCGTTGAAAGATGTTTACTATGGACACCGCCCCACTTGTCAGATGGTCAAAGGAAATCAAACAATTCGACCTCCGAAATTCAAACTATTTACAACATCTTAAAAAACAGACGGAAGTAATTATTTGTATGAGCAAAAAACTAAAAGGAACCAAGCCAGCTGTTTTGGAGTACCGCCGTGAGTGGAAACTCATTTAGTTGGTTCACGAAACACTAACGAAATTATCACTTCTGGTTTTGTCGTACTGCATATGTACAACAGATAATACTAAACGCTATTCAACCATGTGGTTACCACAAGTCACAGATGAAGGCAGTAAGCAACAACCGATTACAGTACGTCTCACCGTTCATGACGATACTGGCTGTCTCACAGCACCTCTAATACCTGATTACAGGTTTCTGACGGAAGGGAAAAGTAACCAAATTAATGTCTTTCCATCTACATCTAATTTATTGCGTCATGACTGTAGTTATATCAAACGCGCTTTTCATCAGTTGAAGCTACCATGTCGTTACAGAATCCTGTTCTTATGTAGAAGCTTCAGACCTTGTTATATTCTTGGAAAAGAATTTTGTTTTAGTGTTTTCCGATGAGGTATCACCTGTGGTGTACGACTCAGATTGTTCTGTTTCGTCACGCTCTTGACAGTCATATCGGTACATCGATATAATAAATATGCACAATTTTGCATATCTGATTTTTTGAGTAGAGAAGATTCACCATGCCGCAAGGTTACAAGAAAGTAATTTCGCGGAGGTTCAGGTAATTCTACATAAAGACTGCGCTCTACAGTTATTTCTACACAGAGTAGGACCAGTTCCAAAACAAGCATTGGAAGATGTAAGAACGCTTCTAACGCACCGAAACACGTTGTCACATGTTCAATAGCTCCTCATTTTACTAGCCATAACTCGAAAACAACATCAAATAGTTACCCACAGGCGAAAATATAACAGCCTTCATTGAAAATACTTAAACATGTAAACGAAATTAGACAAATTACAGAGAAATAGAGTTAATACCAAAGTCACACAAGTCGGAAATTTAGTACCTCAGCAATTATTGAGTATACAACAGCGCAACGTAACCACAGACGGAAGAAAGAACTGATGCGAGGGTTCCACAATTCTCATATATAGGCGCACAAACTGGGGTCCTCGGAAGCAAGGATAACACATATCTGAATTCTCGAGAAGCCGTTTTGCCATAAATATCACATTATGCTTTTTCACATATGATCAGGATAAATGGCGATTGCTGTCAGCTAAGCTTTCACATGCGCCAGAAAAAAGTAATTTATATAAAATTATTAATTGATTGACGCGTCAGAGGATCTCTAGTCTTCGAAAAGAACTGTAGGGGGCAGTGCAGGCCCTCAGCAACATGTGACCCTTGTTTACAGTATGACGGGCAGTTGCGCACGGGCCGCCTTCGATGTGGTGTAGTAGCTACAGGGTGTGTGGTGAAGATAGATATATTGGTTTGCTGCTCTTCTAGACTAAAAGTCCTGAAAGCAACAGATGTTACTGCCGCTGTGGTATAGTTGTGGGAATCTGAGAGTTGCGGCATACTCTACTGTGAGAGGCGTCGTTTTATCCAAGTAGAACACGATAAGGACCACCCGCTGCGTCGTGACCCACAGCCCGCCGGGGTCAATTGGTCGTTGGCAGTTGTATTTTTGATTCTTTCGATCGTACATTGTGCAGAAAGTAAATTGATACCGGACAAGTCAGGGTAGGTGATGTAATTACATTGAAAAGACACTGCACATTATTCACATAACGGACATTAATCTCATAGAAAACAAATTATTTTTTAAATTTGCTTTTTAAATTACATCCTCGGAGAGATGTATAAGCAGTTCAGAAAATATATTGTAAAAAAAAATAACAAACACAAATAAGGAATGTTTGAACTGTGGAGACATGATCCTCACCCTGTGGTAAGAGATTTTTTTTTTTTACTGTGTGCTATGTCGATATGAAATGGGGAATTAACAAAATAGTGCGTATCATGAGTTTGAAACAAATGTGATATCAAAAGAGTCTGTATGGTACAGAAAGTAGTAAGTTATTCAAAAGTAAAAGTATGCAATGGACTTCGTATGTGGCTCTGGTATTGTAGTTTCACAGAACACTGCATTTATTAACTAGTGTTATGTGTAACTATTATTAGTTATTATAAGCGCGATGACCTCACTTTTCGTGTTTACATTGGATTTAGGTTGTAATATTTGACCATTTAAACGTGGTTGTCATTGCAGTAAACTGGCGTGGTCTGCATCCTAGCGAGACTTAACTTCAAGCACAGGGTTCTGCTCCTTCCCCCCCCCACCCCCCCTCTCACGAAACCTAGTCACTTTTATGAATGAGTGTTCACGAATTTATAGCAGTGACTGTCCGCGACGGTGCTAAACTGATTCAACATCCGAGCGCGACAGGAAATAAGTGACATTAGTAATAACTAATTGTTTCTTCCCCCCCTTTCCCCACTCCCACCCCCAGAAAAGGTGATAGGCGATTTTTGTATCCTTCTGCAGTCAAAGTAGTTTGCGAACGTTTACAGAACCGCGCGAAATAACCAAACTGCAGAAAGGGACAGGCCGAACACCCTGACGCAAAGATTCCCAGTACAAAGTACTAAGAAGACCACTACCAATCGTTTGAAATAGCTTTTATGTACCTCTCAAATTTGCTGGACGAAAAGTTTGCGGATGCTCGGAATCAGTTATATCGAAAGTGGCAATTTGACTCTTGCCCCCCCCCCCCTCCCCCACCTGCGAAAATTTCTGCAGATGTCCAAGGAGCCATGGAACCCGAAAATAAAAATAAACGTTCAGGAAGCTTATCGGATCTAAAACTTTAAATCATAAGTTACTCTTGTTTGTTCATTTACATGCGCACTCGTATATATGGATAAACTTGACGTTGTTCAAACATGCTGCTGCTTATTATACCAGGTCAGATTCTGAGAATTCCTGTATGCTGTAAAAGCAGCACATTGAGTGATCTTAGAAACTTCATAACTGAGTATCGCAAGAGACTGGATTTTCAGGGTAGCGAAAAAGTGAAAATAAGTGTTTAATATTGTCCATGATTAACGATTGACATAAAATTTTGTTTTCGAAAGCCTGAAAAATGAATTTGTCGTAACTGTCCATTAAACTACATATTGCGTTTCAAAATAAGCACAACTCTTTTCTATATAAATACTCAGCAAGCCACATGGCAATGTGTGGCGGATTCTACTTCTGATAAAACTGATCCCTTCCTCCCTGTTCCACTCGCGAATGGCGTCTGGGAAGAATGTCGGTAAGCCTCTGTATTAGCTCTAATTTTTCGAATGTTTTCAGCGTGGTCGTTTCGCGAGATATATGCGGAATGAAGTAATGTTTTCCCGGAAAGTGCTTTCTGAAATTTAAACAGTAAACCTCATGGTGCACAACTGCTGTTGTAGCATCTGCCACTGGAGTTTGTCTGGCATCTGCTTGTCCTATGTTTTATACTGTCGTTAGACTTAAGGTCGCTCGGGATAATTACTCCTAGTTATCGTACCGTAGATACTATTTCGAACAGTTTATCAATAGCGCAGTCGCCCGGTTCCTTGGGATACTCCGAAGTTCCTTTCACATTTGCCGATTTTGTTCCGGTAAGAGCGGCGTGTTGAGTTCTGTCTGCAAGGATGTCCTGAATCCAGTAGCAAATCTTGTGCGATACTAAATAAGCTCGTATTTTTTCACTAAACGGCACTGCGTGACTTGTCAAATGCGTTCCTGAAGTCAAGGAAAACTGCATCAACCTGAGCGCTGTTGTCTAGTGCTAAGGATCTGATTAACAGAGCGAGCTGAATTTCGCAAGATCTGTTTGCGGAATTCATGTTGATTTTTAGAGATGTTAGTTCTCCAAAAACGTGATCTCTTGAGCACAAAACATATTCCATGATTTAAGATTGACGTCGACGATATAGGCCTATAAGTATATGCATCTGTCCTTCGAAACGGGAATGACCTGCGCTTTTTTCCAGTCGCCAGGTACCCTTCGTTGCTCCAGCGAACAAAAAAAAACTGCTGCTAGAATGGGGCAAGTTGTCACATCTTTGTAAAACCTTACACGTATCTTACTTGGTCCTGATGCCTTGCAGCTCTTTTAACTAATAAACGATTGTAGTTGCTTTTCTATTCCGCGCTCGGTTCTCAGTATCTGCCATTTCGATGTGTGTACAGTACGATGATTGAAAGGAGGGACCGTGTTACGATGTTCCGCGGGTGAAACAATTTATTTTCAGTTTCGCTGACGGTATGGTCTGAGTGAACGAACAGATAATCTCGAACCACTTACTGATTTTACGTAATTAATAAGACCAAAACCTCTTTACTCAGGCTGGTGACAACCTTTCAAATTCAATGAACGCTTCTGTCGTGGCACTTTAGCTAAGTTCAGCTTTTGTCCGCTGGGTTTTGACTTACTTTGAACGTAAGATACTCGTTGTTACGGAGTAGTTTTCTAACATTGCCATTAAACTACGGCGTGTCTTTCCTATCCCTTACAACCTTGCTCGAAACAGACATGTCTAAGGCATATTGAATATTGCTGATTTTTTAAATTTGTGCTCCGTATCTATTTCAACACTCAATGTTTTTTGACTACTCACTCTGCAATTCGTGTCCTGTCACGCTTGCTAAGCAAAAATATTTTCCTTAATTAACAGTCCTTGTATTACCTGTAGTCGTAGCTATCAGAGCCTTATGATCACTGTTGGCTTCTTTTATGTTAATTAGATTAGTTCATGTCTGTCTGTAGCTAGGTTTAAGGCGTTTCCTTCTCGAGTCGGTTCTCTATCTGCTCGAAGTAGTTGTAGACAAGACATTCAGGATGTCACACGTATCCGTCTCTGGCACCAATTTTGATAGCATAATTCTCCCAATCTGCCTGGCAAGCTGAAGTCGCTCCCTATCAAAACGTCATGATCAGGAATGTTGACACTATTGTGTAAGATCTGACGTGCTCTACTAGTACAGCTCCTGACCCAGGATGTCTATAAACTGAGTCGGTCTAGATAGTACGAACATGAGCCACGATGTTGTCACTTAATGATTTGCTTTACAATGTTAATAACACTCGTCGAAGAAAGTGTTTATGACCTCGCACCAGGTGACATAGCGTGCAAAGCGAAACAACCAACATTCGTTTAATATGAAGTTGATAATCTTGTTCACTTTCGCGATCCTGTTTTACGTTCCTTCCTGTAACTTTTTCAGCCAGTAGTTTCCTTTCGCGTTTCGACATGCTTCTATAATTTTCAGGCAGACTTTTGACTGCCGCACGCGTATTGGTGGAAATTTCATCGCAAAGCGACGTCAGGCGTGTCAACTGAGTTGTAATAAGTTTTCAAATCTACATCTGCATGACTACACTGCAATTCACACTTAAGTTCTTACCATAGGGTTAACGGAATCACTTTGACTGTCGAATTGCAAGTGGTAAAAAGGAACACGCTCCAAATTTATCGGCCGACTAATTTCCTTGTTGCGTGCATCCGTGCCAATAGACTTCACTCAGCGATTACAGCCCCGCAGCGGCAAATGACCAACTTTTGTTGGGCGGTTAGAACGACAGCACTATCCATGGCACAATTTGTTGGCTGAAGTGATGGCGGGTGATTCTATCCGTCAGATTCAGACAGTGAATTTTTCACTATGTAGATGGGAGTCCACAAAATGTTCACTTTCGAAGGAGAATGTTGCTAATTGCAGTTCCGTGAAAGTTTCGTCGCAATGATCGCCACCCCATCTCTATCATTTCCATAATACTCTCCCCATTTTTGGCGATAATAGGAAATGATCTGTCCTGAATGCATTTGATAATGATCCCATACCGAGTAGAAACAGTCCAGTAAAGGACGTACAAGCTTAGTGTAAGCAGTCTCTTCAGTAGATTTGTTAAATCTTCAAAGTATTCTGCCAACAAAATGCAGTCTTTGGTTCGCTTTCACCACATTTCATACGGAGATATTTTGGAAACCTGTTACTGGTCAAGCAAGGAGCCACAGAGGGTCCTGGTCGTGACTCTCCCCCCCCCCCCCCCCCCCCCCCAAACATTTGAGTATGTGTCTATATCTTTACATACATTAATTCCAGTTCTTTGATACAACTTTCGGAGAATACACCATTAAAAAGTCTGGAAGACACTTTCCTAAATGTAGGTGGCAATGAGAGCATTTTCATCATTTGCATGCTCCCATAGCTGTTGTCTGTACATCCTATGTCCAAAATCCTAGAGCTAAGTGTAATTCTGATATTGGTAAGTGCATACTATTTTGTCATGTAAATTATTGTCAAAGTTTTGAAAGACTATTGCTAATAGAGTTCTTAAACTACGTGACACTGGTACTTCTCAAATGTTTAGTTGCATTTCTCATTTGTAGGTCCTTGGAGGTATGATGAAGCCGTGTAAACGAATTACGGTATCTCAAGTGTTTTTAATAGAATGCACAATTTTAAAAATCTTTTATATCTGTGGTGTGTTGAGTGGGGGTCACGGCAAGTTACTTTGAAAGGGGGAGGGGTGAGAATAGTAACAAACGGCAACCTTCCCTTCCCAAGAACCAAATCCTGGATTCACACTTCACAGTATTCTTATGACTTCCTTGTTTGCTTGATCACTTTGCATACACACGACCTAAGTGAGCATTACTGCAAACATGTTTGTTTTGAGATGGGTACCTTTATAAGGCGGGAAAATTACCACACTATCAGTTTAATACGTCATGGTTGCAAATCAAAATTCTAACACGAATCCTTTACAGAAGAGTGGGAAAACTGGTAGTTGGCCTTGGGGAAGATCAGTTAGGATTCTGGAGAAGTGTAGCAACACGTGAGGCAATACTGACCCTACGCCTTCTCATAGAAGATATGTTAAGGAAAGGCAAACCTATGTTTATAGCATTTGTAGACTTAGAGGAAGCTTTCGACAATATTGACTGGAATAGTCTTTCAGATTCTAAAGTTGGCATGGGTAAAATGCAGGGAGAGCTATTTACGATCTGTACGGAAACCAGATTGCAGTGATGAGTCGAGGGGCATGAAAGGGAAGCAGTGTTTGAGGAGGAGTGAGACAAGGTTGTGGCCTATCCCCAATGTTATTCAATCTGTATATTGAGCAAGCAGTATAGGAAACAAAAGAAAATTTTTGATTGGGAATTAAAATCCACGGAGAAGAAATAACAACCTTGATGTTTGTTGATATTGTAATTGTCAGACAGCAAAGGACTTGGGGAACAGTTAAACGGAATGGGCAGTGTCTTGAAAGGAGGCTATAAAATGAACATCAACAACAGTAAAACAAGGATAGTGGAATGAGGCTGAATTAAATCAGGTGATGCTGAGGGAATTAAATTAGAAAATGACACTTATAGTAGTAAGAGTTTTGCTATTTGGGAAGCAAAATAACTGATAGTCGAAGTAGACAAGATATAAAATGGCAAGGCAATGTCAAGGAAAGTGTTCCTGAAGAAAAAAAATTGCTAACTTAGTTTAGATTTGTCAGGATCTCTCTTCTGAATGTATTAGGAGGGTAGCCATTGTGAAAGTGAAATCAACCGAGCGAGGTGGCGCACTGATTATCACACTGGACTCGCATTCGGGAGGACGACGGTTCAATCCCGCGTCCGGCCATCCTGATTTAGGTTTTCCGTGATTCCCTAAATCGCTCCAGGCAAATGCCGGAACGGTTCCTTTGAAAGGGCACGGCCGACTTCCTTCCCCGTCTTTCCCTAATCCGATGAGACCGATGACCTCGCTGTTTGGTATCTCCCCCAAAAAACCCAATCCAAAGTGAAACAGATGATAAACAGTTTAGACAGGAAAACAGCTTCTCAAATGTGGCGTTAGAAGAATGCTGGATCACGTAACTGATGAAGTATTGACTAGAATTGAGGAGAAGAGTAATTTGTGGCACAACTTACTGTGCATGTCTATGAAATACACTGGACTATTTTACTATTACATTTGCATTGGCTGTTTGTTTTTTACCATACAGCATTTGTATTTACTGTTTTGTTAAAGATAGCTAACTTCCTCATTACAAAATAATGTAAAATCAATTTATTAAAAATTACTTGCAAATATGTTCTCTTGACCTATCCAATATCGTATGTACAACCTTACAATTCTATGATTTGTATTAACTGTTTTGTTTAAGATAGATAATTTCCTTGCTACAAAATAATGTAAAAATCGATTTGTAAAAATTACTTGTAAATAGCTCTCTTGACCTGTCCAATATCATATGTACAGCTGTACAATACTAGGATTGCCTGGCTCAATAAAAGTACAATACAATAAAACTTGACGAGGGATCGAACATAACAGGTTCTGAGGCATCAAAGATTACCAGTTTAGTACTGGAGGAAAGGGGGAGGAGGAGGGGGGGGGGGGTTAAAAATCGTAGAGCGAGACAAAGGGATGAATACAGTAAGCAAATTAAGAGGTATGTAGGTTGCGGTAGTTACTCGGAGATAGAGGTTTACACAGCAAAGAGTAGCATGGATAGCTGCATCAAACCAGTCTTTGGACTGAAGACAACAAAAACGCTTATTATTCATAATCGGTAAATAATTGCTTAAAGACGAATTTTAGTAGATTCTACGTTGACATTTTGCATAAAAGTGTACAACTCCTAAAAATGAGTACATATTGCGAACTGGGTGCTTTAAATCAATGCTGAAAACTGCAATTCTGAGCAGTTGTCGGGGAGAAATACCCCCTGTCATTTCCGTTATGGGGTGCAGACGAATCGTATATGCTTCAGTGTATGACAGTAATTCTGGCGTTTAGTCTTAATGTTATCGCTTTCCCTAAACATTATGTAGTAAAGTCGTGGGGAAACAAGAGGCGAAAATTACTAGATTTCACCGTGGTCTATAACGAAACATTTTTGTCAAGCCTGGCTTGTGAAGTTTCTCAGTCAGCAGATAGTTTAAAGCAGAATGTGGTTATAGGTACGTAATGTACAGCTGTCACCAACCCGAAGGTTGTACAGTTGCCTTCCTCAGACTTTTGAACTAACTTAGCCAAATAACGTGGACTCTGAATAGAGTAATTTGGAATTCTCATTAATCAGCACCGTGATACAGAAACGGTGTTTAGCTTTTTATGAACCACTGTGGATTGGATCGTTGGGCCGTGTGATTAGCAGCGATATATGGTGATTTGATAAGTCCGGTAAAAACGCAAGAGAAAAGTTTGTTTTTCGTGAACAACTCTACTTCTCGACAGTATCGTTTGAGGGATATACACTTGGCCCAGCGATCTTGCACATTTTGCATACCATCAGAAACATGGTTTTTGTCAAACTCATCAAATTACTCGTTGACTGCAACTAGCACTTCATTTAATGAAAATTTCCACCCAGCAAACCAAAGTTTCAAGTTAAGAAACAGGAAGACGTCACTCGGGCTAAATGTCGTGAATAGGGTGGATAAGGAACCAATTCAAAAAAGTTTCTATACTTCACCCATTGTTATCGTTGGTGGTTGGAATGGTGTATTACCTGGTGAGTGTACTTTTTGCGTGCTAACCTTGTTCTTTTCTCAGCCAACGCAAGTGTGAAAAGACCCAACAGTGCTGCATAATAGGGTTCAATTATGGTTTTGCCTTTTTCCCCACGTAATCTAAGAGGATTATTCTTTGCTAATCCCCCAGAAAAAAGTGGTCATCATATTACCAGCTCACAAAATTGTCTTTGCTTTCTTTGGTGCACCTTCACTAGTCTTGTCATTGAGTGCCGTTTTGACTGTAGCGTGTAATGAGGGATCCAAGTCTCAGTGTCACAAATCGGAGCAAAAATCTTGCGGACTGCAATCAGACACATTGTGTTGAAATGTTGTACGGGATGCGCTTTTGGTAGAGTGAGCTATCGTAACGCCCACCTAGCTTCCTCATAGCCAATTTTCTGTGCAGGATGATATGCGCTTGATCTCCTGAGGTGCCTACAATCTCAGCAATTTGACTAATTTTTATTCGTCAGTCTTGCATTACCATATGCATTCTGTCAATGGTTTCCTTTGTGGTGACCTCACTTGGACGGCTGGAGCGCGCACTTATTTCGTGCTTGTCCGACCACATTTAATTTCATTAATCAAAGTGTAAATGGTCTTGAATAATGGAGTCCACGTGAACTCCATCTAATTGTTTTAATTTCTGCGTCAGTCCAACCCTTAAAATGAAATTGTTTAGTAACAGCACGAAGCTCTGTTAAGTTTTCGATCGCAATCGACACATTGACCAATGCAAGTGGCTATCAACAGTGAGCTGTACGCTGTACATACTTGAAATTCTAGTGTGATCAAGCTTTCTAACTAACCGCGAAGGCGCGACAAAAAGTTTCAATCATTCATTGAAATTTAGCAGCCTTATCAAACCACTTTCGTGTCTACTCGTTTAGTTACCGAGCCAAGCTATACGCACAACTGCAGCAGTCTCGTTCGGTAACTGTAATGGGTGAGGTTGATTTCCTGGTGCTGTCTTCTTATGGTTCAAGCTATGGCACACCTGCGATCGCGCCTGAGGTGCAATGGGAAACGTCTGGGAGCAATTTCTAATAATTATAAACCAAATTTCTTTGAGCTACTCAGTCCTTGAGCGGTATGTGCGGGATTGTTTCTTAGATACCGCCGTGGTAGGCTTGGGCATCCGTCTAAAGGGCTAACCAGCTGCATGGCGCATAGTCCGTACGAGGTTGCCTGTCTGCCAGTTTTCGTGGGCAACAATTTTAATGCCAATATTTCATGTAATTATTGACCGAATTTAAAATGTTGTCTAACCATTCAGACATAAAATTACATTAAAGGTTTAACGCAGACAATTAGAAAATGAATGTCTTGAGGCAGTGTAACGCTCAGTGCACGGATTCATGTCCATCCAGTAATTGACTTACTTAGCGATTTAAACTTTACACTTAAATTCAAAGCTTTTCTAAACTTTACCTCTTACATGCTCAATGTCAAATATTTATCTCATTAACGCAGTGGTGGATACAGAAAGACCTCAAGGAAGGGCGCTAAACATATTTTGAGCTATCTTTACTTTTACTGTAATAAAAAATAGTCACATACAAAGTTAAAGAAAGTATTTAAACTGATTATACACATATATCGTCTTATGATATAAAAAAGTTAAAATTGTGGTTGTCTTCCTTAAATGATGAATTCTATGCGCCTATTCTTCCTGTCAAATTGGGTAATTACGTCGTCAATAGGACAATCAGTCAGTGATACAGATAGGAAAGGACAACTACTCAATAACTTGATTGTCGAGTCGACTGACGAAAGAAACAAACGAATAGCGTGCGGTCTGACTGGCGCGGGCGGCGAGTGTGGCAGTGCGGCTGACACCGTAAGAGGGAGGGGGGGCGCCCCCCCCCCCATGTGTCCGCCACTGCATTAATGTATTTGATATAACCAGACGTTTGAAGCTCTTTTTTACATGGGAGTTGGTTTCCTTAAAGAACCAGTGAGGGGGGAAGAGGGGGTGGTTACTGATACAGTACTGAACGAAAGTAGAACTGCAAAATTTGTGGCTGTACATAAACCCCAAACGGTTTTTGGATACTGTTGTAGCCCCCACCCTCTCCTACCGGTCATGGACCATCTCCACGTTAGCAACGGAGTCCATTGCTCTAATATTTACAATGTAAATAAGCGCATTCCATCCAGTCACTTAAGAATCTGGGTTGGGCATTTTCACTGCAAACTTTGCTAGCAATATTTGCATAAAGCCGTCAGTCCGATCTGAATAGTAGGCCAAATATTCTACATCAACATGGATACTTTGCAAATCACATTTAAACATTTAAGTGCCTAGCAGAGGGGTTCATCGAACCACCTTCACAATTCAGGAGTAGAATTCTACAAAACCTTGTCTTCATCGATGTTGCAATTTAAGGAGGCGACGCTGGACGTGCATTCGGGAGGACAGAAAATCAGATTTAGATTTTTCATGGTTTCTCTGAATTAAGAAAAATGCCACAATTACTTAAGGAGAAAGCAGACGATTTCCTCTCCTTATCTGAGTTTATGGTCCATCTCTACCTGCCGACAACCGAGCGAGGTGGCGCAGTGGTTAGCACACTGGACTCGCATTCGGGAGGACGACGGTTCAATCCCGTCTCCGGCCATCCTGATTTAGGTTTTCCGTGATTTCCCTAAATCCCTTCAGGCAAATGCCGGGATGGTTCCTTTGCAAGGGCACGGCCGATTTCCTTCCCCATCCTTCCCTCACCCGAGCTTGCGCTCCGTCTCTAATGACCTCGTTGTCGACGGGACGTTAAACACTAATCTCCTCCTCCTCCTCTACCTGCCGACAGGACATTAAACCACAGTTTTCCTTACTTTTCTGTTTTCGACATTGTGATTCTCTAGAGCAGTGTCTTCCAACCTGGGGGTAATTACCACCTGCGGGTAAAGTGAAATTTTCTGAGGGGTAGTAACTAAAAGATTCTATTCATCACGAAACAAAATTATTTTCAAAATATTACTATTACAATGTTGTAAGACTAATATTGATTATGTAAGTTACCGATAATTACTTTTTCTCAGTTAGTAGCACGAATGCGGTGGTTACAGGTCCCTCACATAGTCCAACTACACGCTTATCTTGTGCGTTGTCCCGTATAGCCGCGCGGGATTAGCTGAGCGGTCTTGGGCGCTGCAGTCATGGACTGAGCGGCTGGTCCCAGCGAAGGTTCGAGGTGTGTGTGTGTGTGTGTGTGTGTGTGTGTGTGTGTGTGTGTGTGTGTGTGTCATTAGGATAATTTAGGTTAAGTAGTGTGTAAGCTTAGGGACTGATGACCAAAGCAGTTAAGTCCCATAAGATTTCACACACATTTGAACATTTTTTTGTCCCATACATCACTGATAAATGACATTTACGTAACAAATGCTAAATATATCAAGAAAAGTCTTAAAGTTACAGGTTGTACCTGCATGTCCAGAAACTGCTTCATTACTCCCTTAGAAGAGCACTCCCTGCCTTCAGTCATTGAGCCGTCTCTGCAAACCACTTCAGAGCGCCGGAACACGTCAAGAATCGAGAGGAAGTGACAGCGGAGAGCGGCGGGGTTTTAATGGAATCCTTAGGGGCCATTCAAAAGGTCCAGACGAAGCTGCAGCCGAAACGTACACCATGGAGGCGTACGTGAAAGGACCACAAGTACATGTGGTAAAGGGGAGGACTCCAGATCGGAGTGAAGGGACCGCACGCGAAACGCAATCGTCAGCCCCGATCTAGGCCGCCGATGCGGGAGATGGACTGCCGCGGGCGGGAAAAGGAGACGGTAATTCGGATGCTCAGGGGAACTATGAACGTATGCTGCGTAAATGGCGAGCAGATGGCGCACGTCTGATCTGCAGTGTAGGGACACCAGCCTTCACCAGTACACTGGTCACCGGACTCTTCCTGAAAGTTCCTGTCGCTAATCGAACCCCGCACAGGGTCGAGTAAATGCAATGCTGAAGGCGCTGCCGAACCATAAACCATATTCCCATAGTCAATTTTTTTTTTTACCACAGTCGGTCTAAAGTTATGAGTCTGACTGAACATCGAAGACAATTCGCTTAACATTCTACCCACCAGCAATAACAAGTATTCCAGAAACAATTCCGCAGGACAGCTCGTGGCTGCGTCGCAACAGCTTACGCTCGAGCGTTTCCTCGCGCTGAAGCGGCTACCGGCCACCGGCCAGACGCCACCCGCCGCCTGAAATCCGGCGCCGCCCAGGTGAACGCGGCGCGACGCTGTCAGTGTGTGTATCAACTGTCATTTTCGAATTTGAAGTTCTAGTTATCATCTTGCAGTTAAGCATTGGATTTTGCATACTTGAAAATCATGAACTACAGTTAAGCATTGTAAAATTGAGTCGCAAGTGGAAATAGGTGTAACATCTGCAACACAACGTTTACTTTTGGTATAACAGAAGGGTGAATGCAGAGGAGGCAGCTAGGAAGATTTGAATTGTGTATGGAGCGAGTGCTTTTGGGAAAAATACGCCAGAAAAAGATATTCTTGTTTCAACAAAGATTGTTCTGGCATGAATGATTTTCCACATTAAGGAAGTCTCGACTACTGATGTATGTGATAGATTACCATTTTACCATCATGCGACATTTGCATTCAACAGGCAAAGTTCAGAAGTCTGGTGTAGGAGTACTGCATGCTCTAATTCGAAACAACAAAAATCAACGGAGTGACTATTATTGAACGTCATCAGGTCGCTCATTGAGCATTCGTATGCAGTACTGTTACTGGTGACGTGTTATGATGCCTTTATCGTTAACTTCCTAAGAAGAAATGAAAGGCTGAGCCCCTCCAAAAGACAAACTCGAGCAAAGAGTAGTGTGAACATAATATTTTATCGGGAGGACGACGGTTCAATCCCGTCTCCAACCATCCTGATTTAGGTTTTCCGTGGTTTCCCTAAATCGTTTCAGGCAAATGCCGGGATGGTTCCTTCGAAAGGGCACGGCCTCTTTCCTTCCCAATCCTTCCGTAACCCGGGCTTGCGCTCCGTCTCTAATGGCCTCGTTGCCGACGGGACGTTAAACATTAACCACCACCATAATATTTTACATCTGATAGCTCAAAAAGTGTGTTTTGGGCTACGAATTCTGCCCCAAGGGCAGTATGCAACACAGCTGGAAATTGTTGCCATCAACTGAGACACCTTTCGGTCTCAGCGTAAGAAAATCGAGCAACACAAGATCACATGTGCTACTGCATGATAACGCACTTCTTGATTTGAGAAACAAAACTATCCTGGAGATTGTAATTAAAGTCGTCTCTCAGGCACTTGTAATGATAGAGAAGTCCTCTCTCAAGCACTTGTCCCTCTCGTCATATATTCGTAAAGATTTACCTTTCCCGCTCTTGATCGATCATTTCTAGACGAGAATACTCTTAAAACTACTCTGGTATAATGATATCGTTGGAACCAGTAGGTGTCTACTGGCGTAGAATTTGTAAACAACTTTAGCATTGTCAGATCGTTTTAGATATCGTGAAAGAAAATTCTTTTACTGATTAATTTCTCTTTGATGATTACTGTTGCGTTTAGTAAACTAATGGAAAATTCAATTAAAATATTCACTGTACTAACACAAATTAAATTCAGCTTACTACGGAAACATCACGACGGCAGACTATCTTAATAAAGCATTAAGTATCTGTAAGACGAGTGAGACTATTTTAATACGAATTAGTAGGACATTACCGACTTTTGACTTCGAAAAGATCCGTATTTACTTCATTTCCTGTATCATCCGCAAATATTATGAAAAGTGGCATTTCATATCTATAATTATGTATTCACAACAACAAGAAATGTCATTATGAATTTGGCAGTACCGTAAGGTTTTCGCTCTGACACTAAGGGTTACTGAAAGTAGCAAGGCGCGTTGTCTTACGATTCCCTTATTGCGTTTGTATCTGCCTGCTTGTAGCTCTGCTACAAAAGAATTAAAAATCTGGCTTTCAGCGAGTCTCGAAAGGCGAACGAAAGCAGCTTGCTCCTGGTAGCCAACCATGTTTCTTGGGAACAGGCTACTTCCTAAAGTGTGAAGACATTCTTTTGTGGTTGAATTGTTGGCAAATGTCAGTCAGACGTGTGCTGTTGGTCTAAGCGTTTCGGTGTGTTGAATTTGTACCAATGATTTTTCTACAGGTTTTTTCTGTCCCAAATAGAGAGTTGAAGTCTCCCATTAGTATTTTCACGTCATCTCGGTGAATTTTGCTCATAGTATTTTCGAGTGTGTTCCACAATTTTTCGACATTTTCGGTGTTTTCCTTATTTTCGATGTTGGTGGGGGCATGTGCATTTATGAGTGTGTATTTTTTATAGGGGCTCTGAATGAGCATAGTCATAACTCGATTGTTGAGGGTTGTGATTTCTTCGACAGAGTTGTTGATAGATCTGTGTTCGAGAAATGCAATGCCGAAGACTGGTGCGAGTTTCGCTACCTTTTGTTGTATTTTGAAGATGCCGTGGTTTCCGTAATGAAAGTTTTAATTGCCAATTAATCGTGGTTCTTGAAGAGCAAGGATGAGAATTTTTTGGCGGACGATTTCTTTTGTGAGATTATTTAGGTTTCTTGTTTGGATCAATGTATCGATGTTTAGTTTTCAAATGAATGTTTTCTGCTTGTAGGGGAATTTGCCAGAGATCTTCGATATTCTCTGCCGTGCTAACCTGGACTGCCCAGAGTGCGAAAATCCAACTGCCGCCTATCGGTGGCCAAGTTGTGTACCACCTGGGGTAAAGTTAGCTTTGCTTGCATAGTTCATGTTTTCTTGTGTTTCATTGGTTTGGCCTGGGTGATACCAGGACCGGACAGGACCAGAGGGTGTTAAAGCCTTTGGAAGCAAATATTTTCAGCCAAGCTCATTGAGCTAACAGACGGTGACCAGAGTAGCGGGGATTTTCACTCAGATGTGTCTGGATTTTGGGTTCAACGGATTGAGTAGCCGTTCAGGACTGTGTTAGTATTTGGTTCACCACAAGTATTTGATTTCCTCAGTACCACCCATATGGGGGAGGGTTTCCCCTATCGGCCACAAGTGATTTTTATTATTATTATTATTATTTTTATTATTTTTATTATTATTGTCATTATGCCATCAGCAAATCCGATATGGTGTATCTTCCCTCCACTGAAATAGATGTGTATTGTTCGATTCAGTATTTCCATCACATAAATATGGGTTATAATCACGTTACATTGCTGCTAGTAGACATATTTCTCACTTTTTCTTAGACAGTTGCTAGCTGTTACTCCATCATAGGAATTTATGTGCGTAGCATTGTTGCAATACAGACGTTCAAATTATCCGATTTCTGTAATTTCATTTCGACACAAGATCGTCCTAATCGGATTGAGCCAGTCTGTCTTAATGTGGCTATCCGACTACGACTCTCATCATATGATAGACTGGGTGAAGCACATTCTTAATCGGACTGTTGAATCCAGATCACTTATCTATGACAGGGAATGAATTCTTAAACACTGTGGAAAATAATAATCCAATGTACTTATTACAATTACGTTATTTAAATATAAATATATGAACTAACGACATAAAAATGTATTTACAGGAGCGGAGACCCATCCATCAAAGTAGAGCAGTGCGAGATTGGTTTCAGGGCCAAGAGAGGATAAAGCTGTTGCCGTTTGTTTCGCGGCCGTTAGCCACTAGTCACTTGAATCAGCAGTTGTCTTGTGACAGCCAGAGCGAGAGCACCAGCAGCAGCGAGTACTGTTTGTATAAAGCGTTTTTGTACTTATTTGCTGCGCTTAGCTTTTAAATAGTTTTTCTGGGAAAACCTAGCGTAGTTTTCGCGTCTCGTATTTCAGTGAGTGTTTCTTGATTATCAGAGTAGCTCATCAGAAGATTATCTTGGGAATTTGTCACCGTATAGAGTAGGGTAAACATAGTCATGTGTAGGGACTGTGGTTGTTGCGAGCGGCCACTCTTCGGGGGCAGGTGGAGGCTCTGTCAGTTAGGCTCAACGAGCTCGAGGCGCAGGCGTCGGCTCGCAGTGGCGTTGGGGCAACTGTGGTGAGACCTATGCCTACTTCGGTGGCCTTGGAATCACATGGAACCCCTGATGTCGCTGCGTCTTCCGGCAGTGAGCATCTTACCGGTCAGCCATCACTCCAGGGTGAATGGCGGACAGTAGTGGGCTCGCGCGTGCCTGGCCGAAAGGCGAAGGTGGGATCTGGCCGCGTGGCAGCTGCCTTACCCCTTTCTAACAGGTACGGGGTGCTTCCTAGTGGTGATGACATCGTTTCCGAGCCACCACAGGATGCCTCGCCTGTTGGGCCAGTGGCCGATTCTCCGGCAAGGTCCCGACAGTCACAGAGGGCGGGCCTATTAGTTATAGGGAGCTCCAACGTTAGGCGGGTTATGGAGCCCCTCAGGAAAATAGCGGGTGGGTCGGGGAAGAATGCCAGTGTGCACTCGGTGTGCTTGCCGGGGGGTCTCGTCCGTAATGTGGAGGAGGCCCTTCCGGCAGCTATTGAACGCACTGGGTGTGACCGGCTGCAGATAGTAGCACATGTCGGAACGAATGACGCCTGCCGCTTGGGTTCTGAGGCCATCCTTGGTTCCTTCCGGCGGCTGGCTGATTTGGTGAAGACAACCAGCATCGCACGCGGAGTGCAAGCTGAGCTTAATATCTGCAGCATAGTGCCCAGAGTCGATCGCGGTCCTCTGGTTTGGAGCCGTGTGGAGGGTCTAAACCAGAGGCTCAGACGACTCTGCGACTATAATGGTTGCAAATTCATCGACCTCCGTTATTGGGTGGAGAACTGTAGGGCCCCCCTAGACAGGTCAGGCGTGCACTACACACCGGAAGCAGCTACTAGGGTAGCAGAGTACGTGTGGCGTGCACACGGGGTTTTTTTAGGTTAGAGGGACCCCCCTTGGGCGAAACGATAAAATACCTGACGGCTTACCAGAGAGGACATTATCATCGTTGATAAAGAACGTCCGTCCTCAGAGACCAAAAACAGGAAAAGTTAACGTAATATTGGTAAACTGCAGGAGTATCCAGAGCAAGGTTCCTGAATTAGTATCTCTTATTGAAGGAAATAGTGCGCATATAGTATTAGGAACGGAAAGTTGGTTAAAACCGGAAGTGAATAGTAACGAAATCCTAGACACAGAATGGAATATATACCGCAAGGATAGGATAAACGCCAATGGTGGAGGAGTATTTTTAGCAGTAAAGAATTCAATAATACCCAGTGAAGTTATTAGCGAATGCGAATGTGAAATAATCTGGGTTAAGTATCAAAGGTGGGTCAGATATGATAGTCGGATGCTTCTATAGACCACCTGCATCAGCAACCGTAGTAGTTGAGCGCCTCAGAGAACCTGCAGAACGTCGTGAAGAAGTTTCGTGATCATACTATTGTAATAGGGGGAGACTTCAATCTACCATGTATAGAATGGGATAGTCACACAATCAGAACTGGAGCCAGGGACAGAGACTCTTGTGACATTATCCTGACTGCCTTGTCCGAGAATTACTTCGAGCAGATAGAGAACCAACTCGTGAAGCTAACGTTTTAGACCTCATAGCAACAAATAGACCGGAACTTTTCGACTCCGTGAATGTAGAAGAGGGTATCAGTGATCGTAAGTCAGTGGTTGCATCAATGACTACAAGTGTAATAAGAAATGCCAAGAAAGGAAGGAAAATATATTTGCTTAACAAGAGTGATAGGGCACAAATCGCAGAATATCTGAGTGACCACCATCAAACGTTCATTTCTGAGGAAGAGGATGTGGAACAAAAATGGAAAAAATTCAGAAACATCGTCCAGTACGCCTTAGATAAGTTCGTACCGACTAAGGTCCAAAGCGAGGGGAAAGATCCACCGTGGTATAACAATCATGTACGAAAGGTACTACGGAAACAAAGAAAGCTTCATCATAGGTTTAAGAGTAGTCGAATCATAGCTGATAAGGAAAAGCTGAACGAAGCGAAAAAGAGCGTAAAGAGAGCAATGAGAGAAGCATTCAACGAATTCGAACATAAAACATTGGCAAACAATCTAAACAAGAACCCTAAAAAGTTTTGGTCATATGTAAAATCGGTAAGCGGATCTAAATCCCCTATTCAGTCACTCGTTGACCACGATGGCACCGAAACAGAGGACGACCGAAGAAAGGCAGAAATACTGAATTCAGTGTTCCGAAACTGTTTCACTGCGGAAAATCGTAACACGGTCCCTGACTTCAGCCGTCGCACGGACGCCAAAATGGAAAATATTGAAATAAACGATATCGGAATTGAAAAACAACTGCTATCACTTAGTAGCGGAAAAGCATCCGGACCAGACGAGATACCCTTAAGATTCTACAGTGATTATGCTAAAGAACTTGCCCCCTTTCTATCAGCAATTTATCGTAGATCGCTGGAAGAACGTAAAGTACCTAGCGACTGGAAGAAAGCGCAGGTCGTTCCCATTTTCAAGAAGGGTCATAAATCAGATGCGAATAATTATAGGCCTATTTCGCTTACGTCAATCTGTTGTAGAATAATGGAACATGTTTTGTGTTCTCGTATTATGACGTTCTTAGATAATACAAATCTCCTTCATCATAACCAACATGGATTCCGCAAACAGAGATCATGTGAAACTCAGCTCGCCCTATTTGCCCAAGAAATTCACAGTGCCGTAGACACTGGCGAGCAGATTGATGCCGTATTCCTGGACTTCAGGAAGGCATTTGATACGGTTCCGCACTTACGTTTAGTGAAAAAAATACGAGCTTACGGAATATCGGACCAGGTTTGTGATTGGATTCAGGATTTCCTAGAAGAAAGAACACATGTCATTCTTAACGGTTCAAAATCTGCAGATGTAGAGGTAATTTCAGGAGTACCGCAAGGAAGCGTGATAGGACCTTTATTGTTTACAATATACATAAATGACTTAGTTGACAACATCGGTAGCTCCGTGAGGCTATTTGCAGACGACACGGTTGTCTACAAGAAAGTAGCAACATCACAAGACTCGTACGTACTCCAGGAAGACCTGCAGAGGATTAATGCATGGTGCGACAGCTGGCAGCTTTCCCTAAACGTAGATGAATGTAGTATAATGCGCATACATAGGGGCAGAAATCCATTCCAGTACGATTATGCCATAGGTGGTAAATCATTGGAAGCGGTAACGACCGTAAAATACTTAGGAGTTACTATCCGGAGCGATCTGAAGTGGAATGATCACATAAAACAAATAGTGGGAAAAGCAGGCGCCAGGTTGAGATTCATAGGAAGAATTCTAAGAAAATGTGACTCATCGACGAAAGAAGTAGCTTACAAAACGCTTGTTCGTCCGATTCTTGAGTATTGCTCATCAGTATGGGACCCTTACCAGGTTGGATTAATAGAAGAGATAGACATGATCCAGCGAAAAGCAGCGCGATTCGTCATGGGGACATTTAGTCAGCGCGAGAGCGTTACGGAGATGCTGAACAAGCTCCAGTGGCGGACACTTCAAGAAAGGCGTTACGCAATACGGAGAGGTTTATTATCGAAATTACGAGAGAGCACATTCCGGGAAGAGATGGGCAGCATATTACTACCGCCCACATATATCTCGCGTAATGATCGCAACGAAAAGATCCGAGAAATTAGAGCAAATACGGAGACTTACAAGCAGTCGTTCTTCCCACGCACAATTCGTGAATGAATGGAACAGGGAAGGGGGGATCAGATAGTGGTACAATAAGTACCCTCCGCCACACACCGTAAGGTGGCTCGCGGAGTATAGATGTAGATGTAGATCACCGAACATCAACCAGATAGAGAATATGTGGGCAGAGGTAACAAGGTCATTGCCATGTGTCCCTACAAATGCAAACGACCTTTGGACGAATATAGAAAACGTATGGTGGGAAGTAAACCATCACGCTACACTGTCGACGACTTAATAAAATCCATTCCCCTACGCCCTCGAGAAATCTTACGTAATAATCGTGGGTGGGTTGGTTATTGAAAGTATACTCGTCCACAAAGCCCCTGTGGACAATTATCTGATAATCTGTCAAGCTTTGCTTTGTCGCAGCTCTTTAGCATACATTAAGTCCATTTACTTTCAGTCCCCTCCTTACAATTCTTGCAGTGCAAGGTAATTGAAAAATCTCATCCACTCGACGCCAACTGAAGAACTGACTGGTGCATGTGTTGTTCAACACACAGTAGTTGTCACCCTCACTGGAATCAATGACTGTTTGTGTTTGTGTTGTGTGTGTGTGTGTGTGTGTGTGTGTGTGTGTGTGTGTGTGTGTGTGTGTGTGTGTGTGTGTGTTTTCGTGTTAACGCACGATGTGAATCAATACTATTAACATTAGAGAGACAACCAACAATAAATATTGCATCAAATATGACTAAAGTATTTTAATGCGATGGGAAGCTACAAACTGAATTTTTACCCATCCCACGTCCTGCGTATTACGTTAAGTAAGATGTATTAACTCCATAGTATCGTTAGCAGAGACAGTGCGCTCTTGTTGTCGAGGCTCGCGACAAGTGCAGCGATTAGCAGTGCCCAATGCCGCCGCGATTTGTTTATGTTGGCTGAGCGTGGACACTGCAGCAGACGCTTCGCCCTAAACAGAAAGAAATCACCTTGGCTCTGACTGCAGTGTGCGGATATCACTGCCTGCGTGTTCATACAGTAACCAACGTGAGACTCTACTCACAGGTGCCATGGAGCAATTGCAACGGGTATCATGTCATTAGTCATCAGAATATTAACCAGTGATGAAACGTCTACTCTATTTGAATCCCAAGACAATAGGAACCTTCTCACAAAGGAATGTGAGGTGATATCAAAATTTATCCAACATACAAAAATAACTGCAGGGCTTTCATGTATGCAGTAATAGCACACAAGGAAATATTATGTCTTGGAAGCGCATAATTCATTTCCTCTTCTCATATTAACGCCCTTGTTTTAATATGAAGTGAGAAAATAAACACGAGAAACTAAAGTTCCTGAGAAGCATATAAGTCATTTCCTCTTCTCATATCACAACTTTTGTTTTAGTATGAAGTAAAAAAATAAACAGTTTAGAGTTCTGAAGCATAATATGACACCAGATTCTTATCGTAGGCGCTATCGGAAACGCCAAAAGCAGGGAGCTGTCCATTCTTTTGTCCAACAGTCTGTTTCCTTTCATGTATTTATTACTCCCGCTAGGAGATTCTTATTTAAGGACTTGTGGGCATCAAGTTCTTCAGCGGAACAAGCCTTATGTTATTGTGCTAATTACGGTATGGAAAAAATGCAACAAAGACGAGTTCCGCTAGAGCAGTGAGGATATTTGCTCATGTGTGTATTCAGCAATGACTGCCAGCTGCCACAACACTTCACAGAATCCTTGCGGCAGGCAACACAACTGTGCGTGCACTTCAGACTTAATTCAGTGAGACGTCAGGAGATGGATGAAAACGTCAAATTAACGTCGCTTTCCGAGTCGTATTCAATCCAGAATGAGGTGTTATTAAGGTAGTTGAGCGTTCTAGCAATTCCACTTTTATGATTCCCATTTGAGTATTTAGATAGCCAAAAGAACCCGTTAGTGTGAAACTATCGGGAACTGCATTATATAAAACTGCAAGAACTTGAGACAATACGTGGACTCTTCTCTTCGCTGGGTGACCTATTACTGTTATTTAGCATTCTCTCCGTCCTAGTCGTAATGCAAATGGAACTTCAGAGGCGCTTTCCGCTCTTCTTGATAAACATCAGTAACCTGTAATCACTGAGAGTCACAACTGCGTGATGATAATGGTTCAGGTTGTCAGTAGTTGTGGTGGTGTTTTGCTGTCAAACTGCTTAAAGTAACGTTAATGGTAGCGCACATAATTTAGCGCTGACTACCTACTTAAGTAAAGATAGTGTTGTGGCGTCATCGCTTGTCTTTATTTGGCCTCAGCTTGAGTAATTCGATTCAACGAACATAGTATTCCAATCGCATGCTTCTAATACAGTATGACTGCAGATATTATCGTGCGGGTATTACATTAATTCTGCAATGAAATGCTTAACAAATCTTACCCTCAGCCATGCAACTGGAATGACTCATTACACAGGTACTCAATGTTGCGCTGGTTAAGTGATCAGTTCGCTGCAATCCTGCTTGTACTGTGCGTAAATACTCGTATACTTCAGAAATGGTTCAAATGGCTCTGAGCGCTATGGGACTTAACTTCTGAGGTTATCAGTCCGCTAGAACTTAGAACTTCTTAAACCTAACTAACCTAAGGACACCAGACACATCCATGCCCGAGACAGGATTCGAACCTGCGACTGTAGCGGTCCCGCGGTTCCAGACTGTAGCGCCTGGAACCGCTCGGTCACCCCGGCCTGCATACTTGTATACTGATCATTCGTTATTTGACTAAATATGAACTACAATCTAATTCGCATGTATATGTCATGGGTTAACGCCGGCACAAAGGTATGACTAAGGGTTGGATGCCGTTGAAGTCCTGTTACATTAATGGCAAGACAATTGCCTCAAAAAACAATTGCATCTTAAATATCGAAGGACCGACGACCACACTGTCACAGCGCGTTGAAATACAGCAACGACGGCAGATGAAAATTTGAGATCGACTGGGCTTCGAACCCAGACCTCCTGCTTTCTAGACAGACGTTCTGATCACTGGACTATTTTTTTTTAATGTTTGAGAAGACTTTCAGCACCAGGTAGGCGGAGGCAAAGAGGGCAGGGGTCGAAGATCCGGTCCTGTCATGGTCCTTCAACAAGGTTCGTATGACATTCCGCTCCCAGTTGTTAGTGGCCATGCGCTTGGGATTCGCCCTTAACCTCAGTCGGAGTTGGAGACACTCTTCAGTTACATCTAACTAGTGCGCATCTATTGCACTATTGTAAGAACCGAGATGCAGTATTTTGGTATTAAAATTTTGTAAATTTGTGGTAAGAACCTATGAGACCAAGCTGCTTAAGTCATCGGTCCCTAAGCTTACACATTACTTAATCTAACTTAAACTAACTTACGCTATGGACAACACACACACCCATGCCGGAGGGAGGATTCGAACCTCCGACGGTGGACACTATGATGAGACAGCAGTCAACGTCTCTGCAGCACCTATCTACACACGCTCCTTGTCAGACGCGAATTTCCATTTTTGTCGCATACCACATTCGCGGTACCCCCCGCTCATTGTTCCACTAGCTTGCGTCCACACTGTATTCCCGCGAAGATCGGACGATGTCGTACATCTAGCACTGAAAACTTTCGATGACCCGTGGAGACCCAAATAATTATACAGCATGTTGCAGGAGGAATAGTAAATATTCTAGGAGACGGTAGTGTAGACAAATTGTTGAAATAATGACATATAACATGCGTCCAATTTTTATTGAACATACAGATAGCTGGGTTCAATGCATTTTCGTTTCGTATGTTGGTCCTTACAGGACCCAGTTGTCTACACGTCCTTGAAAATGAGCTTCCAGCGTCACTGGAAGAGGTTCATTTGGCTACAAGAATGCGTATGTTCCTCCAGCATGACGGGGCTCCTGCACATTCCAGTCGTCAGGTGACACATTATCCAAACCTAACATTTCCTGCAAGATGGATCAGTAGATATGGGCACTTTTTTTGGCCTTCATGGTCCCCAGACCTTCTCTCTTTCGATTTTTGCCTGCGGGGATGGTTAAAGGCGAAGTATACAAAGGCAAAGTAAACCCAAGAACCAATCTGATCGTTCGGATCATGAATAGTGCAGCCCTGATAAAAGAACGCAAAGACGACCTACACGTGGTGTTATCAAGAGAAGTCAAATGTGCATTGAAGTTGGTGAGGGAATTTTTGAAAATCAACTTTGAATGTCCTCGTTGCCTTTGCTTTGAGTTTGTTAGGGTTACGTACCAACAGCTGTATCTCTGCACACAATAAAAAGTGGACGCATTTATATGGAATTTTTTTATGCAATTCGTCTGTACTCCCACCTGCTAAAATATCTAATATTCCTCCTGTATATGGATATATGTGTGGTGTCTGTTCTTTCGGCCATGTCCGAAAGAAAATGCTTCATGGCATTCTGCAACGACCTTCGGCCGAAGGGGCTGATAGAGATTTCAGAGCTGCTTGGCTTTCTGAATAAAAGTAGATGCTACGATTTTTGTAGGGTCTACTCTAATTCTCTTCCGTGCACATGCTGATAAAAGATGTCATGTAATACTGTGGCCATCTTCCCTAAAGAGATTCTAGGTAGTACACCAGACCCGGTACTTTCATCTGTTTTCGACCTGTCAGTAAACCACTATATTATGTCTCCTGAACGGTGTAGTGTTTCGTTCTTTCACTGCTCCCTGCTTCCAACTGTTACATGGCAAGGTTTATTGAAACAGCTAGAGGTTATTGTATAGTTAGTCGGCATTTCCCCAGCCATCGCCATACTGATTTGGGATTCCGTATATTCTAACTATATCCAGTTATTTACAATTTTTAGCCTTTATGTCCCTGCTGCGGCCTCCATTTTAAGCCACAGGTGTAAGGCGGGCACGTCTAGCCTAATATCCATCCCAAGAGTGGATGTCCTGATAATTTCGTCTGTTTGTGAAAGCAGGCCAGTCTCTGCACTTTGCCAGACTTCCTAGCAGCCACCTTCTGTTCGACTTTGTTCATATTATATGACAATAAATTATCATTGGTATTTTTGCAGAGGTGTATATCCAGTACGTACTGGGTTTAGACCCCAGTTTACCCTACAGCAGCTTTTAGTGCTTATAAGATTATCTTTCGTAGTGGAATATATTCTTTATGTGAGGTGTTCATAATAGTTCTCCATCCAGTGCTACCTCTAGATACACTACAGCCATCTCTAAAGTTTCATCGAGAAACATAATTTTTCAGTATATGTGTTGGACATGCTTCCCCATAAATGATACACCAATTTTCGTGCGGCTTGTCTTTAAATACTTTTTCACAATGTTCAGTGCACATAGGTTTAACAATACTATAAAATTTTCTAAGTCTTACTGTGAATAAATCGTCTACTTATTCTTTTCAAGAGTAGTCTCTCGCATTCAGCTCATCTATGAGTTCATTCACCACTAGGTTCTTCATCTCTAACCATTTACTCGAAGGTCGTATTACTAGAACCCCCTCGACATCCAGGAAGATACAGAGAGCATCCAGAAAGGGTAGTGCTTTTTCCACCTTCCCGACAAGTTGGTGAAGTGTTACCTCACATGATTTGCTTCGTAAGTATTATGAAAATGTGGCAGTTCATAGATAAAATTACGTATTCACAACAACAAAAAAGTCGGCAGAAAATAAAAGTGGCATTATGGATTTGGCAGTACCGTAAGGTTTTTTGCTTTGACCCTAAGGGTTACTAAAAGTAGCAAGACGAATTTTGCTAGAGCGTTGTCTTACCATTCCCTCATTGAATTTGTATCTGCCTGCTTGTAGTTCTCCTACAAAAGTTTTAAAAATCTTGCATTCAGCGAGTCTCGAAAGGCGAACAAAGGCAGCGTGCACCTGACAGGCAAGCACGTTACCTACGAGCTAGCAAACAGGTGGGGTCTTTGACGTAATTACTGGCTCAGTAGACGCTATGGCAAATAAATCGCAACATAAGAGACGAGAGTAGTTGTATTTTCCGTGAGAAACCACTTTCGTAGACTCAAAAGCATTAACTGATATCCTTATGTCACGTCTCAAGAGAAAATCACTTACGGTATTCAATTGAAATGACACGATAATATCATGTGAATTTAGCAGGATAGTTCTGTGCCATCAAGGTAGTAACTCGTCGGTCACAGAGTTGCCAAACATATTCTGCGCTGTTGCCAAGTTTCAATTATAGTGCCAGGAAGGATACCAGCTGATACGTTCTGTGAGTGACTTCGGAAGTGACTATAGCTTCATCTCAAAGTTGCGGGTGGCAAGGGCCGCAAGATCCTCATTATATGCCCATGAGTCTTATTCGCATTTCTGTAACCAGGTTTAGAGGCTAGAGTGCAATTGTAATACATCGATGCACTGAATGCAAACTAAATGTCATATTAATAACTGCGACAATTATTTGTGTTTTACTGTCTTAATCGGATCGAAACCTCGAAAGCGTATTCACCAGACGCGATTCACACTAGGACAGAGAGAATGCTAAATAACAGTAATATGTCACCCAGCGAAGAGAAGAGTCCACGTATTGTCTCAAGTTCTTGCAGTTTTATATAATGCAGCTCCCGATAGTTTCACACTAACGGGTTCTTTTGGCTATCGAAATACTCAAATGGGAATCATAAAAGTGGAATTGCTAGAACGCTCAACTACCTTAATAACACCTCATTCTGGATTGAATACGACTCGGAAAGCGACGTTAATTTGACGTTTTCATCCATCTCCTGACGTCTCACTGAATTAAGTCTGAAGTGCACGCACAGTTGTGTTGCCTGCCGCAAGGATTCTGTGAAGTGTTGTGGCAGCTGGCAGTCATTGCTGAATACACACATGAGCAAATATCCTCACTGCTCTAGCGGAACTCGTCTTTGTTGCATTTTTTCCATACCGTAATTAGCACAATAACATAAGGCTTGTTCCGCTGAAGAACTTGATGCCCACAAGTCCTTAAATAAGAATCTCCTAGCGGGAGTAATAAATACATGAAAGGAAACAGACTGTTGGACAAAAGAATGGACAGCTCCCTGCTTTTGGCGTTTCCGATAGCGCCTACGATAAGAATCTGGTGTCATATTATGCTTCAGAACTCTAAACTGTTTATTTTTTTACTTCATACTAAAACAAAAGTTGTGATATGAGAAGAGGAAATGACTTATATGCTTCTCAGGAACTTTAGTTTCTCGTGTTTATTTTCTCACTTCATATTAAAACAAGGGCGTTAATATGAGAAGAGGAAATGAATTATGCGCTTCCAAGACATAATATTTCCTTGTGTGCTATTACTGCATACATGAAAGCCCTGCAGTTATTTTTGTATGTTGGATAAATTTTGATATCACCTCACATTCCTTTGTGAGAAGGTTCCTATTGTCTTGGGATTCAAATAGAGTAGACGTTTCATCACTGGTTAATATTCTGATGACTAATGACATGATACCCGTTGCAATTGCTCCATGGCACCTGTGAGTAGAGTCTCACGTTGGTTACTGTATGAACACGCAGGCAGTGATATCCGCACACTGCAGTCAGAGCCAAGGTGATTTCTTTCTGTTTAGGGCGAAGCGTCTGCTGCAGTATCCACGCTCAGCCAACATAAACAAATCGCGGCGGCATTGGGCACTGCTAATCGCTGCACTTGTCGCGAGCCTCGACAACAAGAGCGCACTGTCTCTGCTAACGATACTATGGAGTTAATACATCTTACTTAACGTAATACGCAGGACGTGGGATGGGTAAAAATTCAGTTTGTAGCTTCCCATCGCATTAAAATACTTTAGTCATATTTGATGCAATATTTATTGTTGGTTGTCTCTCTAATGTTAATAGTATTGATTCACATCGTGCGTTAACACGAAAACACACACACACACACACACACACACACACACACACACACACACACACACACACACACAAACACAGTCACTGATTCCAGTGAGGGTGACAACTACTGTGTGTTGAACAACACATGCACCAGTCAGTTCTTCAGTTGGCGTCGAGTGGATGAGATTTTTCAATTACCTTGCACTGCAAGAATTGTAAGGAGGGGACTGAAAGTAAATGGACTTAATGTATGCTAAAGAGCTGCGACAAAGCAAAGCTTGACAGATTATCAGATAATTGTCCACAGGGGCTTTGTGGACGAGTATACTTTCAGTAACCAACCCACCCACGATTATTACGTAAGATTTCTCGAGGGTGTAGGGGAATGGATTTCATTAAGTCGTCGACAGTGTAGCGTGATGGTTTACTTCCCACCATACGTTTTCTATATTCGTCCAAAGGTCGTTTGCATTTGTAGGGACACATGGCAATGACCTTGTTACCTCTGCCCACATATTCTCTAGCTGGTTGATGTTCGGTGATCGTGGAACAAACGGCAACAGCTTTATCCTCTCTTGGCCCTGAAACCAATCTCGCACTGCTCTACTATGATGGATGGGTCTCCGCTCCTGTAAATACATTTTTATGTCGTTAGTTCATATATTTATATTTAAATAACGTAATTGTAATAAGTACATTGGATTATTATTTTCCACAGTGTTTAAGAATTCATTCCCTGTCATAGATAAGTGATCTGGATTCAATAGTCCGATTAAGAATGTGCTTCACCCAGTCTATCATATGATGAGAGTCGTAGTCGGATAGCCACATTAAGACAGACTGGCTCAATCCGATTAGGACGATCTTGTGTCGAAATGAAATTACAGAAATCGGATAATTTGAACGTCTGTATTGCAACAATGCTACGCACATAAATTCCTATGATGGAGTAACGGCTAGCAACTGTCTAAGAAAAAGTGAGAAATATGTCTACTAGCAGCAATGTAACGTGATTATAACCCATATTTATGTGATGGAAATACTGAATCGAACAATACACATCTATTTCAGTGGAGGGAAGATACACCATATCGGATTTGCTGAGGACATAATGACAATAATAATGAAAACAATGAAAACAATGAAAACAATGAAAACAATGAAAATCCCTTGTGGCCGATAGGGGAAACCCTCCCCCATATGGGTGGTACTGAGGAAATCAAATACTTGTGGTGAACCAAATACTAACACAGTCCTGAACGGCTACTCAATCCGTTGAACCCAAAATCCAGACACATCTGAGTGAAAATCCCCGCTACTCTGGTCACCGTCTGTTAGCTCAATGAGCTTGGCTGAAAATATTTGCTTCCAAAGGCTTTAACACCCTCTGGTCCTGTCCGGTCCTGGTATCACCCAGGCCAAACCAATGAAACACAAGAAAACATGAACTATGCAAGCAAAGCTAACTTTACCCAAGGTGGTACACAACTTGGCCACCGATAGGCGGCAGTTGGATTTTCGCACTCTGGGCAGTCCAGGTTAGCACGGCAGAGAATATCGAAGATCTCTGGCAAATTCCCCTACAAGCAGAAAACATTCATTTGAAAACTAAACATCGATACATTGATCCAAACAAGAAACCTAAATAATCTCACAAAAGAAATCGTCCGCCAAAAAATTCTCATCCTTGCTCTTCAAGAACCACGATTAATTGGCAATTAAAACTTTCATTACGGAAACCACGGCATCTTCAAAATACAACAAAAGGTAGCGAAACTCGCACCAGTCTTCGGCATTGCATTTCTCGAACACAGATCTATCAACAACTCTGTCGAAGAAATCACAACCCTCAACAATCGAGTTATGACTATGCTCATTCAGAGCCCCTATAAAAAATACACACTCATAAATGCACATGCCCCCACCAACATCGAAAATAAGGAAAACACCGAAAATGTCGAAAAATTGTGGAACACACTCGAAAATACTATGAGCAAAATTCACCGAGATGACGTGAAAATACTAATGGGAGACTTCAACTCTCTATTTGGGACAGAAAAAACCTGTAGAAAAATCATTGGTACAAATTCAACACACCGAAACGCTTAGACCAACAGCACACGTCTGACTGACATTTGCCAACAATTCAACCACAAAAGAATGTCTTCACACTTTAGGAAGTAGCCTGTTCCCAAGAAACATGGTTGGCTACCAGGAGCAAGCTGCTTTCGTTCGCCTTTCGAGACTCGCTGAAAGCCAGATTTTTAATTCTTTTGTAGCAGAGCTACAAGCAGGCAGATACAAACGCAATAAGGGAATCGTAAGACAACGCGCCTTGCTACTTTCAGTAACCCTTAGTGTCAGAGCGAAAACCTTACGGTACTGCCAAATTCATAATGACATTTCTTGTTGTTGTGAATACATAATTATAGATATGAAATGCCACTTTTCATAATATTTGCGGATGATACAGGAAATGAAGTAAATACGGATCTTTTCGAAGTCAAAAGTCGGTAATGTCCTACTAATTCGTATTAAAATAGTCTCACTCGTCTTACAGATACTTAATGCTTTATTAAGATAGTCTGCCGTCGTGATGTTTCCGTAGTAAGCTGAATTTAATTTGTGTTAGTACAGTGAATATTTTAATTGAATTTTCCATTAGTTTACTAAACGCAACAGTAATCATCAAAGAGAAATTAATCAGTAAAAGAATTTTCTTTCACGATATCTAAAACGATCTGACAATGCTAAAGTTGTTTACAAATTCTACGCCAGTAGACACCTACTGGTTCCAACGATATCATTATACCAGAGTAGTTTTAAGAGTATTCTCGTCTAGAAATGATCGATCAAGAGCGGGAAAGGTAAATCTTTACGAATATATGACGAGAGGGACAAGTGCTTGAGAGAGGACTTCTCTATCATTACAAGTGCCTGAGAGACGACTTTAATTACAATCTCCAGGATAGTTTTGTTTCTCAAATCAAGAAGTGCGTTATCATGCAGTAGCACATGTGATCTTGTGTTGCTCGATTTTCTTACGCTGAGACCGAAAGGTGTCTCAGTTGATGGCAACAATTTCCAGCTGTGTTGCATACTGCCCTTGGGGCAGAATTCGTAGCCCAAAACACACTTTTTGAGCTATCAGATGTAAAATATTATGGTGGTGGTTAATGTTTAACGTCCCGTCGGCAACGAGGCCATTAGAGACGGAGCGCAAGCCCGGGTTACGGAAGGATTGGGAAGGAAAGAGGCCGTGCCCTTTCGAAGGAACCATCCCGGCATTTGCCTGAAACGATTTAGGGAAACCACGGAAAACCTAAATCAGGATGGTTGGAGACGGGATTGAACCGTCGTCCTCCCGATAAAATATTATGTTCACACTACTCTTTGCTCGAGTTTGTCTTTTGGAGGGGCTCAGCCTTTCATTTCTTCTTAGGAAGTTAACGATAAAGGCATCATAACACGTCACCAGTAACAGTACTGCATACGAATGCTCAATGAGCGACCTGATGACGTTCAATAATAGTCACTCCGTTGATTTTTGTTGTTTCGAATTAGAGCATGCAGTACTCCTACACCAGACTTCTGAACTTTGCCTGTTGAATGCAAATGTCGCATGATGGTAAAATGGTAATCTATCACATACATCAGTAGTCGAGACTTCCTTAATGTGGAAAATCATTCATGCCAGAACAATCTTTGTTGAAACAAGAATATCTTTTTCTGGCGTATTTTTCCCAAAAGCACTCGCTCCATACACAATTCAAATCTTCCTAGCTGCCTCCTCTGCATTCACCCTTCTGTTATACCAAAAGTAAACGTTGTGTTGCAGATGTTACACCTATTTCCACTTGCGACTCAATTTTACAATGCTTAACTGTAGTTCATGATTTTCAAGTATGCAAAATCCAATGCTTAACTGCAAGATGATAACTAGAACTTCAAATTCGAAAATGACAGTTGATACACACACTGACAGCGTCGCGCCGCGTTCACCTGGGCGGCGCCGGATTTCAGGCGGCGGGTGGCGTCTGGCCGGTGGCCGGTAGCCGCTTCAGCGCGAGGAAACGCTCGAGCGTAAGCTGTTGCGACGCAGCCACGAGCTGTCCTGCGGAATTGTTTCTGGAATACTTGTTATTGCTGGTGGGTAGAATGTTAAGCGAATTGTCTTCG
The DNA here is from genome assembly GCF_021461385.2 of Schistocerca piceifrons. Classification (NCBI taxonomy): domain Eukaryota; kingdom Metazoa; phylum Arthropoda; class Insecta; order Orthoptera; family Acrididae; genus Schistocerca; species Schistocerca piceifrons. Next base: position 91,991,363 of record NC_060143.1, on the reverse strand, counting down.
ATGTTCAGTCAGACTCATAACTTTAGACCGACTGTGGTAAAAAAAAAAATTGACTATGGGAATATGGTTTATGGTTCGGCAGCGCCTTCAGCATTGCATTTACTCGACCCTGTGCGGGGTTCGATTAGCGACAGGAACTTTCAGGAAGAGTCCGGTGACCAGTGTACTGGTGAAGGCTGGTGTCCCTACACTGCAGATCAGACGTGCGCCATCTGCTCGCCATTTACGCAGCATACGTTCATAGTTCCCCTGAGCATCCGAATTACCGTCTCCTTTTCCCGCCCGCGGCAGTCCATCTCCCGCATCGGCGGCCTAGATCGGGGCTGACGATTGCGTTTCGCGTGCGGTCCCTTCACTCCGATCTGGAGTCCTCCCCTTTACCACATGTACTTGTGGTCCTTTCACGTACGCCTCCATGGTGTACGTTTCGGCTGCAGCTTCGTCTGGACCTTTTGAATGGCCCCTAAGGATTCCATTAAAACCCCGCCGCTCTCCGCTGTCACTTCCTCTCGATTCTTGACGTGTTCCGGCGCTCTGAAGTAGTTTGCAGAGACGGCTCAATGACTGAAGGCAGGGAGTGCTCTTGTGCCATGTCTCGTAATGACGACAAAATGAAATTTTCAAATGCAACTTGTTGAATATACGTGAGGCTAAAATTTGCTTGGCAGAACTCAGTTGCGATGTCGTGCTGATTGTTGCTGAGAGAACGGGATAGTGCGTCTGCTACAATATTTTGTGTACCGGGAACAATTGTAAAATTAAATTCCTGTAAATAAAGCTTCCATCTGCTTAACCTGTCATGTGTAAATTTCGCGGAAAGTAAAAACTGTATAGCTCTATGATCTGTATAAACGGTAGTATGTCTTCCATAAAGAAAATGCCTAAATCTGGTAAATGCCCTTACAACACATTGCGTTTCAAGTTCTGTAACAGAAAAATTCCGTTCAGCAAGTGATAGAATGCGACTTGCAAAGGCGATGTTTTTAATTACTTTAGTACCGTCTTCTTCAATTTCCTGAAAAACGTGTAGTGATGGATACAGCCACTTTCCCCGGGGCGATATATAGCTTGACGGCGATGGGTGAGGAGGGGGGGGGGCCGAGGGAGGGCGAGAGGACAAAGTTATAGGCTTAAAATTTAAGTGATAGTGTTATAAAGACGTAGCAGTGCTATTAATATTTGAAATTTTTCATGGATAGCTGAAATATAATTAAATAATATGTAGGTTAAGTACTAAGCGGTTAGTCTAAGCCTGAGTTAATTATATCAAATAATAAAATAATTTTATTGCATGCAAAAACTCACATTTACATCAAACTAATACGTCGAGGCTTTTTTTACAGCATATCTCTTGATGACGTCATCAATAAAACTGTTGGCTCATCGTCCCCTTCAGGTGAAATCTTCACACAAGCTTGGAGCGTCTCCTGACCCATCTTATTCCTGCAAGTCGAAACGGGAATGCACAGTAGGCCTACGTATTCGGCGAGTTTCCGTAGTGCTTCGTAGCAGATGTCGGCTCTCAGAATGAAAGAAGCAATATCAGAAGATGTATCATCTAGTTTATTACTAACAACGTACCTAACGGAATGCAAGTCTGCAATAACAGCGTAAATAAGTCCCAAAATCAAGAACAGTTCTTTACAATAATCACTAAACTCTAGAAATTTTTAAAACTTTCAAAATATGCACTTAGTTCTATCACTTTTATTGCCTTCTCATCAAATCGTTGCTCAGTTTCATCAACCATACTTTTAACAAATTTCCTTGCGCTTTTCATAGCATGAATCTGCTCCTCTACGTTCGTGAACAGCACACCTTTAACTTCTATTGCGTCCTCCTGCAGTTCTTTAATTCTATTAAGAGTTTCATTTTCTGCACTATGTCCATCGCAGTCACAGAGACAGTTGATGTGTTAAATGTTCCAGAAACAAGTAGAGGTATTTGCGAAATTTTACGTGATTCTCTGCAAAGCTTAACATAAGTTTGAGACTGCATTTAACGTATCGTCTAAAATCACTAAACCTACAATGAAATTGGAATTAATCATTTCTAATAAGATTCCTCCAGCCAAACTTGTTAAATCCGCGCCGTCCTTGTGCAAATGTTCACATGCCATTATAATGGACTTGTAGGTTAGGAAAATAACATGAACTGTGCGATAGGTACTTAACCATCGGGATAAATAAATAAATAAATCAACAGCTTTGGGTATTATTAAAACAGGTTACTCTAAAGCACACTGAATTTCATGCAAAACATTTCCTCGTTTGGAAGAACCATGTTAAAGTTTGTAAATGTCTTTAATAACGTGTAATGTGTTTTATAATGGAGTGTTTATTCCTAGAGTTGGTGGCAGCAATTGAAAAAACATGTGCTCTACAATGAATGTATGGCCGTATGTCATGGCGGCTTATGGCCCTTCCTCTCTTACAACCGAGCATGAACTCCTGAGATAGAACCACTAAAATTTGCAGCACCGTCGACAGAACAAGGTAAAAATCTGTTGTAAGAAAGTTTTCTTTTTAGTTCAGCATCAATTGCTGTAAATATGGATTCAGCTGAAGTGCTTTGCAGCTCAACGAGACACACAAACCTTTCCTTCACTTGAAGCGATGGAGACGGTGCAACATGTCGAACTACTAAAGACAGTTCACTTTGGCTCGAAACATTTGTAGATTCATCTGCCATTAATTAAAAATATTTGTCATGGCCAAACAAGTCAACAATTCTGACGCAGTGTACTTAAGATATGCGGACCTTTCGCTCTGAAATTTTAACCCCTTTTCAAGATTGTCGCTTTTCAGTACTACCTTACGAATTAGAGGTTCATATTTTGTTGTGTGGGGTATTTCTTCCTTACTAAGGAAATACAGACTTCGAATTAACGATGACAATGCTTGGCGGTTTAAAACTTTTTCATTTTGTTTAAATATACGTGTATGAATTGGAGCGCTTAATCCCTGTAATTTAAAATTTTCAAGTGCAACGGCTCTTGCATGTTTTTCCGAGTTAGCGTGCTTTTCTAGTTTTCCCGTGCTTCCGGTAGCTTTTCTAAATTTACTGAAAAGTACAGAAATGAACACTCCTCCAGTTTTATGTAGAGCTTAGATATAGTTTTGTAAACACATTTCACACAATTTGCAGAATGCCCCACCCTGCTCGTGATCAAAGTACAACCAATTGTACTTATCTCCCATTTTTGCTGATACTTAATCTCGCGTTCAGTACTTTGTTTAGAATTTCAATTTACGAATGGGCCAGAAGCAGCACATTTATCGTTTGAAAACTGTGGAAGGAAAACTGAAGACTCGGTAGACCTACGCAATTCATCGTCACAATCACTAGCACTTCTTTCAGTAGACTCACACTCGTCTTTGTTTTTTGCAATACACTGTCTTTTATTAGAAAAGAAAGAAATTAGTCTGTTTCGACATTGTACTTCGGCACTAACACTTCTTTTTATGTTAAAACTGACTAATACTGCACGTAGTAAATTACATAATCACATCACACTTACATAGTAACCGGTCGACCGACTGTTACAACCTTACGACAGTTTCAACATTGCACCGAGTTTTTATACAACAATGAAAGCTTAGATTATACTCTTAGAGCAGGCTTAAAACAATATGTAACAAATTTCGCAATGTGTCTTTGGTAAAAGTCAGTAACCTAGATAGAAACCTGCACACAATTCATGGTATGCACGTGAACAAGAGAGGTAAAAAGATTGAGTCATCATCATCAGTCTTCTGCCTAAAGGCAGGTTTTCATGTGGTAGTTCTCCAGGCTGTCAGGTCTTCTGCCATCCTCTTCAGGTCTGCATAATTTCCTCTTCCCTTTGTCATCTATCATCTTGTATCTCCTTCTTCCCCTAAGTCGTCTCCCACAAACCAATCCTTCCAAAGCATCTACTAGCAAGCACTCTCTTCTCAATGAATGTCGCAACCAGTTCTTTTTCCTTTCTCTTAAAACTTTCAGCAGACATCTTCTCTCACCAACCCTTTCCAATACTCTTTCATTACTTACTCTTTCCATCCAGCTTATTCTCTTCATTCTCCTCCACATCCACATCTCAAATGCTTCTCACCTTTTTTCATCCTCTCGTATCAGTGTCCATGTTTCTGCCTCATATAGTGCTACACTCCAGACAAAACATTTGCCAAGCCTTTTCTTTAGTCCTTCATCTAATTTGCCACATAAGTCTCCTCTTTCTATTGAATGCCTCCTTCACTATGGCAATTCGAGTTTTCACCTCCTGGTGACATCTCAAGTCTTTAGTTATTGTGCTTCAGAGATATTTAAATTCATTTAATTGGCTAATGGTAGTAAATTAATTATTGATGAAATCAGATGAAACATCACACAAAGCAGTGTAAATAAATGCATTGCTATGGAAAGGCACAACCCACCCAAACAGGACTTGCCACACAGAGCTACAGCTGACAAGCCAGGGAAACTTGTAAACCCTGCTGGACAGCCTGGTAGTTCTAAATCTCCCTGTATGGTCCAGCAGGAGAAACTAAGCCCTAATATCATACAGTGGAACCCTTGTACTAAAAAAAAACAAAAAAGAGTCTTGTAGGGTGACATGTCCATCAAATGTTCAACAATCCAAACTCACTTTCAAATGAATTGAGCACAAGTTTCAAAGCCTTGGCTATAAGCACAGAGTTGGATAGCATTTCAGCAATTGTTAACCCTGATGTTTTAGTTATAAGTGAACACTGGTACACAGATGAGCTAATTAGTGTATCTAAGCCACTCTCCATGATCTTTTGCTCTGCCTTCAGTAGAAAAGAGAAATGTGGTGGTGGGATAGCTATCTTTGCAGCCAGTGGTAGTAATTATAGTGTAATAGATGTGCTTTCAGCATTGGGGGTATAATAGAACTAGCAGCAACTAATTATAAGTGGGGGGAAAGAGGACTTAATTATTATAGGCCTATATAGACCTCTATTTGGTAGCCTAGATAGTTTCTACGATGTTCTTAATGACCTGCTTGTTGACATTGACAGTAAACACTGCAATAAAAATGGCTGGGTTAACATAATACCAACTGGAGATATAGACATTGACTTGCTGTCCAATGACTCTGTATCTAAAAAACTAATGCTAATACTAGCTCAATTTAACATTTCTGATAAATGAGCCCACTAGAGAGGTCAATAGCGTAAAATCATGTATTGACAACATTATAACTAACATGTCCCACTTTACATGCAGTGCATCGGTTCTGAAGCTTGCCATTTCTGACCACCACGCAATACAGGTATTGATAGAAGCTGAAAATCGTGTCAATAGAAAAGAGAAACACTGTGACAAAAAGAATCACCAATGATGACAATGTTAAAGATTTCAACAGTTTGCTGAAAAGCTTACAATGGGGTGAAAAAAAAGCATTATTCCCAGTGATTTTTCATCAGATTTATATTATTGCTTCAATGTCTCATGCCCAGAAATGAGCTTTACAGTAAATGACTGCTAAAAGATACAAAAAATAATTGGATAAATCGTGAACTAAAAACAGCAGGATAGAAACTTACTTTTCCAATATGCAATGATAAAAACAATAATAGACTAAGGGTAGAATTTAAGAACTATCAGGATTACTATAAAGATCTTCTGCTAGAAACTAAAAGCAAATATGTAGCCACAATGTTAAGAAACTCTACTAACACTGGTTTAGCTGTTTGGAGAGTAGTAAATAGCTTTAGGGATTGTAAGGACAGATAAACAAGTGATTTTAATATAAACCATAAAGGGCATATCATGAAATGTCAATGTCAGATTGCAAATGTTTTTAATGAGTACTTTTCTTCTGTTGGAAAATCTGTCAAAGACCAATTTAAGAATCTTCAGCATAGATATAAGGGCATTCCAATCAAAGAAAGCATATACTTGGCCCCAACCATTCGCAAGGAAGTCAAAAACATAGAAATGTCATTAAAAAATACAAAATCAGCTGGCTATGATGGATTGTCTATCAGTACACTGAAAAGATGCATAGACAACTTATATGATGTAATTGCATCAGGTTGTTTCCCAGATAGTCTAAAGATTGCACAAGGAACCCTGATTTGCAAGAAAGGTGATAAATCTAACATTGAAAACTACCACCCCGTCTCAATCTTACCTGCATTTTCTAAGGTAGTTGAGAAAGTTATTTATACTAGACTAATGACATTCTTGAGTCAACACAATTTAATATTTGAAAATAAGAATGGCTTTATGAAAAAAACTCAAGATCAGTAGTAGTAGCAGCAGCAGCACAATTAATAGACAAAATAATAACACCCATAGAGAACGAAGAGTATGTAACTGGAGTGTTCCTTGATCTAGAAAAAGCTTTTGATTGTGTCAACATCACCATATTACTTGACAAGCTGTGGAACCTGGGCATCAGAGGAACTGGCTATGAGCTAATAAAATTGTATATGAGCAATAGAAAACAATTTGTCTTGTTTAAAACACAGTGGGTCTTACAAATATAAAATTACTGATATCAAATATGGAGTGCCTCACAGCTCTGTCTTTTCTTGATTTATGTTACTGCTATACAGTATTGTTCTAACTGTACAAAAATATTGTATTCAGATGAAACATCAATAGTGCGCAAACACAGACTAAGTGTGTCTGGAGATGCTGTGCAACAGTGTAACTAATGAAATAGCCAAGTATTTTAATGAAAACCATCTAAATGTAAGTGCTTCAAAGATAGAATTTAAGACAAGGAAACAAATAGAATTTGACATGAAATTATCCATAGGAAATGACATTGTAAAAAAGGAAAAATGGACAAAGTTCCTGGAAATTACAATCCAGGACAGCCTCAAATGGGACATGCATATAGATTCCTTAGCATGTTAGCTGTCAAAGAATGTGTTTGCTATAAATATGATTAGCAAATATTGTAAGGACATGTGTGTACTAAAAACTGCTTATCATTCCCCATTCTCATCAAATTTAAACTATGCTGTAGAAATATGGGGTGCAACAACTCGAGCCAACCTAAGCACATTATTAATACTACAGAAAAAGTTATCAGAATTATTTGTGATGCGAAATCTCGAGAATCATGTCTGAATTTGTTCCCAAAATTAGGTGTGCTTACCATTATAGGTGTATACATGTTGAAAGTTATATTGCTTGTGAAAACAATAAATCCAAATTTCAACTGTAACCTGCACGAGTATGATACAAGGCAAAAGTTCAGATACCATGTAAATAGCCACAGAACAGCTTTATATGAAAAAAAAATGCATTTCGTGCTGGGCTGAAGCTAGCCAGTGCCCAACCAAAAAGTCTCACAACCCTTCCTACCAACAAATTATAAGATCAGACAAAAAGAATTCTAATTGAAAACCCTTTTTATTCCCTAGGCGAGTATTATATCTGTATGAAAAGTGCTTCATAAGTATGTCAAGCTCATAGTTTTAAGTAACCTACAACTAATATAATGTTGATAACAATATTTGTAATACTGTGATTGTATACTACCAGATGGAAAATGCATCAAAATGTAAAATTTATTAATACAAACAAATCTTTAGTTATTTATAAACTGACATTCAGAAGAATAATTTGTATGTCGTCCTGAAACTGTATTATTTCTAGGGATTCTATTTGATTATTCAATGTTGAATAAATATCATCATCATGCTTTCTTCTTTCCTGCTGGGTTGTGCTATCATCAAATTCAAGATTTCTCAAAATTAGTAGAAACCTGCAAGACCTCATGCCTGCTGTCGTGCCTTTCTTGCCCCATCCTTTGCTCATACCTCTTCCACATTTACCATAAGGTCCTTCCGAGTTAATTTCAATAAGGATAGTGATAACAGACAATAGTTCTTCACTGGTTAGATCAGTACAATCTCAGGATCATGCATACATTGGGCATAATTTTTCAGTTTTTGGATCAGTGTGCCTTAGAATTTTATCAATCACATTTACATTGACGAGTTTCAAAAACACATCTATAGGAGATACAGAACCTGTTACTATTCTTCTTGGCCCAGGTAAAATTTATACTATGTTTATTTCTTAATTTTGAAGATTTCAATAAACTTCATTTGCAGCATTTTGTGCAACAAAACAATTTTTGGCCCTTGTTTCATCTCCATCCCCTTCATCACTGCCCTTAACTTCAGTTTCAGAATCATGGTCAGCATCTATTATTTCTTCCTCTGTCAAATTGGGATTTCTTTCCTCAAAATTTTCAGTTTGTTGATTTTGACCTATTCTTTCATTCTCTTCTTCTAATTCTTGCTGTGTCCAGGAAAACCTTCAAGTTTTGCCAGACTCCTCCAAGTAAAAATATTCTAAATGTTTACAATGCTACTTATTAACATTAAAAATAAGAAAGAAAAATTGTACTTACGTAATGTAAAAAACAGCTTAAAGAAGAATAAATGTGACCTGAAACAGTCAGAATGAGAGCATCATGTGTTGTACTCCATACGGCAGCCAGGCACATATGAACTATTGTTAATGGACAGAAAAGTAGCCACAACAAAGGAGGAACAAGCAGCAAGGAGAGTATTATCATGAGGAATAACTGGCACCAATACTCGGAGGAGCTGGCTGGAAGTGATGGGAAGTAAATACGAGCCAAGTGTTATACAAAATACAATGGTGCAACTGATGGTGTGTTAATATTGGATGATTATAGTATAGTCTTAAGTGCTGTCTGTGTTTCTCTTCAATTATGTAAAAATGATATTAGGTATAATACCACACGTCACTGGCTGAAAGAGTTTATGGTGTAAGATTACAGCAATTCTGAAATGACAACTGTAAAGAAAGTATTAATCAAAACATAAACATATTTATGGAGGAAAACATTTGTTCCTAAGGATAATTATTGGTAATGAAATTTCTAATGTTCATTATATATTTATCTTCCAGTTACTCGTAGAAGAAACAAATCCAGTTTCATAGGATAATTAATATTTTTGAAAGGGACACAAAAATGAAAGAAGGGGATTTTCAAAATTTAAAAGAAAAATATAATAGGATAAATGAAATTTTTAACAATAGGGGTCAAATAATACAACCCTGAAAACTTCCACAACCAAAATAAGGTACGTACTTTTCAAAGAAACATCACCAAAATATGAATGGGATCGAACAGTTCATCAAGCAGCAATTTATAGTCAGCTACTATCAATTGGGTGACACAGTGGTACAGCTTCATTACACAATCCACAGCAGACCAGCTAGTCCATCTGTGTGCAATGCTGAAATGCATAACTGACAAGTGATAGCTATCTTATTTGACCTACAGAAACCAGATGAAATCTGGCACCTTCACATCCTGTCTGCACTGCATGAGTGGGGCTTCTGACACTGTTGGCCTATCTTTATGCAGAAATTCCTATCCATCCAACAGTTCTGGGTACGGGCAGGTTTGACACTCAGCAGAAAATTGGAGTCCGTTTGAGACTGGTTCCGAGTGTAACCCTATTTGACGTAGCAATCAATGGTATCATGACTGCAGTGGGATCAATGGCCTTGCCATCACTATATGTGGATGACCTCAGCCTGTATTACATCACTGGGCATTGCAGAATGCCACACAGAAAGTACACAATTGGGCCCTGAATCATGGATTTCAATTTTTGCCTGCATAAACTTGTGTTGTGCACTTTTGTCAACTTAGGACTGTGCATTCATGGCTAGAACTTTACTTTGAAAGCCTGTTGTGCACTTTTGTCAACTTAGGACTGTGCATTCATGGCTAGAACTTCACTTTGAAAGCCAGTTACTTGAAGTCATTGAAACTTTCAAGTTTTTAGATCTTTGTTTTGCAGTAAGTTTACATGGTTACCACACGCGTGACAGCTCAAGGCAAATTGCACAAGGAAGCTTAATACCATCAGATTTCTCAGTAGCACCTCCCGGGCCAAAGACCTCATGTGATTTCAAAAAAACTATGATTTTATCCCAGTTGGACTATGGAGGTGTTGCCTATAGGCACTGAGGTTGTTAGCCCCATTCATCATTGTAGTGTGTGACTGGAAACTGGATCTTTCCATACAAGTTGGACAGCCTTCTGGTGGAACTTGGTGTCATACCATTGATGGTCAGACATCAGCAACTTCTGGTGAGCTATGCAGTTACAGTCTGTCAGATGCCTGCCCATCCATGTTACTTGACTGTTCAAAGCCAACAGTGCAAACCGTTCTTGAAGCACCCAAAAATGGGTAGACCAGCTGTGATGTGGTTGCAAGACTATATTAGGCATAGTACTGTGTTGTGTTTTTGCTGTTTCTACATTTTTTCTGCCTCCTGTACATATGCTCATTCCTTCAGCCCCATATTCCATATCAGTACCCACTTCAAACAATCTGTAAATGAATTCCTGACATCGTCCTTTCCATTTAATTGTTCCTGCTTTCTGGCAACTCTAAGTTTTAATTCACCCCATTCTTCTCATAATAGAGCTTTGCATAGTTTTGCATAGAATAGTCAACCCTACAGTGAGCCTCCTCTTTTCCTAAATGATCAGTTATCATCATCCAGAATTGTATGCTCATGATTTAAGAAAACATGTGTTTCAATTGTCTCAAGGCAACCTCCAACAATATTCTTCTCACTGCTACACAATTCCTCTCCAAGACTCACCATTACAATAATAATAATCATCATCTGTAACCATAGGTATGTCCACATTACCAATAAACATCTTATCATTATCTACCACATTACTGACACCATCACTAACATGACACTCTACTCCACATTGAATAATTATATCCACATTGAATAATTATATCCACATTGAATAATTATATCCACATTGAATAATTATATCCACATTGAATAATTATATCCACATTGAATAATTATATCCACATTTTCTGCACAATTATCCACACTGTTTGCTAATGCCATTATACCTTTTGCTTTCTCCTCACTACACTCATTGCTATTAGCGTCATTGCACCTTGCTGCCATGTATATTTCTGTCGTTCCCTCCTGATGTGAAAGTAACATCTATATGAGACAATTAATAAAATTGGCTGAACTTAAACCCACACTACTGCAGCTTCTGACATATTCCCAACTTCTGCTAAAAATTTCTTAAGTATAAAAACCACACTGTTCATTGTTAAGATTTGCTTTCTTTCATTTACCCCTGTGATTTCTTTCACGAATGTTATTGTATTTATTATACACTACCCACAATTCATTATTAGCAAGGACAGCATCCATGTGACAAATTCCATTCCATCACACCCTTGCCTGGCCCTGTTCATATTATAATTACCACCCCTATGCGGATCTTAAGTAAGGCACCATTCAGTTTCCTGACTGCCTACTTTATCTGTTTGCATCTAGCAGTTCCTCAACTCTTACTCCATGCCTATCATCCCTTTCCTGTTGAAAGTTCTCTCTTCTCCCTCCAAAATTCTTGCTGTTTCCTTGCAGCCTGCTTCTCCGATCCCTATCCTGACTGTTATTCCCGTTTCTTTCTGGTCTCCATCTCTGATCATTATTCCCATTAAAATTATCATTTCCTCTTTTCTGATGCCCTCCATTCAACCATTGTTCTAAAAATGTTATGTTACACAAGCCCCTATCTGTATGCTCTACAAAGCTCAGGAATTCTTCTGTACGCTGCACTGTGGGTAAAGTCCCACTACAAATGTTCTGATAAACTTTCTCTTTAAAATTGAGATCTCTGTCAATACATTAAAAGGCCTATCTAAATGATGCATCTTATTTAATTCCTTAACACAATATTATTTCATACTTTGTCTCTCAATCCTGTAGCTTGATCCATTTAAAAATCACTTTGCAGTCTTAACTGCTTTGCTTGTCTTCAGTATTTATTTAAAAATAATGTTTTAAGGGTTTTAAAATCACAAAAATGCTCAGCAGTCATTAGCCCAAGTTTGAGCTCCCCCTTCCAATTTTTTTTTTGTGACAGCTGTACTACAGAAACACGTGAATGGTGGAACAGCGGTCACAGCCAACACAAGCAAACAGTGCCTGGCGGTCTCTGGCCTGCACATGCAGATTTACCATTCCACCAAATTTTGGCAATGGTGCAGTGCCACACGAGACAAAGTAGGCAGTCAGTGTGAGCTGGACAATGCTACGCGACATACCTTTTTCACCATGGACCACATGGATCAAATTAACATGACTCCCACAAACACGTACGCAAAGTTTTGCTCATTCATTCATTTCGTGGGGTCTTTCATCTCTCCGCAAAAGACACAATGCTCTGTGGTTTGTGCCAGAAACCAACCATTCAGAGGTTTGACCTTTGTTTCATGCAGTTCATACATTCACGCAACATGCTTATCACTGGAGTGTGTACCCTCCAGGATTGGTGATCAAACTGTACCACCAGTGCAACGTGCCACTGCAGACATTAAATACCAGAGTTTGTTTGTAACTCTAGAGAGATATGGCAAAATAAATGTATGTCAATGTCAATGCAACTCTCATCAATTCCTACCGTATTCCCATTGCCAAGCCTCTTTCTTGGCTGTAGTATATGGACGCAGTAGTAAAGCCAATTCACTGCACCTCTAAAACAATAAGCAGTGAAAACATATGTCCACACTTCACTTTTAGCAAACTTTATTTTGGCAATATCACTCACTCCTGTTACAAAATTATACTTACATGTAACCAATAAATCCACTGCATGGTATTTATTTTCCCCTCTAAATGATTTAGCTTGATACCTATACCCTACAGGATACCCAAACAACAAGTTTCCATTTTCCACTGCTACGTTAATAATTTCTCTTAATACATGTATCTCTGCCTCTAATTCCTTTTTATTGTTACTGATTCCCTTGTGGCACGCAGATATCTCCATCTCCATGTATTTGATTTCTGCCTCTGTTTGCTTTCCAAATATACTTTTATTCCTGTGTCCTTCCCCCCGTGAACCATGGACCGTGCCATTGGTGGGGAGGCTTGCAGGCCTCAGCGATACAGATAGCTGTACCGTAGGTGCAACCACAACAGAGGGGTATCTGTTGAGAGGCCAGACAAATGTGTGGTTCCTGAAGAGGGGCAGCAGCCTTTTCAGTAGTTGCAGGGGTAACAGTCTGGATGGTTGACTGATCTGGCCTTGTAACACTAATCAAAATGGCCTTGCTGTGCTGATACTGTGAACGGCTGAAAACAAGGGGAAACTACAGCCGTAATTTTTCCCGAGGGCATGCAGCTTTACTGTATGGTTAAATGATGATGGCATCCTCTTGGGTAAAATATTCCGGAGGTAAAATAGTCCCCCATTTGCATCTCCGGGCAAGGACTACTCAAGAGGACGTCGTTACCAGGAGAAAGAAAACTGGCGTTCTACGGATCGGAGCGTGGAATGTCAGATCCCTTAATCGGGCAGGTAGGTTAGAAAATTTAAAAAGGGATATGGATAGGTGAAAGTTATAGTGGGAATTAGTGAAGTTCAGCGGCAGGAGGAACAAGACTTCTGGTCAGGCGAATACAAGATCATAAATACAAAATCAAATAGGGGTAATGCAGGAGAAGCTTTAATAATGAATAGGAAAATAGGAGTGCGGGTAAGCTACTACAAACGGCATAGTGAACGCATTATTGTGGCCAAGATAGACACAAAGCCCATGCCTACTACAGTAGTACAAGTTTATATGCCAACTAGCTCTGCAGATGACAAAGAAATTGAAGAAATGTATGATGAAATCAAAGAGATTATTCAGGTAGTGAAGGGAGACGAAAATTTAATAGTGATGGTGACTGAAATTCAGTGGTAGGAAAAGGGAGAGAAGGAAACGTAGCAGTTGAATATGGATTGGGGCTAAGAAATGAAAGAGGAAGCCGCCTTGTAGAATTTTGCACAGAGCGCAAATTAATCATATCTAACACTCGGTTCAAGAATCATAAAAGGAGGCTGTATACATGGAAGAAGCCTGGAGATACTGACAGGTTTCAGATATATTATATAATGGTAAGGCAGAGATTTAGGAACCAGGTTTTAAATTGCAAGACATTTCCAGGGGCAGATGTGGACTCTGATCACAATCTTTTGGTTATGAACTGTAGATTAAAACTGAAGAAACTGCAAAAAGGTGGTAATTTAAGGAGATGGGACCTGGATAAACTGACTAAACCAGAGGTTATACAGAGTTTCAGGGAGAGCATAATGGAACAATTGACAGGAATGGGGGAAAGAAATACAGTACAAGAAGAATGGGTAGCTTGAGGGATGAAGTAGTGAAGGCAGCAGAGGATCAAGTAGGTAAAAAGACAAGGGCTAGTAGAACTCCTTGGATAACAGAAAAAATATTGAATTTAACTGATGAAAGCAGAAAATATAAAAATGCAGTAAATGAAGCAGGTAAAAAGGAATACAAATGCCTCAAATGAGATTGATAGGAAGTGCAAAATGGCTAAGCAGGGAAGGCTAGAGGACAAATGTAAGGATGTAGAGGCTTATCTGACTAGGGGTAAGATAGATACTGCCTACAGGAAAATTAAAGAGACCTCTGGAGAAAAGAGAACCACTTGTATGAATATCAAGAGCTCAGATGGAAACCCAGTTCTAAGCAAAGAAGGGAAAGCAAAAAGGTGGAAGGAGTATATAGAGGGTCTATACAAGGGCAATGTACTTGAGGACAATATTATGGAAATGGAAGAGGATGTAGATGAAGAGGAAATGGGAGATACAATAGTGCATGAAGAGTTTAACAGAACACTGAAAGACCTGAGTTGAAACAAGGCCTCGGAAGTAGACAACATACCTTAGAACTATTGACAGCCTTGGGAGAGCTAGTCCTAAAAAAACTCTTAACATCTGGTGAGAATGATGTATGAGACAGGCAAAATACCCTCAGACTTCAAGAAGAATATAATAATTCCAATCCAAAAGAAAGCAGGTGTTGAAAGATGTGAAAATTACCGAACAATCAGTTTAATAAGCCACAGCTGAAAAAGACTAACGCAAATTCTTTACAGACAAATGGAAAAACTAGTAGAAGCTGACCTTGGGGAAGATCAGTTTAGATTCCGTAGAAATATAGGAACACGTGAAGCAATACTGTCCTTAAGACTTATCTTAGAAGAAAGATTAAGGAAAGGCAAACCTACATTTCTAGCATTTGTAGACTTAGAGAAAGCATTTGACAATGTTGACTGGAATACTCTCTTTCAAATTCTGAAGGTGGCAGGGGTAAAATACAGGGAGCGAAAGGCTATTTACAATTTGTACAGAAAGAAGATGGCAGTTATAAGAGTCGAGGGACATGAAAGGGAAGCAGTGGTTGGGAAGGGAGTGAGACAGCGTTGTAGCCTATCCCTGATGTTATTCAATCTGTATATTGAGCAAGCAGTAAAGGAAACAAAAGAAAAATTCGGAGTAGGTATTAAAATCCATGGAGAAGTAATAAAAACTTTGAGGCTTGCCGATGACATTGTAATTCTGTCAGAGACAGCAAAGGACTTGGAAGAGCAGTTGAACGGAATGGATAGTGTCTTGAAAGGAGGATATAAGATGAACATCAACGAAAGCAAAAAGAGAATAATGGAATGTAATCGAATTAAGTCGGGTGATGCTGAGGGAATTAGATTAGGAAATGAGACACTTAAAGTAGTAAAGGAGTTTTGCTATTTGGGGAGCAAAATAACTGATCATGTTCAAAGTAGAGAGGATATAAAATGTAGACTGGCAATGGCAAGGAAAGAGTTTCTGAAGAAGAGAAATTTGTTAACATCGAATATAGATTTAAGTGTCAGGAAGTCATTTCTGAAAGTATTTGTCTGGAGTGTGGCCATGTATGTAAGTGAAATATGGAAGATTAATAGTTTGGACAAGAAGAGAATAGAAGCGTTTGAAATGTGGTGCTACAGAAGAATCCTGAAGATTAGATCGGTAGATCGTATAACTAATGGGGTATTGGATAGGATTGGGGAGAAGAGGAATTTGTGGCACAACTTGACTAGAAGAAGGGACCATTTTGTAGGACATGTTCTGAGGCATCAAGGGATCACCAATTTAGTATTGGAGGGCAGCGTGGAGGGTAAAAATCATAGAGGGAGACCAAGAGATGAATACACTAAGCAGATTCAAAAGGATGTAGGTTGCAGTAGGTACTGGGAGATGAAGAGGCTTGCACAGGATAGAGTAGCATGGAGAGCTGCATCAAACCAGTTTCAGGACTGAAAACAACAAAAACATTCCTGTGTCTGAATTTGTCCCAAAGAAATTACTTTGCACAGTTTCCAGCTTAATTGTTAATTCCTGTTCCACCCCATCTGCTTTACCATTAGCCCCCTCTACTCTTTTAATATTATTTTGATGTTTATTTTCAACTTCTACAAATCTTCTTCTCTTACAGTGCTTATTTTATTTCCAAGCTCTTCCCTGAGTCACCCAATATTATTGCCAATTTCAGATTTAATATCCGCTATTCCAAATTTTATTTCCCTAAATTTTGAAACTATTTTTCATTGTTAATGCAATTTTATTGATGTAATCTCTCTAAATTACTAATTATTAAATTAATTATCACTGTAATTAATCTAAATTTATTTTATGCTACTCATTGAGTCCCCATATCCATCTCTTCCGTCTGTATCCTAGGCTTGCCTGCATCACTATCTGCACCCTCTCACTCACAATCACTTAAAGAATTTTTGATCTCATTGGCCATGGCTACTGATTCAAAACACAGGGACTTAGAAATGTACTGTTGCTGTACTTAACTTATGCTCATTTGCTGTTACAGTGTAATATCCAGTGAAGCTGGCAGAGGCACAGCGAAATAACGGCTCGAAGGTGACAGCGTGAACATGTAGCGGTGTCGGGATGAAGTAAGGATGCCGCATGAAGTCAACACTTTAGAGATGTGGTGTGGGAACCTCAGCATGGTCATGTTATGACATGGAGATGTAACATGAGCAGCTCAGCATTGTCAACCTCAGTGGTGTCACATGGCAGAATGGATATGCAATATGGTCTGCGACTAGGTCAGGAAGCGCATACACATGCCCACCTTGTGATGGCTGCTGTGTGAATGAGCAGTGGCAGGTCTATCACGGCTCTGTAATACTGTTGCAAAAGTAGTGGTGTGTACTTTGTGTCATAATAACGCTGGCACTCCCTCGTGGCTGCACTCTTGCAGTGTGGTTACACAGTGGCACTAATGTTACCTATTACACAAATACTCTGCTACAGCTGCTTCTGCATGTCTATAGCTCAGATACCCCACACTAACTACACATTGATAATGCTATGAAAATACACTGGGATACCAGATCCTGAAATACAATTTAATAAATCTATCCTGTGAAATCTAAACTACTGTACTTGCAAGCTCACTGGTCAGGAAAACAGATTACATGCTCACTGAGGTCCTTGCAATAGCAATATGCAGTAATTGGCACTCAAATAATTGTAAGGTCATTCTGGCTTGACTACATCCAAGCATCAGTTATGTACTGCTGCCTTTTAGCCCAAATAACATTTAACCATTGATGTGGCTTGGTGTAATATTGAAATATTGTCCCATATCTAAATATCTATGCTGTTCTATTTTAATTTATTGACTTGTATTAACTCTGAGTGGAAGGCACAGAACATAATCAAGTGTGTGTCGGTATTCTACCCACCATTGTGGCACTATGCACCCCAAAGCACATTTCTCAATTATTACAAACTTAACAAATGTTACTTACGTAAATTATTACATCACAGTACCTATTACAGCTTCAACATGCTGAAACTAATTGATACGTGCATGTGTGGAATTCTTTGGTTGCATACAGCTGAATTAAATATTGTAAATTGTGTAACAATTTAGTTTCATGCATAATTCATAACCATGCTTTTTCATCACATAACGGAAGTCATTACCCATCCATTGGCATACCATATGTATGATTAATTTGTCTGAAATGGTTATTACTTCATTACAAGTAAGTAATTAATTAATTAACTATAACAACTTATAAACAAGACTCTTACAAATGTGGTGACAATTTTATTGAGTTCACGGGCTTCCACCAATACTAATGATGATGTCCATAATATTCTCTTTAGCTTAACTGTAAGCAGTCTTCCCCTTTTGTAATGAATATTCAACGATTTCAATACAGCACTTTCATTTGCCAGGCCATCTTGGCATTCATCCCTGTCAGTTGCTTCATTCCTGCCGTGATGCTCCTACCCTGCTTGCCCAACCATTCCCAGCAACAAGCTAGTATTCTGCTGCTCGTCTCAATGCTGCACTCAGCTGCCCGGACAAGCTGCTTGTATTGTTGCAACCTTAAAAATCTAAATAAAAAGACTAAATATACTTAAGTATACTGTAAGGATTATTACTCAAAATACAAGCTGCTCATCAGTGGTGACAATGTACTGTGGCAGTTTACAGTTACTACTGAAGGTAGCATTTTAAAAGGAAACACCTTCAAAAGTAACTTATCTATACTCAAGTGAAACTAGCCAGAAGCTTAACCTACATAATGATGATGATAATAATAATAATTTTATTGTATTTAAGCCATTACAGCAATAGACAGTCATACACATAATACAATACAGTACAGTACATGCTATAAAATAACAGAATTGTTAAGAACGTTGCAGTTTAATATCACAGGTCATGAAATCCTTTATATTGTAGAATGGGTTTACAACTAACCAGTCATAAAGTGTTTGTATTGTTGCTCTGGTAAATTTTGTATAGCTTGTGGAAGTTTGTTAAATAATTTGTGGCCCATAAGTTCATAACGGTTATCTGATTTTGACAGTCTGTGGTAGGGCGTATAAATAGAGCTGTTTGTCCTAGTGCTGTGACAATGTATATTTGCCCTGCGTTTTACTTTAGGTAAGTTCTTTTTTGTGTAGATTAAAACATAATAAATATATAGGTTTATTACTGTCATGAGTTTTTGTTGAGTAAACAAAGGTTTACAATGAGCCTTGTATGGTGAGCCTGTAATTATCCTAATAGCTTTCTTTTGCAGCAATAGTATATCATGCACACAAGTGAAGTTTCCCCATAAAATAATACCATAGGATATGATGCTTTGGAAAAATGAGTAGTAAGATACTCTAACATAATTTTTAGGTACACAGTGCATTAATCGCCTTAACAAATAGATTACCCTAGACAATTTACCACTAATATACTTAATATGTGGATTCCAAGAAAGTTTATCATCCAAATATACCCCCAAAAATTTAACACAACTAGGATTATCTGATGGAAACTTGTCTTTTAAACTAAATACCATCTGCTGGGTTTTGCTTTCATTAAGCAAGAACCCATTTGCTTTAAACCAGAGTGAAGCTTGCTCAATTGTCTCTGTAACACATTTTAAGGCTATTAAGATCATTCCGCTGTTCAGAAAAGTTGTATCATCAGCATAGAGTACTGCTCTGGATTTAATAAATGATGGCAGGTCATTTATCATTATTAGGAAAAGGAAAGGGCCCAGCACGGATCCCTGCGGAACACCTACCTTGTTCTATGCTGGACATTTCTTTCCCAACACAGACGGCTTGCTTACGATTTTGTAAATATGATAATAGCTTAAGGCTGTTACCTTTAACACCATAAAAGTCCATTTTTTCGAGTAGTAGTGTACGTTCTACACAGTCAAAGGTTTTGCTTAGGTCACAAAAAGTCACTTGAGCAAAGCATTTATCTTCAAATACTTGATGGATGTATTTAACAACATTGTCTATGGCATCAATGGTTGACAGGTTTTTCCTAAAGCCATACTGTGATCCACTTACTAATCCTATGTTATCAAAGTAAACAGAGAATTGTTGGTAAATTATGCATTCTAGAACTTTTGAAAAAACTGGGACTATGGATATTGGCCTGTAACTTGAGACAGAATTTTTATCTCCTTTTTTATGTACTGGAACTACCCTAGACAGTTTAAGCTCATCAGGGAAAAAACCCTCCAGTATACACTTGTTTATACAATATGTTAGGGGGTACACTATACAGTCTATTACTCTCTTCAGCATGTTACAAGATAGATCATATATGTCTACACTGTCTGATAATTTTAACTGCTTCTTAACACAAAATCAGGTGTGACCTCAGAAAAATTGAAGGTACTTGTGTTTGTTGATGACCTAGCAATATTTTTTGACAGTAACTGTGATGAGCTGATTTCAGGTTTAATTATAGCACTTCCTACTTCCTCAACTGATTTAATAAAAAAAGTCATTAAATTCCTGGGGGGAGATACTAATTTTGTCACTTCTTTTATCTTTGGCAATACTATTTATTAGTGTCCATGCTGCTTTGCACTTATTGGTGGATTTCTCAATACTTCTGAGATTGTGTGCTTGTTTGGCTTCCACAATTGCTTTTTTGTACTCATTCCTAGATCTAACATAGGCTAATTTAGCATGGTTGATTTTCAGATTTTTATAAATATTGTACAACAACATAACTTGATTTTTCATAGTAGACAGCTGTTTTGTATACCATGTATTTTGTCTATTTGGAACTTTTGCTTTTAGGACTCTGTCAGTTACTTTGCATTTCTTCATTGGTATGCAGTCATTAAAGTGTCCCAAAAATGCTTTGAGAAACCTATCAAATAGTACCTTTGCTGGCAGATAATTGCTTAGAGTATAATGTGTCTCATCACAACACAGGCCAAACCAATCTCTGTTAGAAAGGGACGTACGAAACCTGTCAATTTTCTCATCTGTGACTGGTCTAGTGACCACAACTTCTGGGACAAGCTTATTTACATTACTCTTATCAAGAGGGAACCTACTTGTATAATTTAAAGATACTGAATCATGATCAGAATATGGAAATACTGTCACAAAACATGATTCTTCTGTTTTAAAATTTTGTAAAAAAATTGTCAAGACATGCATGTTCTCTTGTAGGCTTGTTATTGACTGAATGTAAGTTGCACTGTCTTAGTTGGTTTTGGAGTTCAGTGACAGTACATTTTTGTGTTGTAACATCGAATTCAGCATTCACATCTCCGCCTGTCACAATATCATAATGTATCCATCTAGTATCTGTAAGTACATGTAACAGCAGGTCCAGTTTTTCTAAAAATACATTGGTTATACCCTTAGGTGACCTGTACAACTAACTTAAAACTGTCTATTACTATACCAGCAGCTTCAAAGTTTTGTTCATCACACAGAAAATCTAGATCTAATCTATTGACTGTACCGCTAAGTGACTTGTTAACATATATTGCCACACCACCTCTTAAATGCAATTTTCTGCAGTAGCTACTGGCTAGATTATAATCATCAAATTTAATAAATGTAAGTTCACTCTCACTAACCCAGTGTTCACTTAAACAAAAGATATCAAACTTATTTTCTAATCCAAAGTCATTGACAATAAATTCTTTATCCCTTACTCCTCCAATGTTAATATAACATATTATAAAATCAAATCTGTCTTTCTTTACAGATACACTATTTTGCTGAGAGGCTATTAAATCTCTGGCACTGTTTATCTTATGGGCTTCTTCCCCTTGCTGCCTTCTACTAAAAAATCATTTAGACGTAATGGAGGTACAGTTTTCCGTTTGCCTGCTACACTTGATACTGCTTCTACTCTTGGAAGTCTCTTCGCTTCTTCTTGTTCATGGCCTGATCTAAGTGGCTGGGTTCCCACAGTAGGTAGTTCAAATGTTGCTGCAGAATGGACAGCTGGATCACCTGTTGGTACACTTGCTGCTGAATATGCTGTTTCTGTTATCTTAGTTCCTGAATGAGGTGTTCTACCTGTTGTAACTGTAGTTACAGCCTCTTCTCTCCCAGCACATTCTTTTGTAATCAGTGATACCTGATGTTGTGTTACTGCTGCAACTGGAGTACATGGTAGGGAAGATACTTTGCAGGCGTCCTTTACCAGTGGTAGTGGAATAGGATCACTTTTCTTACATCTAGGAGAAACACTATCCACTAACATTTTGATCTTTTGACTGAGCAGCAATTTGCCCCATTTATTTAAATGCATACCCTGTGTTGTGAAGTGCTATCTTTCAAGATCGTCAATACTGAGGAAAAAAGCATTTGAAGTGGTCTTGCAGATCTTTTTATACCCCCTGTTTGCTTTTTGGATTTCTCTGTTCACACAAGAAGATTCAGTAAGGTCATGTCTGTGTGGTATGCCTACAACAACTACTTTTTGATCCTCTGTTGCACATAGCGCACCTCTAAACACAGCAGGTCCAAACTTGTGCAAGAGAGAACTTTAGCACAGTGGAATTATGTTATAAAGGGCCTTTCATTAAGGGAGATAATTTTTAAAATTTAGAAGAAAAAAAATCCATTCAATATATCAAAGTAAATTATGCTCTATTTTGAAGCTTAGACATTGCAGTTATGTTCTGAACAAAACATCATTCAAATGTCTACAACATTTTTCAGCACTCTGATGTACACAATGGCTCTAATTGATGATCCCTCAGTCCAACTTTGGTAGCATTATCTGTTGTGATAATCTGAGAATCTCCACCTGCAAATGTTCCAAAGTTTTCGGCTCTTCCTCAGTACTGGCCACTACTGTTGTGATATTGTCCTCACTCTGTCCCCTATGTTGTCTTCTTGGTGGCTTCTAGTCATGTGGAATGAAATCCTGCACAAACTTGGCCACAGTTCAGCATATACACAAATTAACTGAAAATTACAATTTTAAGAAGTATAACTCTGAATGAAAGATCCTTTAATAGCATTTGCTTTTTTATTTAAAATGCCTAGTGACTTTAAATACATGTATAATATAGCTGAAACAGTTCTTGGTTGACCAATGTTTATACTCTGCCCCTGAATTTCTGTAATGTCATAAGTAAACCTGATTTAACTGATATCGATAATTATATATTATAACTGGAATGAGATTTTCACTCTGCAGCGGAGTGTGCGCTGATATGAAACTTCCTGGCAGATTAAAACTGTGTGCCCGACCGAGACTCGAACTCGGGACCTTTGCCTTTCGCGGGCAAGTGCTCTACCAACTGAGCTACCGAAGCACGACTCACGCCCGGTACTCACAGCTTTACTTCTGCCAGTACCTCGTCTCCTACCTTCCAAACTTTACAGAAGCTCTCCTGCGAACCTTGCAGAACTAGCACTCCTGAAAGAAAGGATATTGTGGAGACATGGCTTAGCCACAGCCTGGGGGATGTTTCCAGAATGAGATTTTCACTCTGCAGCGGAGTGTGCGCTGATATGAAACTTCCTGGCAGATTAAAACTGTGTGCCCGACCGAGACTCGAACTCGGGACCTTTGCCTTTCGCGGGCAAGTGCTCTACCAACTGAGCTACCGAAGCTCGGTAGCTCAGTTGGTAGAGCACTTGCCCGCGAAAGGCAAAGGTCCCGAGTTCGAGTCTCGGTCGGGCACACAGTTTTAATCTGCCAGGAAGTTTCATATCAGCGCACACTCCGCTGCAGAGTGAAAATCTCATTCTGGAAACATCCCCCAGGCTGTGGCTAAGCCATGTCTCCACAATATCCTTTCTTTCAGGAGTGCTAGTTCTGCAAGGTTCGCAGGAGAGCTTCTGTAAAGTTTGGAAGGTAGGAGACGAGGTACTGGCAGAAGTAAAGCTGTGAGTACCGGGCGTGAGTCGTGCTTCGGTAGCTCAGTTGGTAGAGCACTTGCCCGCGAAAGGCAAAGGTCCCGAGTTCGAGTCTCGGTCGGGCACACAGTTTTAATCTGCCAGGAAGTTTCATATATTATAACTCTTCATATTTTGTTTATGTTGATTGTGTTGATCATGTGGTTTCACTTAATAGCTACTGTGATTATAAATAAATTATGTTATCCTTGATGATTCTCACATCATATATATAAAAATTATTTTTGAAATAAGGAAAAAATCCTGATTACACATCAAAACTCCCCTATACCCATCATTCCTGGTAACTGACTCTTAATATTCCAATATAAAAAGTCTTACATGGTTAGAACAAGTGATTAATGTTCTCTGTACACTGTCCCATTGTGTGACATTCAGAAGATTATGGTGCAATCTTTTTACTACAGTAGCATTAAGTTAGCTATCAACAGCTTCAGTGAAATACAGTCCTAACACAATCTGTAAAGGAGTGTTCTGGGACACAGTGGTGATGCCTCAGCTTGTTAGAGCATATATCTGGAAGATAATTTTAAGTCGTAGAGAATCCAAACTCTGGAACCTCTAGTTCAGAAATTAGCTCTCCAGCAGATGCTTCTTAGACATTTTATTGTGAATAGTGGTAACTGTTTAATAGGAGCACTACCTTACTACCCAATCCACGGGATGAATCGGCACTACAATTCCTTTTTCTCACCTAAACACTTTGTCATATCCATTTAAACCCAAAGCATGAAATGTCAACATATTCATTACACCTGTGCATACACAGTGGCCAGAAGCACTGAAGATATATACTGACAGGTTGAAAATAACTGATCAGTCATATGAAAAGTGTACTTTTTGTGATGTGAAGTGGACTGGTTATACTCCCTAGCTCATAATGTGGCAGTGCATTGAGGACTATCTTGCAAGCTTTCTATTTCATCAGGTTGTTAGCAAGAAGTAAAATCTTGACCACATCTGATCCTTTAAGTATACTATTGGCTGCCAACTCTCAATCGATATGGAGAGACAACACTGTTCATTTGAAGACATAATGCAGTAGGTAGTTGAGCTAGAGTGGTAAGGAACTTCTGCGAACTTTCATTTATTTCCTTACAGCATGTGTTCCCTAGGTCCAAATACTGAAGGATACTGTGTGAATGTAGAAGGTACCAAGACAGAGAATATAAATACTAATGAGTAGAGCAACAACATTGAAGCAGCAGTAACATACCTTACAAGCTGCTGTGTGTTCACCATTATTTCTCATTTACCACCTCAGATCACAAGTATACACACATTAGAAAACAAAAAGCAATATGGGGGTAAACCTAATGTTTTAAGTACCTCACAAAAATGTAGCTACATAAGTAATTTTTTTACTTGCTTGCAGGTATATCACTAAGGCCATTACACACACTGAAATCCCTGAGCAATGGTACTGTAGCATACACTAGGGAAGTCAAAATAAAAATGTCACATGTTGATAGAGTGGCTTCGTGGAGTAAGTCATTTGCTGCATCTGAAGGGGAACAACACAGTACCAATCCACAATGAGTTGGTGGAAGTATGACAACAATGCACCATCACAGAACACATTGGTTAGGTGATTCTAAAGCATCCAGTACAGTCAAAAAAACTATGATTGACAGAATAAATTAGCAGACCATTTCTTCATGAATAACTGGGATGTGTAAGAGAAGTGGAAGTCCAAGTGCTCACAGAGCAGAGTATCAAAATCGAGGCAACAATGGAAAAAGTGAATATCAGTTGTAAATTAGTTTTAACATCTTGCATGACATGACAAAGGTTTCCACACTTTGGTTCCATGACTGTTTATGCCCAATCAGTATGAAACTGTGGTGGTGGTGGTGGTGGTGGTGGTGGTGGTGGTGGTGGTGGTGGTGGTGGTGGTGGTGGCGGTAATGTGACAGCTGTGTCAGCCAATCGAGATGCCTAATCTCGCTGGACGGATGCTACATGTATTACTATGATCCCTAGACAAAGGAGCAAAGCAAGAAGTGGAAACACATGCATTCTTCATTGCTGAAAAAAGGGCAGAGACCAAACTGTCATTTGGCATGATGAATCTGAGTGTTCTTTGCGACTGACATGGTGTGTGCTGACAGATTACGCTCATAACACCAGTGGCAGCTTGTAGATAAAATTAGTAATGTGCTCCTCCAAAAAGATTTTAGACTTTGTTTTAAAATTGTGTAAAAGGAAACAAATGTAAAAAGAAAATTTATTCAGAAACTTGATAAAATCATAAAACGACAAATTCAAATACTTTTACTTGCTTTAATATTAACTGTAATAGTTAAAGTTTGTTTTATTCATTTAAAAAGAGGAAGCAATTCTTGTTTTAATTTGTGCAAAAAGATCACTAATTTTCTCTTTGACCTGTGGATAACAACTCAGCAAATTTGTCTCCATTGAAAGCATTGCAAGTGCATTTAGCCATTCTGAATTCATAACGTGTGTTAGTAAAGTTTTTCTGTCCAGTGTTGAAAAGTAGCGTTCTGCCTCTGATGTTCTCCTAGTTATGGAAACTGTCAAGAATATAGTTATTAGTTTCATAATTTCACTAAGAACATTGTCTGGATTTTTCCCCAAGATAAATTTCAGCAGCTAATATCAACAAAAATACAAGGGTTGCCCAGAAAGTAATGCACCACTTTTTTTTTCTCAGCCAAAAACATTGCTATGAATGCAAAACACTATGTATGTATTATCCGAAAGCTCCTGAGTGAGCACATCAGGTTTGCATCACTTATGACAGATAGCATAGCAGCAGGACAGTTTCAAAATGGCGTCGATAGGTGATGTACATTACAAGCAATGTGCCGTCATTGAATTTCTCACTGCAGAGGAAGAAACTGTGGGCAATATTCACAAACACTTGTGCAGTCTATGGAGCATCTGCTGTAGACAGAAGTACAGGTCATCAGAAGGCAGTTCAGTGGATATCCATGATTTGCAGCTGTCAAGGAGACCATCCACAGCTTCACACTTGACCTAGCCCCTTCTGACTTATGAGCCATTAAAGGATGCCATTCATGGAAGACATTTTCAAGACAATGAGGAGGTGATTCACACAGTAAAGCACTGGCTCCATCACCAGGACAAGGATTGGTACTGACAGGACACACATGCTTTTGTTTCGTGCTCAAGGAAAGCCATAGAACAGGATGGAGATCACACGGAAAAATAGGGTGTGTAGGTAAAACATCATTCTTTTGTATGTGTAATTCTCATTATGTTCAATAAAGAATTGTTGAAGAAAAAATGAGGTGCATTACTTTCTGGGCAAACCTCCTAATCAATTTTTGAAAATGTAGTAAAAACAAATCTACTCACCAAGCAGCAGCTGGAGAACACACAATGTGCAAACTTTTGGAGCCAGTGACTCCTCCTCCTCCTCCTCCTCCTCCTCCTCCTAGTAGCAGGCTTAGGTGGAGGGATGAAGGAAAAGGCCTGCTGAGGTTTAGGAAATGGCGAGAGGTAGAAAAAATTGCCTAGAACCATGAGTCACGTGAAACTTACCAGACAGGATGAGAAGGAAAGATTGATTGTTGGGGATTGCACCAGATGAGATTGAGAGCTTAAAAGAGGAAGACAGGATAATACGTATGACAAAGATTGAGAAAACACTGTGTAAGAAGTTAATAAGAGTGTTTAACTAAGTGCATCATATGCAGTACAGATCGAAGTTGAAGGGCGGGGTGGGAAGGGGGGAGGGGAGACACGTCAGAAAATAAAAGATATGGAAAACTGAAAGGGAATGAGGAAAGGAATAGTTACTGAGAAGAAATGCTGAGACCAAGGAAATTAAAGAAAATAATTAACATTAATTATGCCCCGGTGGGTAGTGAGAGCCAAGGACATGGTGTAAAACCAGTTCCCACCTGCGGAGTTCTGAGAAACTGGTGCTTGTGCGAATAAGCTAGATGGGACACATTGCAAAACAGGCAGAGGTCATGACAGTCCCCTTATAGAGTATGCTCTGCTACAGGATATTGTATGTTGCCAGTATACTCCCTCTGTCTATGCCCCTTCAACCTGACTGGTAACTTGGCGGAAGTCATCCTAATGTAGAAGGCTGAACACTGTTTACTTAACAGCTCATATGTGGCATGCATTGTTTCACATGTGGATTTCCTCCCTTTTGAATGTGTTTATCAGCTACATTGAAGGAGCTATGACTTCCTACAATCAGGCCCTGAAAAGAGCGACATTTTGCCCACCACGTCTAGGCTAGCATTTTGTTGTCCACCACCTTCCTCCCCCAATCTCTGCAAATATTCTGGTCAGATCACATGCTCTTTCTGCACCCATTACCGCACCATATGGGTTCTACCTCTGTGACCAGCCCCTCTGTAAGACTTATCCTATACACTCTCCTACTACACTGCCTATACCAGGCCAGTAACTGGCAAAACATATACTGTTAAAGGGAGAGCCACTTGTGAAACGATGCATGCTGTGTATCAGCTGTTATATAAACACTGTTCGGCTTTCTTTATTGGTACGACTACCACCAAGTTATCAATTAGGATAATTGAGCATAGACAGAGGGTGTATACTGGCAGCACAATATCCAACAGCTGAGCAAGCTGTATAACAGGACTGTCATGACCTTGGTGACTGTTTCACCACATGAGCCATTTGGTTTCTTTTCCTAGGCACCAGTTATTCAGAACTCCACAGGCAGGAACAGTCATTACATCTCCTTGGTTCTTGCCACCCACCTCACCTTAATTTATGTTAATTATTTTCTTTAATTTCCGTGGTCTTTGCATATGCTCTCATTAACTATTTCTTTGTACATTCCCTTTTAGTTTTCTATATCATTTATTTTCTGATCTATCTGTTCCGCCCCCCTCCTCACATCTCTACCACATATAATGCACTCTTTTTAACTCTTCCATGATGTTTTGTCAGTAATCTATGTCTTGTTTATTACCCTATCTTCCTTCTTTAAGCCCTTGAGTTTTCAAATCTCATCCAGTGCAGCTCCAACAATCAGACTTTCCTTCTGATCGCATCTGGTGTCTCCCTTGACCTGGGGTTCTCGGACCTTTTCCGAACTCTCCCCATTCCCTAAACATCACCAATCCTTTCCTTTCACCCTTCTGCCTTCCCTTTCAACCAAGAGGAGGAGCCACTGACTGAAAACTTGCACATTTCTTTAGCTTTTATACGTGTTATCTCCTCCTGCCACTTGGTGAGTAGTTTTCCTTTTATCTGTCCAATTATATTACAGACCTACAATGGAATACTTTTTGTTTAGTTTCACACTTTTTTGTTGTCAGTCATGGGATATATTTCTGTGGTCAATACTATCTCTTGTGTAGAATGTTCATTATTAAAACTAGCAAAATATTTCTTGTTGAAAAATTTAGCAGCTGCTAAGTGTTTAGTAGTTAAAATCTCTCAATCATATCAACTCATTAAAGTTACACACTTCCTTAGCTTCCACCATAAATGTCTTTGAAAGATTCTCACAATGCTTACAGTTTCTTAATACTTAAATAGAATATTGTTATATATTCATTAACTTTAAACACATTAATTTCTTAAGATTGCATTTGACTGTAAATTGTTGTAAATTGGAGGATAATTTTATGAAATAGTTCCAACTAAAAGCTTTGAAATTATAATCATTCAGGTGTTTTAAAATTCCAGCTGCTTCTGCAGTGGTTTTATTTACATTTGATGTTCACAGAATTTCTGTAAGGCTGTTTTTAAAAGGTTGCAAATTTTCATGAACTTTGTTTGTTTGTGGTCCATATCTTGAAGTTCCACCTTGTAGAAGATGGATTAAAATGCTGATGGCCATACGCTTTTTGAGATTGGGCACATACTGAAGTTATTTTGAGAAAAATGTTGGAACAGCCAGAATGTTAGAGGAAAAGATTCCTGCTTTTAGTGTAATACTTGTTGGCTTTCTCAATATTAAATTAAGCTGATATGCATAATGGTGAATGAAATGTGCATTACTATCAACTGCTTTGATTTTTGCTTGAACTCCTGCTTTTTTGCCTTTCATGACATTTGCATGATAAAATTTCTGAGCTATCACTTCCTGTCCATTTCCTTGAAGGATCAGGTCCTAGTATTCTAAAATACATTTTGGTACACCATCTTCAATTTGATTTTGTGTAATATAAAATCCTCAAAGAAGCTTAAACATTTCTCTAATCTACACCTATGATGGAACAAAAACCATTTAAGTGAGTTCTGGAACACCTGTCATGTCATCAGCCATGAAAGCTACAAAGAAAGCTTTTCTAATTTCTGTCCTTATCTCCTTTGTAGCAGGTAGTCAAATACCAATATCTCTTTCTGAATTGTCTTAGAAACACCTCTGATTCTCCAAATCTGAATCTAATTTATATGCAAAAAAAATGCTAATCCTCTAAATACCCCTGGATTTACTGAATCATCTTCCTCATCACACCCATGTAAGGGAGTTTCAGAGTTTCCAGACAAGAAAATGTAATTATTATTTTGCTCAAAATTTTGTTGTTATTTTTAAGTTATATATTATGCTCATTGATGGCAAGTTTGTATTTTGTATAGGTACATAAGGAAAAGCCCCAACAAGCTATGACAAAAATTTAAAACCAATGATGATAATCATTAGCGCGACCGCTGTAAGCTTTGGAAAAGATGTATTTTGTTATGCTGGAAGGCGAATGACAATTGATGGAAACTCCATTCAGTTTTTTTTTTGTCAACTATTTAGAAGTCTCCGTCTTTAGTTCTCATGAGAAGAAGACGTATTCTTGTGAGAAGTATGTAGTAGACATTGTATTAACTGAATAATAATTTTTATGGAAGTATGAAGTGTGAGGGTTCTTTTTAGTACAAAGCCACGAAACTTTTCTTTTCTTCCGCACACTATGCTAATGTCATGTGACTGTAGCTGCCTGCATCTGAAGAGGGAGTCTGATAAAAATCAGTATTGTATTCACGGTCAAAAATGAGAAGTAGTTATGGTGGAAGAAGCAGCATATAACCAAATTTCATAAATCTCAACGGCATAAAGCAAGCAAAATCGACGTAAGTTCACACCTCCACTGACTTACAATTTACAAAATTTGTAAATTAAGACATCGTAATTAATTCAATTAATAATAATAATAATAATAATAACATTTATTATATTATATACATATTGATGATGTGACTTACCGAACGAAAGTGCTGGCAGGTCGATAGACACACAAACAAACACAAATATACACATGAAATTCAAGCTTTTACAACAAACTGTTGCCTCATCAGGAAAGAGGGAAGGAGAGGGAAAGACGAAAGGATGTGGGTTTTAAGGGAGAGGGTAAGGAGTCATTCCAATCCCGGGAGCGGAAAGACTTACCTTAGGGGGGAAAAAAGGGGTATACACTCGCGCACACACACACACATATCCATCCCTGGATGTGTGTGTGTGTGTGTGTGTGTGTGTGTGTGTGTGTGTGTGTGTGTGTGTGTGTGTATACCCCTTTTTTTCCCCCTAAGGTAAGTCTTTCCGCTCCCGGGATTGGAATGACTCCTTACCCTCTCCCTTAAAACCCACATCCTTTCGTCTTTCCCTCTCCTTCCCTCTTTCCTGATGAGGCTACAGTTTGTTGCGAAAGCTTGAATTTCATGTGTATGTTTGTGTTTGTTTGTGTGTCTATCGACCTGCCAGCACTTTCGTTCGGTAAGTCACATCATCTGTGTTTTTAGATATATTTTTCCCACGTGGAATGTTTCCCTCTATTATATTCATTATATATGTATATTTATATATATTTGCACAATGTCTCACTAAGTTTCCTACAAGAGACAGCCAAACTACCTTATCAGCGGGCTTCTTTGAGTTCTCATACTTTTCAGTCTTTTCTTTCATTTTGTTTATTTTTATAAAACAATCTTTTGTGCATGTTACATCACCTACAAAGTTCGACGCGCAGGTCGCCGAAGTGGCGTCAAATCGAAAGACCTGCACCAGGCGAACGGTCTACCCGGCGGGAGGCCCTAGCCACACGACATTTCCATTTACCTACAAAGTGCAGTTGCATGGGTAGGACTAAAATATTAATGTGCTCATTGAGGTTAACATTAATCATGTATAGATATCCTGTAAACTGAATTGTTCTCATCGTTTCAATAAAGATACTGTTCAAAAGATCTGTGGCGCATGTAACTTACTGTTACCGATTATATCAAATGGAAATAGTGGGTGCCGTAGTTCCACAGTGCTTATATATGAGCAGCCACTGTGTAAGACACAATCAATCACAGGAGGATACTATTGAAAACTCCTGATGAGGTTAAGGGAGGCTGTCCATGGCAATGCCCCAGCTCATTCTGTGCAGGAAACAGTTACATATGCTGTTTCATTGGGCCAACAAATTTAGCCTTGCTCCTGTATTTTCTGACATGACACCTAGGAGCTCTGCCTCTTTCTGCAGATAGAGAATCCATTTCTGGGATGACAACCAGATGAACAACTAAAACACAGACTTTTGCAGCCGAAGACTCCGCCAAGTCATCCACCATTGTGGGGTAAAATATCATACCGAAGGTTGAAAATATAACAATGGACTAACACCGTCATCGAGTTTCATGGTTGCAATTCAATTTTTTTTATATCTCTGAGATCCATGGTTGAGAGAGATGAAACTGTAGTAAGAGCAGGAGTGACAGTCATAAAGTTATTACCGCAAAGCTGTCAAAGGAGTGCTCACTGATAGTCATTTGCTCTGAGAACTCTGCAAATTTTCACAATACTGCATTATACATAACTTTTTCAAAAACTTTACAGAATGATATCAAAATCAAGATAACTTTTGAGACACTTGTAGCAACCCACTGAGTAAACAGCTATAAATACAGCACACTTCATTCCTTCTGGAACAGCATCTTGTCACAGGGTGATGTTGCAAATACAAGTCAAAACTTTGCATACACCCATTAACAAAAGTTTTTCATCACCCCTTTACTTCAAAATTAATGGCACAGAAAACAAAAATATTGGCCCTTAGTCATGCATATATATTCACTCACAATGTGTTCAGACCAAACAAACACATTTGGTAATGACAGAATCACTTTTTTCTGAAGAGGGTTTTTCCACAGCACATCTGAGCAATGTCAGTATGTGATGGAATGTTCCCTTGCTCAGATGCTTGCTCAAATCCATTGTGGCATATCTTCAACAAGATCATCAAGCTAGCCTTAGTCCAAATTATCCCCCTATTCAATGGTGATTCTGTGTAAATCGCATGGAGTACACTGTCACTGTTGACACCCTAAAACAGCTCGTTTCAACTGATCCCACACTTGTTCAGTAGTGTTCACATCCGGAGAACAGGCAGGCCACTCCATTCTGGTAATAATAGCAGGTAGAAGGAATCTTTTCATGTGAACAGCACAATGGGCATGTGAGTTATCATCCACCAAGATAAAATTTTCACCAAAATGTTGGTAATTATTAGTTCCAGAATCCCATCCCTGCGCAGTAGTGCAGTGAAATTCAACAACCACGAGAGGTGTATGGTGACCCACGTAATGACACCACAGAATATCACTCCACCACCACCTTATTGTGCATATGACACAGTGTTGGAGATATTTGATATCATCATGTTGTTTCCAAACATATC
This sequence comes from Schistocerca piceifrons, assembly GCF_021461385.2. Classification (NCBI taxonomy): domain Eukaryota; kingdom Metazoa; phylum Arthropoda; class Insecta; order Orthoptera; family Acrididae; genus Schistocerca; species Schistocerca piceifrons. Next base: position 91,958,129 of record NC_060143.1, on the reverse strand, counting down.
ACCTGCAGTTATATCAGTGTGCAAACAGATCTTGAGTTTCATCCATAAACAATGTCTGATACAAGTCCTGGGGCTTCCATTCTGCACGATTTATAGCCCATCTCTAACAGAGTTCATGGTGGTGTTGTGTAGGACATGGTGCCCCTAATGGTCTTCAGGAGTGGAGATTTAAATCACTCAATCATCTCCTAACATTTTGACGTAATAAATTACATCCTTTAGGCTTTTCAAATGCTGAATTTAGTTTTTTTTCCCCTCAAATATCATAGATAACAGTCATCCTGTGGATCTTTGAATGTGGACTAACTCTACAGTGCAAGTTTGCAACACTACCTGTCAAATGGAATTAAATCTATGTCCACTCCACATCACTAGTGCACACGTCAAGCAACATTTCTGGTTGACAAGCTTTCTGTGCATAACATGATGACCAAATCATTGGTTGTGATTTTCCTTCACGGCATGATGGATGTTCACTCTTCTGTTCCACAGAAATCTTTAATGCATCCCTACTGGTGCTTTACTTTCAACTGAAATGCTGCAATCCATTTAAGTGTGGCATTCTACCCATAGGTAGTGCTCACTGTGTATGTTTCCAAATCTCAGGAATGATCTTCAAGTCAGTACAGGAACAGTCACAATAGCAACACATCTGCACGACTTATCGGGGTGGTGCAAAACTTTTGTTGAAGTGTATACTTCATTACAGCAGGCATCCAATAGATTGCTGGAAATCTTATCTACATCAATAGATTTTTTTTCTTTCTAATTGGCATAAATCTTTTTCTTCCAATCCAAAGAGGGCACTTCCCTAGCATCAAATTTAATGTCTCCAACCACACCCTTTGGATTAAGGCAGGTGCATATAATATATTGTAAAATTATAACAATGAAAACAATCAATTGCTGACAAAATAATTTAATTGGGTAGATAAAAAATCTACTCACGAAGCAACGGCAGAAAACAAAGATGCAAGCCAGTGGCTCCTTCTTCAGGCAGAAGGATTGAGGGGGAAGAAGAAGGGTGGAGGTGAACGACTGCAGAGGTCTAGAAAAAGGGGTAGGTTTCAGGAGTCACCCAGAACCGCGGGTCAAGGGAGACTTACTGTACAGGGTGAGAACATCTGGTAAGTCTCCCCTGACCCGCAGTTCTGGGTGACTTCCCCAAAATCTACCCATTTCCTAGACCTCTCCAGTCATTTTCCTTCCCCCTTCAACCATTCTGCCTGAAGAAGGAGCCACTGGCTCCGAAAGCTAGCAAATTACCCAGTCTTTTATTTGTGTGCTCTGCTGCCACTTGGTGAGTAGAATTTTTATCTATGCAATTAAATTATACTGTAAAATTAGTGAAACGTTGGAAGGTGACACAGAGGTTACAGTACTATAATGTCCAATACACAATATATGACAATGGTTTATGATTTAGACATGCAATGGATTACACCGGATATCCACTGTACAGATATGCTTTGATCACACAGACGTTCTCAGTCACCTATAAATGTTAGACACCAGAGACTCCCAAATTTGATCAGTCAACTTGAATTTGAAAGGAAATTCAAACTGCCTATTTTTCTCAAAAATGAGATTGACAGGAAATGCAAAATGGCTAAGTAGGCATGGCTAGAGGACAAATGTAAGGATGTAGAGGCTTATCTCACTAGGGGTAAGATAAATACTGCCTACAGGAAAATTAAAGAGACCTTTGGAGAAAAGAGAGCCACTTGTATGAATATCAAGAGCTCAGATGGAAACCCAGTTCTAAGCAAAGAGGGGAAAGCAGAAATGTGGAAGGAGTATATAGAGGCTCTATACAAGGGTGATGTACTTGAGGACAATATTATGGAAATGGAAGAGGATGTAGATGAAGATGAAATGGGAGATACGATACTGCGTGAAGAGTTTGACAGAGCACTGAAAGACCTGAGTTGAAACAAGGCCCCGGGAGTAGACAACATTCCATTAGAACTACTGACGGCCTTGGGAGAGCCAGTCCTGATAAAACTCTACCATCTGGTGAGCAAGATGTATGAGACAGGTGAAATACCCTCAGACTTCAAGAAGAGTATAATAATTCCAATCCCAAAGAAAGCAGGTGTTGACAGATGTGAAAATTACCGAACTATCAGTTTAATAAGCCACAGCCGCAAATTATTTACAGACGAATGGAAAAAATGGTAGAAGCCGACCTCGGGGAAGATCAGTTTAGATTCCGTAGAAATGTTGGAACACGTGAGGCAATACTGACCTTACGACTTATCTTAGAAGAAAGATTAAGGAAAGGCAAACCTACGTTTCTAGCATTTGTAGACTTAGAGAAAGCTTTTGACAATGTTGACTGGAATACTCTCTTTCAAATTCTAAAGGTGGCAGGGGTAAAATACAGGAAGCAAAAGGCTATTCACAATTTGAACAGAAACCAGATGGCAGTTATAAGAGTCGAGGGGCATGAAAGGGAAGCAGTGGTTGGGAAGGGAGTGAGACAGGGTTGTAGCCTCTCCCCGATGTTATTCAATCTGTATATTGAGCAAGCAGTAAAGGAAACAAAAGAAAAATTCGGAGTAGGTATTAAAATTCATGGACAAGAAATAAAAACTTTTGAGGTTCGCCGATGACATTGTAATTCTGTCAGAGACAACAAAGGACTTGGAAGAGCAGTTGAATGGAATGGACAGTGTCTTGAAAGGAGGATATAAGATGAACATCAACAAAAGCAAAACGAGGATAATGGAATGTAGTCAAATTAAGTCGGATGATGCTGAGGGAATTAGATTAGGAAATGAGACACTTAAAGTAGTAAAGGATTTTTGCTATTTAGGGAGTAAAATAACTGATGATGGTCGAAGTAGAGAGGATATAAAATGTAGACTGGCAATGGCAAGGAAAGCGTTTCTCAAGAAGAGAAATTTGTTAACATCGAGTATAGATTTAAGTGTCAGGAAGTCGTTTCTGAAAGTATTTGTATGGAGTGTAGCCATGTATGGAAGTGAAACATGGACAATAAATAGTTTGGGCAAGAAGAGAATAGAAGCTTTCGAAATGTGGTGCTACAGAAGAATGTTGAAGATTAGGTGGGTAGATCACGTAACTAATGAGGAGGTATTGAATAGGATTGGGCAGAAGAGAAGTTTGTGGCACAACTTGACTAGAAGAAGGGATCGGTTGGTAGGACATGTCCTGAGGCATCAAGGGATCACAAATTTAGCATTGGAAGGCAGCGTGGAGGGTAAAAATCGTAGAGGGAGACCAAGAGATGAATACACTAAGCAGATTCAGAAGGATGTAGGTTGCAGTAGGTACTGGGAGATGAAGAAGCTTGCACAGGATAGATTAGCATGGAGAGCTGCATCAAAACAGTCTCAGGACTGAAGACCACAACAACACAACATTTTTCTTCAGTGGCAGGAGGAAAAGGACTTCTGGTCAGGTGAATACATGGTTACACACACAAAATCAAATAGGGGTAGTGCAGGAGTAGATTTAATAATGAATTTTAAAAAAATAAGAACACGGATAAGCTACTATAGACAGCATAGTGAATGACCCATTGTAGCCAAGATAGACACGGAATCCTTGCCAACTAGCTCCACAGATGACAAAGTATGATGAGATAAAAGAAATTATTCAGATGGTTAAGACAGATGAAAATTCAATAGTCATGGGAACCTGGAATTCAATAGTATGAAAAGGAAGAGAAGGAAAAGTAGAATACGGACTGGAGAAAGGAATGAAAGAGGAAGCTGCCTGGTAGAATTTTGCACAGAGCTTAACAATATCATAGCCAACACTTGGTTTAAGAATCATGACAGAAGGCTGTATACATGGAAGAGATCTGGAGACTCTGTAAGATTTCAGTTTCCTTATACATTGATAAGACACAGATCTGGAAAATAGATTTTAAATTTTAAGATATTTCCAGGGGTAGATGTGGACTCTGATCACAATTTATTGGTTATGAACTGTAGATTAAAACTTAAGAAACTGCAAAAAGTTAGGAATTTAAGAAGATGGGTCTTGGATAAACTACAAGAACCAGAGGTTGTACAGAGTTTCAAAGAGAGCATTAGGAAATGATCGACAAGAACAATGGAAAGCAGTACAGTAGAAAAAGAATGGATATCACAGAGGTTAAATAGTGAAGGCAGCAAAGGATCAAGTAAGTAAAAAGATGAGGGCTAACACAAGAGATATTGAACATTTGGTGAACGGAGAAAATATAAAAATGCAGTAAATGAAGCAGGAAAAAAGGAATACAAATGTTTCAAAAATGAGATCGACAGGAAGTGCAACATGGCTAAACAGAAATGGCTAGAGGACAAATGTGAGGATTTAGAAGCATATATCAATAGGGGTAAGATGGATGCCGCCTACAGGAAAGTTAGAGAGACCATTTGAGAAAAGAGAACCTCCTGTATGAATATCAAGAGCTCAGATGGAAAACCAGTCCTAAGCAAAGAAGGAAAAGCAGAAAGGTGGAAGGAGTATATAGAGGATCTATATAAGGGCGATGTACTTGAGGACAATATTATTGAAATGGAAGAGGATGTAGATGAAGATGAAATGGACGACATGATACTGCATGAAAAATTTGATAGAACACTGAAAGACCTAAGTTAAAACAAGGCCCCGGGACTAGACAACATTCCATCAGAACTACTGTCAGCCTTGTGAGAGCCAGCTATGAAAAAACTCTTCCATCTGGTGAGCAATACGTTGTTGTTGTTGTTATGGTCTTCAGTCCTGAGACTGGTTGGATGCAGCTCTCCATGCTAATCTATCCTGTGCAAGCTTCTTCATCTCCCAGTACCTACTGCAACCTACATCCTTCTGAATCTGCGTAGTGTATTCATTTCTTGGTCTCCCTCTATGATTTTTACCCTCCACGGTGCCCTCCAATGCTAAATTTGTGATCCCTTGATGCCTCAAAACATGTCCTACCAACCGATCCCTTCTTCTAGTCAAGTTGTGCCACAAACTTCTCTTCTGGCCAATCCTGTTCAATACCTCCTCATTAGTTACGTGATCTACCCACCTTATCTTCAGCATTCTTCTGTAGCACCACATTTCGAAAGCTTCTATTCTCTTCTTGCCCAAACTAGTTATCGTCCATGTTTCACTTCCATACATGGCTACACTCCATACAAATACTTTCAGAAACGACTTCCTGACACTTAAATCTGTACTCGATGTTAACAAATTTCTCTTCTTGAGAAACGCTTTCCTTGCCATTGCCAGTCTACATTTTATATCCTCTCTACTTCGACCATCATCAGTTATTTTACTCCCTAAATAGCAAAACTCCTTTACTACCTTAAGTGTCTCATTTCCTAATCGAATTCCCTCAGCATCACCCGATTTAATTTGACTACATTCCATTATCCTCGTTTTGCTTTTGTTGTTGTTCATCTTATATCCTCCTTTCAAGACACTGTCCATTCCGTTCAACTGCTCTTCCAAGTCCTTTGCTGTCTCTGACAGAATTACAATGTCATCGGCGAACCTCAAAGTTTTTACTTCTTCTCCATGAATTTTAATACCTACTCTGAATTTTTCTTTTGTTTCCTTTACTGCTTGCTCAATATACAGATTGAATAACATCTGGGAGAGGCTACAACCCTGTCTCACTCCTTTCCCAACCACTGCTTCCCTTTCATGCCCCTCGACTCTTATAACTGCCATCTTCTTTCTGTACAAATTGTAAATAGCCTTTTGCTCCCTGTATTTTACCCCTGCCACCTTTAAAATTTGAAACAGAGTATTCCAGTTAACATTGTCAAAAGCTTTCTCTAAGTCTACAAATGCTAGAAACGTAGGTTTGCCTTTTCTTAATCTTTCTTCTAAGATAAGTCGTAAGGTCAGTATTGCCTCACGTGTTCCAACATACGTATGTCAGGTGAAATACCCTCAGACTAGCAAAAAGAATATAATAATTCCAATTCTAAAGAAAGCAGGTACTGACAGGTGAGAAACTTACTGAATATCAGTTAATAAGTCTCGTTTGCAATATACTAACGCAGGGGCACCGACTTATAAAAAATATCGGGGAGAGGGGGGGAGGGGGGGGGGAGGGCATACTGGGGGTCTTGCCCCAAGAAATTTTCTAAATTTTAGATGAAAAATAGTGAGTTTTAAAGTTTTTTAAGCATTTTAGAGTCATATGATCAACATTAGAACCCCAAAAACTGGACTCTCGATAACTCGACACTCCGGGAAACTTGACAAGCTTGACATTTTTTGGCTTCGAGAAAAGAAGCTAAACATAAACATGCACAGTATTTTCGTAAAAAGCTAATAAACTAATTTAATTTACAGTAATAACCATAGTTATAGACTATTACAGAGCAGTGAATATACAGCTCTGAAAAGACTGAAATTAGACCGTATTTAAATAAATCCTAAACTGTCATTAAAAGAATAAAACATAAAATATTGCTGTCGCACATTAATAGCACTTTGATTAATTAGTGAAGTGGCTAATCTAAGCTTACTCTGAATAAGGCTCATGGTTCATTAAATAAAAACAGTATCAAAGTTAATGCTTTCATACAGTTAATAAAGTTAATACAGTATGCCTAATACTTTCAGTCAAAAAGTATGTAAATAGATGGTTTTAATTGGGTCTTACATCATAGAAAAATATTTAAGTATTTGAAAATAACTAATACAGTACAATAGTAATATAATAATACAGTACTAAACTAGTACTAATATTTTGAAACTGAAAATTTAACATTATGTATGTATTTACTTCTCTATTTTATAAATATTTTTAATATTGCTCTAAATGCCATTATTATGACTACAGTGTCTTTAGAAAGGTGCAAATGTTGACCATCTCACTGGATTACCGAATATGAAGTCGATGACTGGTCGGATATCCAATTCATCCAAAACATGTTGGTGGGCATGAAGAAAGTCAAGTTGTTCAATCGCTTCTGTCCAATTGTTGATCAGAGATATGACTTCCGACGTCTAAGGACGCTAAATGACCGTTCTGCTGTTGCTATAGTGACTGGAACTACTTGTAGACGCTTAATGCACTTCACTACTTCACATACCATTTCTCCACCCGCAGGCTCTTGTGTAATGTACTTTCTTACATCACACATTTTTTAAGACCAGTTGTTTTTTATTAGCGATATCGGCTAACATATTCAAGTTTAAGCACAGTCTCTCAATATCTAGGTCATTTTTGAAAAACTCAGTTGATTTTTCCAAATTTCTTTCACCTCTGTTTACTAAAAGCAAACACCCTTGTTCAGCTGCAATGACATGTTTGAGTCCAGTTGAAGCAAACCGCTCAGTAATGCAAGACTCCACCGTTTCACAAACTTCAATGTTAATAGATTCTGAGGAAGCGAAGGATCATCAACTTGTGAAGGTTTTTCTTTTAAACACAATTCCCAAAAGTGTTCAAAACTATCATGCCTTCCATTCAATATACAAATCAAGCCATCGTATATTTTTTCCCGATCAGTAACACTTAGATAAGGGCATTGAATTTTTTCATTGACATCCTCTACTGGGTACATTGCATGGAATAAAGACATAAAAAGAAATAATTCTTGAATTGTAACATTAACTCAAGGTAGCCTGCACATTTGTAACCTGTCTCTGTTTTGTCCTCTGCATAAAATGTTTCAAATAACTCTAGAAGTTCTTCAAAGGTTTTCAATTTTCTCAAGATACTAGAAGCTCACATAGTCCATCAAGTCAGGCAAAGGGGTCGTAGACCAGCTTGGTCGTTGGTGCTCTCACAGCGTATGCTTCTGAAATGTCCCATCCTTTTGTTGGATTCCCTTACGGTGTTTATTATGTCCTTGGCTAAAGTGATAATATCCCTCATAGACGTAAGATGGTGGAGAGTGTCTACAACTGCCAAGTCTAAACTGTGAGCAGTGCAGTGCACATAACATGCTTTTGGTTGTATATCCAAAACTAACTTTTTTAGGCCTTTGAACTTACCTCTCATACTCAAGGCACCATCATAGCACTGTCCTCTTAAGTTATCCATTGACAAATCAAGACAAGCAAAAAGTCTTTTAAAATACTAAACAGAGTTTGTGATTCAGTGTTGGGGGTCTCAGTGATGATTAAGGAGTCATCGACAGTACGAATACAAAATGACACTTGTTCTTGAATCGAAGAGTCACTTGTTTCATCAATCATAATAGAAAAATGTTGAGTTTTCTTGACTGAAGCCAATACCTTTCTCAACACAGACTTTCCTAGTAGTAGGTAACTCTTCAAGTCAAACAAAAGTTTTTAGAGTTCAAAAGGGTGTAATATGTATTATTTGTGGAGTAAATTCATGGACGTCCTGTAGAAACCTCTTCAAAGAACTGGGTATACTAACTACTGCCTCTCAGTATATTTACTCCTTAATGAAATTTGTCCTAAATAATATATCCCTTTTTCCAACAAACAGTTCAGTTCATACATACAATACCAGGAACAAAAATGATCTACACAAGGACTTAAAAGCACTTACTTTAGTTCAAAAAGGGTCCACTACTCAGAAACACTCATCTTCAATAATTTGCTAGCACACACAAAAAATTTAGTTACAAATAAAGATCAGTTTAAAAGGAGCCTGAAAGACTTACTAGTGGCCAACTCCATCGTGGGACGTCCACTTATACCCCGAATGCCATAACCAGTCTTTTAACTCGGGTACCTCATTCTTTCGGAGTTCCAACAACTGAAAAAAATTTGAGTTTACATCTTCATGCCCTCTAATTGCTAGTTCTTGTCGGCATAGAAATTGCATGGTAGTAAAAATTCTCTCAAGAGCTAAACGGCCTTTCTTCATATCACTACCTAACTATTTGTTCAATTGGGAGGCCACACTTCGGTTAGTGATAGAATTTAGTTTCAGAACACCACCTTTATGCATAAACGAATTTTCATGAAGACAGAATTTTTCCAAAGCCTTTTTCCAGTTAAAAACCCTACAGAAGTAAATGCATCTTCTTTTTTTGAAGAAAATTAATAGATTTTTAGAATCTGCCTCTTTGCGGTTTTTGCTAAAAACTTTTTTGGTAGACGCTTCGTATTCTAGCCATGTATATTTGATCAACCAAGACTTCTGAAATGATCTTTCCTTACCGGATTGTCTAGGTTTTGGCTGTGAAGGGTTCTCACCTGAAGACGACGAAGCAGTTGCCAACACAATAATTGTTGGATGTTGACTTACAGTATCAACTTCCAAGTATTCCTTTGGTAACAAATTTATCCATTGCAAACTTAATTCACAATACACTAAGAGACAAAGTAAACAAATAAAATATAGTCATATAAAATAGTCCACTAGACACTAAAGTCTGAACACTAAACACGTCTGCAGCATGCACTGAATGAAACTACCCACACTGAATGACTGCGACAGCAGGGTGGGCTTTATGTAGCCGCGGTGTCGTAATGTCTCGAAGCATCAAGACAATGCGAGTCAGAGGGTTCCAGGTGCTTCTGCTCCAGTCCTTTCGATGTCGCTGTGGCTGCAGTTCTGGCCCACCGGCGCCAGACTTTACCCAAAGTTCACGCACCAGGACAAATTCTAGGTGTGTCCGCAGCACCGTAACACTATCATGATTCACACCACTCGTTTTCAGTTAACCTGTGTACTACCATAATAATTATTTGTTTTAGCTTATTACTGAATGTATTTTAAAAGGTAACTATCGTCAAACAAGGAAAATAAATTCCAACATAATTTTTTGATTTTACAAAGCATAATATAACTAATAATTTTCTTAAATTATTCGGGGGAGGGGGGGGGGGAGGGGAGGCGGGCCTCCACCTATCAAACCAATTTTTGAGGGGGCTCGGGCCTCCTCAGGCCCCATGGAGTTGGCGCCTGTGTACTAACATGAACTCTTTACAGACAAAAGGAAAAACTGGTAGATTCTGACCTCAGGGAAGGTCAGTTTGGATTCCATAGAAATGTAGGAAAACATGAGGCAATACTGACACTACGACTTATCTTAGAAGATAGGTTAAGGAAAGGAAATCCTATGTTTATAGCATTTTTAGACTTAGAGAAAGGTTTTGACGATGTTGACTAGAATACTCTCTTTCAAATTCTGAAGGTGACAGGCATATAATACAGACAGAGAGGAAGAGAGAGGGTCTATTTACAATTTGTACAGAAACCAGATGGCAGTTATAAGAGTTGAAGGACATGAAAGAGAAGCAGTGGTTGAGAAGGAAGCGAGACAGAGTTGTAGTCGATCCCTGATGTTATTCAATCTCAATATTGAGCAAGCAATAAAGGAAACAAAAGAAAATTTTGGGTTAGGAACTGAAATCCATGGAGAAGAAATAAAAACTTTGATGTTTGCCGATGACACTGTAATTCTGTCAGAGACAGCAAAGGACTTGGAAAGTTGAATGGAATAATCAGTGTCTTGGAAGGAGGAAGTAAGATGAATCTCAACAAAAGCAAAACAATGATCATGGAATGTAGTCGAATTAAATCAGGTGATGCTCAGGGAATTAGATTAGGAAATAAGACACTTAAAGCAGTAGATGAGTTTTGCTATTTGGGTAGCAAAATAACTGATGATGGTCGAAGTAGAAAAAATATAAAATTTAGAGCGGCAATGGCAAGGAAAGCATTTCTGAAGAAGAGAAATTTGTTAACTTCAAGTATAGATTTGAGTGCCAGGAAGAAAGTATTTGTATGGAGTGCAGCCATGTATGGAAGTGAAACATGGACAATAAGCAGTGTAGACAAGAAGAGAATTGAATCTTTTGAAATGTTGTGCTACAGAAGAATGCTGAAGATTAGATGAGTGGATCACATAACTAATGAAGAGGTACTGAACAGAATTGGAGAGAAGAGGAATTTGTGTAACAACTTGATTAGAAGGGATCAGTTGGTAGGACACGTTCTGATGCATCAAGGGATCACCCATTTAGTATTGGAGGGAATCATGGACGGTAAAAATCATATCGGGAGACCAGATGAATACACTAAGCAGATTCAGAAGGACGTAGGTTGCAGTAGGTACTCGGAGATGAAGAGGCTTACACAGGACAGAGCTGCATGGATAGCTGCATCAAACCACTCTTTGGATTGAAGATCACAACAACAACATTCTTATTACTACTCCCACAAACATTGGACCTTGCATAGGTGGGGTGCCTTGGGTTCCTCAGTGCTACATATCCACAACATAGATGCAATCATGATGGAAAGAAGACTATAGTTTTAACGTCCCATCATCAGTGAGGGCATTACAGACTGAGCGCAAGCTTGGATAATGAAAGGATGGGGAAGAAAATCGGCTCTGCCCTTTTCAAAGGAACAAGCCTGGTATTTGTCTGGAGCAATTTAGGGAAACTGTGGAAAATCTAAATCCAGATGGCCGGATGCAGACTTGAACCATCTCCTGAGTGAAATTGGTTGATTGTTTGCGGTATAAAGGGACCAAGCTACAGGGTCATCAGTCCCTTTTTCCTGATGCAAGCAAGACATAAGGTACAAAAACAATCAAAGTACATTTGAGAAAGTAAAGGGGGGGAAAAGGAATGGGGAACCACACCTATAGAGAAAAAAAAGAATGGAATGAACAAAAAGCGGGAAAAACATACACCACAAGGCAAAGTAGAATGAGGTATTAAAACCATAGAGCATATGGTCTGGGCTGGCTGATCACAGTAATAAAAGAGGATGAGCCAGCCACTCTGCAACACATTAAAATATCCACCCCAAAAAGATGAGATGATATGAACACATGTAGGGAAAAGATAACCACCAAGACAAACAAATGCAAAGAAAGTGTGACAGAGTTAAAATGGAGGGAGGGTGGTGGCCTCGGAGAAAAGGCTAAATGCTCACCATTAGATGGTACAAAAAAAAGAAAGAAAAACCCTCATGAATAAAACTTAAAACTAAATCTGCTGTTGAGGCATTGTCACCCAACACCGAAGGTAGGGTGCTGGGAATGTTAAAAGTCCGCCACAGAGGGGCTAAAAGTGGGCGGTCCAGCAAGATATGGACAACAGTCATATCTGAGCCACAGTGAGACTGAGGTGGCCCCTCGCAATGGAGTAGGTAACCATGTGTTAGCCATGTAAGGCCAATGCAAAGCCAGCAGAGAACCACATAGTCCCTGCGAGAGGCCTGCATGGAGGACCTCCACACATTCATAGTCTCCTAAACGGCATGTAGTTTGTTATGCGTACTGAGATTGTGCTATTCCATCTTTCAAAGCTCCAAAACCTTGTGGCGTAATAATGATCGCAGGTCAGTTACGGGGATGCCAATCTCCAGAAGAGGTTTCCATGTAGCCTGTTTAGCCAGCCTGTAGGCACGTTCATTTCCTGGGATTCTGACATGGCCTGGGGTCCACACAAACACCACAGAACGTCGGGACCATTCCAGGGCATAGATAGATTCCTGGATGGCCACTACCAAAGGATGGTGGGGATAGCACGGTCAATAGCTTGTAGGCTCCTCAAAGAGTTACTACAGAGAAGAAATTAATCACCAGGGAATGAGCAGATGCACTCAAGAGCATAAGAAATGGCCACCAGCTCTGCAGTTGAAACACTGCAGCATCTGGCAAGGACTGCTATTCAATATGTCTACCAGGAACATATGCGAAGCCAATGTGACCACCAGCCATCGAGCCGTCAGTGTAAACCATTTCATGGTCCCGGTACATGTCAAGAATCGAGAGGAGGTGACAATAGAGAGCCACCGGTTTAACTGAGTCTGTAGGACCATGTGAAAGGTCCAGGCAAAGCTTCAGGGTAGGTGTACACCATAGAGGTGTACGTGAATGGACCACAAGTACAGGTGGTAAAGGCAAAGACTCCGCTTCAGACAAAAGAGGTTGGACGCGAATTGCAATCATAAACCCTTACGTGGGCCTCTGACGCAGGAGATGAACTGCTGTGGAAGGGAAAAGGAGACAATAATTCAGATGCTCAGGAGAACTAAGAATGTGTGCAACATGGCTGGTGAGGAGTTGTGCACACCTAACCTTCCATGGAGGGACTCCGGCCACCACCAGGACACTGGTCACCTGACTCGTCCTAAAAGCTCCCGTTGCCAGTCGAACGCCATTGTGGTGCACTCAGGCAATTAAATGCAATGCTGAGGGCACCGCCGAACCATAAACCAGACTCACATAGTCAAGGTGGGATTGAGAAAGGGCTCTGCAGAGCTGTAGCAGCATAGAGCAATCTGCACCCAAGTTGGAGTTGCTCAGGCAGCGGAGGGCACTGAGGTGCTGCCAGCACTTCCGCACCAGCTGATGAAGATGAGGAAGTGATGTCAATCAAGTGTCAAAAACCAATCCTGAGAATCGACATGTCTCCACTACAGTGAATGGATCATCATTAAGGTAAAGTTCTGGTTCTGGATGAACGATACCAATCTGACAAAAGTGCATGACACACAACTTCATGGCCGAAAACTGGAAGCCGTGGGCTGAAGTCCATGACTGTGCCTTGTGGATGGCTCCCTACAGGTGCCGCTAAGCAACACCAGTACTGTAGGAGATGTCCAAAATGCAGAAGTCATCTGCATACAGAGAAGGTGAGACGGACGGTCTGACAGCTACTGGTAGATCATTAATGGCCACTAAAAGTACAAATACACTCAATACAGAACCCTTCGGAACCCATTCTCCTGGATATGGGGGGATCTTTGGGATGCACCAACTTGGACACGGAAAGTACGGAGTGATAGGAAATTTTGGATAAAAATTGGGAGCAGGCCCCAGAGACCCCAGTAATATAAGGTAGCACAGATATGATGTTGCCAGGTCGTATCATAAGCTTTTCGTAAATCAAAAAAGATGGCAACCAAGTGTTGGCATCTGAAAAAGGCTGTTTGGAAGGCAGACTCAAGGGAAACTAGATTATCAATGGTAGAGCAACCCTGGCAGAAACTGCCCAGGCATGGTGCCAGCAGGCCATGTGACTCCAGGACCCAACACAACCGCCGACTTACCATATGTTCTAACAGGTTACAAGGAACATCGGTGAGGCTGATGGGCCAATAGCTATCCACATCAAGTCGGTACTTGCTGGGTTTGCGCACTGGAATGATGGTGCTCTCTCACCATTGTGATGGAGAGACACCAGATCCTGTTGAAGATTGACGAGAAGATGTTGCTTGTAGTCAGACGAGAGATGTTTGATCATCTGACTGCGGATCCGATCTGGCCCAGGAGCTGTGTCGGGACAATGTGCAAGGCCACTGAGGAGCTCCCACTCTGTAAATGGATCATTATAGGCTTCACTGTGACATTCAGTGAATGAGAGGGCTGTGCTTTCCATCCGCCATTTTAGGGTGTGAAGTGTTTGGGGATAATGCTCTGATGTGGAGGCTCTAGCATAGTGTTCAGCAAAGTGCTCGGCAATTGCGTTCACATCTGTAGATAACACGCCACTGATGTTAATGCCAGTGACACCTGTCGGGGTCTGTCACCCACAAACCCGCTCAACTGCCATATTGATGGTACCATCTGGTGGAGATTCAATGGTGACAGCAGAGTTTAAAGCTTCCCAGTCTGCCTTGTTTAAAGCCCATCTTGGTAGATGTCTGGAGGAATGATGCTGGGGGAATGACAGAAGGATGGGAAAGTGGTTACTACCACACAAGTCATCGTGGGCTCTCTAGTGGACAGATGGGAGAAGTCCTGGGATGCAGAGGGATAAATCAAGTAAGTGCCAGGAGCCACATTGAAATGTGTGGGGGGCCCCAGTATTTAAGAGGAGGAAAGTTTTGACATCTCTAGCTCAGCCAGTAAGCACAGTGCCACCCCACAAGGGGTTATGGGCATTAAAATCTCCCAAAAGTAGGAAAGGTTTAGAGAGTAGATGAATCAGTGCAGCCAATGCTTTCAGGGGTACTACACCATCTGGAGGAAGGTATACATTGCAGACAGTTATTTCCTGCACTGTCCTTCTCCTGACAGTCACAGCTTCAAGAGGAATTTGAGGGGGCACAGGTTCACTGCACACTGAGTTCAGGACATAGACACAAACTCCATGCGACACCCTATTATAGTCGCTATGGTTCTTGTAATATCCCCTATAGCCACAGAGGCAGGGGTCCACACTGCTGAGAACCAGGTTTTCTGGAGGGCAATGCAGAAAAGAGGTGTAAAGCTTAACAGGTGCCATAGCTGAGCCAGGTGGTGGAAAAAACCACTGCAATTCCACTGGAGGACGACGTTATTGTGAGGCTGGGAAGGCATGAAGCGTGCAAGGAGGCAGGCTACGCATCAGGGTCACTTGCTGCCACCAATCAAATATTTGTATCCATTCCTATTATGGATGAGGCATCAGTGAGATCCAGGCCCTCAGGCAATGCTAAGATCTCCACCTCATCCTCAGGTGCTGGACTGGTAGGGAATGATGGTGTTGGTGCCACTGGAGTGTCCTTTTTCTTAGCAGACTTCTTTGTTTGCTCGTCCCTTAGAGGCTTGCTGCGAGGACTTCTCCAAAGTAGCTTAAGGCATGGAGGAAGACAGTGAAGCTCTCCGTCCAGCAGTTTTTGGCTACTTTAGCCACTGGTGAGTGTCAGCTGTGGCACTAGTGGAGACCTTGGGAGAGAGGATCCCAAGGGACCCCTTTGACAGGAGAGGAGCCAGAGGAGGCTGTTGCTTCTCCAGTGGGCGGGGAGGGGGGGAGGAAGACTGATGTCCCCTGTGTTTGGGGGGGGGGGGGGGCGCTTGCTCCTGAAGTAAGAACTTTGGGAGCAATGGAAGGAGATTTTTCCGCCGACTACCAAGGAAGTGGATGTATTCCGGAGGCCCAGAGGGCCCACTGTTCATGGCACAGAGTGTCATACGACTGGAACTTGTGACGGCGATGGTAATGTAGCTGCAGCATATGTGGACGTCAACCAAATGGGCTGTAATTGTTCAAATTTACATTTAGCCTCTTGGGAAGTCAACCAGTCCAGGGTCTTGTACTCCATATGGAGTACTGTGCAGTCTGGCGAACAGGGAGTGTGCTGCTCTCCACAGTTGATACAAGTGGGAGGAGGTGCACATGGAGTATCTGGATGCAGTGAACGTCTGCAGGTTCGAAATGTGGCACTGGAAGTGCATTGGGAAGATGTGTGCCCAAATTTCCAGTACTTAAAACACCACATAGGGGAAGGGACATACGCTTTAATATCACAGCGGTAAACCATCACCTTGACCTTTTCAGGCAAAGAGTCATCCTCAAAGGCCAAGATGAATGCACCGATAGCAACCCTGTTAACTTTTGGGTCCCCTGTAAATGCACGAGATGAAATGAACACCCCACCAGATTGGCGTGGAGCTCATCGTCAGACTGCAAGAGGTGGTCACGATGGAAAATAATACCCTGGATCAAGTTGGAGTAGCGGAAACAGGAATACCACCCAGCCGGTCACAAGCGAGTAATGTCCAGGATTGTGCTGGGGATGCTGACTGATTCAAGACTGCACTGCTTCTCATCTTACACAGCACTGTCACTTCCCCAAACTTATCCTCAAGATGTTCAACAAAAATTGAGGCTTCATAGGTAGAAAGGAGTCCCTGTCCATTCTGGTACAGACTAAATACCGAGGCGAATATAGCTCTCTTCTTTCTGTAGCCCTATGTTCCTCCCATGGTGTGGCGTGGGAGGAAAACGATTTAGTGTCATACCTGTCAGCATTGTACTCGATTTTGCCCTTCTTAGAGTCTGTCGGTGCTGTATGGTCACCAGCAAGAGGTGACTTAAACCACTTAATTGGGGGGTATCTGCCCTGGTGCCACCCACCCCCATGAGGGACTCTCCCTGCGACAAAGCAAGCTGGGATGTTTTTACTTCCCCTCTTGTTTTGCCACCTGCCTCCTTAAATTTTTTTTTTAACTGATTACCATTAACGTTTGTGAATAGAATCTGCATTTTCATATAAGAGAAAGGTTGGTCCTCAGTTTTAAAAGGATTTTACACCAGATCTAATTTTGTGCTTAGTTTTATGTATGTAATTGATTTTATAATTTATTTTGACCTTACCTAGTTTGTATCTTTTGTTATTGGGTGAAAGCAGTAATTGTTTTGTAACTTAAGTTCTATTGTTGACTTATAAACAAACATAAATTCTGTAATAATTGTAAACATTTGGAAGATGAAATACTAGTAATCTTAAAGTATCTATTTGGCTCTATTTGAAAACATATTAACAAAACCAGCCCTTAATTAATTCAAAAGTAATTAACAGTTTTGTCAAGAGTATTGTTTGCATAATGATATATGTTAATTTCACCATTTAAACAAATAATTCGGCCTAACTCTTGTAGTAGAAGAAACTTAAAAAGACGGAATTTTTCGATGTATTCAGTTAATTTAATGAGTTAAGTTTTAATTGTAATTTCTGCAATTTTAGCTTTGAACGATTTGTAGTTTCAGTACCTTTAATTGTGATGATATATAAGGACCCAGTTTTTGGTCTCGAGACATTCAGTCCATGGCCGAGTTTCAGACAAACGACAACAATGCATCGACTTAACAGTGAAACAAGTGTTACACCAATAGGCCGTATGTTAAAGCAATGACAGTGTCTGTTCCATTCGTACCTGAATATTCTGAAAGAACTGTGAATTACATGGTTATGTTTTTACTGCTCATTGATGTTCAACGGAAAACTATTGTAGTAGTATGTGGATGTTTGCCTGCAAACTATTTATGAGGCTTATGGAAAGTGGAACAATAGTGCACTGGCCATATATAACTGCGTATTATTTGGGGGTTGTGAAAAGTGAAAGCAAAAGACTGTGATATGCAACTGTGTATCTGTCGGCTACATCATTTACAGTAGTCAGTGTCCAATTACAAACCCCATATTTCAGCCAGTGTAGCAACACAGTACGTTGACACCGAGGGCAACCAACTAAATAAGCAAGGCGAACCACTAAATCCCCAAGGGTGCCATCCAGCCACAGCAAAGACCACTTGGCATGATGACCGTTGCCAGGAGTTCTGATGCCAAAGGAAGACAGGCATCCTGAGCATACATGGGGAGTTTACAGCTCAGTCATCTGCAGTGTGATCCCTGTGTTGTCAGGGGGCTACCACCAAATGGGTACATGACGGCCCCACCACAACGGACTGGCTACCATGCTGGATATTGGGCATACCAAATAGTTGAATTACAGGTGGAGATGCAAAGCCATGACAAGAGGTTCAGGAGATCAAATCTAAGGGCACCATGGATAACTCATGCACCATGTAAAGCGTCCTTCCCCATATTGCCTGCACTTCTGTAGAATTTGGAAAGTGGCAGGTCAAACCATAAAATGGAACCTGAATTTATAGGGCCGATAAGTGTGAGACCCTTTTAGTCACCTCTTACAACAGGCAGGAGTACCTCGGGCCTATTCTAACCTGCGGACCTGCATGATGGTCCAATGTGCTAACTACTGTGTCACCTCGGTCAGTACCACAATAGTGACGTATCTGTAGAGGCGACAGCATGTTTGAGTAATTGCAGGTTGGATGAATGACAGATCTGGAATGCCAAACTATATATTAGCACTGATAAGATTAAAGCAAGATTGAGTCAAGATAGGCACAAAGCTAACATCCACCTAGGTAGTACAAGTTTATATGCCAGCTAGCAGAGTGGGGGAGACTGGAATTTTACAGTAGGAAAAGGAAGAGAAAGAAAAACAATGGGAGACTACGGACTAGGCGAAAGAAATGAAATAGGAAGTCACCTGACAAATCTGGTGCAAAACATAATTTAATCTCTACTAATACTTGGTTTAAGAAGAATGAAAGATGACTGTATAAATGGAAGGAACCTAGATACATCAAAAGGTTTTAAATAGATCTTATAATAACGACACATAAATTGCAAAACAATATTTTAAACTGTAAAGCACTTCCAGGAGCAGATTTGGACTCCAGCCGTAATTTATTTTCCCTCTGCTGTGGAGTGTGAGCAGATATGAAACTTCGTGGCAGATTAAAACTGTGTGCTGGACTGAGACTCGAACTCGGGACCTTTGCCTTTCGCGGGCAACTGCTCTACCAAACTTTCATAATTTATTGAGTATGAACTGTGTATTAAACTGTGGAAAGTTAGGAAACTGTGGAGATGGTACGTAGCTACACTGAGGAGAGGATACCCAGATAAACTGATCGTTTCAAAGAGAGCATTGTGACAGAATTGACCAAAAGGAAAGAATCACAAGAAATGATAAATTTGTAGCTTTGGCAGATGAAATAGTAATGGCAGCAGAGGATTAAATGAGCAAAAGGTCAAGGCTCAGTAGAAACATTTGGATAATACATGAGATATTGAATTTAACTGATGAAAGGAGAAAATATAAAAATGTATGAAATGAAGCAGGCAAAGAGGCATACATAGTTTAAAAAATGGGATAGACAGAGTGCACCACAGAAAGAATGAAAGGCCAGAAGGTGGGAAGGAATATATATAAGGACTATACTTGAGAAAATGTAAAAATTGCGAAATGGCAAACTCAGAGAAGAGGAGTTAGGTGTCTGGAAAATGAGATATACGAGGCAATATTGACATACCTTAAAACACAGCTTGAAGAAAGGTAAACCTACCAGTATTGTATTTGTAGATTAAGAAAAAAAGCTTTTTACAGTTTTGACTGGGATACAGTCTTTGGAATTCTGAAGGCAGCAGGGGTAAAATACAAGGAGAGAAAGGCTTTTTACAACTTGCACAGAAGTCAGATGGTGGTTATAACAGTCCAGGGGCATGAAAGGGAAGCAGCAGTTGAAAAGGGAGTGAGACAGGGTTGTAGCCTACCCCCAATGTTATTTAACCTGCACATTAAGGAAGCAGCAAAGAAAACAAAAGAAAAATTTAAAGTAGGAAGTAAAGTTCAGAGAGCAGAAATAAAAACTTTGATGTTTGTTGAAGGCATTGTAGTTCTGTGAGAGACCCCAAAGGACTTGGAAGAGCAGTGTGTTAAAAGAAGGATATAAGGTTAATATCAATAAAAACAAACCAAGGGTATGGAATGTAGTCTAAAAAATTAGGCGATGCCAAGAGAATTTGATTAGGGAATGAGACTCTAAAACTGGTACTCATATATGAGTTTTTGCTATTTGGGCAGAAAAACAGATGATGTAGGAGGAGGACGAAATTAGTGTTTAATGTCCTGTCAACAACGAGGTCATTAGAGACGGAGCACAAGCTTGGATTAAGGAAGGACAGGGAAGGAAATCGGCCGTGCCCTTTCAAAGGAACCATTCCAGCATTTGCCTGAAGTGATTTCAGGAGATCGCAGAAAACCTAAATCAGGATGGCTGGATGCAAATTTGAACTGTCACCCTCCCAAATGTGTGTCCAATGTGCTAAACACTGCACCACCTCCTTCGGTGAAAAATAGCTGATGATGATAAAAGTAGAGAGTATATAAAATGTAGACTGGCGAGGGAATTTTCCTAACATGGCATGTATATTTAAGTGTTAAGTGATTTTTTCTGAAGGTATTTGTCTCTGGTGTAGCCTTGGCCAGAAGTGAAACGTGAATGATAAGCAGTTCAGAAATGAGGATAATACAAACTTTTCACATTATATTGCAGAAGAATTCTGAAGATTAAATGAGTATAGCAAATAACTTATATGGAGGTACTGAATCGAATTTGAAACAACAGAAATTTGCAGTACACCTCGATTAAAGGAAAGGACTGGTTGTCAGGGGACATACTGAGACATCAAGGAATCATCAATTTGGTAAGAGGAGGAAGAGAAAGTGTGTGTGTGTGTGTGTGTGTGTGTGTGTGTGTGTGTGTGTGTGTTTGGGGGGGGGGGGGGGGGGAGTGAATTGGGGAGGCAGACCAATGCTTCCATACGGTAAACAGCTTCAAATGGATATAGCTTGCAGTAGTAGCGCACAGCTCAAGAGGCTTGCACAATATGAGAAACAATTCTAACAGGCAAAATGGACTTGTTGAGAATGTCACACGCATGTAGAATCAGCTGCTCCCCCAGAGAGCTTCTGTACCACCTTATGGAATGTCTATTTGGATTTATTTCCTTTGTGAAATTATGCATAAATTTAGCTTATGGACAATTTAGTCTATTTGTACTTATTTTTTACTTCCTCTCCCCTTCAATAATCTAAAAGAATTTTGTGTATTCCAAGTTACCATGATGTGCTTTTATGACATATCAGCTATTATGTACTGTGGCTGAGTTGCAATCTATCACTTGCGTTCACGGGTTGTCGGTGGTGGAATGGCCACACTATAATGTGATTAGTTGCGAAATAAGCAGAGAATTTGAACAGGTAAGCAGTCACGGACAGTTGAATGGCAGCAGTAGCATCAAGATGTGGGTAATCGATGGGAAATATTAAGCCCGTATTACATGATGCGCCTAAACCTTAGACATATGCACCAGCGCCCCAAACATGTATATCTGTAACTACATGTATATCTGTAGACAAACTACGCAGGATATACCTGGCGCGCATGCACAGTAGACAGTGATAACACACAAAACGCAAACAGAACTGTCTGATCTCTTGTAAAGCCATTCGTTCTGCCGCACAAAACACAAGGGAGACTGTGTGACATATTGGAACGTCATCCATTCAAATTATTTATGTGACTCAAGGTTGCTATTTCATAAGAAAATGTTTATAACATAGCGGCACCACCATTTAGGATAGGAAAAGTTAGCTTTGTGCACTATTCTGAGCACAAGTCATAGCTAGGTGCAGGCCGTATTGCAGTGAGTTACGCATACCAACAGTTGCAAAGTAGAATAGAGGCCACAGGACCATCAAATTGCTGAAAGAGTATACGTAGAGGTTTTGCATGTCGCAAATCACAGGAAGAAGGGGCCCACTGGCCAACCTAGCATGTTATGAGAACATGACGCGAAGCGCCGCGTATGGCGATACAGAGGCACACAGCTGTGTCCGGGTTTCTAACGAGATTCATTCAAGTGTGGGAGCTCTCCTGGATGGCGGGGCATGTCACACCACCGTTCCAGTCCACGGCGGGTTGCTCGTTCGACCCTCTGAGGCTGCCACAGGGTCCGTAGCCAGCCAGTGGCGAGCCACTCCATGGCTCACTATCGCGGGCAGGCATCCTGGCTTCCAACATGCGCTGGAGGCATCCTGAGGCGAGGGCCGCAGATTCAGATGCCTGATCGTGGGCACTTGTTGTTGCTGCGATCTCAGCCATGCCAGCGAGAAGCACGCAGCTGGTCGCTTGCAGCTCACACCGAGCGGTGGAGTGTCGGCAGGGACGCAGACCGCTGAGTTGACTGCCGGCATCCTGACAACGATGCAACTCCACTGGCGTACAATGCCAACACACAATGCATGCACAGGTTGCTGAGGCAGCCATTCCGTGCCAAGCCGTTTTGCAGACAGCAAAGTGGTGTCCTCAGCACTGTGAGACCCAGTGACGCAGGCTGAGGGGAACACGACTCTGTAGTTGGAAACAATAAATCACTTTGAAAGCTCTAACAAGTCTTAATGCACTGCCTTCTACCTCTTCCCACTACATTTGGTCATCTGGATACATTCAGTGGCAGAAGTTGCCACTACATTTGGTGTCAGAATAGCAGATGTCGTCTGTCCAGTACGATGTTCGAGCCCACCGCCCGCATTACATTCACAATATGTGGTGAGTTTTGACCAAATTTCTTTTGAGTATTGGACTTTGCCTTGTCTTTGTGTGTTTTTGAGTATGGCTTGAGGCAGGCCATTTTAGACGTTTTGCGTAGGTATAATTTTTTTGTCCCCGTGGCATTCAATTACTTTTGTATTGGTTTGAGTATGATGTTACCAAGTATGATGATACTGAGGTGTAGGGAGTTGGGTTATTCTTGTACTTAAATGTTTTGGGCAGATTCAGGGACGCGAGGTGTGTCGGTGTGTCGGAACCAGAAGCAGTACGGATTTTGTTGGAAAAAGTAGCACAATTGATAGCAGACAATACGCAGTTGAGGAATGAATTAACATCTAGAAGTGAGCAGGAAACAGCATCTGATCTGTTGTTGTTGCTTAGTTTGCAGGAGATTGATCTAGCTGCCATGAGTTTGATTATTCCATTTTCTAGCAAGGCAGCTGAGGATGTGCGTTCGTTTGTGGAGGACTTGAAGACTTCGGCAGTGATGAATGGTTGGTCTGATGAGCAGTTGTTACATATAGCCAAGATTAGGTTAATGGGTGAAGCAAAATCATATGAAAGGCATTCCTGAGGCCTTAAGGAAGGCAGAACAGTTTAAGTAGTTAAAGTAAACGCTTTTACAAAGGTACAAAAGCAGAACATGGCTTGGTACTTTAGAGAGAGGTTAAGTACAATGTCAAAGAGACAGGGGAGACAATGGAGAAATTTGCAGACAGGATAAGGGAAATTAATGAGTATATCCACGAGTTGGGTCAGAGCGATGAAGCGAATAGTGTTCTGTTGCAGGAGGCCGAGCAAAGGGCACTTGATGTATTTTTCAGGGGGTTACCAGCACATATGTCACCTAAAGTGCATGAAGGGACTCAATGTGAGGAAACAGACGTGGCAACAGGGGTACTCGAGAGGCAAACAGTGTTTACAGTGGGTGTGAAATTTTTAAAGTGTGGTTGTACAGGACATGTGCAGAGGCAATGTATCCAGTCACTGAGGAATAAAGGAAGGGGTGGAAATTGGCAGCAGGGAGGATGGAGAAGGGGAGATAGGAGAGCTAGACAAATGTTAAATGGCAGAGGGGGCCCAAGACCCATCTAAGGGAGCTCCCGTTTCATTTCAGTGCTACGAATACGTATGCAGAGGTGGCGTGTTCAGTGGTAGGATCCATAGGAACTAAAAAGGTTAAGATTTTGTTGGACACAGGGGCGCAAGTGTTTGTGGCTACTAGGAATATAATGGGACGAAGGAAGCTACACCCACCACATTATAGGTTGTGTGGAGTGGGGGATAAGGTGGTCACACCTTTGGGGTCGGTGACAGTTGACTTTCGAATAGAGAAAGTCTGATTTAATGCATGCATGGAGGTGGTACCATGGGTAAGCGAAGGCTATGACATGATCCTAGGAGTAGATTTCTTGTGTCAACATCATACCAAAATTGACCTTGGACAACGAACTGTGGAACTTGGTGGAATGTTATTTCAGCTCGGGGAAAGTGTTGTCACAGTGGTTAAGGGAAGTCTCTATGAGGTTAAGAGTAGCTTGTTTGACGCTGAGCCTGGAGAAGTGTCATTTTGCATTAGAAGAAGAAAAATATTTGGGTCATATTATCAGTAAGGACGGAGTGCGAACAGATCTGAGGTTACTACAGGCTGTAAGGGATTTTCGGGAACCGAAAACAGTTATGGAAGTGCAGTCATTCATCGGAATTTGCAATTTCTATCAAAAGTTCATGAAGGGTTTTGCAGATTTAGCACAGCCATTCACGTGATTGTTACGGAAGGGTGTGAAATTTGAGTGGATGGAAGAGTGTCAGAAAGTGTTTGTCAAACTGAAAGAAGTGTTAACATCAAGTCCGGTTCTTGTGGTTCCAGATTTTGAAAAGATTATACTAGCACACGATGCATGTAATCAAGCATTAAGGTGTGTTCTTAGTCAGGAAATTGATGGGAAAGAACATCCTGTAGCCTATGAGTCTAGGCAGTTGAATGCAGCAGAGAGGAATTACTCAACAACTGAGAGGTAGATGCTTAGCGTAATCTATGGAATCACATATTTTAAATGTTATTTATATGGGAGAAGATTTTGGGTAGTGACAGATCGTGCTCCATTGAAGTTGTTGTTGGGGTTGAAGGATCCGTCCACTAGTCTCACTAGATGGGCTGTGAGGCTTAGTGAATTCAACTACGAGGTAGTGCACGAGCCTGGGAAGAAGCATGGTAATGCGGATGCACTACGTAGGAAGGTGGCAAAAGTAGAAGTCGTAGGTTATGATCTAGCAGTATGGCAAGAATTACAGGTCACGAACAACAATTGTATATTGTATCAGACACATCCACAATTTAATGTGTATGATGGTCTTCTGTGCAGGGAAACGAAGTCAGGGCCAAGGATAGTAGTGAGTGCTAAGTTGGGGGATGAGGTTTTAAAGGAAGCACACGATCACGTGTTATCTGGTCATGGAGGGTGTAGAGCGACAAACAGGAGAGTGGCGGAGAGGTATTGGTGGAGAGGCGGATCAGTATGTAAAGAATTGTATACCATGTGCGCAGAGAGCAGATTTGATCCGGAAACAGATACAGCTACAACGATTGCCAGAAGTGACATGTCCATTTTCTGTGTTGGGGGATTGATGTTTTAGGCGAACACCATCGGGGAACAGATTCATTCTAACGATAATAGACTATTTTTCAAGGTATGTGGAGATGGTGGCTGTGCCAAATCAACAGGCAGCAATGGTTGTGTAAGCATTAGTAAAGAACAGGATTTTGAAGTTTGGTGTACCGGAGACAATAATTACTGACCAAGGGACCAACTTCATGTTGGATTTAATGAAGAAACTGTGTGAATTTTTGAACGTCAAGAAGTTGAGGACGAGTGTGTTGCATTCACAGACCAATGGAAGGACTGAATGAGTACACAGGACAATCGGGAAGATGCTGAGTTATTATGTGGATTCTCATCACCATCAGTGGGACGAGTATCTGAAGCATACTGTATGTGCATACAATGCAAAAGTCCATACAAATACCAGTTTGTCTCCATATGAGGTAGTGTACCCGCGAAAAATGCCGTCACCATTTGATTTGGTGAGGCTATGGAGAGGAAGGACCGGTGAATCTGTAAGTCAATTCTCAAGGACAATTCAGGATGTTCAGAAACAGTACAAAAGGCAAATACAAAGGCTTTGGAAAGGCAGGAAGACGCAGTAAAGCAGAAAGGAAGTTTACTGCAGCATAGAGTGGGACAATGGGTATTGCTGTCCAGCCTCTACACGCAAAAAGGGAAGACGAAGAAGTTCCTCACGAGGTATCAAGGGCCATACAAAGTTGTTGAAACCACATCCCCCATTAATGTTAAGCTTCAGCTGCCAACTAGAACAATGACAGTACACATTGGGTGGTTACGGCCATTTAAGCGTTGCCTGGATGTGATTCCAGGCATGTCACAGGAAGGAAAGAGGAAGAAAGAGAGTGAAAAGAGGTGCTAAGCACAGAGAAAACCGGGAAGATAGAGTACAGCATGCTTTGCGATCCATAAAGTAGTAGAGTATTTTTAGTTCCCCCCCCCCCCCCCTCCCCCCCCCCCTCCCCCCCCCCCCCCCCCTCTCGAGCCATGTATCATTGGGTTTGCTTAGAGAATTAGGCATTGTATTTTCATATGTAGCAAATTTGGATGTGCCAGATGACGAAGACCGGTGTTCGATTCGAGAGGTAGGTGAAGCGATCAACCACTAACTGCCGAGAGAACTGCATTGCGTATTTTCGAATATAGCCTGCTGCGGACAGCAGCCCTTTTGAAGAGGGAGGAAGGGTGATGGTGATCCCTGTCTTCAGTTCACTGTAAAGGGAAGGTAACGGTATGTTCAGCCATAATGGTAAGCAACAATCCGGACACGTGCACAGTGCAGTTATTTTTAGCTATGGGGAAAGGAACAGACTGTCCAAGGGACATCGTGGAGCCAAAATTGAGCTCGCAACGGGTCGGGATGCATTGGATCTTCTCCACCTTCGAGAATTTGGTAGTAGTAGCAAGTTGTTTTGAGTGGGGGGTATTTGCAGAAGCAAAATGTATAGAGCTCGAGGTGAGCAGAATTTCAATCAATGGAACTAAGTGTAACATAACAGGACCAACCTTCCACCTGTCAGCGTCTGTTTCAGGAGTCACGCAATTGAATGTTATGCAGCCACAGCTGTACTGGCTCGAAGCCACTTTAGTTTTTGCCAAGGCAGAATCTGACATTGTTAAATAAAACTCTGGAGCCAGGTCTGTTGAAATCCATAAATCAGTTCATTTTAGAGCGATTGGGGCACATATCAGCTGAACAGCTTGTGCAACGTCACTCAGTATAGGAAAAGGCAATGGCAAATAACAACCATTTTGAGCACCTCTGTGCCAAGTGTCATTGCAGCCTTAACTTTGTTATGTGTTATTTTCTTTCTGATCAGGGTTGGGTTGGGGTTGGGTTGTTTGGTGAGGGAGACCAGACAGCATGGTCATCGGTCTCATCGGATTAGGGAAGGGCGGGGAAGGAAGTTGGCTGTGCCCTTTGAAATGAACCATCCCGGCATTTGCCTGTAGCGATTTAGGGAAATCATGGAAAACCTAAATCAGGATGGCCGGACGCGGGATTGAACCGTTGTCCTCCCGAATGCGAGTCCAGTGTCTAACCACTGCGCCACCTCGCTCGGTTTTCTGATCAGGCAGAGAGCTAATTCCAAGAGGGAACCAAGGGTAGTCCAAGTCCCAGTGGATTGGATACCAAGGGCGTGAGACGAGTAGATAAGTGGTTGATCAAGCAGTGGTCGTCCAGTAAGGAATTTTTACGTTTTGTTTCATGTCATGGTTTTAAGGGGCACTAGACCACATTTAAGTTTTCTAATAGTAAGGAAATATGCCATAGGAGCCGACCCAAACAAGTTAAGAGCTATTTAAGGGTCGACCTGGGGACCAGGTCTTTCCAAAGAGGGGAACAATATAGCGGCACCACCGTTTAGGATAGGGAAAGTTAGTTTTGTGCAATATTCTGAGCACAAGTTACAGCCAGGTGTGGGCCAGATTGCAGTGAGTTACGCATGCCAACAGTTGCGAAGTAAAATAGAGGCCACAGGGCCGTCATATTGCTGAAAGAGTATACGTAGCAGTTTTGCATGTCGCAAATCATAGGAAGAAGGGGCCCACTGGCCAATCTAGTGTGTTACGAGTATGTGACGCGAAGCGGCGCGTATGGTGAAACAGAGGCGCACAGCCGCGTCCGAGTTTTTAACAAAAGTCATTCAAGTGTGGAAGCTCTCCTGGACAGTGGGCATGTCACACCACCAGCTACATGTAACAGCAGAAGGGGTGCCATCATTCCAGTCCACGGCGGGTCGCGGGTTCGACACACTGAAGCCAACGCGAGGTCCGTAGCCAGCCATTGGTGGGCCACTCCACGGCTTGCTACCGTGGGCAGGTGTCCTGGCTTCCAACACACGCCGGAGGCATCTCAAGGCGGGGGTCACAGATTTGGATGCCAGATCATGGGCACTTGTCTTCGCCGCGATCTCAGCCACACCAGCGAGAGGCATGCAGCCGGCCGGCTGCAGCGCACACCGAGTGGCTCTGAGTCAGCACGCCGGAGGCATCTCAAGGCGAGGGTCACAGATTTGGATGCCAGATCATGGACACTTGTCTTCGCCGCGATCTCAGCCACACCAGCGAGAAGCATGCAGCCGGCCGGCTGCGGCGCACACCGAGTGGCTCTGAGTCAGCAGGGACGCAGACCGCTGAGTCGACTGCCGGCATCCTGATGACGACGCAACTCCAGGTTGCTGAGGCAGCCATTCCACACCAAGCTGTTTCGCTAACAGCAGAGTGGTGTCCTCAACATTGCGGGACCTGGTGTCGCAGGCTGAGGGGAACACAGCATTGTAGTTGGAAACAATAAATCACTTGGAAAGCTCGGACGAGTCTCAATATGGTGCCTTCTACCTCTTCCCACAACAATAATTATTTATTACGTAATTGTTATTATCTTATGTATGTTACTACTGTTCTGAATTACGGAGTCAACAGTTAGTTTTATATTACAACACTTGGTTATGTAGATATATGTATTTATACAGCATTTTGCGCATGGAGGACCCACTTGATTTTAGAGCTATTGCCCTGGTAGTGACAGTAAATCTTTGGATTAGGGCAGAACGACGACGAAAACAAAAAGCCAGATGTTGTTGAGTTCAATCCTGGCTGAAAAGAAGGGACAAAGACAGGGGATTATATTCACTGCTTACGAAAGAACTGAGACTCTAAGATCCACATGAATTTCGGAGCTTCATGAGGATGGACATGGACTGTTTCGAGAAGCTGCTGTCTATGACAGAAGACGGAATTATCAAGTGTGACACAGTCATGAGAGAGGCTGTCTCACATTCTCAAAAGTAAGAATTACATCATCATATGTTTATATGTTGTGTGATTATACCAGCCTAGATCACGAATAAAATACTGGGTTTATCCTGTTATGTTGCAAGCTGGATGTAACATTATGTTTCCTGGTGACTGGGGAATCTTTTAAGAGTCTGGCTTTTAGCCACAGAATAGCACAGCCCAGCATTCCAAAGTAGTTGCGGATGTATTCACTGCAATTTGCAGCACTTTAAAGGACCATTACTTAAAGGTGTACTTGTGTTATTTTTCCAAGTTTGGAACATAAATGAGGGTTGGAACTTAAATAGTGGCTACTATTTATTCACAACTGATACAAAAGCATTACATGTTTGCAACTGTTGCTGTCCTTCAAAGTAGTCACCAGCGTTGTGTACAACCCGTTGATAGTTATGTGGAAGGTGTAGTATACCGTTAGCAGAGCCTATTCTGTTGATGGTGCAAATGGAGCGGTCTATTGCCTGTCAAATCTCTGGAACAGTTCTGAAGTGTATGCCACGAAGTAGTTCCTTCATCTTCGGAATCAAATAAAAGTCACAAGGACTTAAGTCTGCGGTGTATGGTGGATGGTACAGTACTTCCCAGTCCCATCGACCGAAGAGAGCAGCCACAGCTTGCGCTGTATGTGTCCACACACTGTCCTGCAAAATGATGGGTGGGTTGCGCATAAAGTGTTGCTGCTTCTTTCGCAAAGCTGATCGCAGGTGATGCTCCAAAAACGAACAGTAATACTGTGCGTTGACGGTCTGTCATGGGACAACGTAATGCACTACGATAACACCATCACAGTCATACACGAGAATCACCACAACTTTAGACCACTCCCTTCGCACCATCAACAGAACAGTTTCTGCTAACAGTACACTACGCCTTCCACATCGCTGGCAACGGGTTCTACACAATGCCGGTGACTACTCTGAAGGACAGTAATAGGTTCAACCAAGTAACTCTTTTGTATCAGTTGTGAATAAATAGTTGCCATTATTTAAGTTCCAACCCTCGTATATATGGGCTACTCAGACTTTTGCAGTCCTTGTCTGTCGCACAGGGCCAAACTGCAAGGACTTTCTCCCTTTCACTGCCAGTTTCTCTTTTCTGGCATGCTGAAATCAAGCAAGAGATGCAATCAAATCAAACCTGAACTTTCGTAAACTGAGGCATTACTATAAACTAGAAAATCACCATTTAATATTATATGAATGTTACTCAGAAAGAAACGATTTCCGATTATCTTCTTATGATACAATTGGTCATACATACACCTTTCCTCAGTGTATGCCTGATTTAAGGTGCTTGATGCCTCCTTGCTCCATTTCATTCCTAGAACACGAAGCTATCAATAGAAAAAAATTCTTTCACAAGCAGCTAGTATAAAAGAGACTACTGCAAAAAAAAAAAAAAAAAAAAAAAAAAAGCTTCTTTTCTGCATTTATGAAACCTGCTTACTGGAAAAAAAAGAAAATCTGAAATTAGCCACTAGCCCCCTAACAATAACCAAACAAAAAGCAGCACGCACTGAGGTCCACCCTTCTGCGCATGTGCAAGTTATCGCTGCCTACTGCGCATGCACGGACTGATGGCAGTTTAGAACTGCTCTATTCTGGTGCGCAGATAATGTGTCCGCTAATTTTTGTAGTTTCACCCGTTCTGGATCGTCGTGTAATACCCGTTTTACCTTAAGAAATATCACAACACCCAATGAGGTTGCTCTGACGAGGCATGTCGCCACCTCTAAATTAAATTAGCATTCCCCTGAACTAGGGAAGCAGTTAGTTAAGCACGAGATGAAGGTGATGGTGGTGATGATGACATGATAGCTTATTCCGCCAACAGAAATAAGCAGCTGAAAACCATCTTATTAGATTTCTTACCAAATAAATGCAGCAAAGATGAATGTCTTCCTTGAAACAAAATAGATCTACAAACAGATTTTCAAAGATAGGAACTATCTAGTTATACAACTGATACATAGAATGCAGGGTCAGAGTTTGGAAAACAAGAAAGCATTAAGATGGAAATGAAGGAACTATAATTTGACATAATGGGTGAGAATGAAATTGAATGGCCTGGAAAGGGAATTTCTGAAGTGATGACTACAGACTAATTGTCTCTGAGACAAAAACAGAGTAACAAGAGTACGAATTATACTTACTTAATTTACTGGGAAGTGAGTAAAAATTTGTTTGCTGTATAGCGACTGAATAATCCAGCTAAATATTGATGCTTATCTGTTTGATCTATTTATTATTCAAGTTTACATGACTAATACAAGGCACTCCGATGAAAAAGTCAGGGGAAACATATGAACAATTAGAAGTGCTATTGGATCTCATCAACAAAAAGGGAAACATTGCAGCTATTTGTGACTGGAATGCAGTAACTGGAGGAAATGCAGACAAAAAATATTGCTGCGAATTTTGGGCTCAGGCTAAAGCAATAACAGAGGGCAACAGACAGTTGATTTGTACCAAGAAAAAGAGTTGACAGTTGCCAACACACTGTTCAAATAGGAGAAAAGAGATGGCACCAGGGGATACAGGCAGATACCAAATTAAGGTAGATACCATATCCAAATCATGCAATGTAAGGCACGGGGGGGGGGGGGGGGGGGGGGGTGAAGTCTGCAGTGATTATAGCCTAGTCTGCATGAAAGCTACTGAGAAGCTGCAGAAAATAAGAAAAACAAAGTCCAGAATAAGTATTGATGCAACAAAGCTAAAGAATGAGAACTCTAGGATAGCATTTAAAAATTCTGTATTGTGATGTTTGAATTAAAAACAACCAGCACAACAAATGACAGGTGGAACAATCTAAAAAATGTCATTACAGATACCAAAATGGAACAACTAATTCCCAACAACAAAAACAAGAAACCATGGACACACAGGTTAATAATTAACCTAATTGAAGAAAGAAAGAAATTAAAAATTTCTAGAAGTGAAGAGTGTAAAATAAGTTATAACAGTCTCAAACATTTAGTAAACACAGAACTAGAGAGTTAAGGAAGCTTGAATTGAGAATAACACACTAAAACTGAAGAAGTATGAAGTAAGGGAATGCAGAAAAAGCCTACCAACTAGTCAAGGCACAACTCGGACTGCACAAGGTGCCGCAATCATAAACAAAGTACGTGTATACCATAGACAATAATGATTTAGCAGAACATTGTAAAAAATACATACAGAAGTTATTTGTCAGACCCAGGATGAGTTAATAAGAGGTACCGACGAAGATCATAAGCAGAAGAATATCAAACAAAATTGAAACCTCACCAAAGATAAATTTGGATTTAGAGGAAATAGAAAAGCATTCGTAATGAGTATCGACCACACAAACAGTACTTTTTGACTGAACAGTCTTTGGTTTGAACTTCACTTTTGTTTTCATGCACTACCTGGTTCATATACTGCGTTCTTGCGTATTCAATATTTGCGAATAAAATTGTTAATATGTGTTGGTGCTACTATTCCCTCACCTACTGAAAGGAGACTGAAGTTACCAAACATTAACTAACTTGAGAATACTGTGTGAGAAAATGCTCAGAACTAATTGCCCCACTTATAGGCTTGACCAATTTAGAAAAGGCTTTCTACAATGAAGACTAGATGCAAATTTTAATATCCCTCTCAAAATATGCTGAGTGTCTCACTGAAGCCTTCACAGACCATATAATTATCCTCCAAACCTTGCAAAAAAATCTACATGTCTTACATTTCCAGTCTCCTACCACCTCACAAAGTCCCACCGTCCGGCCACAGAGGAGCATTCCCCATGTAACTCAGTCCCACACAGGACTGGAGCAACTAAATTACATTCTCTGCCAGGGTTTCGACTACCTCTCTTCATGTCCTGAAATGAGAAATGTCCTGCCCACCATCCTTTTCACCCCTCCCACAATGGTATTCCACCGTCCACCAAACCTACACAATATAATCGTCCATCCCTATACAACCCCTGCTCCCAAACCCTTACCTCAGGGCTCATACCACTGTAATACACCTAGATGCAAGACCTGTCCTATACATCCTTCTTCCACCACCACCACCACCACCACCACCACCTACTCCAGTCCGGTCACAATCACCACCCATCCCATCAAAGGTAGAGCTACCTATGAAACCAGTCATGTGGTCTATAAGCTAAGCTGCAACCACTGCGCTGCAATCAATGTGGGCATGATAACCAACAAGCTGACTGTCCACATGAATGGCCACCGACAAACTGTGACCACGAGATAAGTGGACCACACTGTTGCTGAGCAAGCTACCAAACATGACATCCTTCATTTCAATGACTGCTTCACAACCTATGCCATATGGATCCTTCCCACCGACACCAGCTTTTCTGAACTGTGCAGGCAGGAACTTTCCCTGCAATGTGTCCTACGTTCCTGTAACCCTCCTGGTCTCAACCTTCATTAGTCATTGTCCTCTCCTATCCAGTCCTCCTCTGTTCCCATTCCAGCACTACACAGCCCTCTTTCCTCCATCGCACCCAGTCTTTTTACTTTTCTCCTTTTCCACTCCCCACCCCCGACTTCTCACCTCTCCACTCCCTCCATCTAAACACCCGACTGCACATAGCTGCCCTACCCTCTTTCCACCTCATCCCTCCATGCTCCCCAACAGCATGTCACTGTCCGCCACACCTACCCTACTATCGCTTCCCCTCCCTGCCCCAGCCTCCTCCTTACCCCCACCCAGTAGCCACTCCCATCACGCACCGGTGGCCTCAGTTGCCAGAGACTGCAGTCGTGTGTGCAAGTTGCATTTGCGTGTGGGTGTGTGTGCCGTCTAATTCTGATGAAGGCCTTGGCCGAAAGCTATATTTGGGACAGTCTTTTTGTTGTGCCTGTCTGCGACTCATCATCTCCACTGTATGGTGAGTAGCAACTTTCCTTTCCACAATATTGTTAATGCACATTAAATTATATCATAAAAAGGGGGGGGAGGGGGGAGCCAGTAGCTTTACAGGAATTGGACAGTAGACGTCAAAATGAAAGACAGTGTACAAAATTTGCAAGACTAAATAAAGGTGTTATGCAGGTATGCAACCTTTTTCCCAAATCTCTTCAACACACACATTAAGGCTGCAACTGAACAAATTTAAAAATACATATGTTAAGGAATAACTATATGTGGAAGAAACATAAAAATGCTTAGATTTGCAGATGATATTGCAGTGTTGGCCAAATCTGCAGTTTCCAAAAGGCTACAGACGGTATGATCAAGTTATATTCAGGAAGACTTAATATGAAAATAAATAACAAGAAACCTAAATCCTTGTACACAGTAAACTTTCAATAGCAACAAATCTATGTACGGGCAGAGATGAAGCAAGTTAGCAGCTTCAAAGTACTGGGGTAGTAAAATAACACAGTATGATAGATTATGTAAGAAGATTAAATGTATGACTGCACAAACTAGGGTAGCATTCAGCAACAAGAAGCTATTAACACCAATAAATCTTAAGTTTAAACACCAGTGAACAGTATGTAAAAACTTTTGTTTGGAGCTATGCCCTACATGACTCTGAGACACGAACAGTAAGGAAATTTGAATGGAAAATACTACCAGTTTTTGAGGCATGGCACAAGAGAAACGTCATGGACAGAAAGAATGGCTAATAAACAAGCCTTCAACAACACAGGAGGGAAAAGATCAGTCTTGAAGACTATCAAGGAATGGGGGGATCAATGTGTTTGGACACCTATACAGACAGTGCTCATTCATACTGAAATGAATAGAAGGAAAATTGCCTGGGAAGAATGCAGGTGCCTAGACTAAGACTTCATTATGTCTACAATATTACAAATCATAGACTGTTATTCACTGCAAGCATGACATGTCAAGTTGCAAAGAGGCACAATGAAAAACTTTTACATAAAAAGCTTTTGGCCTAAGCCTTCCTCAGAAGAGAAAAACTGCACACTCACAAGTAAGCACAATTGACACACACACACACACACACACGATCACTATCTCCGACCAGAACGCAACTGAAATGCGTTGAAAGGGAGCAACAATCTAAGGAAAGGGGGAGGGGTAGCAGGGTACAGGAGGGGGAAGAGGAATCAGAACTCCCTGGCAGATCACACAGGGTCTAGAGGTGGCAGGACAGAGCTACCAGGTGCAGCATAAAGAGGCTATGGTGGTGGGGCAGGGGAGGGCGGGGGATGGGGAGTGGAAAGGAGAGGTGCAGACAACGGGTAAAGACTTGTGGGTTCAACAACAGGGACCAGTGCACAATGAGGTTGAGGGAAGGCAACTTGTGAGAGGGTGACAGCACACGGGGCAGAAACTGTTGTGCAGTGAGTGTGGAGACAGTAGGTTACTATAGGTGCCATAGGGTGGTGGGGTTTCGGGCTCCGTTGGATAGGTCAGGAGTCCACTACACACAGCAGGCGGCTACACAGGTAGCAGGGGTTGTGTGGCGTGGACTAGGTGGTTTTTTAGGTTAGATGGCCTTGGGCAAGTACAGAAAGGGCAACAGCCTCAAAGGGTGCAGGGCAAAGTCAGAACATGTGGGGACCAAGCAGCAATCGGTATTGTAATTGTAAGCTGTCAAAGCTGCGTTGGTAAAGTACCGGAACTTCAGCGCCGATAGAAAGCACCAAAGCTGAAATCGTTATAGGTACGGAAAGCTGCCTGAAGCCAGAGATAAATTCTGCCGAAATTTTTACAAAGGCACAGACGGTGTTTAGAAAGGATAGATTGCATGCAACCAGTGGCGGCGTGTTTGTCGCTGTTGGCAGTGGTTTATCCTGTAGTGAAATAGAAGTGGATAGTTCCTGTGAATTATAATGGGTGGAGGTTATACTCAACAACCGAGCTAGGTTAATAATTCGCTCCTTTTACCAACCTCCCGACTCAGCAGCATTAGTGGCAGAACAACTGAGAGAAAATCTGGAATACATTTCACATAAATTTCGTCAGCATATTATAGTCTTGGGTGGAGATTTCAATTTACCGGATATAGACTGGGACACTCAGATGTTTACGACGGGTGGTAGGGACAGAGCATCAAGTGACCTTATACTGAGTGCACTATCCGAAAATTACCTCAAACAATTAAACAGAGAACCAACTCGTGGAGATAACATCTTGGACCTACTGATAACAAACAGACCCGAACTTTTCGACTCTGTAAGTGCAGAACATGGAATCAGTGATCATAAGGCCGTTGCAGCATCCCTGAATATGGAAGTAAATAGGAATATAAAAAAAGGGAGCAAGGGTTATCTGTTTAGCAAAGAGTAATAGGGGGCAGATTTCAGACTACCTAACAGATCAAAATGAAGGTTTCTGTTCCGACACTGACAATGTTGAGTGTTTATGGAAAAAGTTCAAGGCAATCGTAAAATGTGTTTTGGACAGGTATGTGCCGAGTAAAACTGTGAGGGACAGGAAAAACCCACTGTGGTTCAACAAAAAAGTTAGGAAACTACTGCAAAAGCAAAGAGAGCTTCACTGCAAATTTAAACGAAGCCAAAACCTCTCAGACAAACAGAAGCTAAACAATGTCAAAGTTAGCGTAAGGAGGGCTATGCGTGAAGTGTTCAGTGAATTCAAAAGTAAAATTCTATGTACTGACTTGACACAGAGGAAGACCGCACTGCAGTTCCTTCTGTAAATCCTCGCACAAACGAAAAAATGGCTGACATTGAAATAAGTGTCCAAGGAATAGAAAAACAAATGAAATCACTCAACAGAGGGAAGTCCACTGAACCTGATGGGATACCAATTCGATTCTACACAGAGTACGCGAAAGAACTTGCCCCCCTTCTAACAGCTGTGTACCGCAAGTCTCTAGAGGAATGCAAGGTTCCAAATGATTGGAAAAGAGCACAGGTAGTTCCAGTTTTCAAGAAGGGTCGTTGAGCATATGTGCAAAACTATAGGCCTATATCTCTGACATCGATCTGTTGTAGAATATTAGAATGTGTGTTTTGCTTGCGTATCATGTCATTTCTGGAAACCGAGAAGCTACCTGGGAGGAATCAACATGGATTCCAGAAACAGCGATCGTGTGAGACCCAACTCGCTTTATCTGTTCACGAGACCCAGAAAATATTAGATACAGTCTCTTAGGTAGATGCCACTTTCCTTGACTTCCGGAAGGCATTCGATACAGTTCCGCACTGTCGCCTGATAAAGAAAGTAAGAGCCTACGGAATATCAGACCAGCTGTGTGGCTGGATTGAAGAGTTTTTAGCAAATGGAACACAGCATGTTGTTCTCAATGGAGAGACGTCTACAGACGTTAAAGTAACCTCTGGCTTGCCACAGAGGAGTGTTATGGGACCATTGCTTTTCACAATATATATAAATGACCTAGTAGATAGTGTCAGAAGATCCATGCGGCTTTTCGCGGATGATGCTGTATTATACAGACAAGTTGCAGCATTAGAAAATTGCAGCGAAATGCAGGAAGATCCGCAGCGGATAGGCACTTGGTGCTGGGAGTAGCAACTGACCCTTAACATAGACAAATGTAATGTATTGCGAATACATAGAAAGAAGGATCCTTTATTGTATGATTATATGATAGCAGAACAAACTCTGGCAGCAGTTACTTCTGTAAAATATCTGGGAGTATGCGTACGGAACAATTTGAAGTGCAACAATCATATAAAATTAATTGTTGGTAAGGCAGGTGCCAGGTTGAGATTCATTGGGAGAGTCCTTAGATAATGTAGTCCATCAACAAAGGAGGTGGCTTACAAAACATTTGTTCAACCTATATTTGAGTATTGCTCATCAGTGTGGGATCCGTACCAGGTCAGGTTGACAGAGGAGATAGAGAAGATTCAAAGAAGAGCGGTGCATTTCGTCACTGGGTTATTTGGTAAGCGTGATAGCATTACGGAGATGTTTAGCAAACTCAAGTGGCAGACTGGACAAGAGAGGCACTCTGCATCGTGGTGTAGCTTGCTGTCCAGGTTTTGAGAGGGTACGTTTCTGGATGAGGTATCAATTATATTGCTTTCCCCTATTTATACCTCCCTAGGAGATCACGAATGTAAAATTAGAGAGATTCGAGCGCACACGGAGGCTTTCTGGCAGTCGTTCTTCCCGCGAACCATACGCGACTGGAACAGGAAAGGGAGGTACTGACAGTGGCACATAAAGTGCCCTCCGCCACACACCGCTGGGTGGCTTGCAGAGTATAAATGTAGAAGTAGATTGAGGCTGGGATGATTTTGGGAACAGAGAATGTTGTAAGGATAATTCCCACCTGTGCAGTTCATACAAACTGGTGGTGGAGGGGAAGATCCAGATGGTTCAGGATGTGAAGCAACCATTGAAATTAATCATGTTATGTTCAGCTGCATGTTATGCTGCACAGTGGTTCACTTTGCTCTTGTCCACAGTTTGGCAGTGGCTGTTCATCCTGGTCGACAGTTGGTCGGTAGTCGTATCAATATAAAACGCTGAACAATGATTTCAGCACAGTTGGTATATGATATGGCCTCTTTCAAAGCTGACCTGTCCTCAGATGGGGCAGAATGAGTCTGTGACAGGACTGTAATAGGAAGTGCTGAGTGGATGGATTGGGTAGATCTTGCATCTGAGTCTTCTGCAGGGATATGATCCCTGCAGCAAGGGGGTTGGGATTGGGAATGGCCAAGGGATGGAGGAGGATGTTTGGAGGCTAGTTGGATGATGGAACATCACCTTAGGAGGGTGGGAAGGATCTTGGGTAGAATGTCCCTAATTTGAGGGCATGATGATAGACATTCAAAGCCTTGACAGAGGATGTGATTCAATTGTTTCAGTCCACACTGTATTTGGTGATGAAGGTGATTCTCTTTTTCAGATAGTTCTTTGGGGTGTTTGGAAGGACTGAGGATGTGGTACAGGAAATCTGTTTGCTGACTACATCTGGGGCATAGTGCTTGTCTGTGTAGGTCTTTGTGAGACCTTCAGCATACTGGGTACGAGAGCTCCCATTACTGCAGATATGCCGTGCCCAGGTGGCCAGGCTGTATGGGAGGGATTTTCTGGTGTGGAAGGGATGTCAGCTGTCAAAATGCAGTTACTGTTGACTGTTGCTGGGTTTAATATAGACATAAGTATAGTAAAAAAAAGTGATGACAAATTCTAAAAGGATAGCTAAAAATTATCTTCACTGAGTTGTTACAGCCGGCCGCTGTGGCCGAGCTGTTCTAGGCACTTCCGTCCAGAACCGCGTGACTGCTACAGTCACAGGTTCAAATCCTGCCTCAAACATGGATGTTTGTGACGTCCTTAGGTTAGTTAGGTTTAAGTAGTTCTAAGTTCTAGGGGACTGATGACCTCAGACGTTAAGTCCCATAGTGCTCAGAGCCATTTGAACCATCTGAGTGGTTACAGAAAAATACACCTGCGAAAGGATATGCTTTACTGCACCAGTTGCTGCCAAGTTGTATTAATAATAAAAATGTTAACCCTTTGTAACATTTGCTTTTTGCACTGAAACCTAACTTGTAGCAAGTTTATGCTCTGACAATATAGTACCAAACTCTCAGTAACTTTACAATTGCTCTCAATTACTGTAGTCCTTAGGTTCTTATCAACAAAGTCACTATAGTTCATGATTTGTGTGTCCTATACACAAATTTTAATTTACAAACAAGCTGGATATCAAATATTACAATCAAGATGGAAAACTCAAACTGCTTTCAACAAAATGAAGACAACATTTTGTTTTAACATAGCTACAGAATTAAAACTTGGCGCATTTTTCTCCCCCACTCTGTAACAGCAATTTTTTTTAAAGAAAAGTCCAAGTAGCATTATGAATTAGAATCCATAAGGCTCCTCCAGTAACCGGTTGCTTCAGTTTGTATGTCAGAGGACTTACAGTGTATGGTCTCCCAACAGAACGGGGGTCTAAAACAAGTCCCACGCGAACGCTCCATAAATTGCGGACATTTAGAGTCAATCAAGTGTACATCATGTGGTGAAAAGGTGCTGAAAAGTGTTAGACTAAGCCTCCGAAGTACACACAGGTGGTATCATTCAAAGTGTAACTGTGAACCTTATTTTGAAGCAGCAACGGAAATGTGCTGTTTAGGACCCGAAGAAAAAGTATTAGACGTATTGAAACAGGACATTGCAGCAATAATGGCATGTATCAGCAAAATAGAACACATGGCACAGTGTTAATCACAACATACTCTAGAATCAAATGTACGGGCAATTACCAGTGTACAGGGCAGAAAAAACATTTGCCCTAATCTTTCAGTGAATCAGTGTTGCTAACCTGTAGAACCAGATACGGGTGCATGAGTGCAGACAGGATGCATTTAAACATAGTAAGTTAAGTAGTCACTTACACTTACACACCTTGTCAAACTACACGCCGGAAAAATGCTAGGGGAATGCAAGCAAAAGTTTTGTTCAAACAACTGTGTGGATAAATAATACTGTAAACAAAACAAAGTATGCGGTCATAAATCGAAAAGAAATAGAAACTGTGTTATATGCAGGCAGCCACAGCAGAGGAATTACTGGAACTTTGCACTACCAGTATGGGCTGAAAACTACAGGTTTCATAAAACCAGGCGCCCATGTGCAATACATCATAAAAAATTGTATGCCTATAAACAAAAATAGCATGACACAAAACCAATGCATTGTTATCCTCAATGGTGCAAATGATTTTTATAGAAACGAATCAACAGAAGCAACTTGCAGTTTGAATCTTATGCTAAATCAAATACAGAATACATCTGTTGTTGTTATAGGCATTCCACACAGGCACGAGCTAATTGTTTCATTCTGTGTACACAAAGAACTTCAGAAAGCAACCAGGATACACAAAAAAAATTTGCAAATTGACCACAAATGCTTTATTTCTTGCCACAGATGACT
Source organism: Schistocerca piceifrons (assembly GCF_021461385.2). Lineage (NCBI taxonomy): Eukaryota > Metazoa > Arthropoda > Insecta > Orthoptera > Acrididae > Schistocerca > Schistocerca piceifrons. The sequence goes on along the minus strand of NC_060143.1, from coordinate 91,917,238 downwards.
GAGAAAGAGCTCATTTCACAAAACGTGGGATGCCCCTAAAGAAAAAGGGGAAAAATAATCAAGGATTTTCTGAAAACTGCATCCAGTAGTGGGACTATGGGACTCATTCCCCTACTACCAGGAGGGGCAGCTTCGGAACCTACAGCAGCAGAAAATGGATTACAAACAGAAGTAGAAATAGCAGTGGCAGTTATGCCTGACACAGAAGCAACAGCAGAATCAGCAAAGGCCACAGCAACAGAAGAACCATCTGGGACAGCAGCAGCAAGAGGAATAAAAAAGTGGCTGAGCAGATGGAAACAGTAGCAATACCTTCACCAACATTAGCAGGAACAACAGCATCTGCACCTGCAGAAATACCAAGAGCACAAAAGGATACCAGCCCACCACAGTGGAGACCGCAGCTTCAGACAAGATAAGGAGTGAAATATCAAGAGAACACAGCCCTCCACCTCACAGCCAGGATTTTCTGTGGGGACACAGAATACAAACTCACAGGTAAAATACAAGAATGTGAACTTTGCTCTTTTTCATCAAAATGTGCAATCACTAACTAGTAAAATATGTGAAATCCAAATCCTCTTAGAAAACAAATTAAAAAGTACCTCACTATTGTGTCTCACAGAACACTGGCTTGATGAGGACAAGTTACATACTGTGTTATTACCTTTGTGCTAGGTGGTTATTTCTGTAGAAAACTTCTTAAAACACTGTGGCAATTGTATATTCATAAGAAATAATATAAACTTTGTAAACCTAAAATATCCCATTGAAATAATGAAGGAAACAGATGTGGAACCCTGAGTTCAGATAGTGGACGCTTAACTAGCAATTATTTGTTTATACAGAGCTCCAACTGATAACATACATACTGTCCTTAAAAGTTATGCAATATTCACTGAACAGACTAACATAAAGAAACAGAGTTATTCCATGTGGTGATTTTAATATTGACCTTTCAAAGGACACCAAAGAAAAGACTGAGTTACTGAATCTCTTGCAACCTTTTAAGATGAAATCTACCACGGAAACAGCAACTCTTATCACAAAGACTTCAGGTACCACCAGTGATCAGATATTTGTAAATGTAGGAATAACACAGGTTTTGGAGGTCCCACAGCTCAAAAACTCCAAGTATGGGAAATGAGCTGCAATTTAAACATTGCCCAACAACCACCAGTAGAAACTGCAGAAGTGAAAATATATATCACTTTCTCTATAACTTGAGCAAAGAAAACTGGGAAGAGATTTAAAACTGCTGACACACAGATGGAAAATTTAATAAGTTTATTAGCAATTTTTCCTACTATTTTGAATTACTCTTCCCTTCAACAAAGAGGAAAATATAAACAAAAAAATACATGCATCCTCAAACAAACAGATTACTATACAGATTGCCCGAACAACTCACGTCACAAGAATTTGATACTTCTCACAAAACTCATAAAAAAAATTCTTCAAAACTTGTCAAACAAGCAAACATAATGGCAAATCACACATACATAAAAAATTTCACCAATAAGATGAAAGCCATATGGTGTATTGTAAAGAAGGAAACTGCAGCAGAGCAGACACATTTCCATAATACTAACTGCCTAACTGAGAAGTCAACTGTGATAACTGAACCTTCAAAAATTGCAAATAAATTTAATTCCTACTTTATACAGATACCTGAACATCTTATAAACCAAAATTTACAGTGTATTCCCAGAAATCAATCCAGGTGTACTAAAAATAATACATTTATTTTTCTCTACCTCACCAATGAAATGGTGAACTGAATCCCAAATTCTCTGTTGTTACTGACAATATCCCTGACTACATCTTGAAGAAATGTGGTGCCCTCATAGCCAGGCCACTTGAGATCTGTAACTGTTCTCAATCAGAAGGGGTGTTCCCAGAAAAATTGAAGATAGCAAAAGTGCAACCCCTTTTCAAGAAAGGGATAGAAATAGAAGTATCAAACTACAGGCCTATTTCACTACTTTCTTTTTTTCCAAAATAATTTAAAAAACCTATTATAAAAAACTGATCAGTTTCGTAGCAAAATAATTACTTCTCAAATGCAACACGGATTCCGAAAATCTAAATCTACTGAGACTGCTATTTTTGCATTCCTAAATGAAGCCTTAAACACAGTAGACAGCAAAGTGCCTATCTCAGCCGTTTTTCTAGACCTCACTAAAGCATTCGATGTCATCAGTCATAACATCTTGCTTAAGAAATTTGAACCTCTAGGTATTAGGGGGCCGTCCTACGAACGGATAAAATCATATTTCCAAAATAGGAAGCAATTAATTGAGCTTGCTATCCAAGAAGAGAACAAGAGAAAGTACCACTGCTGAGAAAAGCACAGCATGAAGTATGGCGTACCACAAGGCTTCATTCTAGGACCAATTCTGTTTCTACTCTTTGTAAATAACTTGGAACTGATAAGTCCATACCATAACTACATAAAAGTTGCAGATGACACAAATATGATGATAAAAGGAAGGACTAGAGAAGAATTACTGAACGAGATTAAAAAGTGTACCACCCACATTACACACTGGATTTCTAGAAACCATTTCGTAATAAACACAGAAAAAACAGTTACATTGCACTTACACACAGTGCAAAATAAATGACCACTAACACCAGAACCCTTGGTAATGTAAGCTCTACAAAATTCCATGGAATATGGTCCAAGAAAATCTAATATGGGTCCAACATGCAAAATACATTACAAATTAACTGAATACCATTTGTTATACTATCAAAATTCTTTCTGGTCGCACATCGAAAGACACTACAAAATGTATACTTTGCCCGTTAGAATCATTACTGTGATGTGGCATAATCTTTTGGGGAAATGCTTCTGCTAGCAAAAGTTGTTTTATATACCAAAATAGAATTGTAAGAGCCACAGAAAATGCTGCCCCAAGAAGCTCATGCAAACCCTTATTTAAGAAACTTCACACGCTTACACTACCAAGTCTATATATTTTACAAGTAATAATATTTGTTAGAAAAATCTTAGAAAATAGCAACAATTTTGTATCAACTAACCAGAGTATCCATTTGCATAAGAAGGAGAAAGCATGATATACATGTTCAACATACATATACAACACTAATACAGAATGGACCACTGCAAACAGGAAACTGACTATACAATAAGCCACTTAATAACATTAAAACAATAAAAGACAATTAAAAATGCTCTCCATAAATATTTATTGCAATAGTGTTGTTATAGTATAGACAAATATTTTGAAACAAAAAAAAAAAAAAAAAAAAAAAAAAAAAAAATTGCCAAATATTAAGAATTACTTGTGTTATCATCATGTATGAAAGCTGAATTTTCAGTTGTGATAATATTAAGCCTAAATCAATTTCAATATTCTTGAATGATTTAAAAATGTGTATTGTAAGTCACAATAACTTGTCCAATATCATATTGTGTACACTGTACATCAAATTATTAAAAGGACCAATAAAAACGAAATACCTACAGGGGATCTTCTATGTTCAGGACAGCAATATATTTCTGGTTGTTTCATTTTCTACACTGTACCCCTGCCATTATCAGGTGTACCAAGCATGCTTGTAACACTTAAGAGCAGTGATTTAGTAACAGTAATACTTATTAAATGACATATGCTGGCCAGTTAACTAGTATTCAGCTTCTTCTGTTAAAGCCTCAATGCGTAGTTCTCCTGCCACTACATGTACTGTCTCAAACATATGCACCACGGCACTGCCCTACTTAACCACAGATATTCCTCTGTTGAATTATTTGCACATTTTAGTCTGATGTATAACCATTTAATTGTACTAATTTGACCAACAACCTTACAAATTTGTACCCACCATTTTGTCAGCATTACTGTCCGTAGGTCAGCCATATTCTGTGACGAGCTCGTCGATAGTTAACAGTGGTAACCTCCATTTTTGACAGTTGCGGAACTTTGAGCAAATTTATTGTTATTCTAAACTGAAACACAACGACAGTATAGAGAAGGAATTTGTGTGTGCTATTTGTATAAGCTTTTTGAGGGATCTTCAAGGAAGACCCCAAAAATTTTCTGTCATTTACTGCAATGAAAAGCCTAAAAAGTCACATTTTACTTAATAGTCAGCTAAATCTGGCAGCAAAATAGATTATCTCCAAAAAGAGTACAAAGATCACAGGCAACAACAACTTCTTACAGTGTCAACAACACAGCAACAACAGAGTATTTATTACACCTTTGTCAGCTTTCATTACTGATAATGATACTACAACTATTACTTTATCTGTAGTTCACAGCTGGTCTACTGTCAATGGTATCAAATTGACTGTAGATATTTCAGAAGCTTGGACCAAGATGATAAATCTATATTTTACTAACAGACAACGCAAAAGACGTTGCAGTAATGTGCGTTCCCAAGTAGAATATGTGCTAAATGTAGTATGACGATAATGCCTGGAGGAAAAAATTTTTGTTACAGGAACAGTTTCTTGGTGTGCACACTGCTTTCAGTAGGTTCGGCATGTTCCAAATTATGAATCAAAATTCCATCTGTACACTATAGGTTGCAGTAAGTAGCATCTTATTTTAATTTCTCAAAGCATTCAGATGTGCTTCAATTTTTCACCATTCATTGCTCAACACAAAGGGAGATTACAGAAGTGTCTGATTCCATCCATCTGCTTTGACTCATGATGCCATCAATATAGTAGAAATAGCCATCCTTGGTGTCTCCAATATGGCGCCTATGACATCACTACATATGCATGGCAACAAACACGAAAATACATATAAATATGGCAATAACATCTGCCTCCAAAAATACAGTAAAGTAACATGGCAACGATGGGAAATCCGGGGTTTTGGATGGGGACATGCTAAATATAAAATAAAAAAACCACACACCACAATCCCAAAAGAAACAAAGTGACAAAAATAATTACCACATTAACACCAACAACTACAAAAATTGGAATCGGACAATTCCCTTGACCAATATAGATCAACCACAACAGACAATACCAAAACACCAATACCTACAATTAAAACTACGTAAAGAGGAACTGAACGTTTCCCCTCGACCTACATAAGTAAACCACAACCTTGATACCAAAAACCCAACACCTACAATTACAAAAAATAAAACCAAATCCACAATACCTCAAAAACCCAAAATTCAAACATCCCTACAGAAATTAAAACACAATCAACTCACCATAAATACACAAAAAATCACAACTCGAAAACAACAGATCCAAATAAACAATTACTTACCACTACGTTGGCCATCATAACCCCCTCCGCCCCCCCCCCCAAACACACACACATGAAAGACACAAACAAGAAAAACTCCCACACCACCCACAACCAACCAACACCACACCACATGTCATCCCCCAAACAAAAAAATGCCAACAAATAAAAACCACAAAATAAATGAAAACGAATCACACCTTAAACGTCAACAACTGTAAAAAAAAAAAAAAAAAAAAGTTCCTCTACAACAATCATAAAACAGTCCCCCCCCCCCCAACCACCTAAATCTACAATAATTACCCACAATTGACCCCCCCCCCCCCCCTGCATGTACTGAACCCCTCAACTAACTACCCTCAGCCTGTCCATCTTACCCACAGCCCTCAGAGAAACAAGTAAAATACAATACTACCAGCAATAGTCATCTAAATGAAACTGCAATTTAGGAGAGCACCTCTTCCCCCTCCCTACGACTGATTTAACTGCCGCCTCAAAATCCCTCTATTGTATTAGTACATGTTCCAGTTTCATAATTTATAAACTCTCAAACTATGGTTCACAACCAAATGATCAAATCCACTCTTCCCCAAACCGCTGTAAGATGAAAAAGTATCAGAAACTCATTAATCAACCCCACCAATTCCCTCTTAGTCATGCCCTCCAAAACCCTGACACCACAGTCAGCATACCCCTTCCCCTCACCCACAAACCAACCGGAGACTTACCCCTTCCATATTTCCTCTTCCAAAACCTTCACTTGTCGATCTCAATCGACACCCCCGGCCCACCCAACTTACCCCTATATTTAAAATAATACTCAGAAAACACTTCCCTACAAAAAGAAAACCAATCTAACACTGTTCTCTCACTCACTCCAGTCTCATGCACACACAAACTAAACAACAACCTATAACAGAAATAGTACGTCTGCAAAACAGTCTCTCTCGTGACCAGCCTAGATTTCTTGAACCAGGTACCGAGTCTAACGGAGCGCCAGACGTTATCAGACCATCACCGCCACATGTACCTGTCCTTGGTCCAAGATGCCGGAAGTCTGGTCTATGTTCTCATGGCAAATACTGCACTTCACAATCTCAGCAATGAGTCCAAATGTCGGAGGGATTTAATAAAGGACATGTCCTCTCCCCAACCGCAATATACCACTTGTATTTCATCATCATATCCATACTTAACAACAGAAGCCATACAATAAACTAAACATCTTACCGCACCACAAACAACAAACCAATAACACCTAACGAAAATGCCAAACATGTAAAAAAAAAAATTACTGAATTAATTAATTTTAAAAAAATTGATAACTCACTGAAATAACTTCCAATCATTACATCTTGAACTACAAACACTGCCAGCGATTTCACTCATCCAAAACACCAAAGCTCAAATTAAAACAATTCAGTACATTACACTCAGTGACCCTCTTCCTTCCGCACACACCACCACCACCACCACCACCAAAGGGCACCATCAAACACAAGAAGACAACATCTACAAACACAACCAACTCATAAACTCTGCACCGTAATGAATCACACACCACAACACCCTTACATCACGGGTCAAGGCAGACGCATGGAATCTGATGTTTACATTGACTCCACAAAGGCATTATGCCCGAAACCACAAACTTCACAATCATAACAATTCCACTTACATGTGTATTAGTACTTGTAACTGCAAAAGAAAACAAAATAATTTTGAATAGGATGCACATCCTAGAACTTTCATTCCTTGCACATCACTTTGCTCTACGGAGGCAAGCAAAGTTGTGGTACAGGAGCACTGATACATCTGGTATTTCACCAAGGAAACAAAAAAATACTATGATAAGCAAACAGTATAACTGGGCAGCCATATTAAAGACTGTTTTTAATTGCCCGAGATTTTTCACCACAAGGAAAAAGGCAGGATTTGAGTAGTTGCCATCCCTTTCTTACCCTCCTCCAAAGAGGGTAAGAAAGGAATGACAACTCAAACCATGATCAAAATTTCATTTTGCAAAATGGGTAATTTTCAAGTTATCAAAAATAAAAAAAATATACCAATATCTCTATATGTGGACCATTCTGAAATATTACAAACTATTAATATATAATCAAATAAATCACTTGCCATGGACTATGAGTTTTGTAAACATTATCAGCACATGCAGTTACATAAATCTTAGAAGGGTACATTAGGGCACTCAGATGCCAAAGTTATATGTAGTAGAGAAGATTCAAGTTATTTCAAATGCTTCATTTTGTTTTTGCAACAATTCTATCTCCTTTACTTTCAACAAATTGTTTTGGGTTCCCAAACTAATGTGGAGTGTGTGCTACATTTCATTTGTGAACAAATGCACTGTTATAAATTCTGTTCATCAATAAATACTACCAGCAGCATCAATGTAAGCAAACTTTGTCACTGCTAGCTTGGTAAGAGCATCTGCTAAGGACTCAAAGCATCACAAAAATCCCATCAGCAATCGACAGAAGCCATATTAAGATATTTTTAGTCCTAGTACTGCACAGCACATAGAGAGATCAGTGGTAAAATGGTGGATGGATAACGATCTGCCAAACTCTGACGAAAAATTTAGTTGATAAATAACCTTAATATGCTCAGTGTCTTCACTATATATTTCAAGTAAAAATCACTTTTCAGAAAAGAACAAGCAGGAATATTCACGTCTTCAACTTAAAACATAAATGCACACTTACGCTCTAACTTTTCAAATATAGTAGCAGAAATGCTTCATAGTGGGCAGCAACCAATAAGAACTTTCACATCCAATTCTTCCCGGAAACTGCAAGGTTAAGCAGTATACTATTCATGCAAACCAAGTTGACACTCAGTGCAGTGGCTGATGGGAACTACCATGAAGATATTTCCCATTAAAGATAGTTTCCATCTGTCACCTCACCGAATGCCAACTTCATTAGCTGTGTATCTAACCATTGATTACAAGAAAATATTTAAAATGATATTTACTTCAACTTTTCATTACAAATATACACATTTATGAAATACCTTTGATATTAAAACATCCATTACTGCTTTAAGCTCACAGATACTCTGCACAAACAAGATACCTAACGTTTCTTAATCATCATGTCATCTTTAAAAAGCCTGAAGTCTATGAATAATTATATTTGAATGGACAAATGTATTGAATGAAACTACTCTGCACACAAATACACAGCATAGCAAACGAAAATACATTTTAATAACTCAAAGTTAGAATACACATCAAAGAAATAATGTAAGCAGCAATTTAGTTGATGTAATATTGTTTCTTAAAAGAACATACTTTTAGAAGATAAGATTTTGTTCAAAATAACAGTAATACAAAATTCCACTTTAACTACACACGCAAACCTATGGCAAATTGTTACTGTTATAAGCCCAGAAACAAAATTACACTATGTACAAGCAGTTGCATTACTATAAAATATTTCTACATTCTGGGTGCAGTTCTGTTGAATGTTTGTATACAATATATTGCATTACACATAAATAACAGACATATCTCCAAAAATATATGCTTGTAACAAATAACATTAAGTTACAAAACCAAACTGATAACATATTAAAGCACAATGCCAACTCAGTTCAAATGTAGCAGTGCCAATAGATCATTGCCCCATAATAAGGTCATTGAAAAACTGTATGAAAAAGTTGTTCACAGAAAGGACACTGGACTGTGATGCCCTTAGCATATCACACCATCTTTGTGTAACAAACTGCAATGTTGCTGGTTTGCTGATAACTGTGGCCAAAAACAAGGCACATCAAACTCTATGCAAAAACTTACTCTGTGTCCAGTTGATCAGAGTCTTTCAGGATTTCACTGACTTCCTGGTCGATGGCCTGAATTGCGTTTGGCTGAGTCATTGATGTTATAATGAAATATATACAAACAAACAAAACAAAACCAATAACAATTTTTAGCAAATATTCAGACAGAAGACTTTTTTGTGTTCCATACGTCTGAGACTTGCTCACTCGACCAGTCTGTCGTGCCTGTTCCAGAATATCGCGTGTTCTGCTCAGGCGATCAGTTTCTGAAAGTGGTTTGTATCCTGTTGACAATGCTGACCTTCGACGTATGTCTTCCAATATTCTATCAGCTCTTTCACTAGCAGTCTCTCCTAAGCTCGACCTATAGCTGCTACCCACAGCCGTTGACCCAAGACCACCCAGGCTGCTCCGGAAACTTCCGCCAACGGTTCCAGTACGTGTGTCCGAATAATCTGTACTGGATCTGTCCCCAATGGATCTCCCATATTCTGAGGCTCTGGATTGTCCAAGGCCAATACCACTTGGCTCATAGCTTGGCCGTGAATATGAGCTATGTGACTGTGATAATTTCAATGGCGAATGTCTTTCGTATCTCTCCACCTCATCTTCTTCTTCTAATTCCTGGTCATCACCTTCTTGATCATCGTAAACATCAGAAGTTGTAGTGTAGCGACTGAATGATTTTCTATCAGTCGTGTGTGTACTGACATTAGCGTCTCCGTAACGATTTGATGAATCAGGTCTCTCGACGCTGCTTCTAAACGACTTCTCCACTGCATGACTCAGAACTTCATTACGAAATGATCTATCATAATTACTTGAATTTAAACCAGGAATCGGCAAAGTTGTTCTAGGCTCCGTCTTTAACTTCTCAATCAACTTCTTCTTATAAATACCTCTAGTTGAAGCAACAATTGGGCCTACATCAAAGCCATGGCTTTTAAGCGTATTATACAATTCTGCATCTGACATACCATCTAAATCTGCTACTGTTATGGCAGACATTTTAAATTTTGTGTCCTTTTTGCTAATCAAGAATATCCTCAGTCAACGTTCGGGCACTTTCACGATAATAAACTTTTCTTTAATGTACACCACACTCAACACAAACGGTCGCACACTAACGGCGCCAACACCAATTTTAACAGCAAAGATTATAAATAAACCTGCCGAAGATAAAACATTACGGAAACATTCAAAAAACCTATCGTGGGAGACATGACTTGCAATAATCATCAGAGGAATTTTGCAGCATCTCTATCATTAGTACACAGGGAATGGAAACATAAAGGAAACAACTACCTATATAATCGATGTCAAAATTTTTATTTTTGCACATAAAATATTCTATATTCCGTCAAAAAAGGCTGCTTAACACTAGGCACCAATAGAAAGGAATATCTTTTTGATTCATCAAAATATCGATACCCGGAATTCGAAATAAATAACATGAAACAAAAATAGCGGACCATCGGGCAACGTCAAATGGTGACGTTTTAACACAAGACTGAGCGTCAGCACGACGTCGATTCCCTTATGCTACAACCGAACGGTGACAGTGAGGCTATGAGATGCCATTCGTTATACAAAAAGTCGGAACAGAGTATCGGAATCAAGGAAATAGTAATAATAAAATTCATTAATACAAAAGCAAAATTCATAACCGATGTTCTTGACAATATTTGTCTGCTAACTACAGTACTGTACAGTGAAATAAGAGGAAACTATCGTCTAAACATCCACATTTAATTTTCGGCGAAAATACATACATCGAAAAATATAAATACTATCTATAAAGTAATACACTTAGCCCTTTCCAGAATGAGATTTTCACTCTGCAGTGGAGTGTGCGTTGATATGAAATTCCTGGCAGATTAAAACTGTGTGCCTGACCGAAACTCGAACTGGGGACCTTTGCCTTTCATGAGCTAGTGCTCTACCATCTGAGCTACCCAAGCACGACTCACGCCCCGTCCTCACAGCTTTATTTCTACCAGTACCTCGTCTCCCACTTTCCAAACTTTACAGAAGCTCTCCTGTGAACCTTGCAGAACTAGCACTCCTGAAAGAAAGGATATTGTGGAGACATGGCTTAGCCACAGCCTGGGGGATGATTCCAGAATGAGATTTTCACTCTGCAGCGGAGTGTGCGCTGATATGATACTGCCTGGCAGATGGTAGAGAACTTGTCCGCGAAAGGCAAAGGTCCAGAGTTCGAGTCGGTCTGGCTCACAGTTTTAATCTGCCAGGAAGTTTCACTTAGCCCGTTCGCCTTATCTACTGTGCTTTCTTCTTCCAAGAACCCAATAATGTGAGAAAACCGTATTTTGCTCTTGCAATATACCTGCCGTTTTCATTGCTGAAGAAGGGTTTTTCAATGAAAAATTTTTCATCGTTTAATAATCTTATTAGCAGTGTAAATGTCAACTCTGTTGAGTTATTGTATAACCTAAATAATTTTTCGCTTTCAGATATCTGCTCTCTTTTAAGCAAAAAAATATCCAAACTGTCAGGAAATATTTCGAATTTGTCACCAAAGCAAACTAAAGTAAGAAGATACAGACTTCGGCCACGCAAAAGAACAAAATCCTAAACTTAAGTTAAATGGGTATGGCCAGAATAGGTCAACTACTGATGTTCCGTGCCGTTAGCGCCCTGTGTGAATGCTGCTATTTGAAATACATTGCGAATTGTTTTAACATGACGTGACGCTCGTTCCGCCCTGTCTGAATTGTCCTCTAGTTAAGCAGAATCGACAACCACTTCAATTAACTGATTTGGTTTCTTCAAACTATGAGAGTCGATTCACACTTGATAGGACAGAACAGTATAAAACAATAAAATATTCTGCAGGGCATTTCAAATGATGATAATCACACAGCCCTTTAAGGGGGGACGTTCTTGAAAATCAAACTATTTAAAAGATGCCAAATCAACAATTTCGAAGCTACAGCAATGAAATTTTGTACAATGGCTTACATGAAATTAACACATACACTGTTAAGTTCCTCAGATTAAATATGTTTCAATTTTTAACGAAGTTTAAAATTTTACTTGAGAGAAGTAATGTGTGTGCCTTTTTGCCAGAGATTTCCGGAAAATTTTCTCTGTTTAATCTCTCTGCATATAGTAAGTTTGTCTTATGATATTTTTTAGTATTTCGAACAGGAGAATTTAAATCATTTTTAATTATAATTCTAGAAGTATAATATAAAGTTCATGCAAAATTCCAAACACCCTGCCCCATTTCTCAACTTGCACTCAGAATTTCAAACTTTACTCTTGCGACAACATTTATTCGGTTTATAGAGATATCTGTACAGAATGTCACAATTATAACCTTCAAAGACTCTTTTAAAAAGCTACATTAACTTTAAATAAAGGTAATTAACACAATTATTAAAGTTCAGCCTAACGTTTTTGTCTTATGTCACTCCTTCAAATGGCCCCAGGTTCTTTCTAAGGGTCTTCTTCCCTTCAAGGCCTCTCTTCTGACCTCTTGTTTTCTGACTTCTTTCTTTTCTGAGGACTTCAATTGACTTTTCAGCTGCAGAGAGACGCTGGAACTCTGTTTTTCTCAAAATGTTTTGAGTGACATATCTTATATTAAAGTCCACTCTCTCTAATATCTTCATCCTCTCGATGTTCCCATCATTAAATACAAGAATTGTATCATAATTTGCAATTCTGACAGACGAAAATGTGGTTTTAGTTCGTAGTCTCCATATAAGTGAATATAGAGAGTCATTTCTATTCTGGGTTTTGCCATGAACATACTTTTTAGAACTTCAGGATCAACCAAAAACCTGTAAGTGAGCTTGATATAATTTGGAAGCGTCTCCTTGTGAATATTGGGGCTGTTTTCACTTTGAGCCTAGAGATGTTTCACCAGCTAATGTGGCACAAATGATGAATAGGGTGTTCATCTGATGACGCCATGTATAACTAAGTAGCCCATACTACACTATTCATATCACTTACACTTGATATGTTCTGTCTGACAGCCTTGCCATAATACACTTGAAAGGCATCTATCATCTTTTGTGTGAATCTGTTGTGTTCATCACTGCCCTTTCCATCTTCCAACCTATTGTTTCTAAGATATGGAACAGAGTCACAAATGATCTGTGAAACCAAAGACCTTCTAGATGTATCCCATGCAAGTTTATTTGAAAGTAATCCATAGAATTGTTGATCACTGAGCTATTATTGAAGTCTTGCTTCAAAAAGTGAGTGTGGCATGAAGATCATGTCACACATTTAATTATTCTTCAGGCTCTTTCGATGTGATTCCATAACTGAAATTTTTGAACTTATTGTGCACAAGTTCTACTAGTAAATAAAAAATAAATTAAAAATCGACATTTTCAGTCAGTTAATGAACGTCCCCTATTAATGGAATGGAATGGGGCAGTATGGAACAGGACGCCAATGTCAAGTTTTCTTGTTTCCCTCAATTCACTCTTCTTTTATCGAGATTATAGCAGGCTGTTTAAGAGCATGCTGTTGCTGTGAAAGTTAGTCAGTTAGTGAGTTATGTGTTCCAGTGATCAATCGCATTTTGACTGTTATCATGTGGAAAGTGTCAAGTGCGTAAGAAATGAACACATTAATCAACGTTTTTTTAAGCTTAACATTTTTGTTACCTACCCCATCCCTAAAATGGTACAAAATGCATGTATTATACCTATAGACTTATTTATTCCTATTCAAGAATACATCTGCACTGTAGACGGAGTTGTTACAGAGATATGCTTTCAATTTATTTTTGATACTAGTACTGCTGTCTGTCAGACATTTAATTTCATCTGATAATTTATTGAAACGTCTTACAGCAGCATATTTTACTCCTTCCTATGCCAAAGATAGGTTAAGTAGAGGATAGTGTAAATATTTCTTTCTTCTGATATTATAATCATGAGTGTCAACGTTGTTTTTAAACTGGTCCATGCTGTTCAGGACAAATTTCATAACTGAGTAAATGTACTGTGAACTGTTGTAATAATTTCTAATCTTTTAAACAGATGCCTACAAGATGTGAGACTATAAGCTCCACACATTATTCTAACCCACTTTTGAACTGGATACTTTTTGTGTTGAGTTACCCCAAAACATTATTCCATACGACATGAGAGAGTGGAAGTATGCAAAGAATGTTAGCTTACTAATTTCTGTATCCTCAAAATTGGCACTTACACTGATCGCAAAAGTTGCTGAACCAAGTCGATTTCAGAGATCCAAAATATGAATTTTCCAATTAATATTCTCATCTATACGTACACCCAAAAAGCTAGTATGCTCCACCCTGGCTACTGACTTCTGTTGATATGTTTAATTAATTGAAGGAACTGTAGTCCTTGAGTAGAAAATTGGATGATCTGTGTTTTTCAAAGTTCAGAACAAGCCCATTCGCAAAAAAACAAATGTATAACTTCTCCAAACACATTATTTGTATCATTTTCTATTGGAATTTATTTTTACCAGATCAATGTTGGTACTTCTATCATCAATAAACAGTGTCAGTTTAGTTTTTTTGTTTCAGATAAGAAGGGAGGTCATTCAATTATATCTAGAACAGAAGGGGACGCATGATCGAACGCTGTGGAACACCTAATCTAATTTCACCCCAGTTAGATGAAGAGGGAAACTTCCTTAATTCACTTAAACCATATAAACAAACTTTTTATTTCCTGTTCTGTAGATGTGACTTAAACCACTCATATGCTGTTCCATTTATACCATAGAACTGTAACTTCTGTAACTAATGTCACAGAAAATTCCTTTGGTAACATTTTACAATTTAAAAACTCTATTATTTGGACAGTGAAATTATATAATGCTGTCTCAACAGTGGGGAAATATGGAAATAAGTGCAGCATGGTAATATGGAAGACAGTGTATCCAGAAGACATGTCCTTTATTATGTTAGAAACTATAATTTACGAAACTGCTCAACCACTGAAAGTAGTAATATATATAAATTTCTCCACACTGGAGAATTACCACACGTCCTAAAAGTAAAATTCATGGTACCAGTTTGCAAAACAGATGATCCACATGAAGTATCTAGCTATAGTCCTATATCTATAATACTATTGTTACCTAAGTTGATGGAGACCACAAGAAAGGTCAGCTATTGAGTTATTTTGAAGGACATAACATCTTTGATGATGCACAGCATGATCTTTGGAAGAGAGGGCAGTGTCAGCAATAGTACTAGACATAGTTACAAATACAAATCAGAGGATGGAAGACAAAGAGTCTATAGCACCAGTATCTTGTGACCTAAGTAACACATTTGACTGTATCACAAATAAACCCCTTTTCAGAAAGCTAAAACTACATGGTATTGGAGGAGCTATTCTGCAACTCTTGAATCCTACCTGAATAACAGAAAACAGATTACATCAGTGCAAGGTGCTAGATTCAGGCGAAAAGCAGTTAGAACATCATCTGCCACAGGCATCTGTAATAATATATCTTCTGTTACTAATTTTCATTTGTGGAAATTACAGCCTTGTTCTGAAAATGTGAAGAATATAATTCAGGCTGTTCGACAAGCAGAAATCCTATTGAGTGAGTCCAAGGCTTGGTTTACCATGAACAAGTCGAAAATTAATGAAGACAAAAAAGCAGAGTGCAACAGTACAAAAAATGATAATTGATAATATAATTAAAATTTGTGTGAAAAGCGTAGTACCCTCAATGATGAACCCAAATTACGTTGATTTTATGCTGTTACTTTGATGTCACTTTCGCTCAAAATGTAAGTGGTGTTATTTAATTTCTGTCTCTGTAATGTCAAGCAGAACTACCCCTATTCTCGTCAATGTAAGTGGTGTTATTTAATTTCAGTCTCTGTAATGTCAAGCAGAACTACCCCTATTCTCGTCAACGGACTTCGTTTCTCGCAAGGATCTACGAAATTCAGTGAATGATTGAAATTTAATTGTGGAAGTTTTGCTAGAATTGGCAGCCACACACTACTTCTACACTATGAGATTTGGCTATTTTTAGCTACCGTAGCCAGCCACTCAGTGGTCATTCACAAAAACGCGGGCCACAAACCCTGTCCTGTGCTTTGCAGAACGTATTTTGCTGTGACTCCACTCAGTTGAGCATTTGCAAAACACTACACACAATATTCATACTTTATCTAAAACAGTTACTAAATGATAAACAACATACTTTTTGACCTGTAGTCAGTCCTACAGAAGATATTTAATTTGGATAAGGCACAAAATAAATTGCAACTCTAACTTTGTCATTGAAGCACAACATTCATTGGGGGTTTAGTCCCATGTGGAACATGACCCACTTTTCACACACAGTCGCACTTCTTGTCTTAAACACTCTGCTGTGCAAGACCCAATGAGAGCATTGATCACTTACTGAGAGTTATCCCCTGTAAAAACTGACTAACTCTACGAAGCTCATTAGCCAGCTCTGAAAGACCAAATTTTGTTCCATGTTTCAGAAATTAACTTTTGTAATTAAATGAAAGACAATTTTAAACAAGTGACTTACAAAAAGGCGACCATATTGTCATCCACTATTCTGCGCTGAGGGAGCACATAAGCACATAACTTTGGAATGTAACGATGTATATGAAAACAAGTTTCTATCTCTATACAATACTATCAATAAACTTGAATAGTAATTTTGGCATTTAAAATGAATTTACTTTTGGAAGGAGGAATGCTGTTTAAGGTAAAATAACTTTTCAGGAATTCCAATAACTTCTTCTATATTGCTACTAAATTGATCACAGATTGAAATGAATGACTGGCAGTTTTCTGAACAGATCTGAAAGAAACAATGAAGATAAACTTTTATTCTTTATTATTTATATATTATTTATTATTATTTATATATTTTATGTGATTCTGACAAAGTCTGCCGATTTGACTTCGTCATCATCCAAATTTATGCATTTTGTAAGCTTGTTAATGTTACTCAGGTTTTTATTACATAAGAAAGTTTCATTAATTTAATTAATTTTTAATAATATTCTCACTAGATTTTCATGACTCCCCCTTCCTTCTCGTAGCTACACCAACCACCCTTCCCCCTTGAGCATTCTCTCACTGCCTCCCACCCCATCTTCAGCCATACTGTGCTCGTTACATGAAGTTGTTTTCTCTTTTACATAAGCAATTTTCGTATATAAGATCCAATGAGGGTACGTTACCGCATTTCTAATTTTGTTAGGTATTGTCATATCAAGGTTGCCTATCTGCCACTACTAAATTAATCTTCCATAACCCATTGATAGTTATCCTCCTCCCCTTTCTTCCTTCCTGGGACCCTCTATTGCTCTCCCTCTCTCTTCCCTACATCTACATCTACATGGATACACTACAAATCACATTTAAGTGCCTGGCAGAGGGTTCATCGAACCACCTACACATTAATTCTCTAATATTATAAATCCGTGCAATGCACAGAAAAAACGAACACCAATATCTTTCTATGTGAGCTCTGATTTCCCTTATTTTATGATGATGATTGTTTCTCCCTATGTAGGTCGGCGTCAACAAGTATTTTCACATTCAAAGGAGAAAGTATTTTCACATTCAAAGGAGAAAGTTGGTTATTGAAATTTCGTGAGAAGATTCCATGGCAACGAAAAACGTCTTTGTTTTAATGATGTCCACCTCAAATCCTGTATCATTTCAGTAACACTTTCTCTCCTATTTGCTGATAATACAAAACGTGCTGCCCTTCTTTGAACTTTCTAGATGTACTCCATCAGTCCTATCTGGTAAGGATCCCACACTGCACAGCGGTATTATAAAAGAGGATGAAGAAGAGTAGTGTAGGCAATCTCCTTAGTAGATCTGTTACATTTTCTAAGTGTCCTGGCAATAAAATTCAGTCTCTGGTTAGCCTTCCCCGCAACGTTCTCTATGTGTTCCTTCCAACTTCAGTCGTTCATAATTGTAATTTCTAGATATTTAGTGGAATTTTCAGCCTTTAGATTTGACTGATTTATTGTGTAATCGAAGTTTAATGAACTCCTTTGAGCACTCACATGGGTGACCTCACACTTTTCGCTATTTCAGGTCAATTGCCAATTTGCGCCATACAGATATCTTTCCTAAGTCGTTTAGCTATTTGTTTTGATCTCCTGACGACTCTAGTAGCCGATAAACGACAGCATCATCTGCAAACAACTTAAGGCAGCTGCTCAGATTGTCTCCTAAATCATTTATATATATAAGGAACAGCAAAGGCCTTGGGGAAGGCCAGGAATCACATTTGTTTTACTCGATGACTTTCCATAAATTATTATGAACTGTGAGGTCTCTGGCAGTCACATAACTAAGACGATATTCCAGAAGCATGCAATTTCATTACAAGCTCCTTGCGTGGTATTGTGTCAAAAACATTCTGGAAATCTAGAAATACGGTATAAAATTGAAATCCTTTGTCAATAGCACTCAAGGCTTTGTGTGAGTAAAGAGCTAGTTGTGTTCCAAAAGAATCATGTTTTATAAATCCATGTAGACTGTGTGTCAATAGACTGTCATCTTCAAGTTAATGTATAATTTCGAATACAATATATGTTCCAAAATGCTCTTGCATATCGATGTTAATGATATGGGCCTGTAATTTAACGGATTATTCATACTACCTTTCTTGAATATTGGTGTGACATGTGCAACTTTCCAGTCATTGGGTATGGATCTTTCGTTGAGCGAACAGTTATATATGATTGTTAAGTATGGAGCTATTACATCAGCACACTCTGAAAGGAACCTAATTGGTGTGCAGCCTGGACCAGAAAACTTGTTTTTATTACGTGATTTAAGTTGCTTCACTACGCCAAGGTTATCCATTTTTACATTACTCATATTTGCAGCAGTTCTTGATTCGAATTCTGGAATATTTACTTCGTCTTTTTTGGTGAAGCAATTTTGGAAGGTTGTGTTTAGTAACTTTGCTTTGGCAGCACAAACGTCAATAGTATTTCCATTGTTATCGCACAGAGAAGGTATTGGTTGTGTCTTGGCACTAGCATAATTCACATACGACCAGAGTCTCCTTGGATTTTCTGCTAGGTTTCAAGACAAAGTTTCGTTGTGGACACTGTTATAAGTATCTCACATTGAGGTTTACGTTAAATTTGGAGCTTCTGTAAAAGATCGCCAATCTTGGGGATTTTGCGTCCGTTTAACTTTGGCATGCTTTCTTCTTTCTTTCTGCAACGTTGTTCTGACCCGTTTTGTGTACCAAGGAGAATCAGCTCCGTTGTTTGTTAATTTCTTTGGTATAAATCTCTGAATTGCTGTCGCTACTATTTCTTCGAATTCAAGTCACATTTGGTCCACACTTACATTGTTAATTTTGAAGGAGTGGAGATTGTCTCTGAGGATGGCGACAGGTGAATTTTTAGAATGAAATTTTCACTCTACAGCGGAGTGTGCACTGATATGAAACTTCCTGGCAGATTAAAACTGTGTGCCGCACCGAGACTCAAACTCGGGACCTTTGCCTTTCGCGGGCAAGTGCTCTACCAACTGAAATACCCAAGCACGACTCACGCCCCGTCCTCACAGCTTTAATTCCACCAGTACCTCGTCTCCCACATTCCAAACTTCACAGAATCTCTCCTGCGAACCTTGCAGAACTAGCACTCCTGAAAGAAAGGATATTGCAGAGACACGGCTTAGCCACAGCCTGGGGGATGTTTCTAGAATGAAATTTTCACTCTACAGTGGAGTGTGCGCTGAGATGAAACTTCCTGGAAGATTAAAACTGTTTGCCTGACCGAGACTCGAACTCGGGACCTTTGCCTTTTCTGGGCAAGTGCTCTACCAACTGAGCAACCCAAGCACGACTCATGCCCTGTCCCCATAGCTTTAAAGCCGCCAGTGCCATTTTTATCTGCTTTTCTGAATAGTATATTTTTCGTTTACTTTTGGAGGATTTGGTTATTTCAATATTCAATCTCGCTACAACAACCGCTGTTCACCAATCCCTGCATCAGTTTTGATTTTTATTAGCTCAGGATTGGCTCTGAGTACTATGAAACTTAACTTCTAAGGTCATCAGTCCCATAGAATTTAGAACTACTTAAACCTAACTAACATAAGGACATCACACACATCCATACCCAAGGCAGGATTCGAACCTGAGACCATAGCGGTCACGTGGTTCCAGACTGTAGTGCCTAGAACCGCTCAGCCACCCTGGCCAGCTTATCTCAGGATTATTTGTTGTTCAGAGGTCAGGTGCGTTTCTAGGTGTGTGTGTGTGGTTTGAGGTTTTCAGGCGCTAAACAGCGTGGTCATCAGCGCCCAAACGCATAGAAACAGGAACACACGCGGTGAAGGGACGAAGACGGACAGCGAACAAGGAGAATGGCTAAAAGACACAGGCCTGACGCAGTTCCAAATCCTCACATACAGAGGCAAAACAAGAGGAAAAGAAACGCACTAAAAATGGAAAGGAAACATAAGGAAAAGAGAACAGAAATCGAAGTGAAACAAGTAGGTAATCGTGACTGGCGGACCTCTTACCTAAAACCTGGGTTAGCCAGTCACCCAGCAGCACATTAAAATCCTCTCCCTAAAATCCGAGGCAACAAACTGGACAGGACACAAAACCGTAAGACCTTAACCACAGTCGTTGTGTCGTCTTGCAAAATAGAGGGCAAATCCGGTGGCAAGGAAACCACCGCCCTCTGGTCAGAGAATAAAGGACAGTCAAGTAAAATGTGGCGGAAAGTAATCTGGACGCCACAAGCACTGCAGATTGGGGGGTCCTCCCGCCGGAGTAAAAAACCATGCGTTAAGGGTCTGTGCCCGATGCGGAGGCGAGTGAGGAGAACCTCATCCAGCCTGCATGACTGGTAGGACGTACGGCATGGCCGCGTGATGGCCTTGACCAGACGCAGCGTATTTTCACCGACTGCCAGCCACTCCTGTTCCCACTGACGCATAACACGAAAACGCGAAAGGGAGGTAACAGCATGGAGGGGGACGGCACATTCAACAACGTGAGGGAGGGAACATGCATCTTTGGCAGCCACATCCGCCAGTTCGTTTCCACTAATACCCACGTGCTCCGGCACCCAGCAGAAAGAAACCTCCTTCCCCTGCAGTTGCAGGTGGAGTAGGGCATCATGGATGTTCAGGACGACCGTATCTGCTGGGTACAAGTGTTGCATGGTCTGAAGGGCACTCAGGGAGTCAGAACAGATGAGAAACTTAAGACTGGAAACACATCTCATCTGCTCCAATGCCCGCAAGATCGCAAACAATTCGGCATCAAAGATGGTAAACGCTGCAGGAAGCTGTAATTTGACGACTCGATCAGGGAAAACAACAGCACAACCAACAGAGTCCCCCTGTTTAGAGCCATCCGTAAATACTGGTACATGGTCGGGATGCTGGTTTAAAATATCGTAAAATAAGGAGGCAAAAACAAACGCAGGAGTGCAGCTCCTCCGGTACTCTGACAAGTCTAAAAGGACGCTGGGCCTCTGGAGCAACCAGGGAGGCAGGTGGGTCAAACCCTGGAATTGGGGTGCCACACGCTCCACACTGAGGGACTCAAGCAAATGCTTAGCACGAATCCCAAATGGTCTCGTTGCCCTTGGACGACTGCAAAAGAGACGTTCCATAGGCGTTCGGGCAACAGTAGGGTACGCAGGGGAGTTAGGAAAGGCAAGGAATTGACATACCTGTCGCACCATGAGAAGTTTCCGCCGGATGGCGAGTGGCGGTTCCCCTGCCTCAGCACACAGGCTGGGGATGGGACTGGTACGGAAGGCACCAGTGGCGAGCCTGATACCCTCATGGTGTACTGCGTCAAGAATCTTCATATACGAAGGCCTCGCTGACCCACACACGGTGCATCCATAGTCAAGACGCGACTGGACGAAAGCCCTATAAAACTGCAGCAGACGCGCCCGATCTGCTCCCCAGGACCAATGGCTTAGACACTTCAAAATATTCAGCGCCTTCAGGGCCCGCACCTTGAGGTCTTTAAGGTGCGGCAACCACGACAACTTGGAATCAAAAGTGAGGCCCAGGAACCTCACAGTGTCTCTAAAAGGAAGAATTGTGTCCCTCAGACGCAATTCAGTGGAGGTAAAAGAACGTCGAGAACGATTAAAATGAACACACACACATTTGTCTGCAGAAAAGGTAAAACCCGTCTTCGCAGTCCATGCCTCTAATCGCTTTATCGTAAGCTGCAGCTGCCGACTAACAGTGACAAGACTGGAGGAAGAACAGAAAACAGCAAAATCGTCCACAAACAAGGAGCTCTGGGCAGGACTCCGGATAGTGGACGTGATACTGTTAATGGCGACGGCAAAGATGGTGACACTTAAAACGCTTCCCTGAGAAACACCATTCTCCTGCATGCACAAAACATTACCAACCCTATATCAAAAGAGGCGGCGGGAAAGAAAGGACCGAATGAAGATGGGGAGATGGCCACGAAAGCCCCACTCATGGAGTTGATTGAGGATAAGGCGGCGCCAAGTAGTGTCATACGCCTTATTAACGTCAAAGAATACACCTAGACAATGCTGGTTACGTAGGAAGGCCTGCTGGATGGCCGCCTCAAGCAGGGTCAAGTTGTCTATAGTTGAACGACATCTCCGAAAGCCACACTGAGAGTGGCTAAGCTGCCTGGTCTCGAGCAGCCAAACCAGGCGACGGTTGACCATGCGTTCCAATGTCTTCACGACACAGCTCGTCAAAGCAATACTTCGATAACTACTGGGATGCATTCGGTCCTTCCCCAGTTTGAGCAGGAGAATCAAAATCGCCTCCCTCCACGAGTCAGGGAACGTGCCGGATAACCATATCATATTATAACAATTGAGGAGAACTTCCTTGGATGGCAGCAACAAGTGCTGCAGCATGCTGTACAGGATGTGATCATCACCTGGCGCAGTATCATGAGCTACAGACAGCGCCGAATCCAGTTCCCACATTGTGAAAAGGCAGTTGTAGGGTTCAGAATTTGGAGACTGGAAGTCCAAGTGATCCCTCTCGATGGCAGTGCGATAGCGGCAGAAATCTGTATCACAGTTAATAGTGGCAGTAGATTCGGCAAAATACACGGCCAGTGTCTGGGCAATGTGTGTCGGCGTCGTGAGTAGACAACCCTGATGCAGCAATGCCGCGACAGGTAGTTGGCTGTGTTTCCCGGAAATCCTCCTGATGGCTTCCCATACTTTCGTAGAACTAGTGGAGCGGGAGGTGGAGTTCAAGAACGATTGCCATGACCGTCGTTTGCTCTCTTTAATCACTCGCCGCGCCTTGGCCCTTGCCACCCGAAAGGCCGCAAGATTGTCAGCTGAGGGACGGCACTTGAAGCGGCGCAGAGTTGCACAGCGGGCTCGGATGGCTGAGCGGCACTCAGTGGTCCACCAAGGGACAGGACGCCTCTTGGGATGACTTGAGGACCGTGGGATCGACAATTCAGCAGCATGGGAGATCACGGCTGTAACATGGTCGACCCATTCGTGGACGCTGGCACGGTGTTCCAAAACAGCTAAATGGCTGAAAAGTGTCCAGTCAGCTCTGCAGAGGTGCCACCTGGGCGGCACTGGTAATGCCACAGTCTCATCCAGGAGGCGAATCCAAAGGGGGAAGTGGTCACTAGAATGGAGGTCAGCGGCAACCTCCCACAGAGCAGAATCCGCGAGTGCTGGAGAGCAAAAGGAAAGGTCAATAGCTGACGACGACCCAGAAGCAGTACAGAAATGAGTGGGAGCAGCAGAGTTGAGGATGCACAGTTGTTTGGACGCCATGAAACTTTCCAGAACGTGACCCATAAGACCCATAAGACATTATGAGCATTGAAGTCCCCCAGAAGGAGAAATGGGCAGGGGAGTTGGCTAATAAGGTCTGTGAGAGCCTCAGAGTCTATTGCATCGTGAGGCGGTAAGTAAACAGAACAGATTGTGAGCCTCCGCCCCACAAGAAGGTCAACTGCAACTGCTTGCAAGTCCGTAACGAGAGGGAGCTCAGATGAGTGGTGCATGTCACGGACTGCAACACCTCCCTTTGCCCTTTCCCCCATCAGATCATCTTTTCCATACACGGTATAGCCCCGTAAAGAAGGAGCATCAGTGGCCCGAAAATGTGTCTCTTGGAGACATAAGCACAAGGGGCGCTCTCGTACAAGAAGTTGTAATTCGGCCACATGCTTCCTGAACCCATTCAGGTTCCACTGTAATATGGGAGCCAGTGATCAGGGTGGCTGAATTTTCACCCTGCCTCTGTGCTTTGGAGGAGAGCCCGTACTGGCCGGAGGTTTATTCCTGGGGCGAGAATATCGTCCCCGGTCGACATCAATGTCCATCAGCTCCGATGGCGACCCAAGGGAGATGTCAGACAGTACGATGGCATCGTCATCGGACTGACCCTGACTAGTCTCCTCAGGTGGCAAAACCTTCACCTTCGGCGTCTTCGTCTTGGGGGGCTTAGAATGCAGAACCTTGTCAACAGTTGGAGCTTTACTCGCCTGGGCAGAAGGTGCCATATGGGGAGGGGCAGGAAGTACCCCAATGTCAGCAACCACGGCCTTGTCCGACGTTGTGGGGAGAGCTGCAGGTTGCAAAACAACCGCTGGTATTAGTGCTGACACTAGCAACATCCGTTTGTGTAGCAACTTTACAGAAGCTCTCCTGCACAGGAGAGCTTCTGTAAAGTTTGGAAGGTAGGAGACGAGATACTGGCAGAAGTAAAGCTGTGAGTACCGGGCGTGAGTCGTGCTTCGGTAGTTCAGTTGGTAGAGCACTTGCCCGCAAAAGGCGAAGGTCCCGAGTTCGAGTCTCGCTCAGTCACAGAATTTTAATCTGCCAGGAAGTTTCATATCAACGCACACTCCGCTGCAGAGTGAAAATCTCATTCGGGAAATTATTTGTCTTTCAATTCCTCTTTTATTAGCTCAAAATACTTGACTATTTGTACTGAATTGATTAAACGTGGCTCTAACAGACCTTTCTGCCCATTCACGATTGCAGAGATCAATAAGTCGTATTCCCATTAAGTTCATCAAACATTCCTGTAATCTGTGTTAACTTTTTGGTGATAGTTATGAGAATCAGAGCCTGCTGCATCTTTTTGCTAGTAATATTCTCATATTCCTCTACATGCATACTCGCACACTCAGTTTTCTTACCCCTTCTGCAATTATCTGAGTATTCTTGGTTACTATGTTAAGTGTTTGATTTACCCCTGTCAGAGAAGCTCTAACTATTGTTACATGTTCTTTGGACAGCCGCAACAGCTCCCTCTGTTGCTCTTCTAGCATGTCTGTTTTAGCTTTGAAGACTACTGCATCATCCTCATCTAATGTACCGAACAACACTTTACTTGTCTCTCCAATAAAGTTTAATATTCCTCTTTTGTTCCTCGTTTGTTCATGCCTGACCAACTGGTCAATCAACCCTTTGGAGCCTGTGATTTTGCATACATACCACTTCACAGTTTACTGTGCGTTCTTGTACTCTCTGGTGCTTATTTTCACCTGATTCAACTTACTTATGCATTGTGCGATCGCTCTGTTGGCGAGCATCTGTGTTTGCTCAAACTTTTCATTCAGCTCTAGGGAGTTAAAATAGCTAACAACTCTCCACGTTGTACTGTACAAGCTATCTATACCCTGGTTATCGTAATAAATCCCTGAAGCAGACTGGAATTTCTGTACTTGTTCGTCCTGCGGCGGTACTTCTCGTCCCGCGAGGCCAGTGTGCAAGATACTCCCGATAATGGCTGTCACCCACATTGCCTTCATCCCAAACATCTGCCAGAGAAACGTACTTGTCACTCTTCTGCTCCTATATTTTCTGCATCCTCTCTTCTTTTACATTACGGCCCTGTAAGAAACTTTTCTTATTTGCCCCTAGTAAAATTCCTTTAGGCTGTTGGCATGCACTATTATACATTTCGTTCCTGTCTTCCTAATCATCAGTTAGGTCCCTACACATCAACCACACTAATGGTCCTCGCCCTATGCACCCTCTCGTCATACAGCAATACATGACCATTCTTTCTAAATTCCTTCGGGTTTTGCATCTTGTCCTAATTACTCTTATTTTTCTCCTTACGATACTGTGTTGCCATACGGGCATCCTGGTGTAACTTTTGCACCCGCTGTCGGACCTCAGTCACATAATCCTCATAATTGTAGGTCACGTTTGCTGGTTTCTTTTGTATCCATCCGGGTATACTGCACTTTCTGCCAAAAAACAGCTTGAACGGGGTGTATACCGTGGTACTTTGAGGGGTAGTGTTGTATACAAAACTTGCGAATGCAATCCATTTGTCCCAATTCGTTTGATCTTTGTTAATGTTATGTCTTAGCTTCTCGGTCAGGGTACAGTGTGTATGCTCTAATGCTGCATTGGACTGAGGATGGTACTCTGTCGACTGAATCTTTTCTATCCTTAATAACTTACAAACTCTCTTCATAGTATCTCCTATGAAATTACTTCCTATGACATTCAACAGAGCTGTCAGGATTCCAAACTTTAAAATTATGCTCTCCACTAATTTACGCGCGACTGTATCTGCGTCTTGCCGGTCGATTGGTTCGGCTATTACAGACGTCGTGAGGGAATCCTGAAATGTCAAAATATACCTGCTTCCAGATTGGGTAATAGGTAATGGATCTACTAAAGCAATGTCGCATCTTTCAACGATGAATTCGGGGGTCAGAGTTATCTCTAATGGCTGCTTAGTCTTTGCCTGTGTTATTTTGTTTTTCTGGCAACTTTCACACATCCTTATGAATTTTTCTACCTCGGCTTTCATACCGGGCCATGTACAGTACTGCTTTATTCGCTCAGATGTTCTTCCCATTCTCTGACGTCCACCTACTGGAGATATGTGCATCTCCTTTAGTATTGCCAATTTATTGGCGGCGCTCAGGGCTGCATCTCCGCTTATCTCGGTTTCGTCAGCTGTCTCTCCCTGGCTTCCTACTTTGTTTGCCTCTACTGTCCCCGTTACCTCGCCGCTATTTCTCTCAGTTTTCGTCCTCAAGGTCGCGGTCTCTCCTTGCTTATCTCCGCCCTCGTCCTTCTCATCTGCGGCCTCCTTAGCCGCAAGCTGTGGTTGTCTGTCGCCATCCATCACACTTTGAATACGTGACAACGCATCTGCAACGCGGTGTTGTTTACCCTCCTTATACAGGTTGTGATAATCGTATTCTTCCAACTTCAAGCGAAATTCCATTACTCTTGAAGACGGATCCGTAATGCTTCCCAACCATACCAGTGGTTTATGGTCCATAATTATTTTGAACTTTCTTCTAAATAGAGACGGTCGGAAATATTTAACTGCCCTCACTATCGCAAGCAACTCTCGTTCAACTGTACTATAATTCAACTCTGCCTTGTTGAGCGTACGTGATATATACGTGATTGTCAAGTCCTTTCCTATTGAACCTTGGCTTAGGTACGCACACAGTGCATACTTGCTCGCGTCTGTAGTTATCATAAATTCTTCAGTAAAATCCGGGTCCTGTAGAATCGTTGGAATAACGAACTTCTCATTCAGTTGTTGAAATGCTTCTTCCTGCGCCACACCACAGACATGTGGAACTCCTTTCTTCAGCAGCTCGTGTAGGGGTTTTGCAGTTTTACTAAATTGCTCAGGAATCGTCGGTAATACCCGACCATTCCTAGGTACGCCTTTAACTCCTTAGTTGTCCTCAGTTGGGGATACTTCTCTATCGCCACTACTCTGGTGGGATCAGGTTTCAAACCCTCTGCCGGTAATACATGTCCTAGAAACGTGACTTCTGTATGGAGAAACTCAACATTTATCAACTTGCAACTTCAGGTTTGCTTTCCGCAGATGGTCAAACACTTCTTTGAGTCGGGCATTGTGCTCATCTAGTGTCATACCCACTACTACAACGTCGTCTAGGTATTTGAATATTGCCTTGTATGCCCGTCAGCACTGTATTCATTAGTCGTTGAAACATGGCTGGAGCCGTATTCAGCCCCATCAGCATTGGAACAACGCCAGTACGATCGCACTCTGCATTGTTGCCAGATGGGGGTGATGATGTCATCCAAGATGGCGTCATGTAGACTTGGCAACAACGCGTGACATCATCCAGTATGGCAGCCATGACATCATTCAAGATGGTGGGAAGTATGAATTTTAGTGGGAAAGTGCTTCGCCCCCCTCCCCCTGAAAAATGGCTCGAAGTTCAAATTCCAACAGGATAATGCACCACACCTCTATTACCTCTACTAAGCAAAGAAAACGGCGGAAAGATATCTCACTTTGGCTACCTCCGCTAACCTAAGTCACCCGACCGCCATTTCCTCCTACGATCTGGCGCCAAGTTTGAATTCAAGCAGGATAATACACCACACCCCTGTTATCTCCACTAAACAAAGAAAATCGTTGGAAGTTATCTCACTTGGGCTACCTCCACTAGCCTAAGTCAACCGACCGCCAATTCTTCCTACGAACTGGCGCCAAGTCTGAATTTTGGTGGGAAGATAGGTCACTTGGGGTTTCGCTGCTGGCGCGAAAGAGAGGACAGTTGTACTAACCTCAGTCGACTCCTCCACCTAAGGATTCGTCGGAAAAAAGGACTTATCTTTATTATTTAACCAACTGCAAGTAGGTGTGTTCGCCGCTGGGTCTGGACTCCAACTGGCTTAGTTCAGTTCTCCGCCACCAGAGAGCGCTCTCATTTGGTCAGGAGATGATGCGAGTACGTACCGTTATTCAAGATGGCGGCATCGAGTGTGACCACCAAGAGGTCCAGAGCCCAAATGGCTTAATTCATATCGTCGCCACCAGAGAGCACTACCTTGATGTCGGTGATGACGCAAATACCACTATTCAAGATGGCTGTATTACTGCATGCACCAAGTCGTGTGGATCTAGTTCACATCGCCACCACCAGAGGGTGCTGTCATGACATCAGCTGATGACGTTCTGGAGTGGGGGAAATGGCGGAAGTCAATAGGAGCCCTTAATCGAGTCACATGTTTGACTTGAGCCAATAGGATTTAAGTGTCTGATGACGTCATTGTAGGAGATATAGGTGAAGCTCAGCAGTCTTGTTCAGTCACTCAGCGGGAGAAGAAGATGAAGAACTATGAAGTGCCAACAGCAGTCGAACTCCAGCACAGTCATGCAGAACAGGATTAAATGGAAAAGTAAGTATCACACATCACATTATTCTCTCTCTGTTTAGCTTTATTATTATTACTATTTTTCAAAGTTTTCACGTATTGGTCCATATCTAATGCTTCCTAGTCTTTGTTCAACAGGATCGAGCCCCAATGTGTCTAGCTCTGCTGACACGTCCGGACCTACATCAGTCTCGCCTGCCATCTCATCGAGACCTACAGCAACAGCCCCCACCGCAACTGAACCAGTTTCAGCATTGTGGGATCCTGTAGTGCACGTAGCCCATTTGTTGGAGCAGGACAAGGAGTTGCTGCTCTCTATCCCACTCATCAACTTGTGTGATGAGGATACACGACCTGCACATGACACATCGAATGCTGCCACTGGCGGTATTATACAACAAGATGGAGGTCAGTACTGGGCGCCAACTTATGTCTCATCCCAGCAGAACATTCCTGTGATGGCGTACCCACAGTGTGCAGATACTGTAGATAAGAAGAAGACGTCGAGTGCAGCCCGCTTTTCAACTCAACATACAATTTAACTCCCAGTGGGTCCAAACGCGTGAACATTGCTATAGAGGCACATCATGTCTAGGGGTGGCATGCTAGAATGGAGATTGAAAATGCATCCAAATGTGTTAAAGTGCCAATTTTCGAGTTCGACTGGGATGAAATATGTGGTGCAGAGTGCTACATCAATCAGCAGATGACCACCGAATACTATCCAACGCATTCTCGCCCAGACATTCGCCTTACTGATGCGACACTTTCTATTACAACGGTGTATGATGAGTGCGCCTTATGTGTGAAATGAGGTGACAATTGCGTTTATCTAAGACATCCATCAGTTATGAAATTATACGATCTATACTCTGACATATGTCTTGCGTTGCAGAGACTGAATCGTTGGTTGCATAGCATAGACTCTGCGTACAATGATGTTGTAAACTACCTACGTGTGCATAGTATACACATTGACCATCTTAAGCAACACCTTTGGTCGCACATGACCGCTGAACCATGGAGGTAAGAATAAGGGAAGATGGCGCTACGTATCCCAGCTGCACTACGTTTTGAAGCCATGGGGGCGTGGCTCGCTGCCATGACACTCTGACCAAAACATTGCCAGTGTGCTATAGCGCTGCGTGTATTACAGTCGCTAATTGCACCATGTACGCATGTAACGTCATCAGATTGGTTGTTTCAAAGTTTTTGTTTACAATAAAATCTTGTAAAGGCGAAATTCCGCGTTTCTTCTGATTAAAAATAGTTTTTAATGTAATATTACGAAAAGCTAGTCTTCAATGTAAACGATACAATTTTGTTGATTCAGTAATAAACGTGTATCACAAACTAAATAATAGAAACTGAAAACTAAGTTAGCTATACCCTCCCTCCAAAGCCCCATAAATACATCTTGTTTGTAATACGTGCTGGGACGTTTCAGTTACGTTACACTACTGGGAAACACTGTTCATTACCACCAATATTTACTGAAATACGGTACATAGAATGGCAAATCTACACAGTGTCCTGTTTAGGCCTATACTTTACGCCAGTTAATGTAGTGTTAGCTTTTAATTTGGTACATGATGAAGACAAAGTGAGTTACTCAACACTTCGATTATCGACGATACGTACGTATTATACTGAAACGTGAACTTGAAAACTAAGAATTTAATTCTTTGAATTAACATACCTTTTGCAAATGTTTTGGGTATGTAGGGAAAACTGATGGTACAGCATTTTCTCTGAGCCTTACTGTTGAAAGGGAAGTGCAGTCTATGTCCTCTTCTCGGAAATGCTGAGAACATATAGTGCTCCATTTAGACGCACGCCAATTCTTCCTCCTCACGGCATTCTCTCACAGAGCTTTCCGACTTTCATTTTTAGGAAATCTAAAATCATATAGGAGAAAAACACGCTATAGTACAAGTACCGATATAGCACACGTTCATTCACAATGAAGTTGTAAAATCACACTTAACGAGGCAACTTACACATGAAATGTTATTCCCTTCGATTTCGCATCACAATCAGAACGATTCGTACATCCGAACACCACACAAGTCACCATAATAGCGCAAAATCCTTCCAAAAGCGAGCAACAAGCCTATGCACACAAGCTTACAGCAGCAATGTTTTGGTCGGATTGAGATGGCTACCCTCGGCTTCACATGGCTTGGCAGCTGTGACGTCACGGCGTCTCCCTCTATTCTTCCCTCCATGCGCTGAACCTAAAGACAAACAGATGAAATGCGTTTGTCAAAAACCAGAGTACTGTGAGTCACCTATTGGTTTGATTGAGATACACGCTGAATTTATTGCCCAACAAAAACCATTATTTGGTAAATATTATACAGGTTCGAAGAAGATACATACATATTCTAATGATAGTCCTGAAATACTACATCTTTTAAATAAATAATTTATTTCTAATCTCAAACCATGTTTGTGTGTTATTTTACTCCACTTAAATGATTAATGGAAAATCTCATATAAGATGTGAAACAAATACTAACAAAGAGATAGAGGGGCTGGCCAGTACTTACCTCAACTCAGTACAGCCGATAGATACACATAAAACAGAACTGAAAATTTACATTCCTAGCTTTCGGAACTTTGTTCCTTCATCAGGGAGGAGAGAGGGGAAAAAAGGGAAGAAGGGAAAGTGGATTCAGTTACTCACAACCCAGGTTATGAAGCAACAGGGAAAGGTAAACAGGGAGGGTAGCAAGGATGGAGGCATGGTTGTCAGAGGGAAGCCAAAGATATTCTACTGTAAGTACTGTGCCAGCTTCAAACCAAAGAGGATGCATTCAGAAGTAAAGAGGTATATAGTATAAAGATAAACACAACTATGTAGGATGAAAAGATGCGTGAATGGCTAAAGAGGAAAGGGAAAGAGGAGAAGACTGAAGAGTGAATGGGAGTGAGGTTGTTTAACGTAGGTTCAGTCCAGGGGGATGGCGGGATGGAAGGATGTGTTGGAGTGCAAGTTCCCATCTCCGCAGTTCAGAGGGACTGGTGTTGGGTGGGAGAAGCCAAATGGCACATACAGTGTAGCAGGTTCCTAGGTCCCTAGAATTATGCTGGACGGCCAGGATGGTTCTCTTTGTCTTTTTTTTTTCTGGCCGTCCCATTGTAGCAGGCTTCAAATCCCCAACCGAACGTATCTCAGCTCTGGTAGACCAGCACCTACAACCTATCACCCGCAGACTCCCATCCTACATCAAAGACACAAAGCACTTCCTAGAACGCCTCAAATCCATTCCCACTCCTCTCCCACCTGAAACCTTTCTTGTCACCATAGATGCTACATCCCTTTACACAAACATCCCACATACCCATGGTCTCTCTGCCCTTGAGCACTACCTCTCCCAACGCCCACCTGATCTTCCAAAAACCTCGTTCCTTATCACACTTACCAACTTCATCCTCACCCATAATTACTTCACTTTTGAAGGCCAGACCTACAAACAAATCAGGGGAACGGCCATGGGAACCAGGATGGCTCCCTCCTATGCCAACCTCTTCATGGGCCGCATGGAGGAGGCTTTCCTGAAGACCCAACAGCTGCTTCCCGTGGCCTGGTATAGGTTTATAGATGACATCTTTGTGGTCTGGACTCCTTTTCGAATCTGAATTTCACCTGGTCCTTCTCCAAAACCCAAGCCACCTTCCTGGATGTTGACCTTCATCTTGTTGAAGCTCACATCCACACCTCTGTCCATATCAAACCCACAAACAAACAACAGTACCTTCACATTGATAGCTGCCATCCTTTCCACATCAAACGCTCCCTTCCCTACAGCCTAGGTATTCGTGGCAAACGTATCTGCTCCAGTGACGAATCCCTCAACAACTACACCAATAACCTGACCAGTGCTTTCCTCTCTCGCAACTATCCTGCAGACCTTGTCCACAAACAGATTTCCCGAGCAATACATTCCTCCCCGTCCAACAACAATGTTCCTACCCCCAGACCACACAGAAGCATCCCCCTTGTCACCCAATATTATCCTGGCCTCGAAAACATCAACAAATTACTCCGCCAGGGATATGACTTTCTCAAGTCAACCCCTGAAATGAGATCATCCCTTGACAAACCCCTAACCTCCGTAACATCCTTGTTAAACCCTACAATATTCCCAGACTACCTTCTCTACCCAGCGGTTCCTACCCCTGTAACCGACCCTGCTGCAAAACCTGCCCCATGCATCCCCCCACAACCACCTACTCCAGCCCCGCTACTGGTAAAACATACACAATTCAAGGCAGGGCTACGTGTAAAACTACACATGTCATTTATCAACTGACATGCCTGCACTGCACGGCCTTTTACATCGGCATGACAACAACCAAACTGGCTGAGCGCATGAACGGACACAGACGAACTGTCCGCCTAGGAGATGCCCAATACCCAGTAGCGGAGCATGCCCTCCAGCATAATTCTAGGGACCTAGGAACCTGCTACACTGTATGTGCCATTTGGCTTCTCCCACCCAACACCAGTCCCTCTGAACTGCGGAGATGGGAACTTGCACTCCAACACATCCTTCCATCCCGCCATCCCCCTGGACTGAACCTACGTTAAACAACCTCACTCCCATTCACTCTTCAGTCTTCTCCTCTTTCCCTTTCCTCTTTAGCCATTCACGCATCTTTTCATCCTACATAGTTGTGTTTATCTTTATACTATATACCTCTTTACTTCTGTATGCATCCTCTTTGGTTTGAAGCTGGCACAGTACTTACAGTAGAATATCTTTGGCTTCCCTCTGACAACCATGCCTCCATCCTTGCTACCCTCCCTGTTTACCTTTCCCTGTTGCTTCATAACCTGGGTTGTGAGTAACTGAATCCACTTTCCCTTCTTCCCTTTTTTCCCCTCTCTCCTCCCTGATGAAGGAACAAAGTTCCGAAAGCTAGGAATGTAAATTTTCAGTTCTGTTTTATGTGTATCTATCGGCTGTACTGAGCTGAGGTAAGTACTGGCCAGCCCCTCTATCTCTTTGTTAGTATTTTACTCCACTTCCTCATTATAATTATAATTATTACAATTATTTGTTTCCAACGCTATACGAGTTACTGAAATGATGATCATGCTACTGTTCATGAGTAAAATATATAGCTGTTTTCTCTGTGTAGTCAATATAGCCCGATCGGCTAACTGATCGAACTATACTGGCTGCACACATACTATTATTACCCTTTCAAGTCTATTTTCTATATGTATAGGCCAACTACATGTCTGTACCTGGCGCATTCAGTATCACGGCGGGCTGGGTGAAGCACCCTCGCCACAAGGACTTTGTTGTCGATGACTGGTCCTGTGAAGATTCAAATGAAGTCCTGAAGAAGAAGAACGGAATTCTCCTTCCCGATAATGTAAGAGCAATTATTGTAGGCCCATCCAATTGCGCGAAGACTAATGTCCTCATGACTCTGCTAATATATGTAGATGGGGTCCGATTTGAACATGTTTGTACATTCTCAAAAACACTCTTTCAACTCAAGTATCAGCTATTGCAAGAGATATTGAGATATTGTGCGGTGTAGATGGTATTACATACACGACATTCACGAAAGCGGTGATATCCATCCACATGAAAAAGCAAAGCCAAACACAGTCTTCATACACTCCTGGAAATTGAAATAAGAACACCGTGAATTCATTGTCCCAGGAAGGGGAAACTTTATTGACACATTCTTGGGGTCAGATACATCACATGATCACACTGACAGAACCACAGGCACATAGACACAGGCAACAGAGCATGCACAATGTCGGCACTAGTACAGTGTATATCCACCTTTCGCAGCAATGCAGGCTGCTATTCTCCCATGGAGACGATCGTAGAGATGCTGGATGTAGTCCTGTGGAACGGCTTGCCATGCCATTTCCACCTGGCGCCTCAGTTGGACCAGCGTTCGTGCTGGACGTGCAGACCGCGTGAGACGACGCTTCATCCAGTCCCAAACATGCTCAATAGGGGACAGATCCGGAGATCTTGCTGGCCAGGGTAGTTGACTTACACCTTCTAGAGCACGTTGGGTGACACGGGATACATGCGGACGTGCATTGTCCTGTTGGAACAGCAAGTTCCCTTGCCGGTCTAGGAATGGTAGAACGATGGGTTCGATGACGGTTTGGATGTACCATGCACTATTCAGTGTCCCCTCGACGATCACCAGTGGTGTACGGCCAGTGTAGGAGATCGCTCCCCACACCATGATGCCGGGTGTTGGCCTTGTGTGCCTCGGTCGAATGCAGTCCTGATTGTGGCGCTCACCTGCACGGCGCCAAACACGCATACGACCATCATTGGCACCAAGGCAGAAGCGACTCTCATCGCTGAAGACGACACGTCTCCATTCGTCCCTCCATTCACGCCTGTCGCGACACCACTGGAGGAGGGCTGCACGATGTTGGGGCGTGAGCGGAAGACGGCCTAACGGTGTGCGGCACCGTAGCCCAGCTTCATGGAGACGGCTGCGAATGGTCCTCGCCGATACCCCAGGAGCAACAGTGTCCCTAATTTGGTGGGAAGTGGCGGTGCGGTCCCCTACGGCACTGCGTAGGATCCTACGGTCTTGGCGTGCATCCGTGCGTCGCTGCGGTCCGGTCCCAGGTCGACGGGCACGTGCACCTTCCGCCGACCACTGGCGACAACATCGATGTACTGTGGAGACCTCACGCCCCACGTGTTGAGCAATTCGGCGGTACGTCCACCCGGCCTCCCGCATGCCCACTATACGCCCTCGCTCAAAGTCCGTCAACTGCACATACGGTTCACGTCCACGCTGTCGCGGCATGCTACCAGTGTTAAAGACTGCGATGGAGCTCCGTATGCCACGGCAAACTGGCTGACACTGACGGCGGCGGTGCACAAATGCTGCGCAGCTAGCGCCATTCGACGGCCAACACCGCGGTTCCTGGTGTGTCCGCTGTGCCGTGCGTGTGATCATTGCTTGTACAGCCCTCTCGCAGTGTCCGGAGCAAGTATGGTGGGTCTGACACACCGGTGTCAATGTGTTCTTTTTTCCATTTCCAGGAGTGTATTTGACGATGTTGCCTTGGAAAACCAAGACCGAATTCGAATATATTTCTGTTTCGGTCGTCATATGGGTTCCGATGTATTTTATCTAAGTCAAACGTATTACAGAATCCCCAAACAGCTTGTTAGGGATAACCTAAATCTCATTTTAGCCTTCAAACAAGACAACCTGAATTTAAAACACATTTACTAAGCTCATGTCGGAACCGACATGTCGTTCAATGATTCTGTAAAGATATGTGCAGTTTGCTGGAATCATTCACAGTATGGATTACTCATTATTGATAAAACAAGAAAACTGAGTGATGGTAATTACAGCCGACACTTTTAAGAGCTTTTGCATATATAGCACAGTAGGAGAGGTTAGTACATCAGTCTGTGCTACACCATGGACAAATTCGAGCGTATATTCACATACCAACCCGAGACGATGGGTGTACACAGACAGAACATTCGCTTGTACTTGGATGCGAAAATTCAAACCATGGCGCATAAAGTTGCAGGTATGCGCAGGGAACTAGAGACGTATTACCAGACTCTTCTGAGAATGGTGAATGCATTAAATGAGCTAGTTAATCAAGTCAGTAAGAAAGTAACCGACTTAATTGAAAATGTCGATACTATTCAGGGCAAAATACATGTAAACTTAATCAAAATAACCACGGGTGTACTGGCGGTCTACAGTGTCCAACGGGCACAATATTTCGGCGATCATACATGTCGCCATCATCAGGTGAACTGAAGGACTGAGCTCCTGTGAAAGTGCCGGCACGGAGATCCGTACGCTATGGCTGCTCAGAGGGAACTGGGTTCGGTCGCGGCGGCGGCCGATTGAAATACCCTCCGCCCGCGGCGCGCTCCCTCCGCTGTCTGCGCCCCGCGCCACGGTCACGCGGTGGAACAACATTCTCGGAACGACATCTCTTTAGAAAGGCAAAAGTACTTAGCAAACGACATCTGCGGTGGCGCAACTTTTCAAATTTCTTCATGCTGCGGTACTCTTGCCTTTCTAAAGAGATGTCGTTCCGAGAATGTTGTTCCAAATTTTGCTAAGGTTATGCATCACATCGATTCTGCAGCAGCTAAGAGAATCAAGAAACGAGCCAGCCTCGCATTGGTACGTGAAAGAGTGCAATTCACCCGCCGGAGCCTTGAGATTATCTCACAGGAATTACTCAAACTACATTTGCAACTGGCTAGTAATTTCACTTCTTTTTCCTGGGATTGGATTGATGGTGTCACCCGGGTTGCAGCTGATTCCGCCCATAAGAAGGCAACGGGACGTCAAAGAGCTAGGTTCTCACGTCTCCTTGACAAACCATTTCTGCACGTTCCGTACAAGACAGTCATCAATTTGAGTGGCAAGGTGTTGAGTGATGATGCGGTCTCGGTTTTTCAGAAAGATCTCAACATCGCTCCCACCCCCAAGTACACTCCGGTCGCAGAAATTGTTAGTGCTGTTGAACAGGTTGCAGCTCGACTTCCGCCTGAATCAGCTGAGGAAATACGTCGTGAAACTTATCGTGCGTTGACAAAATCCAAGCCGACGAAGTCAAATATCACCAGTAAAGAGAGGACGGCCATTCGTGATCTGAGGGAGCGCTCTGAAATTGTTGTCTTACTGGCTGACAAAGGCAATGCTACAGTTGTTGTCTCCCATGAGGACTACACTGATAAGATGCAGAACCTGCTAAATGACGATTCCTACCGGAAGATCAGCGTTGACCCTACAAAGAAGGTGGAGAACAAGACGAGGTCGCTTCTCAAGGACGCAGATTTACCGGAAGGTGACGCTAAGAAATTGTTACCCCAAGGTCCGGTACCGCCTAAACTATATCGACTCCAGAAGGTTCACAAAGAGGGGGTACCATTACGCTCCATTGTCAGCAACATCAGGGCACCTACATATTTGTTGGCCAAATACCTGACCGGAATATTAAGTCCTTATGTGGGTAAATGCCCTCATCTCATCCGTAATTCCGTGGATTTTGTTAAACGCCTAGACAGCTTCACGTTGGATGAGTCAGATATCATGTTGAGAATTGACGTCGTTTCCTTGTTTACGAGGGTACCCCTGCGAGAGTCACTAGAATTGACGAGCAGACCACTGAACTTTTTAGGCATGTCTTGACTTCCACGTATTTTCTTTTTAATGGAGAATACTACGAACAAACGGAGGGTGTCGCCATGGGTAGCCCACTCTCACCGGTGGTAGCGAATTTGTACATGGAGATCTTCGAGGAGGAAGCCCTGTCGTCATCCGAATGGAAACCTACTTGCTTTTTCCGTTACATGGACGGCACGTTCGTCATCTGGCCACATGGTATACATAAACTCCTTGACTTCCTTACACATCTAAACTCCATACACCCCAACATCAAATTCACTATGGAGACTGAAACGGAGGGTGAATTACCTTTCCTTGACGTCTTGGGCAAGAGAAGGGCTGACGGCACCCTAGGTCATGGGGTGTACCAGAAGACAACGCACACTGCTCTGTATTTGCACGCAGACAGCTGCCACCACCCTTCACAGAGGAATGGGGTACTTAAAACTCTAGTACATAGGGCGCGCACTATCTCTGACGCAGAGAGTCTACCCCAGGAATTGGAACATCTGAGAACTGTATTTCGAAAAAATGGGTACTCAGAGTGGCAGATTCAACGTGCGCCCCGCCCAACCACTACAGCACAACCTGTGGAGATGGATGAAATCACGAGGGAGGAGGTAGGCACTGCGTTTATTCCATATACAGGCGCACTCTCGGGGAAAATCGCCCGCATTTTGAAGAAACACCGGGTCGGAACTGTGTTTTGTCCTCCGAATAAAACTAGTGCACTGGTGGGGAGCGCCAAAGATGACTCAGTTTGAGGAAGGCCGGCGTGTACCAGATTCCGTGTCAATGTGGCAAGTCGTATATTGGTCAGACGATGCGTACCGTCGAGGATCGATGCCGTGAACACCAGAGGCACACTCGACTGATGTATCCGAGCAAGTCGGCGGTCGCTGAACATCGTCGGAAAATCACGCTATGGAGTATGAACGCACGAGGATTCTGGTACAGACGTCGAGATACTGGGACAGCGTTGTTAGAGAGGCCATCGAAATTCGCACCAATGACGATCTCATAAACCGTGACTGTGGCTATAATCTTTGCAAGGCTTGGGAACCAGCGTTTGGGTTAATCAAGAGTAAATCGAGCAAACGTATAGTTGTGACGACCACGGCGGAAGAAACTCAAGAATCACATGTAAACTTCCTTGTAGGATCGTAGTAAGAGGAGGAAGAAAGTGACTGAATATATAAAGCCTTACGCCACAGAGATGCCTGATTAGTACACAACGAGATGTCGACGAAGCAGAAAGTGATTCATGCGTGTAAAGCAGTTCAGAGACCTTAAATCTGGTTACTGAATGTCTCTGACAACTCTCAGCAAAACCAAAAACACACGATAACGAGAGTGTTGCAATTGATGAATTCATTATTCATCATACTCCAGGTCAGATAGATAGAACATTCAGCGTTAGCAGGGGAAGAGCGTACATGTTGGGTGCGCATCCGACAACGGAAACTGAAGACAAAATACAGATCGGTAATAGACAGTCTCGCAGAACACCCAGCTTGATGAATCTTATTTTCCTAAGACCTCCTAAAAAAACCATAAATTATTCAGTTAATGATAGGAACGCGTACCTTGAAATACTGCACATGACTGGTGTACACAAGATCATGAAAAGCCTGAGCAACAAGAAATATAAAACCATTATAAAGGCAATACTTGAAGGCGAAAACAACAACAATGGTGACAGCAGCGGTAGTAGTAGTAGTAGTAGTAACTTTATTCATCCATAAATCTCTTTTACAATGATGTAGGATATGTCGAAGTATTTTCAAGTTTAGATCAATTTAAAATAAGCTAATTCATATACACATATATTTACAGACTTCTAGTTAGAGACAACCATTAGATTTACTCCTGGTAGACAATACTTTTTTTACACATAACTTAAATAATGTAATGCCACACTGTTCACTCATATCTCACTATCTGTCACTGCACACACTATTCACACTTTGTTTCATAACACGTCACTCACTACACACACACACACACACACACACACACACACACTGGTGATCCCTGGGCCATTTTCTGTTCCGCAACTTCCCATTTGCTATCCTGAAAAACTGAGTCAGCATCCCTCCATAATGAGTGTGATGTTGAGGTCAGAAAGAGGAAAAGGTGTTAGTACTGTGTTATGCATAGCTTGAGGGTAAGTATTTCTAGAAAGGAAAAAAAGAAGGAAAAATACATAAAGTGAAGGTGTTATGTGGAATGTTGGATGTTTTATAATCATTATTATTATTATTTATTTGTATAACATTTTTTATCAAACTCATACTCTGTTTTATCTAAGCAATCCTTCAATGTATAAAATGTATTGCATAACAGGTACTTTTTAGCTGCCTTTTTAAATAAGTGTATCTTTTTAATTTCTTTAATCTCTTTTGGTAATTTATTGTACAGTTTTATTCCTTGGTAGAAATTGCTGTTTTGAGTTTTATGTTTATTTTTTCTTGGTAAATGTAAGTTCAGTCTATCTCTTGTTGCATAGTCATGGACACAGCTGTTTGTGCAGTAATTACCAATGTTATTTTTGATATGTACAACTGAATGGTAAATGTATTCACATCGAGCAGTTAAAATCCCCAGTGTTTTGAATGGATCTTTACGATCAGCTCGACTAGTATTTTTGGTTATTATTCTTATGGATCTTTTCTGGAGTTTGAAAATTGTGTTCACATTTTGTGCATTTGTTCCCCAAAAAAGAATGCCATAGCTAAGAATTGAGTGTACATATGAATCATATGTAACTAAAAGACA
The DNA here is from genome assembly GCF_021461385.2 of Schistocerca piceifrons. NCBI lineage: Eukaryota > Metazoa > Arthropoda > Insecta > Orthoptera > Acrididae > Schistocerca > Schistocerca piceifrons. Next base: position 91,876,099 of record NC_060143.1, on the reverse strand, counting down.
CTGCACATTACACACTGAAGATAGGATTCTAAGGGCATGACATACTGATGACATTCTGTTTGCAAGTACCTTTGTGTGTCAACACCACTTCAACTAAGACTCAATATACATTCCTAGAAATTTTGCATTTGTCACACAGTCTATGGAAGTGTCATCTACATTTAATTTAACATTCTCCTTTTTGCTCTTCAAACTGAAATTCATGGCATTAGTTTTCTTTATGTTCTATGTCACTTTATGTGTGTCCACACCACTTCAACTGAGACTCAATATTCATTCCTAGAAATTTTGCATTTGTTACACAGTCTTTGGAGGTGTCATCTACATTTAATTTAAAATTCTCCTTTTTGCTCTTCAAACTGAAATTCATGGCATTGGTTTTCTTTATGTTCTATATCACTTTATTGCTTATTGACCAACCATAAACTTCCTTGAGAGTTAGATTTGCATTCTCAGTAAGGAGTTCTCTTGTTTTCTCAGTGACTATAATATTGTTGTCATAAGCGAAGAGAATTTTTTCACTATGAGTAACACTACTCGGAAAGTCATTAATCTATATCAGGAACAGTATTGGTCCCAATATGCTACCTCGCAGAACACCTATGTTGATGTATTTCATCTAAGCCCACTGAATTTTTATTTTTTCGTTTTTGAACAGTTTTATTGACTTCATTCTCTGTGGTTGCGAGTAACATCATTGTATTTAGTGCAACATTTTTTGTTTTGGGGAATTTTTGCTGTAACCTCTCTGCAATATTTGAAAAATGCTCGTTTACATAGTTCGCTAAGTGTTGTGGATCATTTATTACCTTATCCCCCACCCTTAGCTGTATGTTATTCTGCATTTGTTTGCCTCTCCCTGTTTCCTTTTTTATAACATCCCAGACTGCTTTGCTTTTATTCTCTGCATTATATATTATTTTGTCATTAGATGGCTTTCTTGCAGCAATCAGCACCTTCCTACAGATATTTTTGTATCTATAATAGAAATTTAAGAATTCTGGATCATTGCGAATCTTTTTCATGCAACTGAGGTGTTTAAGTGTTTGGGAGGACTTCTTCATACCTGCTATTATCCGTCTGTTTTTGTGAGATGTTGATACAGACATGCATACTTTTGGAAATGCCTTTTCAAAGTCAATTTAAACAATGTAGAGAATTTAGAGAATTTCATATTCACATTGGTTTCCTTATGCACTTCATCCCAACTTTGTTTTTCTAGCTCTTTTGAAAAATCTGTTATTCTGATTTCTGATAGATGTCGTTTGTAGGCTTGTAGTTTAGGGAATGATTCGATGCCTGATTTTACTGTTGTTGTTTGACAGAGATGGCCTGATAGTCCAAGACCTTTTACAGCTACATCACATTTTCCCCTGTCCATATTTGTGGCCACATGGTCAATTACTGATGCAGTCGTTGTAGTAACCCTTGTTGCACTATTGACCAATAGGGACATGCCAAAACTTTGAACGATGTTTATGAAGGTACTGCTGGGTTCATTAATGATATTAGCGTTGATGTTAATGTTCCCACACAGAATTATGTTGACCTTTGTACTTGAGACTTTATCTAGAACTTCTGTTAATTTATTGAAAAAAGTGCCCACACTATCACTGGGAGATCTATACACACACAAAATGATTAATTTCTTGGTGATATCGAGCCCTGTTAATTCAATAGCTGACATTTCAAAGTGTTTGTCTTCGCTTACTGTACTGAGGTCATGTCTTGATTTGAATTGTGTTCCTTTTCCGAGATAAATGCATAATCTTCCACCCCTTGAAGTAGTTCTGCAGCAAGAGTTTGCCTTTTCATACAATGATAGTACTACATGTTGGATTTCTGTATCTCTACACCAGTTCTCAGTAATACCACTATTGTGCAGTTAAAAGATTGGAGCTCAATTTCTAAAAGTTGTATTTTATTTTTTTTATTGATTGCATGTTTTGATGGAGGATTGTTAAGTCTGTGAAATGCCCCATATTACTCTTTCCTATGGTTTGTTTTTCTTTGTGACTTCTGGTATATGTGATATTTGAAGTGTTAAAATCTATTTTGTGAGTGATTGTTTCAATATTTTTTAAACTGCTGGAGATACTCTTTAGGCAGGGGAACACGGTGTCTGGATTAATCCTAAGAAATACCTACTTTTTCTGTCTATGACAACAGGTATTTGACCATGTGTGGCCCGAGATCCACCGCCTATACTTTCATAAATCAGCTGTACCAATCCTCCCTTCCCAGTCCTGTTTAGGTGTAGGCCATGCCTAGTGAAACCCCGTCTAATGATAGTCCCGATGGGCACCAGGAAAACATGAGCAAAGTTGGGTGTCCTCAGAGCCATCCCTAACCCACATTGATTCGCCTCACAGCTCCCTCAAGGTGTGGTCGATCATGACGCCGGAACAGCTCAAAAAAGTGTACATTGGTGCCATGAGTCAGGGAAACTATCTTGTCTAGGTCACCACCTATGTCGTAAGCCCCATACCTGTCCAAAATGTTTCCGCCCCACCCACTATCACTACATGGGCCTCTTTCGTAAAGTCCTTACATAAGGACCCTAGGTCCTCTGTCACATGATAGTGGTATTGACATTGAGCATAAAGCAGTGAACAATCGAATCCCTCAGTGTATATATTATGACGACCCCAACGAACTAATAGGTCGAATATGGCTGCTCATGGCATCAGCTGCTGCAGGTAATACAGCTCATTCGAATGAGGTTGTTTCGATAATCTCGGAGCTTCGAGAGAGAGGTATCATCGAATAAGTATGGAGACGGTAGTTCGAGAAGTGCCCAAGCCATCTTGCAAAACACACCTTCGCAGGCATGTTATGATTAAAGGGTTGGATGACTTGTGGCAAACTGATCTTGTAGATATGCGGCAATATCCACATGAGAATAATGGTTTGAAATACATTTAATGGTTATTGATACATACTCGAAATTTGCCTGGGCATTACCTGTTAAAACAAAAACCGGTCGAAATGTCGCTGATGTTTTTGAGCGTTTGCTACAGACAGGAACGAATCGATGCCCAGACAATCTCCAAAATGATCATGGTGGAAATTCTACAATAGGTGTTTCAAGATAGTGATGCAGCGGTACGGAATACATCACTACTCGACATTCACTCACCTGAAGGCGAGTATCATGGAGCGCCTGAACAGAACAATAAAAGGTCGAATGTGGATGCGTTTTAACCTTCGCAGCTCATACAAATGGACGGATATCCTCCCAGAAATAATTGCTCAATATAATAGAACCAAACATAGCACAATACAAATGAGACCAATCGATTTTCGTGATAATGGACTCATGGATACCGTGTACTTTCGCATTAAGATGCTGGATCCACACAAACAGAAATTTAATGTAGGTGATTTGGTGAGTATCTCAAAACACAAGACGGCATTTGAGAAATCATACCTACCGAGCTGGTCAACTGAGATATTTACAGTTTCAAAGGTGCAACGAACGAATCCTAGAGCTTATGTATTGAAGTACAGTAAAGGTGAAGAAACTGCGTGCTCCTTCTACACTGAGGAGATGCAGAAAAGCTCAGAACCAAATGTTTTTCTCGTGGTGAGAGTCATAACACGTCGGGGAAATAAGGCACTAGTTAAATGGCTTGGTTTTCCTGCTACACGAAGCAGTAGGACTGATGCAGGCGATTTGCTATATAATGGACGAGCATTGCCCACAACCACCACAGTAGCGTAACATGTGCTCTAGAAGACACATTAGAGGAGGCGTCGGTGTTCTAGACAAACTAAATGTGGAATTACACATCCCTGGGTATAACTACTGCGGGAATGGGGCAAAGCTTCAGAAACGCCTGGAGCGAGGCGATAAGGGAGTCAATATGCTCGACGAAGCGTGTATGGAACACGAGATTTCATACGCAGCAAATAAAGATCTATCAAGTCGTCACATTGGAGATAGGATTTTAGCTGATACGGCTAAGTCAATATGGAGAAGAAAGGATATTGGTATAGGTCAACACATCGCAGCATTTGCAGTTGATAAAACCATGCATGGAAAAATCAAGTTGGGTTTAGGAGTGATGAATTTCAAGCGAGTTATGAACGCTGCACGTTGCGCACTAAACATGAAGAAGAACAAGAAGAAGTGCTGTTTGAAGAACTGTATCCTGACAGCGATTTATGCAGCTAAAAACGCAATGAATTGGAAAGATGCCCGAAGAAGAAGATGATCGGTTAAAGAACCTCGTGTTCTACCAATACCCAAGACATCCGGCGGTTTTATTCCTTTTCTCATCCCAGCCCTCTCCACGCTCTCGGCGATAGGGTCCCTCGCCGGTGGTGCTGCAGCTATTGCTTGAACAGTCAAGAAGCAGCTAGAAGAGGTGAGAAGACATAACCACATGATGAAAGCCGCAGCCATCGGAAAAGAAATCTGAAGTAAGGGCAGTAAATGAAACGATTGACTTTAACCAGAAAGGTTCAATAGCACGCCTGCTGGGATTTACAAAAGGACAGATTTTGAAGAAGGGTCCAAATAAATTTTACAAGTCGAATCAGACAGTAGACATACTCTCAGTTAGCACAGTACGCGTCGAGTGCAACATTGCAACGAACTCCTTTCTCAATGATAGTCTAATTCACGCAATTTATGGATTCTTCCCCTCAGTTGCAATGGGGTATAAGATTGTTGAGACCCCTGCCAATGCAATATATCTTCCAGTGACAGCTCAGACATTGGACTATTTGGAGCTGTGTATTGTGGACCAGAATAATCAACTTGTTGATTTTCATGGCGAGGAAATCATTGTACGATTACATGTAAGACAGGATGGGTGTACGGTATAAAAGAATCGCATGCAATCCACAGCATGCCCCTTCGCTACCAAACAGCAAAGTGATAACACCTGCAAACGACGAGTTTCTTAAGCTGGTTGATCTGAAGCTGCGCAATGACGTCATCACTCAATATAACCAATCCAGTAGAATATGATGAGAGAATTATATGTCAGGAATACTTCTCTCATAAATCTTGCGCTTCAACTAGGTTTAACAAGAATGATGAAATCAAGACTGCACTCACGCTTCCATGCAAGAGTTTCATATATCTAAAGGGGTCATACAAGAAAACTGACAGCAGCAATATAGTGGGATCCAAGCTGACACGTAACACTTCAGCATTCCTTTTCCAAGAGATATGCTATGAACTCAATGGCTCTGAGATCGACCGTACACACAATGTAGGCATAACATCAACCCTTAAAACATACGTCTCGGCATCACCAGCAGATTTTCATAGTTAATAAAATGCAGGATGGTTCATAGAGGAGCCAGAGGATGGAGCAGCTCAAGAGTACAAGCGATTTTCTGTAAGCTTACCGCTAAAAATGCTTATGGGATACTTTTAGGACATGAGGCAGATTATTATCGACACTAAACAAGAACTCATTCTGGTGTGGAGTGCAACAGACAATAACCCTTATATTCAAGGAGCTCAAGAGGAGAACATGATCACAATCACCCATCCATCTAGAGACACCAAGATTCATCATACTTGCGTTACAGACTTATAGAAGAGGTAATACAGCACATGATTCCACCGTGTTTGATAACTGCAAATTAACTAATGCCAAAGTCTACCTCAATCCAGAATTCTGCCTATATTACAATCTACATCTGCAGTGGAATAAAAATGTATACAATTTAGCGTAAGCATGTATGCAAGGTTTTGCCCTTCTTACTATGAAATTGCTGAAGGAGAGGGAGAGGGGTGTCTATGCGGTCCACGTCAATTCAAAGAGCTTTCACCAATCATTGTAATAGACTGTTCCAAACAGAATGAGATAACGTACTGGAGCACTCATGCCTGCTGCATCACAGTCGCGAAGTGGGGCCGAGGCAGTTCCAGATAAGTTCATGGATTTGTAGTTTTAACTTGACTATGTCCACTATGGGCAAATGGTAGTTACTGTTATTCTGGAGAAGGCTGGGTTATACCGACTGAAGCCTAGGTAAATTCTAGGTAAATGGTGCAATGGAGGCTGTTGATTATTCAAATTTAAAATTAATAATTTTGAAATTTAGTGAAGTTATTTTCCTCAGTGGGCATAATCTCACATACTGCTCCCTTGTAAGCACATCTAATAGACGTAGTGCTAATAACTCTTATGTTTCTTCAACAGGTGGCAGCAGTGGCAAGGAAGTAACTGCAACATGGCGGACGTGCGTTTGAGCTTCGAAGCGCGGAAGCAGATAATTAAGTGGTACTGGAAGTTTGAGAATGTAGCTGCGGTTCGAAGACAGTGCAGAAGTGAGTATGGTACAGAATCACCTTCAAGGTTAACAATTAGATGTCTACGAGACAAATTCGAAATTCATGGAACAGTGTGTGATGTGCATAATGGTCGAACAGGGCGACCTCGAACAGCTACAAGTGATGATTCCACAACTGCGGTCTTGGAACTGTTTCAGCGTTCGCCTCAAAAATCTTCAAGGCAAGCAGCACGTGAGAGTAATGTAAGTGCTGGTAGTGTGCTACGCATTCTGAAGAAAGACAAGTTTCATGTGTACATTCCAAGGCTGGTGCAACAGCTAAGTGACGACGATCCAGATCGAAGGTTAGAATTTTGTGAATGGGTTCAGGAGATGGTGAGACGTGAATCAGGATTTATGGGTAGCATAATTTGGTCGGATGAAGCCCAATTCAAACTCAATGTAACTGTCAATAGGCACAATGGTGTGTACTGGGCTGAGGATAATCCTCACATTACAGTTGAAAAGGCTGTGAATTTGCCTGGTGTAAATGTGTGGTGTGTTTTGTCTGCAAGGGGACTCATTGGGCCTTTCCACTTTGAAGGTTCTGTTACTGGAGAAACGTACCTAACAATGCTTGCTAGCTCCATATTCCCTGTCATTCGTGTATTATACGGTAATGATGAGTTTTATTTCCAACAAGATAGAACCCTGCCGCACTATCATAGTGACGTACGAGCATACCTGGATCACAATGTGCCAGGCCAGTGGATAGGTTGCAGGGGACCAATCGAGTTTCGTGCACGCTCTCCAGACCTCACGCCGCTGGATTTCTGCTTATGGGACACAGTAAAAGATGAGGTGTACAAACGTAAACCACGTAACCTGGACACACTTTGGAATGAGATTCAGGCAGTGTGCGCAGAAATCTCATTGGACACTTTGGTGCAATGTATGGAATCAGTGGTGACTCGTACTCAGAAATGTACTGATGCTGAAGGCCACCAGTTTGAACATTAATCACATTTGCAAAGTACATTTATTTTTCCAATTGGACTTTAAGCTTTCCATTTCCAGAAATTTAACATTGTAGAACGAGAAATAAATTTTCTATGACGCTTCAAAGTGTGTATACATTTTTTTGATGCACCCTGTATAGTGCAGAGTCGTTGTCTCCCCATCACCTTGATGTTTAGGGGGGAGGGGGGTGACTCAATTCACAGCATAATACTGCACTGCACTTAATGGCGTTAAATCTTGGGTCCTCTGCGCCTTTGAGGAGCTCAGTCTCCAAGACAGGGAGGCACGCCTCTAAACATGCTACAGGGTCGTGGTACCTCCCTCCTGGATTCTCAATCCTAGTGAAAGAGATGCGCCCCTCAAAAGCCCTAGTAACTGCTGAGTATTCTAGGGGGGACATTACGCCATTATTCTGATCCAAGGACGGGGGAGAGCACTACCACCAGCCACAGGATAATCACTATTGCTGTTGGTACTACAACTAGGGGTCCAGCCGGTCGAAGATGGGGCTGGCGATGGTGTATCATCTACAGGGAGGGGTATGCTGAAGGGCACATGAACCTTGTGTTGGTGGCAGGGGTGAGCTGGCTGATGAGGCGGAGGTGGTGATTGCCTGCTGGAGCAACTGGGCTGCGGCGATGGCCCCTGGGGTGTGATACTCCCGCTACTGACTGGTGGGGTGGAAGACTTGCACCAGCTGTTTTTCCTCTCCTGGCAATTGCATTGCCCATGGGCAGGAGTGGTGTTGCAGGAGGCGCTTCCTTCGGCTTCTGCTGCTGTCTCTTGCGCAGCTCTGTTGGGGGCTACACATGGTGGAGCATGTCTCTGTGGCTATGTGCCCCAGACACCCGCCCCCACAACCACTGCTCTAGGTATACGGCAAACGTCATATTATATACCTGTAACGTAAATAAGAAAAATATAAGTTTAATGATGTAGATTTAAAAGAGCAATAAATAATAGTACTAAATAATGTTCAAAACTATTCACCTTCTCCGATCTGGCTCCATGGTTTGAGCAACTCATTGCCACATTCAGTCAGGTCTCCTACCCACTCAGGCAGATCGACCTCCTTCTCTAAAAGATCCATAATTTGGCGTCTGCAGCAGTCGCTATTTCACCCCCAACTTGCATGCCGTCCTTGGTGCACCCCTCCCTATGGGTGGAATGATCATCATCTGGAAGGAAAAGAAAAGAATAAGTCTAACAAAGCTCAATCTAGACACTTGGAAAACGAGTATATATAGGATTATAGGAAATAATTTGATTTAAGAAGTAAGTTATTATTACAAATGTACTTATATTCGAGCTGTGCTTGAGCCCTCTCGAACTCAAGCTGCTGATCAAGCTCTTCCAGCATTTGCGGGATGTAATCTAGAAAGATGGAAAAAACCGAGTATAATATCGAGTATGGAAGAAAATCTCTGGAGAACAAGCGCAATCACTCAAAGGGTGCAGCAGTCAGCGGTACAAAACAGATATAACATAGAGACACAGAACACATAGACACACGAACACATACAATCCGTTAAAAAACCTAGCAATCTGTATAGAGAGCAGTTCAAAATAGATATAATATAGAGACACAGAACACACAAACAAATACAATCCGTTAAAAGACGTATCAATTTGCATAGAGGGCGGTCCAAAACAGATGTAACATAGAGAAACAGAACAAAAAGACACACAAACACATACAATCTGTTAAAAGACCTGGCAATCTGTATAGAGAGCGGTCCAAAACAGATATAACATAGAGACACAGATCACATAGACACAGAAACACATACAATTCGTTAAAAGACCTGGCAGTATGTACGAAGAGCGGTCCAAAACAGATATAACTTATAGATACAGAACACATAGACACACAAACACATACAATCCGTTAAAAGACCTGGCAATCTGTATAGAGAGTGGCCCAAAACAGATATAACATAGAGACACAAAACACATAGACACACACACACACACACACACACACACACACACACACACACACACACACACAAAATATGTTAGAGGTCGAAGCATTCTGTACAGAAAACGGACCAAAACAGATATAACATGCATACACTGAGTTACAGGATGCAGATATGGGAACACTGAAAATGTACTTACTAGGTAACTGAACTTCCTCTACACGACGTCGTTTACTGCTGCTGCCACTGGCACTGTCGCTGCAGTTGGTGCTGCCTGTACACTTCATATTGAATGAAAGTAGACTAACGTAGACACACACACATACTGAACCAAGTATAGCAGCAGAGTGAGGGTGAGTTAGGTTGTGGTTTGGTTTATATAGGTTTTATGACGTAGAGTAACGTGACTAATGGAGCAGTCAATAGGACAGAAGCATTCTAGTGGTGGGGTGTGGTACATCATGAAGGAACACTGTGCCCCTAGTGGGAAAATGTGAAATTTCTCAGTTTGTTCACTGAATATCGAAGTGGTACATTAAAACTGAAATGGAATTAAGTAATTAATTAATTGATACGTTAGATGAGCGATGTGGATGTTACTTTAGTTAGGATATTTACAGAAGACTATCTCCAGTGCGAGTATGAAGGTACAGGCTGGAGGCTGTGGCGTCATGTGTCGTGCACTTGCGGGCTGCTGATGCGACGCGTATGCTGTTATGTACGCGTGAGAGAGAGAGCAGACGATCTTGGGACCATGCAATGGCCGTGTGTGTCCTAGAGCACATGGTGAAGAAAATGTACACAGCCATCTTGAATAACAGTACTTGCGGTCATCATCCGACGTCACGGTAGCGCCCTCTTGTGGCGACGAACTGAAGTAAGCCAGTTGGAGTCCACACCCAGTGGCGAACACACCTGCTTGAAATTGGTTAAATGATAAAGAGAAGTCCTTTTTCCTGACGAATCCTTAGGTGGAGGAGTCGATTGAGGTTAGTACAAATGTCCTTTCTTTTGTGCCAGCAGCGAAACCTCAAGTGACCTATATTTCCACCAACATTCAAACTTAGCACCAGTTCGTAGGAGGAATTGGCGGTCGGCTGACTTAGGTTAGTGGAGGTAGCCTAAGTGAGATATCTTCCAGCGATTTTCCTTGTTTAGTAGAGATAACAGGGGCGTGGTGCATTATCTGTTGGAATTTGAAATTCACGCCATTTTTCAGGGGAAGGGGGGCGTGGCAGTTTCCACCAAAATTCAGACTTCCCGCCATCTTGAATGATGTCATGGCCACCATCTTGGATGATGTCATCGCCGCCATATTGGATACATCTGGCAACAATGCAGCGTGGACTTGTACTGGCGTTGTCCCAATACTCCCATCTCTATCTTATTGTATTCAAAGTGGCTGGTAGGTGTACTAAACGCCGTCTTTTCCCGATCCTTTTCGTCTATAATTACTTGAGAGTAAACTATAGCAAGATCTAGTGTTGAGAAATACTTTGCTTTCATTAAGCTTCGAGTATTTTATCGATTCTGGGCAACGGGTAAACCATATTGAATGATATATCGTTTAATTTCCGATAATCGGCAACTACTCGCCACTTTTGTCGTCCACATGCGTCGGAGTTCTTTGGCAGTAATATGAGGGGAAAATTCCATGTGCTAGTACTTGGAGAAATTATGCCTTCAGCTAACATTCCCTCAAGTCTGCAGTGCTTCTTGCTGCACTTGGGGAATTCGATAAGGCGTCTGATTTATGATTTCGCCTTCCGCCTCATGTACCAATGGAATTTGATGCTTTACTACAGTAGTGTGTGTATGTCTACTGGTAAATGAAACACATCGTTAAACACATCATTCTTCTATTGCTACTCTCACTTCCCGATTTAAGCGTGAGATACGCATACTTTCTTTCAGGAAGCTCTGTCAGGTTTTCCTTCCTTCTTTCTTCTCCGGCGGTATACGTCGTATTTTACAACTGCTCAGGGGTGGGACTCTTTCTACTAACACCTCCGATGCAGGAAACTGGACCCCTTATTCCGTGGTATTCTTTACACTTGTAATACACGTTCCATTTCGGACAGTCACTATGGCTTCAGGTATACCCCTGGTCTAATTTCTTGTTTTGGGATTACCGCTTCGGTCCCTAGTCCTCGCGTTACTCGAACTTTTTGAAATCTTTCTTCTCTTGGCCCAATCCTCTGGCGCTTGAAATATGTCACCCTCACTTGTATTGACTGTACTTTGCTTTTTCGGTCCTCTAGTTTGGCATTCGATTCATTCGCGGTTATTTCTTTCGGGTTTCGTACTACATTTTTGGGACGCTTTGGGCGGCAGTCTATTGGCTAGTTGAGCCATCTATTTTCCCTCGTCTGTGCCCTCATTATCAACTTGGGAGAGGCTGTTATGTTCTGCTTGCGGAGCGCTTCTTGTCTCTGGGCGTGGGGCTGTCTTTGCCGGCGCTTTACCATATTTTCTCATCCCTGCATAGCTCGCTCACTCAGACTGCCACTTTGTACGACGAGTTTACCAGTGGTTGCCTCTTCGTATGTTTCTCGTAATCGAACCCATTCGCCCTGCACTCTCATTTTTCCGCGGCCATAATCCAATACTACCTTATTCTTTTCCAGGAACTCTGGTCCCAACAGCCCATCAAATGGTAAATCGGTGCGATCATTTACAGCTTGGAATTGCGTAACCCGGTCGGTTCCTATCTTGGAACTCAAACGTACTGCCACAGGACCTTCTGTACTAATTTCTTCCTTCACGATACTCTTTATTATAACCGCCTGCCTAGCATCTCTCAGAACCATGGCCTTTATAAGGTTAATATGCGCATCACCATCTATTAATAGTTTTGTATCAGCGCCCTTTACATCGTTACTCATATATAATCATTTTTTCCCGTGCAGTCAGCAGCTCTTATTACTCCTGACGTGGCGAAATGGGACTGCCGCATCACGCCCGCTGCTTGTTTCCCTGTGACTTATCCTTACTTGTATTAGCCCATTTGCTCTCGTGACAATCACGGGCGTAGTGTCCCGTCTGGTGACGTGTGAAGCACGTCACTGGTTTTGCTCTAGTGTACAGGGGAGAGTGTCACGTCAAGTTCCACTAGGTACGTCGAACTGGCGGCAGACACTACGCTCGCGATCTGATCCTTTTGAATTCTCGGAAAGTTATTTTTTTTGTGGGCAGCCGACTATGTTCTGTTTTTTGGGGAACCTCCCGCGCAGTGTCTGTCTTGCGGACATTATATTTGCGGCTGCATTCTTGCGCTATGTGCCCTTCCTTACCACAACTGAAACACTTCATGGTGGCCCTTTTCTCCGGCCAGTTTACATTTATTACTTGGCGCTTATCTCTTTCGGACGTAATAGCGCACTCTTCTGTAGCCGCTAAGTTAATGGCTTCGGAAGTATTATTCTTTCCCCTTGAGCCCGTATTACAGTCTTGATCCTGTCATCGTATAACCCCTGAATGAATATGGCTCGTCCTGGCTTCCCTATCAAAGCATTGCTCCCCGCAACCTCTCCAGCTTCCATAACCCTCTTCACCGCTTTTCTGAAATGAAATTGCATGGTATCCACACGAGAGCCCCATTGAGCCACACTTTCCCCTTTCCCTTGCCTACTATTGAACACAGTACATGCGTAGTAATCAATAGTGAGTTTACTCTCGTAGTTTTCTAATAAAATTGCCCTCATGTCGGACCAAGTTTCTGTGTGGTCTCTAGCTAATAACTTACTGTGGGTGGAGCCCATTATCTGTCCAATAACAAATCTTGGAAATGCTTGCTTAGCATGAGGGTCTACTATATTAAATGCATTGGCACAGTTCAAAAATGGTTCAAATGGCTCTGAGCACTATGCGACTTAACTTCTGAGGTCATCAGTCGCCTAGAACTTAGAACTAATTAAACCTAACTAACCTAAGGACATCACACACATCCATGCCAAAGGCAGGATTCGAACCAGCGGCCGTAGCGGTCACGCGGTTCCAGACTGAAGCGCCTAGAACCGCACAGCCACACTGGCCAGCATTGGCACAGTTATCAATTAATTCTGATAATTTTTCCCTATCTCCATCAAACTTATGAGGCACTAGTTTCGTAGCCTCGCTGCAACTCAGGTGCAGCCTGTTCTCATTTGAGTTTACTTCAGCGTCGTTTCTCATCTTTACTGACCTTGTTTCTTGCGCTGTGTGAGATGAGCGCTGTGCTCACGGTGGCGGGGCGGTGTTCTGCCCGCAGCCGGTGCAGTGTGAAGCCTCTAGGCTGCTGCGGTGGCGCATTACGCCACCCCTCTCGCTCCACGATGGCGCGGTGCGACGCTCCTCTGCCTATTCCTGTACTCTTTTTAGCCAATTCCTCCACCCAACGGTACTAAAACCAACCCCACATCTGGCACCAGAAAAGTCTACCACTGATGAGTCCTGAGAGGGAGTAGGAAGGACTGCACGAATGTGTGTCATGGAACTCACCGACAAGGTTCGTCAAGGACAATTTCTGCTAGTGGGACACCTGCTTTTCAGTTGTTTGACTGAAAAGTAGGCTATTGAGTAGGTTAGAGTACGGAACTCAACAGGAAGCTCGGGGATTCGAGAAGGATATCATAAAGCAGGATATAGGATTACTATTACTGGAAGCACCCCCTGGCATATGCCCTATGTGAAAGTCTATCTACTAAGTGTCTTCATCTGGTTAGAAGCCTTCCTATTCTTCCCTGAGCCTAAGTCTGATGGTGCAGAGGCGTGTGTGCTGGCCTGAGTGTAGACTACATCGGATTCTTCGTCGAGCACCTGCCACACAGTGACACTCGCAATCCTCTTCCCGACGACTATGCAACAAAAGACCTTCCCAGCAGGGAACGGTGGCCCTTTTATAGGCGTTTTTGCACATTGCCCCATTCTTCTGGAAGTTTCTACCCCTACATATGCCGGTGGGGCTGATCATGCAGGAGCACATGACACCCGTGTGGTGTACACACATGATATTTCGACACTGACTGTGTTCAGAGGTCACTTTTCCTCGCTTACTCCAAGCCTCGTGATGCTACAGAGTCCGCCCATGTTGGCAGAACAAACAATAAATAGTGGCTGCGACTGGTTACGTACGCACCTCTGCTGCTCTGGCTAGGAATTAAGGTTCTTCTATACTACTAAATTTAGCTTTTTTTCTGCTATTTGCGACAGCGTTGTAGAGGACATGGGGCTATTTTTAGGAAATATGGTGCGAAATTGTGATTTAGTGTGTTTCAGCGCGCGATGCGCCAGCCTCATGGCAGACGGCGGATGAAGGCTGGCCGGTGCATTATGCAGGTGACACAGTTTTGCAACGAGCATCAGTATGTGTGTATGTGCGCAGCAGCCATCTACAGCCAGAACGCAGCACTAGTAGAATTACGCTGGCCCGGGCCGCGTGTGGCGCGGTTGCGTTAGCCAACTCATCGAGAACCTTCTAATAAACACGCCGCCACGTAACCGGCGGATTCAGCAGCGGTCTGCACTATTTAAGGGCATCAGAGGTGGGCGTCGAAATTCGGTTCGACCGATTGGGCGTTCGGTCGCTGTTACGTCGTCGTCATCAGTGACGCTGTCCCAGCGGAGGGCGTTGCCCACTGTTGCACCGGCGACTCCCGGCGTCGTCACGAGCCGCTGCATCTGCAGGAGGTGTGCTAGGATGGGCCTCGTGCTGCTAACCTCCTACCGCCTGCGCAGCCGCTGACCGAGCACAGCATCACGTTCCCCGGGCTGAGCGCATCAGCACGTCTCCACCATGCCACGAGCAGTAGGGTTGAGCTACCGGAAAATGAATTGGAAGAACCAACAATAAAGAGGAAGATTACTATAAACAGCCACCTTCTTCCACCCAGCCACGCCCTTGAACCCCGACCACGTCACCCGCTACGGTCATCCTATTACAAGTGGTGTCAGCCGGGTAACCTGCGCATCACACACTCCTGTTACAATTGGTGACAGTAGTGGTGTTCTCCCTGTATTTGGAGGACATTGTGGCTGGTAATCGACGAGGATATGTGCAACCTGAGAAGGGCAACAATGGATCAGCAACTCCTGCAACATGACAGGTAAGTGCCGATATTTCGTTTGGTGGTTTGTCTGAACCTGTAGCATAGTCCGTCTTCCCTTCCTGTTCTTCTTTCTGGGTTTACTGTAGTCTTGATTCGATAGCTGGTAGAGATGGAGCAGTCTGTGTCAGCCGAGGTGGCTATTCAGCAGCAACTTGAGCGAGTGTCGGAATTAGAGATAGAGCTTGCTCGGTCTAAAGAAGCGAGCAAGGAACGGTTTCCTGTTACTGCAGTAATTATTGACACTAACACTGCGTCTTTGGTCAGCCCTTTCTCGGGAAAAGCTGGGGAGGATGTTATGACTTTTTTTGAGAACCTCAGCATGGCCCTAAATTGGGAAATTGGGGTGCAGAAACACTTTTGCATGTGGCTAAGATGAAAGTAACTGGGGATGCCAGAGCATACATTACATGCCATGAAGAATTAAGGGATGCTCAGAAATTTGAAGTATTCAAAAAAGGGGTGTTGGAAAGGTATCGGAGGAAAAATACGTCTAGATATTATCGGGAACAATTCAATAGAATGTATCATAGGAATGAGGAAACAATAGAAGCTTTTGTAGATCGAATTCGAAAAATTAATGCTAATACCTATGAGCTATTCTGCAGGAAGCTGAGCAGAGGGCACTAGACGCATTTTTGCGGGGAGTACAGCCCGAAACCTCCCGCAAGTTTAGGATGGAATTCCCTAAGACTCTCAATGAGGCAGTCGGAATCGCTGTGGCGTTAGAGGAAGTTGAAGCAGTAACAAAGATATGGGACAGGAAAGCAGTGTTTAATGCAGAAATAAAATGTTTCAGATGTGGTCGGATGGGACACATTAGACGCGATTGCAAGGAAGTGCAGTGCAGGAAATGCAGACGTTGGGGTCATCGGGAGCGTAATTGCAATGGGTCCTGGCAGGAACATGATAGGAAACCGCAAGGTGGGCCTCACCCCCCTCAGTTAATCGGGACAGGGGGTGTTGTGTCTGAGCCGTGGCGCGGCTCTCGGGCGCAAGACGCTATCGATTACTCCTCTGGTTGAGGTTGGCACTATGTGCGATCGCGAGCGCCTCCTGTCGGAGCGGGTCCTAACGGGGGAGTGAGTGCGAGTACGGGAGTCTGGGGTGGACAGCAGGGGAGAACGGCCATTGCGGCCGCACTCTGAGGCGACAAGAGATGAGTTGTTGTGCATGGCCGAGAAGGGAGCGTTGAGCAAGGCGGCAGTCAGCATCGCTTTCCGGGGGACAGAGTTGCGGCAGTCCAGCGAGCAGACACTAGCTCCGGGAGCAGTGCTCCGGTTTGTGGACGTGACGTGGGTCGTATTTTTGGCGCAGTATAGTTTGCTTGGTACGTATCTGCTGCCCCCTTTATGCCCACGTGTATTGTTCTGTCCGTGTGTGCATTGAAAATGTTACGCTCCGGCTGGAACAGTGGCTTGTGCTTTACGTTCATGCACCCTGACTCATTTGTTTTGCTGCAGGCAGCTGTAATTTCAGAGATCTTTTTTGCCGCGATTGTCTTAGCCCAGTGGTGCCTAGTATCCGAGGATAAGACGGCTAACGTGTGACCTGTTGTTTTGGGTTTTGGAGTCCTGTTTGGGCAACCTAGTTATCACGCACACAAATGTATTGCTGCCGAGTGAGGTTAGTCTTAATCTTGTGGGACTGAGCTTTCAGTGACTGGCTCGTCTGCAAATTAATTAATTTAACCTTGTTGTGTGTTGTTTTTTGCTTTCAATGGTAAATTTCTTGTCATTCATTTGTATATGTTTCGCCATTAATGATAACTGTGAGTAAGATAGCAAGGTCTTGAAGGGCTTGCGTATCGTGACTGTATTTTTGGCAACTGTTTAATTTGATTTCTTGTTTATCGGTCTGGTGAAAACTTATGCCAAGTTTACTTATTTTCGCCTGTGGTCCGGAAGTTGGTTTGAAGGTAAATCCGTTGGTAAATCTTTACTTGACCTAACTGTTAACTGCTCTTGCGTTGAACTAATGCCATTATTAAATCGTTTCTTGTGTGCTATATACTGTATTACCATAGACAAGG
The DNA here is from genome assembly GCF_021461385.2 of Schistocerca piceifrons. Taxonomy (NCBI): domain Eukaryota; kingdom Metazoa; phylum Arthropoda; class Insecta; order Orthoptera; family Acrididae; genus Schistocerca; species Schistocerca piceifrons. Next base: position 91,858,805 of record NC_060143.1, on the reverse strand, counting down.
AGACAGGGCACATTCTGTGGTCGAGGGATAGGTACGGTTGCTGCTTTGCGCGTGGCGTCTTGCCTCTCGCTATCATTTCCCGCGTTAGTACGGGCGGCGTGGGACTTGTTTGCTCGCGGTTGTATGGCCGCTAATCAGCTGTGCCTGCTCCCGCTTCAGGGTGTGCCGTGTTTCGTAAGGCGTGCGCCGACTTTCAGTCACTGTTACTCCTGTGTTGCTGTCGGTCGCTTACCGAAACGTTAGTCTGTTTTAGCACGGTGGCCACTGGGCCGTGACGATGTCGGTTGATGACCAGCGTTGGGGCGGTCGTCCGATCTGAGTGGCTTCGGCCGCTTGGACTTGGCAGTTACCATCTGGTTAACCAGACCAGACTTGTTTATGTGCTGTAAATTCCTAAGTAGTTTGTGAGAAAAGTTGTAACTCAGCCTTTCACGATTTTACACAATTCAAGCATTTTGGTAAGGCATTTTCCTATCTATGTTTTATTTAAATGAGAATTCTTTATTGGGGTTATTCACCTGTTGAAGCTTAACATAAAATTTGTAACTTAGCTTTCATGATTTTACTTATTCTTTTCTTTTCCTTCTAGATGATCATTCCACCCATAGGGAGGGGTGCACCAAGGACGGCATGCAAGGTGGGGGTGAAATAGCGACTGCTGCAGACGCCAAATTATGGATCTTTTAGAGGAGGAGGTCGATCTGCCTGAGTGGGTAGGAGACCTGACTGAATGTGGCAATGAGTTGCTCAAACCATCGAGCCAGATCGGAGAAGTTGAATAGTTTTGATCATTATTTAGTCTTATTATTTACTGCTCTTTTAAATCTACATAATTAAACTTATATTTTTCTTATTTACGTTACAGGTATATAATATGACGTTTGCCGTATACCTAGAGCAGTGGTTGTGGGGGCGGGTGTCTGGGGCACATAGCCACAGAGACAGGCTCCACCATGTGTAGCCCCCATCAGAGCTGCGCGAGAGGCAGCAGCAGAAGCCGAAGGAAGCGCCTCCCGCAGCACTACTCCTGCCCATGGGCAATGCAATTGTCAGGAGAGGAAAAACAGCTGGTGCAACAGTCTCCCACCCCACCAGCCAGTAGCGGGAGTATCGCACCCCGGGGGCCATCGCCACAGCCCAGTTGCTCCAGCAGGCAATCACTGCCTCCGCCTCATCAGCCAGTTCACCCCTGCCACCAACACAAGGTTCGTGTGCCCTTCAGCATACCCCTCCCTGTAGATGATGCACGATTGTCAGCCCCATCTATGACTGGCTGGACCCCGAGTTGTAGTAACAACAGTAATAGTGATTATCCTGTGGCTAGTGGTAGTGCTCTCCCCCGTCCTTGTATCAGAATAATGGCGTAATGACCCTGAGAGGTGGCATGAGCCCCCTCTCATATTTCTATCTTACGATTCTCCTCTCTAATTGCATGCGGTGGAAAGTTGCTATTCCTTCACACGTGGACTTCCCACGCAGCGTCTCTCGTCACCCGGGTGGTCCGGTGACAGGCGGGCTCTGCTGATCTGGAAAGCTTTAAGCCGACGGGTGTGAGGAAGTCGAGTGAATGCTTTGCAGACACCGACATTGTCAAGAGGCACGCCCGCAGAGCTTGAAGTAGCGGCTGGGCTAGAGGTTCCGTTACTTCGCAGAAACTTAGCGAAAACACTTTCTGGCGGGCTACCAGCGAGGCGTGGGAATGACTTGTGTACCCAGGCAGCTGTGGTGGGAAAATTCCCGCACTTTCTGCAAAATAGTAACTGTGATTGGCTTGCTCAGGGCTAGCTCCGTGACGTAGCAAGATCGGCGCAGAAATTGGCGCCAAGGATCTCCATTGGGCGAATGGTAGCGTTCCGGCAATGGAGTGGAATTTTCCGCCGGTTTTCGAGTTGCTGATTGGAACGTTTAACCACGGCCACTGTCGTGGGGGCGGGAATGTTCTGTGTTCGGTTTCTGGTACGGGTGCTCTTGTGAGTAGTTGGCTCTTGCCTTTCGGTCGAGGACGTCGAAGCAACCAGCCAACGGCTCCGGTACGGCAGATCGTGTCCTGGGAGTCAAGAAGTCGGTTTGGTAATGTATGTCCGCAGCACTGGCAGATAGGGATTTTCCTAGGTGACAATCAGAGCTCAGCAGAGCGCGCCTGTTCGTCTTTTTTCTAACTTTGTTCTGTCTTGGGTAGCAGCAATTAATGTTGGGTTGGCTATGTGTTTTCTCTAAGAATTGAGTTGCTAGGAATTGGCTGCACATACCACTTCGTCATAATCCTCACAATCTAGTTTAGGGACAACTTCACATTCACAGCGTTTGTTGAAGTATCCAATTAGAGCCAATTTGATGTATTGTTAATGTTTCATGTGTTGTTGTTTATTATTTTGTGTTTAGTCTTAATAAATCATATTGTTATTTTGGACAGAACTTTCATTCTGTTAATAGGTAGAGCAACCCCATCATTCCTCACTATGTTAATGAAACCTTCGTTTAATTAACTTATTTATCAAATTAAATTATTGCAGGTGCCAAACTCTCTTCTACTCCACTGGCAGGATTGATTAGAGTCAGTTCGCGTATTTTTTTTATCCTTGTGCAACAGGAAAAGTTGGAGTTAGAATAGGGGGGGGTTTAGAGCATCATGTACATATGTAATTTCTCTAAGAATTGAGTGTTAAAAAAAACACTGCTAGCCCCGGCACCTCGCATAAAATGGCGACCCTTAGCCTCGGATCTTCCCTGTGAACCTTCTGATAAGCAAGTATTATTAGTAGTAGGGACACTCAGAATTTTTTTTGCTTAATTTTTTTTGATACCCACGTTTTTTTCTGGTAGTTCCGCGTTTAGTTTTAAGTAGCGGCGCATGATTACTGTTTTTGTTTTCAGTGTATATTTTTTTTAGGTCATTGTTTTTGTGTTCCTTTGATGGTGTGTCCGTATCACATCACACTTTGTTGGGTTTGTGTGCGGTTTCTGTACCACAACAAATCGTGCGTATAATTACAGCGTTGGAGCGACGTTGTTGAAACTTTATGTCTATGTGTAAAAATATATGGAGTAGATTAATTTTATTGTGCATTTTAGATAAATTTGTTTTTCATGAATGATAACGAGAAGTAAGGCACGACTATTATCGAGCGACGCTAAAACAAAAGAGGATAGCATAATGGATAAGGGGCAGTTTACCGACGGGAATAGGTTCGGAGATGAGATGGGCACATTTTTAGCAGGACAGGACGCCAGGGTCATTGATGAGGAAGGTGATTTGGACGCGATCTTAGAGCAGCGTTGCGGCCGTGATTATGATAGTGAGGTAGAGGATGAAACAGAGACAGTCACACAGGTCGAGACGGTAGCAGAAGTTTATAATCAAACGAACGAGAGCAGACAGGGGCCAGCTCGGCCACGTCAGAGCTCTAGCGCCCAGGTGTCCAGAGTTACATCACCCATGTGTGACGAGGATCAAAATGATGACATTAACCCTATACTGAGCTTCCTACGATCAATGAAAGAAGAAGCTGACGAACAACGTAAGAAGGAGAAGGAAGAAGATGAGAAACAACGTAAGAGGGAGAAGGAAGAAGCTGACGAACAGCGTAAGAGGGAGAAGGAAGAAGAGGAGAAACAACGTAAGAAGGAGAAGGAAGAAGCTGACGAACAGCGTAAGAGGGAGAAGGAAGAAGAGGAGAAACAACGTAAGAAGGAGAAGGAAGAAGATGAGAAACAACGTAAGCGGGAGAAGGAAGAAGAGGAAAAAAAACGTAAGAAGGAGAAGGAAGAAGCTGACGAACAGCGTAAGAGGGAGAAGGAAGAAGAGGAGAAACAACGTAAGAAGGAGAAGGAAGAAGCTGACGAACAGCGTAAGAAGGACACTGAGGCAATAATTTCACATATAGGGGAAATTCGTGGGGAATTACTAACAATAAAGAAAGAATGTGGAGAAGTAAAACAAATGTCAATGGCTGCACAAAAAGTAGCAGGCCTGGCCAAAACGGCAGCAATAGGGGCAATGAAAGTCGCGGAAGCAACTTCTAAACTCGCAGGGCGCTTGCGACGTACAACACAATCCCACTCAAAATCCCTAGCGTTCTTAAAAACTCAGGGTAATATCGCGGTTGCGAACAACACGAAACGAATGGAAGAAGTAGAGTCGGATAGCAAAACTAGAGCAAAACGGGCACACGAGCACTGCGCGTTCGGATACCAATGATGGAGTACACAGAATTGTGTCTCCGAGGAAAAGCCCGCCGTGCTCTAGCCCAATGACCGAGTGCGGAACTAACAATGCACACGCAGAAACAGCGAGTAATAGCTCCAATAATTGTAGCCCACTTGTGAATTCTGAGTGCCACTTCCACTGTGATACAGAGGTAGCACATCACAGTTATCACCAAGATAGAACAGGACACTCAGCAGACGTGCAAGTATCGGAAACGAGTGACAACACCAGAGCGAGGATCAGACAGGATTTTGATCAGAATCATTTCCTGTCGATACTTAAATTCCAGAAGTTCAAAGAAAATGGAGGGTCGATGCATCCGAAGAGCTGGGTGATGCAGTTTACAAATTCATTACCGGCATCATGGCCAACCCAGGCAAAATTAGAATTCATGTGTGGACACATCGAAGGCCAAGCCGCGGAAAAGATGCGGGGTGTAGCAGTGACGTGTCGGACTTATCAGGAATTTGTTGGTGCATTCCTGCGGACCTACTGGTCAAAGGAAACGCAGGACAGGATTAAAGAGGAAATAATATTTTGTCCTGAACTGGAAGTGTCCGGGTATAGGAGCGCAACCAAATTTCTTGATGAGTTACTCAAGAAGAATCAATTTTTAGATAGTCCATATAGCAACGGAGAAATCATTAAATTTTGCTTTTCCAAATTGCCAGTTAGGTACCAACAGACACTTGTCGGCAAGTGTGGATCTGACATAGAAGCATTCAAGAGTCTATTGCGCGAACTCGAAGTAGTCTTTGATAAACAAGACGCAAAGGACAGGAAAAAGGGGCAAAGTAACAAATACCACGGGCCAGGAAGGGAAGACGACAACAGATCGCATAATCGCACTGGTCAGTTAGGAAACCAGGGTTACGGAAGTCAAGGTTACGCTATTCAAGGTTATGGAAACCAAAGACACGGAAACCAGAACGTCAGGGAGCGGGGTCAATCTAGACAAGGAATCTGGGATAGGAGGAATAACGAACGGCAAAGCGACCGTAATTGGAGAGAGCGAAACCAAGGACAACAGTGGAACCAGGAGATTGAAACTAGACCCGCAAATCCTAATGCACGTCAGAGGAGGGGGAGCTTAACAAGGGATTGACGCCAGACTAGTGCGAACACAGGCCGCCGGAATTTCGCACGTAATCTCGGACCTGGCCAACTACGGATGATACATTACGAAGATTTATCAGAAATCCTGCTCGAGGAACATAAAGCAACTCCTCGACAAGATCGGCAGCCTCTTATCACAGTAGCAATAGCTGAAAAGAGTATGAATGCGATAATAGATAGTGGAAGCTACATAACAGCAATATCTGAGGCAGCATACAAGAGGTGCTCTCAGGAGATGGACTGGCCTGTCCTATCGGTTAAGAAAACCAAAATAAAAGGGGCATTAGCGGGTAAATGTACGGAGGTCACCCAACAAACAAGACTGGAATTCTCCTGCCAAGGACACAAAATAGAGTCTAACTTCTGGATCGTGCCAAATCTGGCGATCGACATGATAATAGGAACGGACTTCCTAAATGAACATGAAGCGATAGTTGATCTAGGACGAGGTGAAGTGGTTTTGAGGAAAGGGAATCCCGTCCACATTAAGTTCGACGACCAGCTGATCCCAGCTCAACTACCGTCTAACTGTGTACGGATAAACTATGCGTGTCTGAAAGACAGAAAGGAAGAACAGGTCGACGTTGCGGGTAGGGGAGAGGACACGGATGAGAATGAAGTCGGAATAATGGGAGAAATAAAGGAGAAAATAGGAGAAAAAGTGGAAGCAATAAAGAATATAAGGTGCGACCACCGCAAAGAACTTCATAAATTACTAGTAGAACATGCGGAGGTCTTCCTTCCCAAGACAGGATCAATAAAGAACTTCCAATATGAATTTCGTGTACGTCCGCACAACCAGTTTCGTGTGCCACCCTATCCAATCCCCTTGGCATATCGACAGAAAGTAGCAGCTGAAATTGCGCGAGTGCTGAGTGAAGGAATAATAGAACCTACGGCTTCAGCCTATAATAACCCGTTAAGAGTAGTCGAGAAGGCAGATGGTAGTATTCGTTTAGTCTTGGACTCGCGACAAATTAATACCATAATAGAACCCGAAACAGACAGACCGGAATGATTGGAGGAACTCTTACAAAATTTCCATGGAATATCAATCTTCTCATCAGTTGATCTAAAATCGAGTTTCTGGCAGATCGAGCTCCATCCAAATTGCAGACAGTACACAGCCTTTTTAGCATTTGGAAGATGTTACCGGTTTCGTCGTCTCCCATTTGGTTTGAACATTTCGTCTGCCGCATTCATTCGGGGAATGGACGGCATACTAAGCGATAATTTGAAACGTCATGTCACCAGCTATGTGGACGATTTGCTGATCGCGGAGAAATCTTGGGGAGAGCACAATGCGGTCCTCGGTGAACTCCTTGCGACATTCAAGGAATACGGAGTGACTATCAATATCGAAAAATCGAATTTTGGGACGTCCTCTGTCAAATTTCTAGGACATATCATCACGGGTGAGGGCATTGCGCCAAATCCCGAAAAGATCGAAGCGATTGAAAAGTTTCCCATTCCTACGACAAAGAAGCAGTTAAGGGGGTTCTTGGGGATCATAAATTTTTACAACCGCTTTATACATGTCAAAACTCAGAGCAGTCCTAGGTTGCATCAACTTACAGGAAAGAAGATTCCTTGGGAATGGGATGAGGCGGCCGAATCCGAATGGAAAGCATTAAAATTCGCATTATTACAAGCAACCATCCTATCACACCCTAACTTAGCAGAAGAGCTTTGCGTAGTAACGGACAGTTCATACTCAGGTCTGGGTGTCATGGTGTTCCAAGACTATGTACATGAAGGAAACAGGGTGTGGAAGACAATTGCGTTTGGTAGCAGAGTACTAGCCAAGAGTGAGAGGAATTACTCAGTAACCGAGTTAGAGGCGCTGGCTATTGTATGGGCGTTTGAAAAATTCAGATACCTTCTGTTTGGTCGCAAGACGAGGGTCTACACAGACCACAAGGCACTCGAGTTCTTGATGACTGCAAAGCTTAATCACAGGTGGCTCATTAGGTGGGCATCATATCTGCAGCAGTACAACTTTTCGATAGAATATATTCCCGGCAGTCAGAACATTATTGCAGACGCCTTGTCACGGCCACCGATCGGATTTGAGCACAACATGGAAGAAGATCTGGAGGAAAATCACTACTGCCTTTTTTATATGCAGAAAGTAGCCTTTGAAAATTTTATTACCTGTTGTATGCAGGACATCAAGAAGGAGCAAGACAAGGACCCTGCCCTAGTGTTATTGAAACAGAAATGGATAGACAGAAGACACGCCACCATCAGGCAGTTCTACCTCTTGCGGAAAGGCATAATTTTCCACCGAAATTATGCCAATGACACTGAATGGGGGGGTATGCATCCCTGAACACCTAATAAACAAGGTTATATGGCATACTCACCTCAGCTATGGACACTTCGGACCACGCAAGTGCAATCTCAAGCTAAGGACCATGTGTTACTTTCGAAACATGGAGCGTCGAATACGGAGGGTACTGTCGGTGTGTAAAGACTGCCAAAAGGCTAAGCACACCACTGTGAGCATGCAGGCACCATTATACCCAATCGTACCGACAAAATTAAGACAATTAGCAGCAACAGATTTGATGGGACCTTTGCCAAGAACAAGAAGAGGATATACTTACGTATTAGTGTTTGTTGAACTAACGTCCAAATACGTTACCTTTACGCCACTGAAGAGGGCGACAGGACGAACTGTATCACGAGCCCTAATCCGGGATTTCCTACAACAGGTTGGTCATGTGAGTAAAATTATTTCTGATAACGGGCCACAGTTTAAGTCAAAAACTTGGAAGGAGACGTTGCGTCGATGTAAAATTGATCCCATTTTTATATCTTCGCACCATCCGAGGTCGAATGCTGCAGAACGGGTTATTAAAGAACTCGGAAACTTGTGCCGGTTGTACTGTAACAAACAGCACACGACATGGGACGTTTTCCTTAAAGACTTCCAGGAGGTGATCAATGAGGCACCCCATGGGATAACAAAATTGGCACCCATTCAGTACTGAAAAACCGGATTCCTAAGGACTTGATAACCAAGGTCGTAAACTTCCCACCAAGATCGCGAACGCAGCACCAAGCCATAGTGGATTTGGCTCTCAAGAGGATACGGGCTGCAGCAGAGGTCAGGAAGAGACGTGCCGACAGGGGAGCTCGTCTACGACACTTCCAAATTGGACAAAAGGTGCTCGTTAAGTCTTTCCGACTTTCGAACAAACAAAAAATGAAATGCCAAAAATTCTATTCTGTTTACAACGGCCCGTACCGTATAAGGAGAGCAGCTCATCACAATGCTTATGGATTGGAGACGCTGAAAGGAAAGAAGTCCATAGGACTCCACCACATCTCTCACATAAAGGAGTTCGTGGAATAGTAGTAGTGTAAGTGGTGTACATAGTAGAATGGGCAAATACATGAACCTTGCTATAGTAGTAGTGTAAGTGGTGTACATAGTAGAATAGGCAAAGATATGAACTTTTCTTCGGGGAACAATACTCGTCGCATTAATAGATTAAGATTGTTAATTAAAGTAATAACACGCTGCGTTTTCTCGCATAAGAATGTACTGCTGTTAATTTTTGTCTATGTTCGGGATCTCCTCTGTCGTTGCGATAAGAGGCACTACCTTTCCATGAGCAATGTTTTTGTCCTTTCCTATCTGGTGTCCATGTTAAGGGATAAAGATGAGTGACGAGACGTCGCACAAACGGGCGCATACAAGAACGTGCTCTTAGAAGCGTTCTGAGAAGTCGTGATACGCTCCATAGCGGCCACAGCCAGTTCGTGAGACGTTCATACCAATGCTTGCAGGCACGCGTCAGTGCACTGCAAGATTGTGGTATATTGCGTGATTTCGAGGATGAATATTGGCAGTATAGTTTTTTGCAGAGCTGCGCCAGCATCGTTGTCTTGCAAGTCGGGGTGAACCTGTGAGCGTTTGACTCCAATGGTGCCCTAGACGGTAGAAATGCGGGCATAAAGCCTACCATGCTAATATGCTGGTTGGGGATTTAGCATGCTGCTTGCGACTGTCACAGATGAATAACCAGTGACTCATACTAGGATATTCGTGACATACTGTGTAGCTGGCGTGTGGTGGGCGACTGAATCCTCAACAGGAACCAGACTTGGCTGGGTCAAATTACATTGCCTCTGGAAAGGTGCGCTTTCATTGCTAAGACTGCATCACATACAAAATTAAGTTCAACTATAAATTTATTGTCTTGTATAGCCATGGCTAACCCAGTCTCCGGAGTTTCAGTGAGGTGTAATGAAAACTTGGATGTCATGTCGTACGGCGCGCACATCACTGTCGTCAATAGCGGCGAGCAGCGAGACATCTCAACGTAACAGGAATTATGTAAGAGTATTGTATAAGGTAAACAAAAAAAATATAAATAAATAAAATAAATAAATAAATAAATAAAAGGGAAAGTACGTTATACTAGGATAAGTTAAACTGTAGGATTTAACAATAACTAGATTAATATTGTGGGGGTTTTCTACCACAAGTGTGGCGCGCGCCTGTTGGGATGCTATTTTTCAGGTCATCAAACCACACACCCGAGATGGAGGGAAGACTGGCGAGCGAAAGTAGCATAGTTGCATGTTCTTTATAGCTCAGTAAAACTTAGACCTGCGTAACAACATAATTTAATTAAAAGACATTGAATGTAGATCGTTGGCAAATGGTAGTTAATTCTTGAGCATGTCTACTGTCGATCTATATAATTAATAGTAATATTAGTGCGGGCCCGCACATTTAGTTGTTCATCCATTACATAGCATCAGTTATCACACACCATGTACAATACTGAGATCGGTCTCTACACAAATATCAAGATAAATTATTTCCATTTTTTGTTATGATAGCTACAGATAAATAACTATAAAATTAAAATTACAGTGTCTGAAATGACAGACCATCAATGTATCGTTATGTAAATTTATTATAAAATAGAAGGTCATGGGGAAAAGTTAGGCATAGGATTTTTGTAAGAATTGTGCAGATGACGGGGATCGTGGCAATCCAGAGGCCAGCCGGAGGTCATCGGCTACCTGCAGGAGGAGAGCGTCGGCGCGCTACCTGACGTGAGGGGCGCGAGGGCGTCCGGTCCTACAAGCTGACAGTCACCGGGCCGTGTACCTGAGGGATTAGGCGGGATCCTCGCCAGGCCACAAGCGAAAGTGAGGCTGGCCGTTGACACTGACACGCGACCCACGCGCGACAGCCCGCTAGCTCTCCGGACGCGGCGGCCGTTTGGAGGGATTCCCTGCAGCAGACCACGTTGTCGTGAGTACACGAAGAAGATCACATCTCGTGTCAGAACCTGCGCCTCATGTGCCTCAGGACAGAAAGGGACGCTATATACTCACCTGTTTGGGTTTTTACAACTCACTAGCATTGGCCGATCTGCATACACAAAGCAGTATCGTGCCACACTAACAAATGTATGGTCTCATTTCTAACTTCTCCTCTCTATTAGAGAGCAATTTTAGCAATCGTCGCTCCTAGTTCGATCCTGTATGGATGACCTCACACACTTGTGGAGTCACTCCACGTGCCATCATCCCTCGTCGAACTGCAATATTGGGAAACGTAAAGTACTGTCCAGCGAGAGAAGAGACCTAGACTAGTGATGTATCCCAACACGTAGACCTCAGAGACAATTAATCGACATGAGGAGAGCATATCACTGTGTTTTCCTACCGTACTGCCGTGATCATATGCGTGGGTCTGACTACAATCTCAACAGCGTACTGCAGACGCTCCAGCACTCCCTATTGCTGTTGCAACAATGTAGCAACAACACCCGACGTTTAGCCCTATGTGATGTCAGTACTGTGGCCCCATCCCAAAAGCCCCCCTCCAATGCTCAAGACATGGAACCACGTGCATCAATGCATATGACTCAACATGCCAACCCCCTCAGAGAAACTAATGAATTTGTGAAGTGCTTCGAACATTTCTAACAATGTGATTTAGTGCCTCATTCTCAGCACAGTCGTGAACAGTGTGCAATGTGCACGCACAACTTAATGTCCCATGAACCTTGTTTTTTTTAAATTTCTTTCTCTAGAGTTGTTTTTGTAATGTATGTGATACCTTGTATGTGTTTGTTTTACACTGTAATTCTTATTACAAATTACTGTATTGTTCTCCACACCATGTTTTTTTTGTATCTTGTATTTATTGTTGAGTGTATGGAAACAGTGTGCCTGAAGTCCCCATAAACTGAAGCAGATACCACCACTGTCATTGTGAATGGACCATCAGTTCAGGGAACATTTTGTAAAGGTTATTCTTGCTGCAGGGAGACAGAATGAATCGGAGGTTGTAATTAGATTCTGAAAGCTCACAAAGAGATTGTTAACTTAAATAGTATCATGTGTGAGTGAGTTCAGGTTAGTTTAATGATTAAAATTGTTGTAACATCTTGGGCATTTAATTGCGGAGCACTCCAACTCTGATTGTAAAGAATAAATTGCTCCATATTTGGCTCACATGCCCGGGCCATATTTAGAGAGTGAATGTCTGTGTGAATCGGTGTTTGGAAGGGGCTCCCTGGGTATGGATGTGTGATGTGAGTGTTAGTGTTCCATATTAAGAAGGTGAAGTTGGCTACATCATAAATAATCCTCCCTCTAAGAGCTGCATTTTTCAGTTGCAGTTATTTTCTTTATAGAGTGCGGCATGTGCAGCCAGTTTGCGAGATTGTTCTTGGGCGATTGACTCACTACCTTGCTCCTCAGTGAGCCAACCGCTCACCAATTACAATCTAAAATGGCGTAGGGGCTATGAGAGGTGGCATGAGCCCCCTCTCATATTTCTATCTTACGATTCTCCTCTCTAATTGCATGCGGTGGAAAGTTGCTATTCCTTCACACACGGACTTCCCACGCAGCGTCTCTCGTCACCCGGGTGGTCCGGTGACAGGCGGGCTCTGCTGATCTGGAAAGCTTTAAGCCGACGGGTGTGAGGAAGTCGAGTGAATGCTTTGCAGACACCGACATTGTCAAGAGGCACGCCCGCAGAGCTTGAAGTAGCGGCTGGGCTAGAGGTTCCGTTACTTCGCAGAAACTTAGCGAAAACACTTTCTGGCGGGCTACCAGCGAGGCGTGGGAATGACTTGTGTACCCAGGCAGCTGTGGCGGGAAAATTCCCGCACTTTCTGCAAAATAGTAACTGTGATTGGCTTGCTCAGGGCATAGTTCCGTGACGTAGCAAGATCGGCGCAGAAATTGGCGCCAAGGATCTCCATTGGGGGAATGGTAGCGTTCCGGCAATGGAGTGGAATTTTCCGCCGGTTTTCGAGTTGCTGATTGGAACGTTTAACCACGGCCACTGTCGTGGGGGCGGGAATGTTCTGTGTTCGGTTTCTGGTACAGGTGCTCTTGTGAGTAGTTGGCTCTCGCCTTTCGGTCGAGGACGTCGAAGCAACCAGCCAACGGCTCCGGTACGGCAGATCGTGTCCTGGGAGTCAAGAAGTCGGTTTGGTAATGTATGTCCGCAGCACTGGCAGATAGGGATTTTCCTAGGTGACAATCAGAGCTCAGCAGAGCGCGCCTGTTCGTCTTTTTTCTAACTTTGTTCTGTCTTGGGTAGCAGCAATTAATGTTGGGTTGGCTATGTGTTTTCTCTAAGAATTGAGTTGCTAGGAATTGGCTGCACATACCACTTCGTCATAATCCTCACAATCTAGTTTAGGGACAACTTCACATTCACAGCGTTTGTTGAAGTATCCAATTAGAGCCAATTTGATGTATTGTTAATGTTTCATGTGTTGTTGTTTATTATTTTGTGTTTAGTCTTAATAAATCATATTGTTATTTTGGACAGAACTTTCATTCTGTTAATAGGTAGAGCAACCCCATCATTCCTCACTATGTTAATGAAACCTTCGTTTAATTAACTTATTTATCAAATTAAATTATTGCCGGTGCCAAACTCTCTTCTACTCCACTGGCAGGATTGATTAGAGTCAGTTCGCGTATTTTTTTTATCCTTGTGCAACAGGAAAAGTTGGAGTTAGAATGGGGGGGGGGGTTTAGAGCATCATGTACATATGTAATTTCTCTAAGAATTGAGTGTTAAAAAAAACACTGCTAGCCCCGGCACCTCACAACCCCCCTAGAATGCTCAGCAGTTGATAGGGCTTTTGAGGGTGCATCTCTTTCACTAGGATTGAGAATCCAGGAGGGAGGTACCACGACCCTGTAGCATGTTTAGAGGCGTTCCTCCCTGTCTTGGAAACTGAGTTCCTCAAAGGCCCAAAGGATCCGAGATTTAACGCCATTAAGTGCAGTGTAGTATTATGCTGCGAATTGAGTCATCCCCTCCCCCCTAAACATCAAAGTGATGCAGAGACAAGGACTCCACACTATACAGGGTGCGTCAAAAAATTGTATACACACTTTGAAGCGTAATAGAAAATTTATTTCTTGTTGTACAATGAGGTGATAATGGCTCTATTTCTCAGAGCACATCCATTGCTGAGTGGTATCAAGAATCCACCTTGAGCGCTATTATGGCCCGATTATCTGAGATGGGAGTACGTGGGTCCGCTATTGCACTCAGCTGTATACCACTCCTCAACATCTATATACATGTCTATGATCCAATAAATGGAGAGTCCAGTTATATTTAACTCCCTATAGATACTGAGAAGAAGCATGTATGCATTAATGTCCAAAATACAAAAGATCAAGTTGTTTTGCATGGTCAGTCCTGGCTTGTGAGAGAAATTACAATTACAAATATCATCCTGTGCATCCGAGCAGTTACAAACTCAATGACATTACAAGGCAGTGTAACTTTGATGGCATAGTGTTCCCTGTAAAGGTCCAGGACATACACAAGTTTGAGGCTCAGTATACCGGAATATTTGTTCACTTTTATAGGCTGGAGAAGAAGAAGGAGGACAGGTCAGATGAGCAAGACAAGCACACAGTAGTCGGTCTCTTCCATTTCTCAAAATTTGTAGGTGAGCGAGAGTTGCATGTAAACATGCTGCTCTTCTCTGAATAGCTTTTGCACCATCTGTGCACATATCTATGCAATTAGACCATGAAACTTCGTTAGTCCTAAAAAAAATCATCCAATAGATGGAATATTTCAGCACCTGTTGTATTGGCAGATAGTGGTCTGCACAATAAGAGGTCCTCCTCAAAACATCCAGAATATTCATAACGAACAAAAGCCAATAAAATCGCTAATCCTGCAACATCAGTTGATTCATCTAACTGCAGAGAAAATGAATTGTGTTGGATGCAAGAAACAAGAGTGTCTTTCACATAATTTGACATGTCAACAATGCGTCTCTTGACAGTATAGTTTGATAATGGCACCGAAGATACGAGTACAAGGTTTACTGCCTTTTCATCTAGCATGCAAGAAACAATATCATTAACACACGGCTTTATGAGATTTTCTGCAATGGTATGAGCTTTGCCTGTTTTTGCCACTCGATAACTAACCAAGAAAGAAGCTTTTAATGAATTTTCATTAATTGTTTTTGCATGAGTTTTCATGCAATACTAAGAAGCAGCTAGTTAAGCACTTTTGAAAAAAATCGATGTCTTTAGCCTGGAAATCGGGGTGAGTACCTCCAAAATGACGGCGCCATTTAACTGGAATCATTGAACTGTTCGGAAGGACTCGCACACAAATTACACACTGAGCTTTACCCTCCTTTGTCCCCACAAAGCCCATTTTTAAATAGCTTTCGTTGTACTTACACTTCTTGGTTATTCCACTTCCACAGGATATTGCAACCAATGAAGTACTTTCAGCGTTTTCACGTAATAAATCCAGCTGTGGAGCTTCTTGTTATTGTTCTTCCTTTGGTCGTCCTCACTCCTCATTCATTTAAACTGGGAACTTACCTTGTTGTGAAGGCGATGGAGAAACTGCACCCTTCTTCAATGATCCTGACTTCAGCCACCGATCCATGTTAGAAGTAATAAACTGGTCAACAATCGACTTATGAAATAAGTAGTGCACTGACAAAGCAAGTTTAACATTTAATGATGCCTGGGGCCACATACGTGCCAGCGAGCGCTGTGATTGGTCGACAAAGCTCGCTCCGCGCATGCGTGAAAGGTTTCAGCGCATCTAGCGCCGTGAGCCGGCGCACAAACGACCCCCGTATTGTTGCGAAACAGTCGATCAGAGAAGCCGCATTCTCCGCCACTAAACAGTGTATGCGTTCTCACTTATGAACCGCAAAGGCTGCTTGGGAATATGACCTTAAGTAAAAGTACACATTTTTTTCACACGAAAAAAAATAGTGATGAATTTGATTTTCACATTTTTATTCAATAATTTTACTCATTATTTTACACGATTTGGTGAAAAGTGGCCGCGGAAGCCCTAGAAAGAACCGGCAGACCGCTAAGGGGTCCACGGACCACACGTTGGGAAGCCCTGCTGTAAACCAAACATCATCATCATCATCTAGGCGGTCTCTACAGCTTAATTTCAACATATACTTCGAACTAGTCCAGACTGTGCGGAGTAGGCCATTATATTGTGGATTTATGCTACAAAATACTTTGTGAAATGCCTGTAACAGGTACAGAATAGGGGCCTGAAGCTTACATCCCATCTTCTCAGAGATTTCCCAATGAATGGCATTCATCAGCTAGTGGGAGTAAGTCCCTACACAACCGTTTTTTTATACACGGCGAGGGTCTTTGTTAGAAAAGGCGCCACATGAATAATTGGCACACATGTCTAGTTCTCACTCTTTTCCTTCATGTATTGACAACAATCTCCATTTACGTAACTGTCACATGGCCTATGAGATATGTCCCCTTACAAGAGTTGTTATTTGATAAAATTTAAAATTAGTTTAAGCAAAAAAAGGTGTTATTGAAGTGCCCAGAAATACGGTTATTTTGGAGGGAGCTTCAGTTTGGGATAGATGTCTGAGTTACACCAGCAGGAGAACAAGGCCTCGTGCAACTTCTCCCAAACACCACCCAAGTGCCTAAGCAACTGCTGCTAGCTGGATCTGCTCTTATTCTGCATTCGACCATTCAACAACTGATGTCCTGAATTGTTTGCTTGTGTAAATGGATAGTTAGCATAATCGCAAAAAAATTAGCTATACTTTCAACTATATACAAAATATTTTGTGAAATAGTAAATGTTCTTAAACTTTATGATAGGAAGTCTCATTCTAGCGTTTAACAATTCTCTCGAACCACTGAACAAGATTAAAGAAACGCGTAAACATCTGCAGATATTTATCCAGGGAGGGAGGGGAAGGGTGGAGCAAGGCTCTAAAATTCTAAAACTGCCATTTCTGGTATAAACGAATTGTTCAGTTTCGAGAAGTTATAGAATTATCTGACTGTGATGAGGCATGTAATGCAACTGGGTAGATGAAAGGCTTAGCGGAAAATACGAGAAATCTCTTCTAGAAGTGTGTGACAGTTTTGTAATGGATAAAATTTCTGTACTCGAGATTGCAGAGGAGGAGGGAAGGAACCTGCCCTCCCACCCCCTTGGAGTGGCTATCAAGTAACACAATGTCCTTTGCAGAAACACAATGCACTGAAGAAGTGTTGCAACCCAGAGCATGGACTTACCGAGGGTCACATTACTGCAGAGCTGTCAATATTTTAAAAGTATTAGGAATTAGTGTAATACATTTTTTCTGTATTATCTCACTGTAAACGTAAGGCTAAAGTGAAAAAAAATTATTTGTGTCCTCAAAGATTTAAAAACAGGTAAAAAACAATAGTGTACTTCCCGCCATAATCACTGAATAATGACATGTTCTGCACAAAGGTACAAAGTTTGGTTACAGTGAAAAAATAAAATAAAATTTCCTACGGCTAGGGCCTCCCATCAGGTAGACCGGTCGCCAGGTGCAAGTCTTTTGAGTTGGCGCCACTTTGGCGACTTGCATGTTGATGGGGATGAGATGATGATGAGGACTGCACAACACCCAGACCCTGCTCAAAGAAAATCTCTGATCCCGACGGGAATCGAACACGGGTCCCTTAGCATGGCATTCTGCTGCTCTGACCACTTTTTTATTTATATATTTATGTTTTTTTAATTCTCATTTTTGTTTGTTATGACTCATTTCATTTGTTTGGGATGGTCATCAAATGACATCCATTCAAATTCATCATTGACCCGTTCACTCAGTTTTTTTTATTACAGAGGGCAGCTAACACTCTGACCAAACACGCTGAACTACCGTGCCAGCACCATGCAGCTGTCGAGGCGCACTTGGTTACAATATTTAGTACAACAATAATTACATTTACTGTACCAGTGACCTCTGAGAGCGCTGGCCAAGGACAAAAACAAAGCAAAACTGTTGAGAAAAGTCTTACTTTCAGATGTACCTTAGTTGTGTTGCAAATAGCAGCCAGTATTTCTCATAAAAACTTAGAAATTATGCTTTTAGGTATGTAGCTAGCATACTACTATGGAGGTAAGAGTGTCTTTAGTTGCCAGATACCTCAGTGTTACTTGTAACTTAACACAAGGTGGCATTACTTGTTTTACTTGTTGTGTATGAGTGTTCCTGATTTTTGTATAGAGAATGAAACATAGTTCGAAATTTTCTTGCATCATTTATTTTTCCTGCTGATAGCTCTGTTATTAGCGTATTTGATACCCTCAAATGATTTCTGTGGGGAATCTGTTTTTGCATCTAATATATGGGAGTGTGTTTCCTCTTTGTTAACATTTCTTTAAGCTCTTGAACTGAAATCTCCAAAACAATGCCCGCACGGTTTTGCAGCACTTATTTCAGTCAGATTTAAAAACGTCGTTTCTTTAATATCTGATTTCAGACAGCTTTCCATCCCTACACGATATGTGGATTATTTCTGTTTATAAGTGAGACTAGTTCTGGGACCTTTCCATGGATATTCCTGTAGTTAACTACTACGATAGTAATATTTCCTGTCTCATATCTGCTATGGCATATCCCACCCTCTCTGAAACCTGTACGTAATTCTATCGAATTGTCTGTCCACCCCCCCCCCCCCCCCCCCCACCACCACTAAAAAAAAAAAAAAAAAAAAAAACATGAGCACATCATACATACTCTGCTGCCCTAATACCCACCTACAGCATTCAGTTCACGCCTCACCCATTAAAAGGCGTTCTATATTCTGCACAAGTTTGGGAGTCTATAATCAAGGTCATCAAAGAATCGTTCAAGCCTCTGGCTTAAGCTCTCTTCCCGGCTCCATAGCAGATGATCGCGATAGATTATGGGAACGATGCTGTGTGCGAGGTTAGCAGTCTTCACTAGTTCATCCAGCCTCTTCTAGGAGCTGAAGATGGACTCTGAATCCAGCTGGCAGTTGGCATTTATACTACGAGTTGTAGACTGCTGTACCAAGTGTGCTCATTAGCCACGGGTAGAGCATCCTCTGCTTCTCCTATGAGACACCTGCCCCGCTTCCCTCTCCCCCCTTCCAGTAGATGATATTCCATGTGGATTTTCTTCCTGCGATTCCCCTGAGTGGCTACAACATTTGCCTAGCGGTGGAGCTCTCAACTGACTAGCAAACCAACCCTTCGCACTTGTCTGAACCTTCCTGGGAGATTGCCCCGTCGCAAAAGACGAGGCACCTCGTGCGGGCAACATACTTTCAGCTATGGGCAACAGGTCTACCTCAAATTTTTGAAGTGAACGGTTTCTTGAAAACAAGTAGAAATTGACTGCGCGCGTAGCAGTACCTCAAACCTGTTTTTAAGTTAACGTCTTATTGAAAACTTAGAAGCAGAAATTATCACAATGTATACGAAAATTCTACTGGGCTCCGAAAGCGATGGTGAGGGGATGCATGAACAACTTCTCAGTTGTTTTAGAAAACAAAGCGACACAAAACGTGTCCACTGTCCAGATGGTTCTTTGTCACTGATAATCTCTGACGTGTTGCTGTTTTATTGGTGTTACGTGTTATGAAAACATAGTTATGTGACGTGAAGTATCGGTAGATTTGTAAACTGAGTTGCCAGCTGTCGAGGCGAGCTGTGAAATTATGAGTTTGTCAAAATGACTTCTTGTCATTTAATAATATGTCTTTTGTATCTCCTCGTCTCGGACTATGGATGTGCTGAAAGTGGAGGCTTTGATGATTCCATTTTTTACAGGATAAATTGGCCGGGAAACGACGAAACTGATCTCTTGGTAAGTAGTACATCCCTCATCATGACGTACATGCTTATATTTTCTTTTCTTTTTATTCGTCGAGTATATTTTCAGTTGAAACACGTTTATTTAACAGTGTAGCACACAACGTGATTTGTTGTTTCAACAGAAAAAAAATTGTGAGGGAGCATTTATTTACGTTTCTTATCATTGCTCGTCAGTAGACAACGAAATTAGAAATCCACATGTAATTTTGATATTCTAATAACGCTCAGAAACTGTCTCTTCTTGTTACAATTAACATTCGACAGGGTCACATTAAAGAAATATCTGCAATCAACGGTTTGTCCTTAAGAATTGATTTTCTAAGTATACAACGGACATTAGAGGATTGCCTTAGCGCTTTGCTCTTTTTATGTTTTTTTTATGTTTTTGCGTTGCGCTAATATACGAATACGACAGAGCAGGGCCGACAGAAGCGTCCTGAAAACAACGTCATGGCACCTGAAGATAGCCAGTTTTTATTGTAATGGAAACCAGTCGCAAGTGATTAATAAATCATATCAATCCACTTAATCTTTTTCCGTAAGGGAGATCCCTTGCTGACTCACGTTACATTTTGAAATCAACGTTTTATATTGACTTGTTATTAATCTGTAAACCCATACTTTCTTTTTTAAATCATCATTACAAATTCAGTTATTCAGGCAAATATCTAGGAGTGTTATTTAAGCAGGAAAGAGCATTAAAATTAAAGGACAAGAATGTAATGTGGCTCATGCTACAAATTTGGGACATCCTATTCCTAATGTGCATTTTAGGTCGAAAGTGTCCTCAAACTATTAGGAGTAGGCCCATGGATCTGGTTTTCATCACAGAAAATGCATATTAGGTTGGCATTCAAGTGACAGTTACAGGTTTCTAAAAATAATCATACCATGTGAAATATTGTAATGTATTGAAAAAGGCGCGTGACTCGTGTTACTTCTTGTTGGAAAACCTTTTTTCCTACAGGCAGAGAAATAAAAATATGGCAATATGAGCCAAATAACATAAACTTAACATTAACATTTCACTTTTCGAACACTATGAAAAATTATAAGAGCATGACATCTGGGAAAATGAACTGTAAATTCAAGTAAAGATCAGAGAACTGAAAATATTCTTTTGCATTGACAACATCAAATGCATTAATTTTTTTTATAATTTCATCACATTTTACAGGCCATTTCCAATTGTGGCCAGCACACTGATTAAGTAAGAATTTCCAAAAACTGCACATACTTCTTCAGCATTGAGTTTACTGTCATATTCTACTTTGTACCAGTCTCCAGTTTTCACACATTCCCCCCATGAACCATGGACCTTGCCGTTGGTGGGGAGGCTTGCGTGCCTCAGCGATACAGATAGCCGTACCGTAGGTGCAACCACAACGGAGGGGTATATGTTGAGAGGCCAGACAAACGTGTGGTTCCTGAAGAGGGGCAGCAGCCTTTTCAGTAGTTGCAAGGGCAACAGTCTGGATGATTGACTGATCTGGCTTTGTAACAATAACCAGAACGGCCTTGCTGTGCTGGTACTGCGAACGGGTGAAAGCAAGGGGAAACTACAGCCGTAATTTTTCCCGAGGGCATGCAGCTTTACTGTATGATTACATGATGATGACGTCCTCTTGGGTAAAATATTCCGGAGGTAAAATAGTCCCCCATTCGGATCTCCGGGCGGGGACTACTCAAGAGGATGTCGTTATCAGGAGAAAGAAAACTGGCGTTCTACGGATCGGAGCGTGGAATGTCAGATCCCTTAATCGGGCAGGTAGGTTAGAAAATTTAAAAAGGGAAATGGATAGGTTGAAGTTAGATATAGTGGGAATTAGTGAAGTTCGGTGGCAGGAGGAACAAGACTTCTGGTCAGGTGACTACAGGGTTATAAACACAAAATCAAATAGGGGTAATGCAGGAGTAGGTTTAATAATGAATAGGAAAATAGGAATGCGGGTAAGCTACTACAAACAGCATAGTGAACGCATTATTGTGGCCAAGATAGATACGAAGCCCACGCCTACTACAGTAGTACAAGTTTATATGCCAACTAGCTCTGCAGATGACGAAGAAATTGAAGAAATGTATGATGAAATAAAAGAAATTATTCAGATTGTGAAGGGAGACGAAAATTTAATAGTCATGGGTGACTGGAATTCGAGTGTAGGAAAAGGGAGAGAAGGAAACATAGTAGGTGAATATGGATTGGGGGACAGAAATGAAAGAGGAAGCCGCCTGGTAGAATTTTGCACAGAGCACAACATAATCATAACTAACACTTGGTTTAAGAATCATGAAAGAAGGTTGTATACATGGAAGAACCCTGGAGATACTAAAAGGTATCAGATAGATTATATAATGGTAAGACAGAGATTTAGGAACCAGGTTTTAAATTGTAAGACATTTCCAGGGGCAGATGTGGACTCTGACCACAATCTATTGGTTATGACCTGTAGATTAAAACTGAAGAAACTGCAAAAAGGTGGGAATTTAAGGAGATGGGACCTGGATAAACTAAAAGAACCAGAGGTTGTACAGAGATTCAGGGAGAGCATAAGGGAGCAATTGACAGGAATGGGGGAAATAAATACAGTAGAAGAAGAATGGGTAGCTTTGAGGGATGAAGTAGTGAAGGCAGCAGAGGATGAAGTAGGTAAAAAGACGAGGGCTAGTAGAAATCCTTGGGTAACAGTAGAAATATTGAATTTAATTGATGAAAGGGGAAAATATAAAAATGCAGTAAGTGAAACAGGCAAAAAGGAATACAAACGTCTCAAAAATGAGATCGACAGGAAGTGCAAAATGGCTAAGCAGGGATGGCTAGAGGACAAATGTAAGGATGTAGAGGCTTATCTCACTAGGGGTAAGATAGATACCGCCTACAGGAAAATTAAAGAGACCTTTGGAGATAAGAGAACGACTTGTATAAATATCAAGAGCTCAGATGGAAACCCAGTTCTAAGCAAAGAAGGGAAAGCAGAAAGGTGGAAGGAGTATATAGAGGGTCTATACAAGGGCGATGTACTTGAGGACAATATTATGGAAATGGAAGAGGATGTAGATGAAGATGAAATGGGAGATATGATACTGCGTGAAGAGTTTGACAGAGCACTGAAAGACCTGAGTCGAAACAAGGCCCCCGGAGTAGACAATATTCCATTGGAACTACTGACGGCCGTGGGAGAGCCAGTCCTGACAAAACTCTACCATCTGGTGAGCAAGATGTATGAAACAGGCGAAATACCCTCAGACTTCAAGAAGAATATAATAATTCCAATCCCAAAGAAAGCAGGTGTTGACAGATGTGAAAATTACCGAACTATCAGCTTAATAAGTCACAGCTGCAAAATACTAACACGAATTTTTTACAGACGAATGGAAAAACTAGTAGAAGCCAACCTCGGGGAAGATCAGTTTGGATTCCGTAGAAACACTGGAACACGTGAGGCAATACTGACCTTACGACTTATCTTAGAAGAAAGATTAAGGAAAGGCAAACCTACGTTTCTAGCATTTGTAGACTTAGAGAAAGCTTTTGACAATGTTGACTGGAATACTCTCTTTCAAATTCTAAAGGTGGCAGGGGTAAAATATAGGGAGCGAAAGGCTATTTACAATTTGTACAGAAACCAAATGGCAGTTATAAGAGTCGAGGGACATGAAAGGGAAGCAGTGGTTGGGAAGGGAGTAAGACAGGGTTGTAGCCTCTCCCCGATGTTGTTCAATCTGTATATTGAGCAAACAGTAAAGGAAACAAAAGAAAAATTCGGAGTAGGTATTAAAATTCATGGAGAAGAAATAAAAACTTTGAGGTTCGCCGATGACATTGTAATTCTGTCAGAGACAGCAAAGGACTTGGAAGAGCAGTTGAATGGAATGGACAGTGTCTTGAAAGGAGGATATAAGATGAACATCAACAAAAGCAAAACAAGGATAATGGAATGTAGTCTAATTAAGTCGGGTGATGCTGAGTGAATTAGATTAGGAAATGAGGCACTTAAAGTAGTAAAGGAGTTTTGCTATTTGGGGAGCAAAATAACTGATGATGGTCGAAGTAGAGAGGATATAAAATGCAGGCTGGCAATGGCAAGGAAAGCGTTTCTGAAGAAGAGAAATTTGTTAACATCCAGTATTGATTTAAGTGTCAGGAAGTCATTTCTGAAAGTATTCGTATGGAGTGTAGCCATGTATGGAAGTGAAACATGGATGATAAATAGTTTGGACAAGAAGAGAATAGAAGCTTTCGAAATGTGGTGCTACAGAAGAATGCTGAAGATTAGATGGGTAGATCACATAACTAATGAGGAAGTATTGAATAGGATTGGGGAGAAGAGAAGTTTGTGGCACAACTTGACCAGAAGAAGGGATCGGTTGGTAGGACATGTTCTGAGGCATCAAGGGATCACCAATTTAGTATTGGAGGGCAGCGTGGAGGGTAAAAATCGTAGAGGGAGACCAAGAGATGAATACACTAAGCAGATTCGGAAGGATGTAGGTTGCAGTAGGTACTGGGAGATGAAAAAGCTTGCACAGGATAGAGTAGCATGGAGAGCTGCATCAAACCAGTCTCAGGACTGAAGACTACAACAACAACAATAGCTTCTTCAGTATGATGATGTGCAGCAGCAGATTTCTTTGGAGACAGCAGATATGTTTGTACTACTACTTTCTTGTAGTGAAAGCAGTGAATGCTTTTTATGTTTGGTACTGATGGTGCTGAAGAAAATATTTGAGCCAGATTAAGGTTCACAGTGATTCCTTGAATTTCATCAATAGACACATGAAAAACCTGTATAGTTGTGTTACTTGCAGCTACCTGAGTGAAAGTTGATGCGTCACCTACTATGAATTTCAGTTGTATGGAGCATTCCCCACTAGCCATTCTGCAACTGCACCAATTCCATCTATGGCTCCTTTATGATGGAATGTAGGAAATTGAGGTTCAGTACCAGTAATATATTTGTTTTTAAATTGTGAGGCAGATCCATCACACCAGATTGAAACTGTCTTCACATTTGTAGGTAGGCCCTATAGTTGACAGTACCTTGCTAATGTAAGCAATTGCAGCACTCGAGCCATGGCTTTATCCAGAGCACGATGTGACTTATACATGACACTTGCTTTACTATGTTGCTGATCTTGCATCTTATTTTGCCTGTGTTTGCTAACTCTCTCCCTATTTTTAGCTCTTCTTTCTTCAAATAACAGTCCTTGCTTCTGTTGACACTACTGTAGAAACTTTTATTTCTGTTTCAGCTAGCTTCTTCGAGCTTCTTCCACATGCTTCTTCTTAAATTCTTCATATTTTCCTTCACTCATTAACTTTTCCCTCCTCCTACTCTGTCTTTCTGCTGCTGCTAATAGTACAACTGTGATTCAGATTATGTGACTCACGCTACAGATTTAATTTTCTGTTTTTAGTATATTGGTTGAAATTGGGAAATTTTTCGTAGTGATACTAGTTAAACATTCACACTAAGAAGTAAATTACTGAACAATATAAAATTATTTCTAATATCTGTCTTGGTATAAAAACTTAATTACATGAAAGTGACTCATGTCACATGAAAGTTCATGCTGTTGTATTATATTGTTTATCCCTACCTATTATTTACCTACTTCAGTTTTATTCTCTTTATGAAATACCTTATGATATGTAACAGTAATATAAATAATGGTATGCTAATTCGTATCTGCCACTTAGTTGAAATGAAGGTCCAAAATCTCCGATAATTCACACACTCATCACATGAAAAACATACGACATTATAAAAATGGCTACAAAGTATGGAGGGAAAGCAATAATGGGCCACAAACCATTGTTGCCGTACAGTAAAAAGTCCAGCCTTTTCAAAAAGTATATAAAAATTACCAAACTTTAAACTTTTAAATATCGTAAGTGTGTCCTGCTTTAAATGGAATAACCCGTAACATCAAAATATAGAGCGTTTGCTGGCAATACATTGTTATCAGATAGAAGTAGTTGGGTTTTCCATTCCAGACTAACGACATTTCATCTGGTGCATCAGCCAGTCGTAGTGTAGTTTTCAGTTGCTTTCCGGCATATGTAAAACTGACATTAATACTCATTCCCATCTCTTACTCAAAAACACAACACAAACAGTTTCACTATGGAGACACACAGGAGGAGGAGGGGGAGAGGATTATATAATCATTATGTAACAGCCAATGTCTTTCGTTCCCATCATATTACTGTGTTTACTCAGTTCTGAGATATGGGTGTGTTTTCTTGGGTTCAAAAGCATAAAACATGGACACAGTTGTCAAACTGCAGAAAAGGGGAGTAAGAATAATAATTACCTATATCGACATCTACACTCTGCAAACCACCATGAGCTGCATGGCAGATAGTTTGGCCCATTGTACCAGTTATTAGGGTTTCTTCCCTTTCAATTCGTGTGTGGATTGCAGGAAGAATGACTGTTTGAATGCCTCTGTGCATGCAGTAATTATTCTAATCTTATCCTCATGATCCATATGTGAGAGACATATAGGTGATTGTAGTATATCCCTAGAGTCATTACTTAAAGTCAGTTCATGAAACTTTGTTAATAGACTTTCTCAGGATAGTTTACATCAGCCTTCAAGTCTGCCAGTTCAGTTCCTTCAGTATCTCTGTGACACTCTTATACAGATTACGCAAACCTGCGACCCTTTGTCCTGCCTTTCTCCGTGTACATTCAATACCCCCTGTTATTACTATTTGACATGGGTCCCACACACTTGAGCAATATTCTAGAACCAGTCGCACGCTTGATTTATAAGCAACCTCCTTTATAGACTGATTGCACTTCCCTGGTGTTCTACCAATAAATCAAAGTCTCTACCACCAGCTTTACCTACAACTGAATAACTGATATTATAGTCATACGATACTATGTTTTTTTTTTTTTGTGAAGTGCTCAGTTTTACATTTATGAACATTTAAAGCAAGGTGCCAATCTTTACACCTCTTTTAAATCTTATCAAAATCTGTCTGAATATCTATGCAGTTCTTTCAGACAGTATTCCGTTATATATAAGTGCATCGTCTCCAAAAAGCTTGATGTTACTATTAATGTTATCTACAAGGTCATTAATATACAACATGACAGCAAGGGTCCAGACATGTTTCCCTGGGACACACCTGAAGTTACTGCTACATCTGACGATGACTCTCCATCCAAGATAACGTGCTGTGTCCTCTCTGCCAAAGAGTCCTCATCTAGTCACAAATTTCACATGGTAAAACATATGATCATACGTTTGACAATAAGCATAGGAGTGGTACTGCATCAAATGCTTTCCGGAAGTCAAGAAATACTACATAGACCTAATTGCCTGAATCCAAAGGTTCCAGTATGTACTGGTTAGCATTGAGGAGGTTATTCTGTTCAAGATACCTCAGTTGTGTTTGAGCTGAGAATATGCTCTAAGATTCTACAATAAATGGATGTTGGGATTATGGGAGGGTATTTTTGTGGATCACTTCCAAGAACTGCGCACGGTTTTTTGGGTGAGGGATTCCATCAGGCCCTGGGGCTTTGTTCAGTTTTAATGATTTCAGCAGTTTCTCAACATCACTGACACTAGTGCTTATTTCATTCATATTTTCAGTGGTACAAGGATTAAATTGGTGCAAATCTCTTGGGTTTTCCTTTGTAAAGGAACATTTGAAAATGGAGTTAGGCATTTCAGCTTGTGCTGTGCTACCTCCAATTTCAATTCCTGTCTCATTCGCTAGGTACTGGACACTAACTTAGGTGCCGTTAACAGCCTTCACATGTGACCAAAATTTCTGTAGGTTCTGTGAAACATCATTTGGCAACATTCTGCTATGGTAGTCATTGAAGGCATCACGCATTGCTCTCCTGACAGCTAGACATGTTTCATTCAGCAACTTGTTTTATACCTTTTATGCAGTACAGATGCCACATTTCCCAGTCACCGGTGTGAGATTATCATTCGCATACCTAAGTCTAGTAAGGACAAACACCTTCCTTCCAGCTTCCGCCCAATTTCCCTCTTCAGTAGCATCTGCAAAGTTATGGAATGTGTGATTTATGTTCGGCTGGTGTAGTGGCTTGAGTCTCGGAATCTCCTCACTAATGCCCAATGTAGATTCCATAAGCACCGCTCAGCAGTTCATCATCTCGTCACCTTGTCAACTCATATTATGAACAGTTTTTTTGCAGAAGCTCCAGACTGTGGCCATGTTTTTTTATTTGGAGAAGGAGTACGACACATGCTTGAAGATGGGTATCCTCTATATTATGTATGAGTGGGGGTTCCGGGGTCACCTGCCCATTTCTATCGTGGAATTTTTAGAAGACCATGTTTTTAAGAAACATATGGGCTCGGCTCTGTTGAACACTTTTATTCAAGAGAATGGGGTGCCCCAGGGTTCTGTGTTCAGCGTCGTCTTATTTGCCATAGCCATAACCCTATTATTGATTGTCTCATGCCAGGTATCTCTGGAACTCTTTTCATTGATGACTTTTCGATCTATTACTCCTCTTAAGAACCTGGCTACTTGAGCAATGTCTTCAGCGATGTCTTGATCATCTTTACTCGTGGAGCATCAACAGTGTCTTCCACTTTTCTGCTGGCAAGACTGTCTGCTTGAACTTTCAAGAGAAAGCAGATATTGCAGCAATGTCCAATACCATATACAATTTTGTATTGGTTTCAGGGTTGGACATGTCAGTGCAGCACTGATCATGAGGGACCTCTTAGTTAATTTTCAGTCGCATCAAGTATTGACAAATGTGATATACATTTGTAATTTTTTAACCTGGCAAATCATTTAGTTACTATTGTTGTGGTCTTCAGTCCGATGAATGATTTGATGCAGCTCTCACTACTGTATCTGTGTAAGTTTCTTCATCTCTGAATAACTATTGCAACCTACTTCAATTTGAACCCACTTTCTGTATTCATCTCTTGGTCTCCCTGTATGATTCTTATCTCACACACTCGCCTCCAGTAGTAAATTGATGATTTACTAATGTATCAGGATGTGCCCCATCAACTGATCTCTTCTTTTAGTCAAGTTATGCCACAAACTACTTTTGTCTCTAGTTCTGTTCACTCTTTCTCATTCATTATGCAACCTACCCATCTAGTCTTCAGGAGTATTCTGTTCAACCACATTTCAAAAACTTCTTATTCTCTTCTTTTCTGAAATGCTTATCATCCATGTTTCCTTCCTGTACAAAGCTATGTTGCAGACAAATACCATATGAAAAGACTTCTTATCACCTAAATTGACATTCAGTGTTAATAAATTTCTGTTCTTCAGAAACGCTATTCTTGCCATTGCCAGTCAACATTTATATCCACCCTATGTCAGCCATCATTAGTCCTTGTACTGCCCAAACAGTAAAACTTGACCGCTACTTTCAGCGCCTCATTTTTTAATCTAATTCCCTAAGCATCGACTGCTTTAATTCAACTCTATTGACAGAATTACAGTGTTGTCAGCAAACCTCAAAGTTTTTATTGCTGCCATCTGAACATTAATTCTTTCTCCATTTTGATTTTTTGTTTCCTTTACTATTTGCACATTATGCTGATTGGATAATATTGAGGATAGTCTGCTACCCTGACTCAACTCCTCCTCAACCAGTGGGCCCCTTTCATGCCGTTCGACTCGTATAACTGCCATGTGGTTTCTGTACAAGTTGTACATAAGCTATTTTTGTGTGTATTTTCACCCCTGCTACCTCCAGAATCCCGAAAGAATGTATTCCAGCTATAAATGTAGGTTTGCCTTAAGATAAGTTGGAGGATAAGTATTGCGTCGCATGCTTTTACATTTCTCCAGCATCCAAACTGATCTTCCCTGAGGTTAGCTTCTACTAGTTTTTTTCCATTCTTCTGTAAAAAATTTGTGTCAGCATTTTGCAACCATGGCCTGCTGTAAACATAGTTGGGTAATAAATCTAAATCTACATGTACTCTGCAAATCACACTTAAGTGCCTGGCAGAGGGTTCATCAAACCACCTTCACAATAATTATCTGTTATTCCAATCTTGAACAGCACGCAGAAAAAATGAACACCTATATCATTCAGTGTGAACTCTGACATTCCTTATTTTATTGCAATGATCATTTCTCACTACATAGGTCGGCGTCAACAAAATATTTTTGCGTTCAGAGGGGAAAGTTGGTAATCGAATTTTCATGAAAAAATTCTGCAGTGATGAAAAATGCCTTTGTTATTAACGGTGTTCACCCCAAATCCTGGATCATGTCAGTGACACTCTCTTCCCTATTTCACGATAATAAAAAACATGCTGCTCGTCTTTGAACTTTCTCAATGTACTCCGTTAACCTTATCTGGTAAGGATCCCAGACTGCACAGCAGTACACCGAAAGAGGACGGACAAGCATACTGTAGGTGGTCTCTTTAGTAGATCTGTTACATTTTTAAGTCTTCTGCCAATAAACTGCAGTCTTTGGTTTGCTTTTCCCACAACGTTTTCTGTGTGTTCTTTCCAATTTAAATTTTTCATGATAGTAATTCCTAGGCTTTCAACTGAATTTGTGGCTTTTATATTTGACTGATTTATCATGGAATCAAAGTTCAGTAGAATCCTTTTAGCAGTCATGTGAATGACCTCACACTTTTCATTATTTAGGGTCAATTGCCAATTTTTCACCATTCAGATATCTTTCCTAAATCATTTGCAATTTGTTTTGATCGTCTGATGAGTTTACTAGATGACAGGCAAAAGCGTCATTTGCAAACAACCTAAGATGGCTGCCCGGATTGTCTCCTAAATCATTTATATAGATAAGGAACAGCAGAAGACCTATAAGACTACATTGGGGAATGTTTTACTCGATGACTTGCTGTCAATTACTACAAACAGACCTCTCTGAAAGGAAATCATGAATCCAGTCACATAACTGAGACAATATTCCGTAAGTTTGCTTGTTTGGTACAGATCAAAAGCCTTTTGGAAATCTAGAAATACGGAATCAATTTGAAATTAATTGTCAATAGTACTCATTCATGTTTCACAAAAACAGTGTTTGCAAATATTCACACCTGCAGCACCTGCTATCTGTGGAATTGGAATTATTACTCTTTTTGTCTGAGGCTGTTTTGTCTGTCTTGTACATTTTGCACATGGGTGGATACTTTTGTCATGACTGGCTCTCCCAGAGATATGTTTAGTGCTGAGGGGGTGTCATCTACTCCAGGAGCTTTGTTTAAACTTAGCCTTTTGAAAATCTAGAAATATGGAATCAATTTAAAATCCCTCATCAATAGCACTCAACAGTTTTTATGTATAAAGAGCTAGTTGTGTTTCACAAGAACAATGTTTTCAAATGTTCTCACCTGTTAACACCTGCTTTCTTTGGAATTGGAATTATTACTTTCTTCTTGAAGTCTGAGAATGGTTCACCTGTCTCATACATTTTGCACACAGGTGAAATACTTTTGTCATGAGTGGCTCTCCCAGAGATATCTGTAGTGCTAAGGAGTTGTCATCTACTCCAGGACCCTAGTTTCGACTTTAGGTGTTTCAGTGCTCTGTCAAATTCTTCTCACAGCATCATATCTCCCACATCAACTTCATCTCCTCCCACTTCACTTTCTGCAATAATACCTTCACTTGTATAGCCACTTTATATATTCCTTCTACCTTTCAGCTTTCATTCCCTTGCTTATTACTTGTTTTCCATCTGAGATCTTGATATTCACATAGCTGCTTCTCTTTTCATCAAAGGCCTGTCAGCTTGCCATTCCTGCTAAGCAATTTTGCATTTTCTGTCAATTTCAGATTTTAGATGTCTGTATTCCAGTTTGTATGTTTCACTAGCTGTATTTTTATGTTTTCTCCTTTCATCAATTAAATTCAATGTATCATGTGATATCCAAGGATTTCTATCTATTTGGTCCTCTACTGCCTTCGCTTGTTTCATCTCTCAAAGCTATTCATTTGTCTTCTATTGTATTCTTTCCCCTTTTTTTCAGTCAATCACTGCCTAATACGCCCCTTGAAATTCTCAACAAACCCTGGTTCTTTTGACTTATGCAGGACCCACCTCCTTAATTTCCTACCTTTTTGCAATGTCTTCAGTCTTAATATACAGTTCATAATGAATAAATTATGATCAGAGGCCACGTCTCCCCCCTGGATGTGTCTTATAGTTTAAAATCTGGTTCCAGAATCTCTGTACAACCATTATACGATTAAACTAAAACCTTCCAACGCCTCTATCTCTTCCAAGTATACAACCTTATTTCATGATTCTTAAACCAAATGTTAATGATGATTAAATTATGCTCTGTGCAAAACAACCAGTTGACTTCCTTTTTCATTCCTTTCACCTGGTCCATTTTTTCCCACTAGTTTTCCTTCTCTTCCATTTCCTACTCTTGAATTCCATTCCCCCACCACAATTAAATTTTCCGGTATGTTACCCATTTGAATAATTTTTTTTATGCCATCATACATTCTTATCATCTCTTCTTCCTCTGTGGAGCTAGTTGGCACACACATTCCTACTTTTGTGGTGGGTGTTGGCTTTGTGCCTGTCCTGGCTATCATAATGCATTCACTATGCTGATCATAGTAGCTTACCCTCATTTTTATTTTCTTATTCATTGTCAGACCTTCACCTACATTACCCATATTTGATTTTGTAATTATAACTGTGTATTCGCCTGACCACAAGCCCTGTTCATCATTCCACTGATCTTCACTAATTCCACTATAACTCCAACCTATTGATTTCCCTTTTCAAATTTTATAACCTGCTACCAATTATGCGATCTAAGAATACGTGCTATGCAAGTTTTGTTTTCCCTAATGATGAAATTCTCCCATGTAGTTCCTGCCCAAAGATTTGAATGGGGAAATATTTTACACCTGGAATATTTTACCCAAGAGGATGCCATCAGTATTTAACCATACAGTAGAGCTACATGTCCTCTGGAAAAATAACAGCTGTTCCCTCATTCTTTTAGTCATTCGCAGTACCAGCACAGCAATGCCACATTGTCTGATGTGACAAGCCCAGATCAGTTAATTTATCCAGACTGTTCCCTCTGCAAGTATTGAAAAGACTGATGCCCACTTCGGAAACGATATGTCTGTCTGACTCTCCGCAGGTACCCCCCCCCCCCTCACCCCCGCTCCCCCCCCCCCCCCCCCCCAACGCCCCCCCCCCCCTCCCCCGTTGCGTTTCACCTACTGTATGGCTACATGTGTCATTGAGGCATGCAAGCCACTCTACCTTGGCAGCGACCATGGTTTGTGAGAAAGTCTTAACATTTCTCACCAAATTTTAAACAGAATAAATGTTGCCACTATTTAGCTCTGTTATAGCATATCATGCATTGCTATCAGTGTATGTTGGTTGTAGAGGGTGTGCTGTGAAAACTGGTAGGATACTATCCCTGGGATCACTCCTGCTGGGGTTGTTTCCATGCTGATGTTTCACCCTGTTTGCCCTTTTTCCCCTTTTTTAGTCTTCTTAAACTGCTGTCATTTCTGGTTGCTATGTTTTTCATCTTCAGACTTCATTAAGTAAATAATGATCCACCAGATTTAGACATCACAACAAGGTCTTCATCCCTGGAATAGACCATTACCTGTAGAAAATTTTGCAGAAAACATGGAGGTCTGCATTACTTTCGTAAAGCTTTAAGTGTGAACCTCATAAATGTGTGAGATTAAAATGTTGAGCAATGAGAGAAAAGCTGATGAAGTAGACGAAAGAAAAAGAAGACAGAAGTTGTAATCATTATGAGAAATGGAAGACATTAAGAGGTATGCATGGTAAAGAGGAGAAAGTAGGACCAAAATGTAGTTAAAGAATACCAGAATGATACTTATCAATTTTATTTTGTTTTTGGAAATATTCAAAGGTAGTGGCAACCGTGCTCTGTCATAATTCTACAACACTTTGTGATTTTCTGTAGTTTGACTAAAGCAGGTGCTCATGGTAACCACAGCTAATTTAGGTAGTTGAGGTGCTCATACCAATTTTTAATTTTAATATATCCTGATGTTTGGTTTTGATATAAGAAAATTATTAACACAGTATTTTCTTTTTAGGAAATAGGTGATGCTGAACCCCTTTTTGTCACATCAGCAAACAATGAGCGATACAAATGCTTGTTGCCGTCATCTCAGGAGGAAGAAAAGGTAACAAAATATGTGCACTATATAAATACACACTTTACTTGTCTGTTGTATCAGTGCAAAACAGTTGGTTTTAACATTGCTGAAAATTGTTTTAAGTTGTTGTGGTCCCCAAAAATGAAAGTGTAAAACACCAATAAAGGGAAAAACAATATCTGTAACGATGAAAGTAAAATTTATAATTAATTAAACTGGGTACCTGAAATGTCAGAATGAATGAAAAACCACATGAATAGACAATTATGGAAACAATAACTAATAAGTAAAATATAGGCTATAATATTGTATGATTAAAGTGCGCATCATTTATGTTGGCGGCCGAGTTTAGGTTCGTTCTGCGCATCTGACGTCACAAAACACAGTCAGCCAATGAACAGAGAACGACGTTGCCACATCTCGACTGCAGTGCAGATCATGAACGAGTGTCTTCAGTTTTAGAAACGTTCAGTCATAAATAAAGTAATAGAACAAAAGCAATGTCTTGATAGCAGACATTCTTTTATAGAAAGTTTGGGAAAAAGCATTCTTTATACCAATTGCTTCATATTCTATTAATTAATTAAACCAAACAAGCAATAAGACTCCTGATTCAGGCGATAGCAAGGAAAGGTGTTTGTATCACTCTCACGAACCGCTTTTTCGCAATAAAGAACAGCGGTAATTGTTTATTTTCTGTTGTACTTCGACGAAGCGTGAGTAATTCATAGTCATACCAACAGTGTTTGTCAGTATTTTGCGTGACGTGTTATACTGCTCATGCCGTTATGTAGTGAGACGAGGTGCGTTAGCGTAACGGTTAAGGTGTTGGGCTGCTACGCTAAAGGTTGTGAGTTCAAACCTTGTGCAGTGCTTAATACTTTCATTATTTAAAAACAATATCGAAGTACCTTACTTCACGAATTATATTCGTTTGAATGCAACTTTTTGAAATTTCTAGTTGGGCTGCTACGCGAAAGGTTATGAGTTCAAACCTTGCGCGGTGCTTAATATTTTCATTATTTAAAAACAATATCGAAGTGCCTTACTTCACAAATTATATTCGTTTGGATGCAATTTTTTGAAATTTCTAGTGCTTTGTCTCTTCATTATCCCTTTCGCTGCTGCAGACATGTGCTCGCCTGTGCAGACATGTGGTGTTCCCACTGCTTTGACACACTTATCATTCGATTTCACGAAAACTATTTGGCCCAAAAATTTGATTTTTACACGTCTTCTTAACTGATACCTTCCCCCCGTAAATGACTTAATTTTGTTTCGATGTTCAACGCAGTTATTATGCAGCATTAAATGTAGTAAACCATTGCATGAAATTTTGAGGAGTTTGCAGAGGGAGGTAGAAGTCCATAGCGTATACTTTCCGTATGGTCGATTTTAGTTGCCCCAATGTTGAGAATGAAATGTGGACAAGATACCTAAATTTCATATAAAATTTACTGTATAACAATATCTCATTTAATTTAAGTATGACATATTGAGAAATATTCCCATCTTTCGCGACTGTAATAAAAGTATTATTTACACCGGACGCGTTTGGCTTTATTTTAAAGCACTTCAATCAAGGAAAGGTATGGCACATACACAATGGTACTCTATGTTCTCTTTCTTGTTTTTGTTCCACAGTCGCAGTTTTACCAATGGTACTGAAATGAATTCCTCTTCTGCAACTGTAATAAGGGGCTTATTTAGACCAGACGCGTTTCTCTCTTTTGAAGCATATTCAGTGGACAGTATTTTGTCTCATCCATTGCCAAGTCACCTTTCGTAGTTTTGTGCTGCGGTAACACAATATTCAACGTTTGTGTTGGCAGATCAGTGTTTTAGCAAATAAATGTTGTTTGTGTGTGCCACACACAAAAATTATATTTGACATAGCTCAGAGCACTTCACTGATAGACGGTATATTCAAGTCCTAATGTTTTTGTAAGTCCACAGTTTTGTTTAATGTATTTTGTCTACTTCCTTTTGATTGATTGAAGTGCTTTAAAATAAAGCCAAACGTGCTCAGTGTAAATAAAACTTTTGTTACAGTCGCGAAAGACGGAATATTTCTCAATACTACATACGACACCTATGTGGTACTTAAATTAAATGAGATATTGTTATACAGTAAATTTTATATGAAATTTAGGTATCTTGTCCACATTTCATTCTCAACATTGTGGCAACTAAAATCGACCATACTGAAAGTATACTCTGTGGACTTTTACCTCTGCAAACTCTTCAAAATTTCATGCAATGGTTTACTATATTTAATGCTGCATAATAACTGCGTTGAACATCGAAACAAAATTAAGTCATTTATGGGGGGAAGGTATCAGTCAAGATAATGTGTAAAAATCTAATTTTTGGGCCAAATAGTTTTTGTGGAATCGATTGATAAGAGTGTCAAAGCAGTCGGAACACGATGTGTCTGCACAGGCAAGCAGTGCAGTGACAAAATTGCGCACAGCGCGGAATGCAGGGAGCACTTCTTTGTAGCAGTGAAAGGGTTAATGCGGCCGTGGTGGCTTTACTTCATGAACTGCACCCTCCCCCCTAAACGTAAGCTCGCGAACTACGCTATACTATGGCGCTGCTTCTATTGGCGCGTGCGTCGTGTGCAACTGGCAACGCAGCAATATCCTGCGTCTGGGCGGGCATGCGCGAGCCGCCAAGATAAAAGAATTGAACTATAGTTGTTGACAGTACATTAAGCGTATTTGGTGATAGACTGCTATTCACCCACATGTAAGATGCTGAGCAGGAGATGGCACAAAGGAAAGGGTGCTCTACTGCTTAGATTGTGGTAACAGTTCTCCTTTATAGCTTATAATCCGATCTCCCTCCTTTTCCCCCAGATGCACATGGACTTACTATTATCTTATGGAACTACAGGCTTCCTGGCACAAGTAGTGGTATTGGCTAGGATGGTTGGTGGTGACTGTGGCGGGGCATGGAGATGGAAGAGTGAACTGAGACCATCAAAATAGCATTGGAATTAATACAAAAATGATTCAAATACATGCTCATAAACTAGTGCTACCGTGAAACTTAACAAATTTTAAGGGTGGAGTTGGTTGGTGTTATAGGTTTACGAAGCGTCATGGTCTTAGCATGCAAGCCAAAACCAAAATATCTCGGAAGATGCCACAACAGTACGAAGAGCATATATTATCTTTCCATCATTTTATTGTTCAACATCGAAAGAAAAGCAGTGTGGAACTAATCCAAATAGCGGATATGGACAAAACTTCTCTGACATTTGATGTGCCGAGTAACAGAACTGTTGCCATGAAAGGTGCTACAACTGTAACTATAAAAACAATTGGACATGAAAAAATCCACTACAGTGTTGTTCTTTCAATGTTGCTGGTGGTACTAAACTTAATTCGGTGATCATTTTCAAGCACAAAACAATGCCAAAATTTTCTGGAATGCCACCAGGTGTTATTGTTTACTTACATGACAAGGGTTGGATGGACAAGGTTGGTGGTATGAAATTATGGATTAACAGAGTGCTTTATTGAAGAAGAGTTCTCTTCTTGTGCTAGATCGGTTTAGTAGTCATTTGAAAAAGTTTGTGAAAGAGAAATTGAGACAGGGAAATACAGAGCTTTCCCCCTGCAGGTCTGGGGGTTAGAATAGGCCCGAGGCATCCCTACCTGTCGTAAGAGGTGACTAAAAGGAGTCTCACAGTTTCTGTAAGTTCAGGTCCCATTTTATGGTTTGATCTGCCACTTTATAAATTCTACAGAAGTGCGGGCAGTACGAGGAAGGACACCTTACCTGGTGCATGAGTTATCCATAGTGCCCTTAGATTCGGTCTCCTGAACCTCTTGTCATGGTTTTGCATCTCCACCTGCATTTCAACTAGTAGGACAAGGACACTTTCCAGGGTATGTCATCTTCTTCTGTTGTCTCCTGTCCTCTTTTGCCCCCATGACAGTATTGGAGTTCTCTGCGCCCAATATCCAGCGTGGTAGCCAGTCCGTTGTGGTGGGGCTGTCATGTACCCAAGTGGTGGTAGCCCCCTGACTACACAGGGATCTATTCCTGATTCCTGAGCTGTAAACTCCCCATGTATGTTAAGGAGTAGATGCCTGTCTTCCAGAGGCATCAGGACTCCCAGCAATGGCCATCATGCCAGGTGGCCTGTGCTGTGGCTGAGTGGCACCTGTGAGGAGAGCCCCGGATCGGAATGGGTGGCATCAGGGCGGATGACCCGCAATGAAGCAGACTAAGTCATCTCTTGGTGGTGA
Organism: Schistocerca piceifrons; assembly: GCF_021461385.2. Lineage (NCBI taxonomy): Eukaryota > Metazoa > Arthropoda > Insecta > Orthoptera > Acrididae > Schistocerca > Schistocerca piceifrons. The sequence goes on along the minus strand of NC_060143.1, from coordinate 91,820,917 downwards.
CCATATGGCACCAGCAGTCTCTAAGAAGGGCAAGACTGAGTACAGTGCTGACAGATATGACCCTAAATCATTTCCCTCCCTCGCTACACCATGGGAGGAACATAGGCCTCCAGAAAGGAGAGAGCCTTATTCGCCTTGGTATTTAGTCTGTAACAGAATGGACGGGGACTCCCTTCTACCTATGAAGCCTCAATTTTTGCTGAACGTCTTGAGGATACGTTTGGGGAATTGACAGCGTTGTCCAAGATGAGAAATGGTGCAGTCTTGATTCAGGCAGCATCCCCAGCTCAATCCTGGGCATTACTCGCTTGTGACCGGCTGGATGATATTCCTGTTTCCATCACTCACCATAAAAGCCTCAACATGCTCCAGGGGATTATTTTCCGTCACGACCTTCTCTTGCAGTCTGACGATGAGCTCCATGCCAATCTAGAATGGCTGGGGTGTTCATTTCATCCGGCGCATTTACAGGGGACCCAAAGACAACAGAGTTGCTACCGGTGCCTTCATCTTGACCTTTGAGGATGATTCATTGCCTGAAAAGGTCGGGGTGATGGTTTACCACTGTGACATTAAACCATACATGCCTCTCCCTATGTGGTGATTAAGTGCTGGAAATTTGGGCACATGTCTTCCCACGGCACTTGCAACGCCACATGTCGAGACTGCGGATGTCTACTGCATTCAGATACTCTCTGTGCGCCTCCTCCCACTTTTTGTACCAGCTGCGGAGAGCAGCACTCTCCCTGCTGCACAGTACTCCAAAAGGATCGTAAAATCATAGAGTACAAGACCCTGGACCAGTTGACTTACCAAGAGGCTAACCGTAAATTTGAACGATTACGCTCCGTTCGGTTGACGTCCACATATGCTGCAGCTACATTACCATCGATATCACAAGTACCAGTTGTACCACACTCTGTGCCATGAACAGTGAGCCTCTGGGCCTCCAGAATACATCTGCCTCCTTGGTTGTAGGGGGGAAATCTCCTTCTGTAGCTCTCAAAGTACCTACTTTGGGAGCAAGTCCCCCCAAACATAGGGGACATCAGTCCTCTCCCCCCAGTCGTATAAGCAACAGCCCCCTCCAGCTCCTCTTGTGTGGAAGGGGTCCCTTGGGACCCTCTCTCCAAAGGGCTCCACTAATGCCACAGCGTATACTAGCCAGTGGCTAAAGGAGCCAAAAACTGCTGAAGGAAGAGCTTCACAGTCTTCCTCCTTGCCTGAAGCTACTTCAGAGAAATCCTCCCTGCAAGCGCCTAAAGAGAATTGAGAGGGTAAGCAAACAAAGAAGTCTGCTAAGATAAGGAACCCTCCGGTGGCCCCAAAACTCCACACCAATTCTGCACCTGCGGATGAGGTGGAGATCTCAGCATCCCCTGAGGACCTGGGCCTCACTGATGCCTCATCCACAACAGGAATGGATACAAATACTCAGTTGGTGGCAGCTGGTGACCCTGAGGAGTAACCTGCCTCCTTGCATGCTCCGTGCCTTCCCAGCCTCACAATAACGTCATCCTCCAGTGGAATTGCTGCGGTTTTTTTCCACCACCTGGCTGAGCTATGGATTTACACCTGCTTTCTGCATTGCCCTCCAGGAAACCTGGTTCCCGGCAATGTGGATCCCTACCCTTTGCGGCTATAGGGGATATTACAAGAACAGTAACGACTATAATAGTGTGTCTCATGGAGTTGGTGTCTATTTCCTGAACTCGGTATGCAGTGAACCTGTGCCCCTTCAAATCCCTCTTGAAGCTGTGACTGTCAGGATATGGGCAACACAGGAAATAACTATCTGGAATGTATGTATTCCTCCAGATGGTGCAGTACCCTTGAATGCATGGGCTGCACTGATTCATAAACTCCCTGAGCCTTTCCTACTTTTGGGAGAGTTGAACACCCATAACTCCTTGTGGGGTGGCACTGTGCTTACTGGCTGAGGTAGAGACGTCAAAACTTTACTGTCTCAACTCGACCTCAAGGCACTTACTCGGCCATTGAGTTATCCCTCTGCAGCCCATGACCTCTCCCAAGTGTCCACTGGACAGCTCACTTACCCATCTTCCTGTCACTCCCCTAGCACCATTCCCCCGGACGTCTACCAAGATGGGAAAACAAAACAGACTGGAAAGCTTTCACCTGTGCTGTCACCCTTGAATCTCCCCCACATGTGGTAGTTGAGCAGGTCACTAGAATGATCATTTCTGCAGTGGAAAACACAATCACTTGTTCTTTAGGCAGCCCCCGGCGAAAATCTGTACCTTGGCAGATGCTGGAAATTGCTGAGGTCATTAAAGAGTGTCAGCGAGCTCTGCAGCAACATAACTGGCACCCTTCCCTAGAGCACCTGATAGCTTTTAAATGGCTCCGTGCTTGCGTTCACCAGCTTATAAAAAGATGGAAACAGGTGTGTTGGGAGAGGTACGTCTCGACCATTGGGTGCCATATGTCACCTTCCCAAGTCTGGACGAAGATCAGATGTGTTTGTGGGTACCAGACCCCGACAAGTGTTACTGGCATTTACATCAATGGTATGTTATCTACTGATGCAAACACAATTGCCAAGCACTTTGCTGAGCACTATGCTCTTGCCTCCGCATCAAAGAATTATCCCCCAGCATTTCACACCCTCAAACGACCAATGGAAAGGAAAGCTCTCTCATTCACTGAACATCACAGTGAACCCTATAATGCTCCATTTACAGAGTGGGAGCTCCTCAGCGGCCTTGCACATTGCCCCGACACAGCTCCTGGGCCAGATCAGATCCACAGTCAGATGATCAAACATCTCTCATCGGACTACAAGTGACATCTCCTCGTCATCTTTAACTGGATCTGGTGCAATGGCTTCTTTCCATCGCAATGACAGGAGAGTACCATCATTCCAGTGCTCAAACCCAGTAAAAACCTGTTTGATGTGGGTAGCTATCGGCCCATCAGCCTCACCAATGTTCATTGTTAGCTTTTAGAACATATGGTAAGTCGGCGGTTGTGTTGGGCCCTGGAGTCATGTGCCCTACTGGCTCCATGCCAGGGTGGTTTCTGCCAGGGTCGCTCTGTCATTGATAATCTAGTTTCCCTCAAGTCTGCCATCCGAGCAGCCTTTTCCAGACAGCAACACCTGGTTGCCGTCCTTTTTGATTTACAAAAAGCTTAAGACACAACCTGACGACATCATATCCTTGCCACATTATATGAGTGGGGTCTCCAGGGCCTGCTCCCTATTTTTATCCAAAATTTCCTATCACTCCGTACTTTCTGTGTCCAAGTTGGTACCTCCCATAGTTTCCCCCATATCCAGGAGAATGGGGTGCCGCAGGGCTCTGTATTAAGTGTATCTCTATTTTTAGTGGCCATTAACAGTCTAGCAGCAGCTGTAGGGCTGTCGGTCTCACCTTCTCTGTATACAGATGACTTTTGCATTTCGTACTGCATCTCCAGTACTGGTGTTGCCAAGTGGCACCTACAGGGAGCCATCCACAAGGCGCAGTCATGGGCTCTAGCCCACAGCTTCCAGTTTTCAACTGTGAAGTTGTGTGTCATGCTCTTCTGTCTGCATCATACCAATCAACCAGAACCAAAATTTTATCTTAATGATGATCCACTCACTGTAGTGGAGACATATCGATTCTTAGGACTAGTTTTTGACGCCCAATTGACGTGGCTTCCTCATCTTCCTCAGCTGAAGTGGAAGTGTTGGCAGCACCTCAATGCCCTCCACTGCCTGAGCAACACCAACTGGGGTGCAGATCGCTCTACGCTGCTGCAGCTCTACAGAGCCCTTGTTCAATACCGCCTTGACTATGAGAGTCCGGTTTATGGTTTGGCAGCATCCTCAGCATTGTGTTTACTCGACCCAGAGCACCACTGTGGTGTTAGACTGGCAACAGGAGCTTTTAGGACGAGTCTGGTGACCAGCATCCTGGTGCAGGCCGGAGTCCCTCCATTGAAGGTCAGGTGTGCACAACTGCTCGCCAGTTACGTTGCACACTTTCATAGATCTCCTGAGCATCTGAATTGCCGTCTCCTTTTCTCATCCACAGCGGTTCATCTCCCGCGTTGGAGGCCCAGGTCAGGGCTTAAGATTGTGGTTCGCATCCGATCTCTTCTGTCTGAATTGGAGTTCTTGCCTTTACCACCTAAAATTGAGGTCCATTCAAGTACATCTCTACATCTACATCTGCATACATACTCCGTAATCCACCATACGGTGCGTGGTGGGGGGTACCTCGTACCGCAACTAGCACCTTCTCTCCCTGTTCCACTCCCAAACAGAACGAGGGAAAAATGACTGCCTATATGCCTCTGTATGAGCCCTCCATGGTGTACACCTAGGCTGAAGTTTCGCCTGGACCTTTCACATGGTCCTAAGGACTCAGTTAACCCCTCAGCTCTCTGCTGTCACTTCCTCTTGATTCTTGACATGTACCGGGACCATGAAGTGGTTTACACTGTGAGGCATTTCATATAGCAATCACTGGTATGTGCAGGTCAAGAGCCAAGGCCTGCAAGAGGGTGTTACTGCTGAAATAAAGTGGGACCAAGTGAAGTGACACAGTGTTGCGCACACCGGATTTATATTTGAATGAACAGGAAAGTTACTGCATTTATTTGCCATCAGTTCGCTACTTCCCATTATGGAAGCTAATATTGGCCTGCTGTTCATGGCATCAATGGGCTATTAAACACTAAACTTTCTTTTTAATTAAATTGGCTAATTTTTACTTTTATTAATTGTCTGGAAGGTAATAGCATCTGAATATGAAGTTGTATAGAATATAGACAGAGAAACAGACAAATAGTTGGGTTCCCTTGAAACTATTGTCTGCAAGAGCCATTAGAAAAATACAAACCAAGTACTTACTTAAGGCTTACATATTTATTAAAAAAAGACAGTCAATCATAGCCTGGAAATTAATATTAGCTTTGGGAATGTGGATTTTATATGTAAAATCAAGGAAAGGTAACCAATCACCTATAGCTGATTGATGTGTGGTGCATAGAAACACACAACAGAAGACAGTATTTATATTAGATTTCAACACACAGTCAGGCATACAACCATGCAGAAACCCAAATGCAAACACCTGTGGCCATGGCGATACTGACTGTGGTTTATCAGTAGCAGTTTCCTGGGCAGATGGAAGTGGGGTGGACATAGGGAAGGGCATATGAGGTAAAGAGGGGATAGTGGGTTAGTGTGGAAGTGGGTCTTTCCACCAATGACTCAGCAGCTGCACAGCAAGTCGAAAGAAGTTCCAAGGATAGAGCATATAAGAGGTAGGGAGAGGGGAGGAGAAGCGGGAAGTGACGAACAAGGAGAGGGGGGGGGGGAGAGAGAGAGAGAGAGAGAGAGAGAGAGAGAGAGAGAGAGAGAGAGAGAGAGAGAGGGGGGGGGGGGGGGCACATCATGGTTGGGGGTAGTGGAGGAAGAAGGCTGCGCGTGATGTCGATGGGGAAGGAGTGGTGTGGACAGAAAAAAGAAACCCATGGCTTTTTTTAATAGGGTTCTGTAATTAATTGTAAAATTGGAACCCCTATAGGACCACTTTGTAGTCTGTCTATCTGATTGTTAAGCCCCTTTTTCTCAGAAATGGGTAGATGTATCGAGCTGAAATTTATGTTACATACTAAGGTCTATGGTCCCTTAGCGGAGTGGAAATTTTAAGCGTGTAAGTCAATAAAATCAAAAGAGATGGTCATTTATGTCACAAACTTGTGTTTCAATACTCCCAAACTCATTCATCAGAACCTATAGGGTACTTCCCATTGACCTACAATCATGAAATTTGATGAGAAGCAAAGATTCGTAGTACAAGCAAAGGAAAAAATTCTAAACATAGTTAATTTGTAATTACATCACATTAAAAAAAATATCTTTTTGTCATTTGTTGCCTGTCTGTCTGTTGAGACTCCTTTTTCTCAGGAATTGGTAGAGGTATCAAGTTGAACTTTATATCAACTACTGAGGTCTACAGTCGCTTTGTAGAGAATATAATTTAAGCTTCTTAGTTAATGGAATCAAAAGATACAGCCGTATATGTTACATATTTTGATACAAACTCACTCCATCAAAGCCTACATATCACCTATGTAATAGTGTAGGTACATGACGGACCTGGTGGTCTAGCAGGAAAGCACATGCGTGTAAACTGAGAAGTCACACAATTGAGTCTCGGCCAGGTCACAGATTTTTCAGTCTTTGTATTAACCTAGCCTTCACCTCTCAATGATAAGAATGATTTGAGGAGTCACCACAAACAACACATGGTTCAGCTTCCACTTTAAATGGTGGGTCCCCTTTCCCCAGTTGGATAATGGAGGTAAATTAGGAACACTAAAGTTGTTGTTGGTGTCCAATAGAATGACTTCCATCACACCAATGAGCCAAACAAAATTATTATTATTGTTATTGTTATCTACATATCAAGTTTGCGTGGAGCCCTCAGAGTGCAAGTCCTACTCGTGCTGCTTTTTTGTTTCTTGAGCTCGAAGTTTGAGCCCTTTTTTATATATATTTTCTATAAGAAACCTCTGTTTAAAATTTCATTCAGACTGAAAATGGTCAGGTTTGACACACTGGTCCACTTGATGTGGAGTGTCCCCATAACAACCCAGAGTAACAATTCCATTTAAACAACAGTAGAGAAAATATTCTCACGTTTAAGAAACGCATATGTTTTTAACCTAAATTGAATGCCAGCAAGTAAGAGATGAAATAGATTTACTGCAAAAATCCAGTAACTGAGAATGTCATTACCCTTTATTTAGGGAAACAATAGTTGACAGTATGTAAAAAGATGAGGGATAGTGGAAATCCTTGGGTAACACAAGAGGTATTGAATTTAATTGGCGAAAGGAGAAAATAAAAAAAAAAGCAGTAAATGAAGCAGGCAAAAAGGAATACAAACGTCTCAAAAATGAGATCGACAGGAAGTGCAAAATGGCTAAGCAGGGATGGCTAGAGGACATATGTAAGGGTGTAGAAGCGTTTATCACTAGGAGTAAGATAGATACTGCCTACAGGAAAATTAAAGAGGCCTTTGGAGAAAAGAGAACCACCTGTACGAATATCAAGAGCTCAGATGGGAAACCGGTTCTAAGCAAAGAAGGGAGAGTAGAAAGGTGAATGGAGTATATAGAGGGTCTATGCAAGGGCGATATACTTAAGGGCGATATACTTAAGGGCGATATTATGGAAATGGAAGAGGATGTAGATGAAGATGAGATGGGAGATATGATACTGCGTGAAGAATTTGACAGAGCATTGAAAGACCTAAGTCAAAACAAGGCCCCAGGAGTAAACAAGATGCCATTAGAATACTGATTGCCTTGGGAGAGCCAGCCATGACAAACTCTTCCATCTGGTGAGCAAGATGTATGAGACAGGCGAAATACCCTCAGACTTCAAGAAGAATACATTAATTCCAATTCCAAAGAAAGCAGGTGCAGACAGGTGTGAAAATTACCAAACTATCAGTTTAATTAGTCACAGTTGCAAAATATTAACAATTCTTTACAGACGAATAGAAAAACTGGTAGAAGCTGACCTCGGGGAAGATCAGTTTGGATTCCGTAGAAATACAGGAAAACATGAGACGATACAGACCCTACAACTTACCTTAGAGAATAGATTAAGGAAAGACAGACCTACATTTTTAGCATTTGTAGACTTAGAGAAAGCTTTTGACAAAATTGATTGAAATACTCTCTTTCAAATTCTGAAGGTGGCTATTTACAGTTTGTACAGAAACTAGATGGCAGTTGTAAGAGTTGAGGGGCATGAAAGGGAAACAGTGATTGAGAAGGGAGTAAGACAGGGTTGTAGCCTATCCCTGATGATATTCAATCTGTATTGAGCAGTAAAGGAGTCAAAAGAAAATTTTTAAGTTGGAATTAAAATCCAGGGAGAAGAAATATAAACCTTGAGGTTTGCCGATGACATTGTAATTCTTTCAGAGACAACAAAGGACTGGAAGAGCAGTTGAACGGAATGAACAATGTCTTGAAAGGCGGATATAAGATGAACATCCACAAAAGCAAAACGAGGATAATGGAATGTAGTCGAATTAAATCAGGTGATGGTGAGGGAATTACACTTATGCTCATAATTTAAGGATAATGCTGATACGTGGTGAAACAATGCTCTGGTGGGCGGTTTGTGGGTTTAAATCACCTCGGGGTATGACCATGCGGTGCACAGTGGCTCTGGCAGCAGTCCACATACACAGAGGTTTGTTGGTGCATGTCAGAGTACGGTGCAGCAAGTAAGTGTGCAGAGGTTTTCAGACATGCTAATGGTGACTGTGTTGTTTTCAGACGTGCTAATGGTGACTGTGTGTTGAAAATGGCTTAAAGAACACATATTGTTGATGTTATGAGGGGTAGAATACTAGGGTGACTGGAGGTTGGTCAAACACTGCAGGTCATAGCACGGGCCCTCCGTGTGCCACAAAGTGTGACCACAGGATTATGGCAACAATTCCAGCAGACAGGAAACATGTCCAGGCGCTACAGTACAGGACGTCCACAGTGTACAACACCATAAGAAGACTGATATCTCACCATCAGTGCCCGCAGACGGCCAGGGAGTACTGCAGGTAGCCTTGCTCGGGACCTTACCACAGCCACTGGAACATTTGTCTCCAGACACACAGTCTACAGGCGACTGAACAGACATGGTTTATTCGCCTGGAGACCTGCAAAGTGCATTCCACTGACCCCTGATCACAGGAGAGCCCATGAAGCGTGGTGTGCCCATGAAACCTGGTGTCAAGAACACAGTACATGGTCATTGGAACAGTGGTCCCAGGATATGTTCACGGACTAGTCCAGGTATAGTCTGAACAGTGATTCTCACTGGGTTTTCATCTGGCATGAACCAGGAACCAGATACCAACCCCTTAATGTCCTTGAAAGGGACCTATATGGAGGTCGTGGTTTGATGGTATGGGGTGGGATTATGATTGGTGCATGTACACCCTACATGTCTTTGACAGAGGAACTGTAACACATCAGGTGTATCAGGGCGTCATTTTGCACCAGTATGTCCGCCTTTTCAGGGGTGCAGTGAGTCCCATTTTCCCCCTGATGGACGAATGGACGATAAAGCACGGCCCCACCGATCTGCCATCATGGAGAAGTACCTTGAAACAGAAGATATTAGGCGAATGGAGTGGCCTGCCTATTCCCCAGACCTAAACCCCATTGAGCACGTCTGGGATGCTCTCGGTTGACATATCGCTGCATGTCTTCAAACCCCTAAGACACTTCAGGAGCTCCGACAGGCACTGGTGCAAGAATGGGAGGCTATACCCCAGCAGCCAACCCATTGTGCGACCTTTGTACGTGTGCATGGTGATCATATCCCATATTGCTGTCAGGGTTCATGCACAGCAAACAGTGGCATTTTGTAGCACATGTGTTTTGGGACAGTTTTCTCAACTTATCACCAATACTGTGGACTTACAGATCTGTGTCGTGTGTGTTCCCTATGTGCCTATGCTATTAGCACCAGTTTTGTGTAGTGCCATGTTGTGTGGCACCACATTCTGCAATTATCCTTAATTTATGAAAATGAGTGTAGATTAGGAAATTAGACATTTAAAATAGTAGATGAGTTTTGATATTTGGGCAGCAAAATAACTGATAGTGGTAGAAGTAGAGAGGATATAAAATGTAGACTGGCAAATGACAAGGAAAGCATTTATGAAGAAGTGAAATTTGTTAACATCGAGTATAGATTTAAGTGTCAGGAAGTCTTTTGTGAAAGTATTTGTATGGAGTGTAGCCATGTATGGAAGAGAAACATGGATGATAAACAGTGTAGGTAAGAAGAGAATAGAATAGAAGCTTTTGAAATGTGGCGGTACAGAGGAATGCTAAAGATTAGATGGGTAGATCATGTAACTAATGAAGAGGTGCTAAATAGAATTGGGGAGAAGAGGAATTTGTGGCACAACTTGACTAGAAGAATGGATCAGTAGGTTGTACATGATATGAGGCATCAAGGGATCACCAGTTTAGTATTAGGAAGCATGGAGGATAAAAATTGTAGAGGGAGACCAAGAGATGAATACACTAAGCAGATTCAGAAGGATGTAGGGTGCAGTAGTTACTCAGGGATGAAGAGGCTTGCACAGGATAGAGTAGCATGAAGAGCTGCATCAAACCAGTCTTTGGACTGCAGACTGCCACAACAACAACAACTACTACTACTACTACAACAGTAGTTGGCAGCCCTGAGAGTGGTACAAGACTGTTGCATTGTAGAGAGAAAGACATTGGAAGAATGTTCCTCATTTTAGGACGTGATGAGTAGTAGTCAAAATCATGTCAGAAAACATGTTTCAGTTATTCCAGCTCATGTATTGAGTGACGGAGGGAGGGTCTCTCCTTTGTGGTTGGTCAGTAAATTCCCTTGAGGTGTTAGATGTTTTATGAAGATAAGATATGGAAAATCTCTTTTTTGACGAATTGGGAAGGATGGATTCAGCAAGACCTGCAACATATTGGATGAGAAACTATTTGTCATTGTATACATGATGTCTACTGATGGCTAGGCTGTACATAGGACTCTTTAGTGTGGTATCATGGTATCGGTGGCATATGTCAAAGTGCAAATATTGGTGACTAACAGGTCTAATTTAAACAGAGGTTTTGGTAGAGTAATGGAGTGATTAGTGAGATGGAAGTTACCATCTGTAATCCAATGAACCGGGTTGAACCATATATATCTTGTGTACAAGTTTAGATAGTGTTTCATCATTAGATCACTGATGCCAGTTCTGTAGAGATTCTGTCAGTGGAGCACTCACAGTAACCAGCCATGATGTGGTGTGTTGGGTTGCTGGGCTGGGGATCTAAATAATATGTAGAAAGTGCGAATGTGTAGGATGATGGGAATAAAGAAGGAAACAGACTTGGAAGATAGCTTTTAGGAATTTGAGAAGAAATTGGAGGTCATCCTGGTCTTTTGAACAGGATGATTGAAGCAGAGCTTGTAGGCAAACTTTCCCAACAGCTGACTGGAAGCCTCTTTATGAAAACAATTATGGAGCCTTTGTCTCCAGGGAAGATGATGATTTGCAGAGGATCACAGGTACTTAGAGGTGCAAACTGAGTGAGGCAGGGCTCGTTGTAGGCATTGGTCTAAGTCTGTTCTCTTGGGAAAATATTTAGAAAATGTTTCCATTATGCGAACAAGCCAAATAAAAGTGGATCTTCAACAGTTACGCCATAATTGAATTTTATATAGGGTTAAAATTGATCTCTGGAAAGAACCGACTCATCTATGGGACTGAGAGTTCTTTTGAGGACACATGTGTTCAGGGTCTGTGTGGCTCCCATAAAGTGAGTCTGGGTCTGCAGCAGATCATCAAGCTAGGGTTTGGCAACTCTGAGAGGTCAATGCAGAGGTTTAATGTGATGCTGTGCTTCTTGGTGGATACTGCTATTTGAAGAAGAGAGTATGAGATTGGAATGTAAGGCACCTTTTTAAAGTGGCATTTTGTGTGTCGGCATAGTTATTAGAGAATGAGGTTTTCAGTTGGAGAGGAATTTGGGTTCGTAGAAAAGAGGTATTTTTCAGAGGGAGTGGAGGTAGTTAACAGGTATCTGTGCCATAGTGATAAGATTTTGAAGAACTAATTTAGTGTATGCTCTGGGATATGCGAGGGCAGTACAAACACACACAGCAAATTGAATCATAATGCATTCATCTTAACACAGGTATAAAATCTAAGCAATTCGATGTCTGGTGTGTGGTTGACCTGTGGAAGAGAAGAATTTAGATCCAGTGTTAAAGGGATCAAAAACACCAAAAAAGAGAGAACAAAAAGGAAGTAGCTGATAGTCTAATTCTGATCTACAGTGTGATTGCTTTGGCCCAGTTATATGTCATAGTATCAGCAGTCTTATTCTTTGGTGGAAGATCACAGTTAAGGCCAATATTCAGTACCACAGAAATAGTTTCTGCTGCCTCATTTGTGGTGTGTGAGGTAACTGTTTCTTTTTATGTTTAGTGTGATCATTTACTTCTCTGTTTATAATCAGAACACCTTGAATGGCATTTTTTCCTGATGCATGTATGTTGGAAAGCCTGAATTATGTGGAAAGAAGTGTCCAAAATGTTAAGTGCTGTATTACTAAGTAATGCTGTGTTTTTCCAACATGACAGTTGCTAGATGCACCATTATGGTATAGGAAGAAATCTTTAGAAAGATATTTGTAAGCTGTCTCACAGAGGGGTGGATAGAAGAAGGTTCAGTGTACAAGGATTATATGTTCAGGTTTGATACTTAAGCAGTTTTTTGTGACACCTTGGCACTTTTAATATGTCACCAAAACTAATTACATCAGACAAATTTTAGCATTTGTGTTGGATATGGTTTCAGATTTATTCTTCTGTTGACAACAAACTTATCAATATTATACAGTGATCATTATTTGTCATGCTCTGAGCTACAGTAGTGCAGCTCTATGTGTGCTTTCTCTTTTCCTGTCTAAACAATAAATGAGCAGAAACACGCTGTCCATGGTCTGTGATCCACAATTTTCCCTATGTTTGCTCCTCCCTCGCACCACTATTTGTGGCCACTGAGATGCACCATGATTCAGATGAGGGAACACATGGGGTTTGCCCTAAAATACATGAGAAATTAAGTTTTAAATGCAAGTGCTGCACATTGACTCTCATTAGTAATGGAGAATCAAACAGTGGAAAGTCCACGTTGGAACAGCAACAAATATTGAAGGGATAGATTGCTACTCACAGTGAAAATGACATGTTGAGTTTTGAGTTGCAGACAGGCACAACGAAAAGACTATTGCACGTTAAGCTTTTGGCAAAGTATTCAGCAGAAAAGAAAAACACTCACGCATGCACGAAAGCAAGCACACTGCACACACATACAACTGCTATCTCTGGCTGCTCATGCCAGACTCAACATGCCATCTTCATGATGAGTAGCAATCTATCCTTTCCATAATTATTAATAATGGAGAGTTAGATTTCTTTACCTCCATACTGGCTTTGAGTGTAGAGAGAAAGAGAGAGAGAGAGAGAGACCCTTCTGTAGTTTGTCTTCCAAATCTTCTCATGTTGCGTGCTTTTGTTTATTATATGGTTTAAAGCTCTGCCCAAAAGATATCTTTGCGTCATCTCTCTGGTTTTCTTGTTGTGATCAACTAATGGTGTGCCTTCTTAGTTGTTGATTCCATTTTTCTGTACTGTATTTCAGCAGCTGACCTATTCCTGTTCAGGAGCTGTGAGCTGGTTATGGTGAAGATAGCTATAACACATAACAACATAGCTCACAGCAACTGTCATGTTGCAGATGAAATTACCATCATATTGATATGTTCCTCTTGTAGGTGTAATGGTCCATCACAAATGGCATCATTTAGTGTTGACGGTATGTTCATTTAAAGTTTTGTCATGCCCTCTCTTTTAGTTGGTGAATAGTCTGCTTTTACTTTTTAATTTTATTTTATTTACTTTATTTACAATGTAAGGAAAAGATAGATTGCTACTTAACATAAACATGACGTGTTAAGTTGCAGACAGGCACAGTTAAAAGACACTTACACATTAGCTTCCAGATACAATCTTCATCAGAAAAAGAAAAAAACACACACACATTTGGTCACACAAACAAGCACACCTCAAACACACATGACCATCAACCCTGGCAGCACTTAACATGTTATCATAATGGTAAGTAGCAATCTATCTTTTCCTTACATTTTAAATAAATAAAATAAAAGAAGCAGGCTACTGTCCCAACTGATAGGATACGACAAAATGTTATATGAACACAACATCAACACTAAATGATGCCATTTGTGATGAACTATTGCACCTACAAGAAGTAGCGAATGATAAGATTGAGACTTTATCTGCAACATGACAGGTGCTGTGAGCTGTGTTTTTTACTTCTGGCTTCTAATTCACTTTCATGGATTACACTGATTCCATTATTTTATCCAGCTTTCAGAATGAGTTAAAAGTATATTTTTAGTCACCAGTGCAGCAGCTCTTATTATTTTTTTACAGGACTCTGTAGAAACATATGATGGGCAAAATCCACTTGAATTACTGTCAGCAGTGTTTCCACCGTCTGCACCGTGCTCTCATCGGGTAAGCAGCAGTTTATTATCACAAAATAAATGTATTTAGAATTGAGAATTTGATTGTGAATGCAATGTATTAAAGTGAGCTGTAAATATTGACAGAACATGCAGGTAAAGTCTGATTTAATAGCATCACTTCTGAAGATAAATCACAAAATCTTTGTTGTCACTAACTGGTGATAGCAGATCCCAAATATTATCTAGAGCTTTTCACTGTCCAGTGGAGTGTGTGCTGTTTTGAAACTTTTGTGGCAGATAAAAACAATGTACTGGATTGGGACTCAAACCCAGAACCTTCTTCTTTGCCCCACTCTCTCAGCCTTACTTCTGCCAGTACCACTCTTCTACTTTCTGAACTTCATAGAAGTTCTCCTGCACAACTTGTGGGACTAACACTCATTGAAGAAAGGATATTGCAGAGAAATGGCATAGCCAAAGCCTATGGGATTGTTTCCAGAATGCATTTGTCACTCTTTAGTAGACTATGTTTTGAAACTTCCTGGCAAGGGTCCAGGTTCGAGGCCTACTCCAACACACAGTTTTAATCTGCTAGAAGTTTTCATTAGTGGAGTTTGACAGTTACTGAGTTTATTTTTACAGCTGTGATATTGTGCATTCACTATTTTATTGCTTCTTAGCATGTGAAATAAACTGAAAAAGTCAAAATGCATGAGAAACATAATGCAAGCTCATAAATGCATCACCTAGAATGTGAGGTCCCCCGTTCTCTTGGAATACAAATATTATGCTTTTGTGCATGGCAGTGCCAGTACTAGAAATTGTGTATTATAAAGTATTTGCTACTGTCTGGCACAATAATTCAATAATTGGCTAGGTGTTATTTATCCTGTCCAGAAGTAGTTAATACACCAGGGTACTTAAACTGTCTGTAAAATGTTTGTGAAAATATGACAGTTTATTTTAATTGATTAAGAGGAATTAAGATTATATTACCTGTGATTCATACAGTACACAACATTGAAATTCTATGAAAATGTTACTAAAGTATCAACACATTGTTGGGCTGGCTTATAAAATTGAATGCAGCCTGATTTGATTAACAATGCACTATTTTTGCTGATTTACTTATTATATGATGTGTGTGTCTTGCAAATTAGATAATCTATATGCAGCAATCAGACACAGTGGCACCTGCCAGCAAGGCTACAGCAAGGTCGTAAAGTGTTGATTGCATATTGAATACAATCTGTTACTTTCATTTTGTTCTTTATTCTCATTCCTGCTTTTGATTTTTTGCTATTATACTTTCATATTTTTTAAGCACTCCCCTATTAGTATATTATTTATGTGCTTTTTATTTAAGCTTGAATCATACTGGACTTACGAGCTGTGTCATGGCAGATACATCCGTCAGTTCCATGAAGAACGTGAAGGAAAGAGAGTGAAACATCAAGAATTTTACCTAGGTCGATGGAATATGGCACAGTACCACAAGTTGTGTAAGTGAAACTGGGTTGTTTATTTAGCATTACCATTTTGTGTAGACACACAGATTCCAAAACAATGTATTGACTTTCATGTATATAATTCCTTTTTTTCACTCTGGTTGTAAGATTTTATTAAGATAAATCTGGGGAGTACCCAAAAATTCCTTCTTCATCTTCATCGTCATTCAGTTTGTCATTTGCTGTATGGGATCTTAGTTATGACTACCAACCAGCTTTCCACCAGGATGAACAGCCACTGCCAGACTGTGACAAAGAGCAAAGCAGATCATGCTTTGCCACAACATGCAGCTGAACATAACATGCTTGATTTCAATGGCTGCTTCACTACCTAAGCCATCTGGATCCTCCCCCTCCACCACCAGCTTTTCTGAACTGCGCAGATGAGAGATCCTTATAACACATCGTCCACTCCCGTAATTATCCCAGCCTCAGTGTACGGTAACATTCTGTCCCCACATTCTCCGCCCAATAGTTTCCACCCCCTCTTCAAGTTACCTTCTCCTCTTTTCTTCTCCCACCTTCTTTGTGCACCGCCCTCTGCCAATGCATCCACCTTTTGTTCCCTGCTTATCTTCTTTTTCACTTCATTTTCCCAACCACCGTGCCCCACAATCCCCCGACACTGTGTCTGTTGGCAGTCTAGTCCCTACACACTCTGCCAGACAGCGTTTCTCTCTCCTCCCACCTGTGCCCTGTTATCCCTTCCTCGCCTCCTTCAGAGTGCTGCTTCCATTCCGCATGACAATTGCATTCTGGTCTGAGCTGCTGGAGTGGGCAGTCATATATGGATGAAGTGTACTTGCTTGAATGAATGAGTGAGTGGTGTGTGTTTCTATTTCTTTTTCTGGTGAAGTTTGTGACCAAAGGCTTATGTGTAAGTGTCTAATTGTGCCTGTCAGCAACTTAATGTGTCATATTTACGATAAGTAGCAATCTATCTTTTTCTACATTGTTGTTAGTTTACTATTGACATTTTTTATGTCTTTTAATCTTGCCATTGTTTTCCATTAACACTAATCCATTTGTCCACTATTATTTTTCATTTCTGTATTAACCTAGATCCATTTAGTTTTTTATGCCCTATATGCTTTACCTTGCCTCTGTTGCTCCTTACCTAGTATAGTGGCTATGAATGTATTTGAAAAGCTGTCTGCTTGCTTCTGTCTCCAGTATACACTGTTTCGTTTGGTATACTTCTTCGTTTCACAGCAGTGTTAAGTTAATAGTGATCTCTTGTATATGTACTGTCCCCTTCTTCATGCATACCTGACCATAGTTTTGTCATATACCAAATACCTTTTTGCTGTTATGTTCAGTTTTTCCTCCTTTATTGACATCTTTTCCTTTTCCTTCACTGATGCCGATATCTGTTCATATTCTTAAGTTTCTTTTACATACTTGGATGTCCGCCAGGGGATTCAACATTCTTTTATGAACACATGGTTGAAGAAAAAAAGGGCTCCCAGATTGTGCAGTACAACTTCAATTTTCTTTGTGCAAGTCTAACTGTCCTCGCCAAACAAGGTTGTACTACTGTTAAGAGACTGGCCATGTATTCAGGAGGAGGATGGCTTGAATCGCTGCCCATCTGCTCTGATAGAGCTCTTCATACATCCACCCATCCAACAGAGCTTTTCCAAGGTTTCCCTCAATTAATTTAGAAAAATACTGGTATGGTTCTTGCTATAAGGCCACAGCGACTACTGGTCTCATCTTTGTCAAACTAGACCTCTAAGCATGTAAATATCTGTATATAGAAAACATGTTTATTGGTTTTAATCCATCATATGTCTAGTATCGTAGAAAATGTGATCCACTCATGATTAAAACTACTACTATTAGTACCACCACTATCTATGTACTCCCCTCAGTGGACGAATATAGACCTGATGAACCCGGGGACCTGGAGCTGAGGACTGGTGAGTGACCCAGTTCTCTATAACTGATTGTAGGGATGCTCAGTGACCAGAATTAGGCAGGACAATGAAATATTGTGTGTGTCTTAGGGAAGGGGCATCCTTCCATAATTGCCCAAATCGTGAGTGACATATAAATCTTTAGTTTAAACACAACATCTACTTCAAGATGGACTGCATGCCGATAGGATGGATGACTGTTGAACATGGTGTATACGCTCCAGGACAATTGGAAAATCTGGGAAAATGCGTGAATTTTTCTATCCGGAAAAAAGCTGAGAAAAACCCAACAGTTTTTTTTAGAATTCCAGGGATTTGTCATTGTTTTAGTTTTCAGTAAAATTTTTATAATTGTGACTGGTAAGAATGATTTTACTTTAACCCATTACTGGAGAATAATACTGCGACAATAAAACATAAATAGAGAATAATACCAAAATAAAACTTTAGTTGCAGAGAAAAAGTGTAATTTACAACAAAATACACTGCATACGTACGAGCATGTGTCGAAAGCAAAATGTGGCAAAGGCTTTAGGATAAAAACTGTGCAATACTTTGGACAACAGAGTGCTTTCAGTGAGCGTGACGTCACAGCTGTTTACATTTCTAACTGGTCTCAACAAGAATTGCAGAGTAAATTTGCTTTTAGGCAAGATCAATTACGTTACGTGTGAGAATGTGTGATGAAGTTCTTAAATCACAGAACATTTGACTTTCATTCAAAACTTAACACTTGAGGACCAGCCACTTAGAAAAACTTTGGGCACAGAAGACCAGCCATTTAAGCCATTATTTAAAATTTTACTGGCACATTTGTGTTTGATATACCTTAAAGGGTGACACACATCTAAGAAGACCAAGCTTTCAAGGTCAGTTATTCATATTTATTTTAGTTCTTTCATAGATTATAAATCATGCAATAATGATGGCAAAAAGAAAAAGTATAATATTCCTTAAAGAAAGGACGGGAGGGGGGGGGGGGGGGGGTGAGTTCTTGAGCAGTTTCGCACATAATTAGCTTTTCTATGGAAAAGTTGAACTGCTTGACAGAACATGTATCCAGCCAGACAACACATGAAATGTTCGGTGTACAGTAGTGAAATTTATAATTGTGCTTGTCAGAACAATATGTTAACAAGAATACCCAGTTGCAATAGAATCACACAGCATGCTCAGTTTTGGCAAACATATTGTAACAGGCGAAGATCTGATGTACAATATCCCAGCATCAGAGCTGAGTGAACTGTGGGAAGTAGGGGTATCAGCTTGACACAGCATCATGAAACAAGTAAACTGAGAATTGTAATAAAATAGCATCTTTAATTCTTACCTTCGACAGTCCAAGATTACCTGAATACTTTGGAGTGGGATTTACCCATTTCACAGTACAGGTCTGTGGCATGTAACCGAATTATTGCTGTGGTTCTCAAATATCTGGACATTCAATAATAGCTTATGGAGGCAAAGAAATGTGCTCAACATGTGGATCACTTGGACATGCACCTGTAGTGGCATGCACCTCATCAATTGCTGTGGTAACGTTCGTGTACCGAAGGTCGGTATATGAATATCGTAGGTGTTTACCAAAGCACAGCCCCTCATATTTGCTGTGCCATTTGCCTCTACTTCAAAAAAATAGTCACAGGTGAGCATAGTGCTGCACACTGGCGCCAGTAAGAAATTTTTATATATCATCAGTAATGGAACAAAAGGCAACAAGAAGTAAAGAAGTATCTATTGTAGTATCCCCATTAAATGGCAGAAGTGTCTCCCACCTCAACCCACCCCATCTTCTCCAATAATAGGCAAAGTGAAGCATCAAAGAAGAAATCTCTGCATACCATAGAATTATTTACTACGTTAAGTTTTTCATTTATTAATGCTTTATATAAAAGGAACGTTTCTACTGAATGCTACGACTTTTTGCAGTAAAAGTATACACTGTTTATTGTGTTTGGGGATTAATAGCATGGTTCTTTACACCAATATGTCAGTAGTTTGTCTAAAACTATTGTTTGCCATGTTGGTTCATGTGTTCTGTAGTTGATGAACTGGAAAAACAAGCTAAAGAGAAGCAACCCATTCCAACAAAGAGAATTGAGGGAGTCAACATGCCATACTTGGAAATCAATATGACGGATGGAACCATTTGTGATCTCAATCAGAAGCCAAGGACGACAAGAGTTTTGTATGTTTGTTTTGCCCATCCGAAACATGAAATTACTTCTTTGAAGGAGATTTCTACATGTGAATACGAAGTTATAGTGTTGTCACCTTTGCTGTGCAAGCACCCTGGTTATAGGTAAGTTGTGATATTAGTTCTATGTTCTGTAATTGATAAGCACTATAGATATTACAATAGGAATGTGTTATTAGAATAATGAGCACACTCTTATGCCGTAACAGTTGTGTGTCTGATGTTTACAAACTCTCCTTACTTGCAACAACTTTCATTGAGTGTGCTGTTGGGGTCATAAAATGATTCTGATCTTGAAGTAGGTTAGGTTCAGAGTGATATTCAGTTCCCTTCTCCATCACTTGCATTTCCACAGGTTCAGTCCTCTGTTTATTGCCTTATTCATAAACTTCACGTAGTATGTTGGTTCCTTTTTCCTCATGCTGTTTTTCCTTCCCCATCCCCCCACCCCTTGTAATTCATTTTTCTCTTGTTGAAACAGGAGAAAAAAATAAGAGTAAAATAGAGGGAACACAAATAGATTTATACAGCTATAGGCATTTCTTCTACCATCAGTGGCCAGGATAGAGGTGCGGCAAATGGTCAGTGTGACTGATACTGGAAAATGTACTAGCTACAAGTTTCAGGTTCTGTTGTTGAGCTGTTGGTCCACAGAGCTCTACATCCAATTTATGCAAATATTACTGCAAAACTGTGTGTTCCCTTCAGAAATACTGATTTAACATTTCTGATGGTGCTGTGAAATATGTTATCTATCCTTCATCATGAAACAAACTAATGCAGGTTACTCGCATACTTAATATTATATCCCTCCTGCGGATTCGGGGGTTAGAATAGGCCCGCGGTATTCCTGCCTGTCGTAAGAGGCGACTAAAAGGAGTCTCAAACGTTTCGGCCTTAATGTGATGGTCCCCGTTAGGGTTTGACCTCCATTTTTCCAAATTCCACAGAAGTACGAGCCTTTTGGGGAAGGACACCTTACGTGGTGCACCATCAGTCCTCTGTGCCCTAAGGCCTTGGCACTCTTGATCGTCTTGGCGTCGTCACTGCACCCTCCATCCTTCATTTTGGGCATACACACCTGATGGATTGTGTACGTAACGCCCTTAGTGCGTCACCATCTGCACCCACGATCACTATGGACTACCCATGGCACCCAAAATCCAGCACGGTAGCCAGCCCGTTGTGGTGGGGTCGTCATGTACCCTCTAGGTTGTAGCCCCCTGACAACACAGGGATCGTACTGCCGATGCCTGAGCTGACGCCTCCGCACGTAAGCCAAGGAGTCGATGCTCGTCTCTCTGGGGCATCAGGTCTCCCGGCAACGGCCATCCTGCCAGGTGGCCTTTGCTGTGGCTGGGTGGCGCCCGTGGAGAGAGCCCCTGGTCAGAGTGGGTGGCATCAGGGCGGATGCCCCGCAATGAAGCGGGTGAAGTCTCAATCTGGTGGTCGCATGACCGCCAACGTCTCTAAGCGCGGTAAGACAGAATTTAATGCTGTGACATATAACCCCAACTCGTTCCCTTCCCTAGCCACGCCATGGGAGGAAAGTAGGGCTGCGGACAGACAGGAGCCGTATTCACCGCGATACCTTGTGTGCAGCAGAACCGATGGGGATTCGTTTTTGGGAACTAAGCCTCTCTTCTTTGTTCACCATCTTGAAGATAAGTTTGGGGAAGTGGCATCTGTTTCCAAAATGAGGAGCGGGGCTATTTTGATACAAGCAGTTTCATCTGCACAGTCACGAGCGTTACTTGCCTGTGAGAAGCTCGGTGACATCCCCGTTCATGTCACTCCCCATAAGTCCTTAAATTTGGTCCAGGGGATTATTTTTCATAAAGATCTTCTGCTACAGTCTGATGATGAGCTACGGGAGAACCTGGCACGACGAGGTGTGCACTTTGTCCGTCGTGTCTTTAGGGGGCCCAAGGATAATAGGGTTGCTACCGGTGCCTTCATCCTGGCCTTTGAGGGTGACTGCTTGCCTGAGAAGGTCAAGGTCATGATCTACCGGTGCGATGTCAAGCCGTACGTCCCACCCCCTATGCGATGCTTCCAGTGCTGGAAGTTCGGACATATGTCCTCCAGATGCATTGCCAGCCCCACGTGTCGTGATTGTGGACGACCTTCACATCCTAATGCCCCATGTGCTCCGCCTCCCACCTGCGTTAACTGTGGGGAGCATCATTCTCCCTGCTCGCCAGACTGTGCAGTCTACCAAAGAGAGCGGAAGATACAAGAAATTAAGACCCTGGACCGTTTAACTTACCAAGAGGCAAGGAAGAAGCTAGACCGGCTCAACCCCATATCTATGTCGAGGAGTTATGCTGCTGCAACTCTGCTGCCACCGGTTCCTGCAAAGACTCCCTTCTCAGATGGCCCACAGAACAGTAAAGTTACGCCTGCCCCACCGCTGGTAGGGGCCACGCTCTCTTCCACTGCTCCCAAAACACCCGGTTTGGGGGCAGTGGACCCCGAACAACTGGGGACATCCATCCCCACCTCTCAGCCGGAGATGCACCAGCCTCCTCCGGCTGCTCAGCCGGAGAGGCAACAGCCTCCTCCGGCTCCTCAGCTGGAGAGGCAACAGCTTCCTCCGGCTGCTCAGCCGGAGAGGCAACAGCCTCCTCCGGCCTCACTCGTTCGGAAGGGGTCCCTTGGGGGAGTCCCTTCCAAGGATTTTACCAGTGTCTCGCTAGACACTGGCCAGTGGCTGAGGAAGCCACCAGCTGCTGGTCGAAGGGCTTCACGCTCTTCCTCTGTTCCTGACAATGCATTCGGAAAGCCCTCCCAGCATGCGAACCCTCCTCCCAAAGACAAGAGAGAGAAGAGGAAGCTCTCTAAGAAGCCTAAGGACCCAGTGGTTCCCGCGCCAACGCTTCCTGTCAGCTCAGCCTCTGAGGATGAGGTCGAGCTCTTTGCGTCCCCAGATGACCTCGATCTCGCCGTCTCAGAAACGATGGCAGTTGCGACGGCAGTCACTCAGTCGGTGGCAGCATGTGACTCTGTGAAGTAATTTGCTTTTTCAGTACCTTCATGCCCTTACAGGACACGCTTTGTACGATCCTCCAGTGGAATTGTGGCGGTTATTTTGGCCATCTCCCTGAGCTACGACAGCTTCTAAGCCTGACACCTGCTTTCTGCATTGCCCTCCAGGAAACCTGGTTCCCGGCAATGCGGACCCCTGTCCTTCGTGGATACAGGGGTTATTACTGCAACCGTAGCACTTACAATTGTGTGTCAGGTGGAGCCTGCGTGTATGTCCTTACCTCTGTATATAGTGCTCCTGTGCCCCTTCAAACATCATTGGAAGCTGTGGCTGTACGCGTAAGGACTACCCAGGACATAACCGTCTGCAGTGTCTATCTCCCTCCAAGTGGTACAGTCTCCCTGACCGAATTGGCTGCACTTGTCGCCCAACTCCCCACGCCTTTTCTTCTCCTGGGGGATTTTAACGCCCACAATCCCCTGTGGGGTGGAACGAAGGTTACTGGTCGAGGCAGAGAGGTCGAGAATCTCATCTCCCAACTCGACCTCTGCCTCTTAAACGCTGGCGCCGCCACACATTTCAGTGTGGCGCATGGCACGTTCTCGGCCATAGATCTGTCATTGTGCAGCCCAGGGCTTGTACCATCGCTCCACTGGAGAGTCCATGACGACTTGTGTGGTAGTGACCATTTTCCCATCTTCCTTTCACTACCCCAGCGCCGCTCCCATGAACGCTTGCCTAGATGGGCTTTTAGCAAGGCAAACTGGGAAACGTTCTCCTGTGCTGCCACTGTTGACTCTCTCCCCCAAGGTACCATCGATGTGGCAGTTGAGACACTGACTGCAGAGATTGCTTCCGCTGCGGACCGTACCATTCCTCGTTCATTAGGGTGCCCCCGGCAAAAGTCAGTGCCTTGGTGGTCTCCAGAGGTCACTGAAGCCATTAAAGAACGTCGGCGGGCTCTTCAGTGACATAAGCGGCACCCGTCTTTGGAGAACCTCATTTTCTTCAAACGTCTCCGTGCTCAGGCACGGCGGCTCATCAAAAGGCGGAAACAGGAGTGCTGGGAGAGGTACGTTTCCACCATTGGTTCCTGTACTTCACCCTCTCAGGTGTGGATGAAGATTCGGCGCATCTTTGGATTGCAGCACTCTACAGGTGTCGCGGGGCTTACCATCAACGGGGCGGTATCCACCGATGCCGATGCAATAGCCGAGCATTTCGCCCAGCACTATGTTCGGCCCTCTGCGTAGGGGAATTACCCGCCCGCGTTCTGCGCGCTAAAACGCCAGGAGGAATGCAAACGGCTTTCTTTTGCTTCTCGCCACCCTGAGGCGTATAACACCCCGTTTAGTTTGTGGGAACTCCAAAGCGCCCTGGCACAGTGCCCCGATACAGCCTCTGGGCCAGATGGCATCCACAATCAGATGATCAAACACCTGTCCCCGGATTGTCAGCAGTGTGTTCTTGCCATCTTCAACCGCATATGGGGCGATGGTGTCTTTCCGTCGCAGTGGCGGTGCTGAAGCCTGGCAAGGACCCGCTTAATGTGGATAGCTACCGGCCCATCAGCTTGACAAATACTCTGTGCAAGCTATTGGAACGCATGGTGAGTCGACGGCTATGTTGGCTGCTTGAGTCTCGGGGTCTTCTGGCTCCGTGCCAGAGCGGCTTCCGTCAGGGCCGTTCTACCGCCGATGCTTTGGTCTTTCTTGAGTCTGCAATCCGCACTGCTTTTTCCAGGCGCCAACACCTCGTCTCCGTCTTTTTCGACCTCTCCAGAGCATATGACACGACGTGGCTGCACCATATTCTCGCCACATTGCACGGGTGGGGTCTCCGGGGCTCTCTCCCCATTTTTATTCAGAATTTTTTATCTCTTCGGGCATTCCACGTTTTAATTGGCACATCCCATAGTTCGCTTCATATCCAGGAGAACGGCGTTCCACAGGGCTCTGTATTGAGCGTGCCTCTTTTCCTTGTGGCCATTAATGGCCTTGCAGCAGCAGTAGGGTCGTCTGTCTCACTGACGATTTCTGCATCTTTTTCAGCTCTTCCACCATTAGTGTTGCAGGGAGCCATACGCAAGGCGCAGGCGTGGGCCCTAGCCCATGGGTTTCAATTTTCTCCTGCGAAGACTTGTGTTATGCACTTTTGTCGGCGTCGAACTGTCCATCCCCACCCTGAGCTCTATCTTCAGGATGCCATGCTCAGGGTTGTTGACACTTACCGTTTTCTGGGATTGCTGTTCGATGCCTGGCTCACTTGGCTTCCACATATTCGTCAACTCAAGCGTCAGTGCTGGCAGCATCTGAATGCCCTTCGCTGCCTCAGCAACACAGCAGATCGTAATACGCTGCTGCAGCTCTACAAAGCCCTTGTGCTGTCCCGGCTTGATTATGGGAGTGTGGCGTATGGCTCAGCGTCGCCCTCGGCGTTGCAACTGCTGGACCCCGTTCACCATTGTGGGGTTCGACAGGCGACAGGAGCATTCCGCACCAGCCCTGTTAATAGCCTCCTTGCTGAGGCTGCGGTTCCTCCGCTTCGTATTCGGCGTCAACAATTGTTAGCCAACTATGCTGCCCACGTCCGTTGTTCTCCCCGTCACCCTAACTACCGTCTCCTTTTCGCCGATGCAGTAGTCCATATCCCACACCGGCGGCCGCGATCAGGCCATGCAATTGGGATCCGTGTTTGGTCACTCCTTAGTGACCTCGAGTGTTTGGCTCTTCCATCTGCTTTCCCTGTCCGCCCGCATACACCACCTTGGTGTATTCATCGGCCGCAGCTTCGGCTGGAACTTTTCCGATGGCCAAAAGATTCAGTTCCTCCTGCAGTCTTGCGCCGCCAATTCCTTGCTCTCCTAGGCGCATTCCATGACTCGGAGGTTATCTATACAGATGGCTCGATTGTTGATGGCCGTGTGGGGTACGCTTATGCTCATGCGGACTATGTAGACCAGCGCTCCTTGCCGGAAGGCTGCAGTGTTTACACCGCAGAGCTAACAGCCATTTTTCGTGCCCTTGAGCGTATTCGTACCAGCACTGGCGAGTCTTTTGTCATTTGCAGTGACTCTCTCAGTAGTCTACAGGCTCTTGACCAGTGCTACCCACGCCATCCCATTGTTGTTGCCATCCAGGAGTCCGTTCATGCTCTTGATCAGTGTGGACGTTCAGTGGTGTTCATATGGACCCCGGGACACGTTGAGATAGCGGGAAACGAACACACCGACAAGTTAGCTAAAGAAGCCACCCGCAAACTGCCGTTGGAGATCGGCCTCCTGGCAACTGATCTCCGATCGGTGTTACGCCGTCGGGTCCTTGGGTTGTGGGTGGACGAATGGCGCACTCTGTCTGTACCGAACAAGCTGCGGCATGTAAAGGAGACCACGACTGTGTGGGGTTCCTCCATGCGGGCCTCTCGCAGGGATTCTGTTATTCTCTGTAGGCTCCGCATTGGTCACTCTTGGCTGACGTCTGGTCATCTGCTGCGTCGAGAGGACCGCCCTCATTGTCGCTGTGGTGAAACCATGACGGTGGCCCATATATTGTTGGACTGTCCTCTTTTAACTGCCCTCAGGCGAACTTTTAACCTCCTGGGTGATTTATCGTGTCTTTTAGCTGACGATGTCTCTATGGCAGATCGTGTTTTAGGTTTTCTTTGAGCAAGTGGCTTTTATAGGTCCCTCTAATTTTATTGCGTCACTCTCTTTTGTGCTGTATCTTTTACTTTCTTTTGTGTTGTAATTCAACTCCACCCTAATCTTTTAGGCTGGAGGTTTTAACGTGTTGCAGAGTGGCTGGCTCATCCTATTGTTTTCGTGATCAGCCAGCCACTGTCCTCTGCTGTGCAGTTTTAATTCCTTCTGCCTTTCTTCTCTGTGTTGTTTTTGTTGCTGTGCTCCGTTTTCCATTTTCTTTATTGTTGACCTTGGGGATTTTTTTCCCCTGGAATTTTTATCTTGTGCTTCAAATGACTAATGGATGGTTTCCCTGTGCTCTGTGTGTTTATGAAACAAGGGACCGATGACCTCTGCAGTTTGGTCCCTTTAATCCTCAAACCAACCAACCTTAATATTATCTCCAGTAAGACTGATCCATTGTCCATTTCAGTTACCCATCCCCCTCCTCCCACCCACTCCCAAGAAGACCCATTTTGTAGTTCCCCTCAGCATGACTGTATTGGTACCTAAGTGAGTACATCTTTTCTTTGTGCTTGCACAACCTGTTTTACTATATTCAGTTAGAACACACATCATAATCATCTCATTCCTTTCATCTCTCAGCATGACTTGTCCCAGCAATTTATCAGGCTTTAGATATCTATCAGTAGTCTTTCTAATCTGTTACATAAGCACTTGCATTTTCTACACTATAAATCACAATATTCTTATATCAACATAATATATGACTTGATATTGTCTGTGTAACTGACAACGGTATACTCGATCGAGAAGTTTGTAATGTTTTGGCTTGTCACACAATGTATTCATTACTGTACAAGCAGGGCTGTGTATCTTGGTTTGCTACTTCTTGATTGCTTCTTACATATGCTCCTATTCACAGTTGTGTATACAACTGGTTGGCTCTTATAAGCAATGTCTGTTAGAATAATTTGAAGAGTAGGATTCATCTCGGCTGTTAAAGAAATAGTGAATTATGTTTTGTACCGCTTCTATCACGAGGCATAAGACTTATTGTGATTGATATGATTTATGTGTGTATACTAGTATATTACTTAAATGCTGTTCATAATGACAGTGCAGTGCAATCAAAACAGTTTTTCTTGTAATGGCAAACAGAACACTTTCTGTTGTTTGTAAAGTAGATTCAGAAATGCAGAATATGAAATTCTTTACTATTAATAAAAATACTGTTTCACAGGTATTTTAGTCTTTCATAAGTTATTACATTCAGAGATGGCTGTCATTTTATGTTTTATTGGTGACTACATCATTTCTTATTCTTTAGCATAGAATAGTGATCTTTTCATGAGAAGAAAAAGTTTGGTGTACCACAGATGTTTTTACTTGCCTTAGTGGCACTGCTACTACTTTCTAATGGCCAGGTTGAGTGCTCTTATTCACTCAAGCTGCTGTTCCTGTTTGCTCACTTGTAGGTTGTTGTGGTTACCATCAGGAAAGAAACAAGATTTTAATTTCCAAACTTTGAGTTATGAAAGATTTAACAAGAAAATTTAAAACAAAATAAATCATTTTCTCACCATTCCTTGCTTTCAACTCTTGCATGTAAAATAACTCATTCACGTTGAATACATATATCTGGAAACAATGAGTTGGCATCTTTCTTTTGTGAAAAATATGACACCTGACAAACTCTTCTTTCTAGATGGTAGCAAATGTGGATTTGGCTTAGCTTCCAAACTGGACACAAGGATATATAACTAACCACATGATAGAAGAGCCTCTTAACTGTGGGTATATTAATGATGGAAGATAGTTTAGCTTCCAGAGCTAAAACACACACACACACGGCCCTTACATTCGCATACACTTTTGCCTACTGACACCACCACCTTTCTGTCCATTGCTTAGTAGCAACTCTTTTATTTGATGAGTAGTGATTCGTTCTCACATATGAGAATACATATATTGCACCCTGGACCATTTATCACTGTAAATTTGACACAGGACAGTTTTATTGTAATTTAACTTTAGGATCGCCATATAGTGGTAGTTCTCCAATGGATTTGATTCAGAATTCTAGTTGATGTGATAAAAAAGGTGGTGCAGTAGTTAAGATAAAGACTGAAGCTTAGATTCATGCGTAGCCGATCTCTTCTTCACTTTCCCGACATTTTGCAGAATTATTCCAGGCAAAGGTTGGGATGATTGCTACAACAATACCATGAACAATTTTTTACCGCATCTTTGCCCTCCTGAGCTCTGTCTTTAATGTCAGTGTGTAAATAATTTAGGATTAAAGGAGGCAACTCACCAAATAATGGAAGTGCTGAGTCATAGACAGGCACACAAAAAAGAATGAAAGCTTTGTTACCGTTCAGACGAACCTTTTAACAAACTAGAGTACACACACACACACACACACACACACACACACACACACACACACACACACACACGCAGTGCTACATTACATCGGCTAAACACACATTGCACAATGTGTGTTCTACATCTGCATACATACTCCACAAGCCAACGTATGGTGCGTGGCAAAGGGTACCTTGTACCACTACTAATCATTCCCTATCCTCTTCCACTCGCAGATACTAAACTCCGTCAGAACAGGCCTTGGAAGGCCCAGTGGTACCGACCGGCCACCGTGTCATCCCACAGGTGCCACTGGATGCAGATATGGAGGGGCATGTGATGTGATCAGCACACCACTCTCCCTGCTGTATGTCAGTTTACGAGACCGGAGCCGTCACTTCTCAATCCAGTAACTCCTCAGTTTGCCTTTCTATGAGTGCTAATTTCTCTTACCTTGTCTTAGTGGTCCTTACGTGATTCGGTAGTCAGCCGTAATTGCAGGTTCTCTAAATTTTCTCAACAGTATTTCACGAAAAAGCATTGTCTTCCATTCAGCGTCCTCTGCTTGAGTTCTCGAAGCATCTCCATAATACTTACATATTGGTCCATCCTATCGGTAACGAATCTGGCAGCATTTTCTGAATCAGTTGGAAGTGTTCTTCAATCCAACCAGGTGGGAATCCCAAACCCTCGAGCAGTGCTCAAGAATGGATTCACTCTGATGTTCTGTACGCGATCCCCTTTATAGATGACCTACACAGCCCTACAATTCTCCAATAAACTGATGTTGTCCATTGAGCTTCCCTACTACAGGCCTTACGTACTTGTTGCATTTCATATTGTTTTGCAACATTGTACGTAGATATTTCATTGGCATAATTGTGTTGAGCAGTGCACCACTATAGCTGGAGCCATGAACGATGCCAGCTGAGTTTAGGCTCGTTCTGTGCATCTGACGTGACATCATCCTCCAACACCCAATAAACATTCAGTAATTATCTTAGTACTCTACTGTTAATATCATGGGCAGTGCGAGTGTTAAACGTGTTTGTGACAGTTATTCGGTGAATTTTTATTCAGTTTGTTGCAATTTGTCGTGGCTATTCTGTTGGTAAGCAACAAATTCTCCATCAGGAAGTGAGAGACATAATTTAGGGGATACACACTTTCTTCATGCGTGAAACAGAAAATGGTGGACCTATCACAGATGTTGCCAGCTCTTAGGAATGCACAGCAGAAGCGAGTGGCATCAGCTTGAGAAGTGTTCAGTGGATTGGCGGAGAAGGTAATTTATCTGTCCAGACAAGTGGAAGCCCAGTATTCAGATCACTAGGAAAACATCACAATCGTGAGAAACCCGTCATGGATTTAGATGATTTTGACAACCATGTTCCAAGGTGAGTTGCGTTAAATATGTACAAGACAGGCAAATTTCCTACTGTTAAAAAAATTATGTTGAAAATATGTGAAACCAGGGGCGGCTTCTGAGGTAGTGCTGCTGTGCCATGACACCACTTGTATAAAAAAGAAAGAAAGCAAAATCTATATGAACTGCGCACAAAACATTGTTTCAGAGTATGTATTTTCTGATTTGAAGAGGTGCATTGATGCTCTTGCGGTAGTTTTCTGAAGCTTGGAACTAACTGCAGATTGGCACCGTCTGCCCTCATAAAGGCTCAGCTGTTGGTTTCTACATGCTTCTTATGGCGGAGGTAGAGCCACAGCTAGTCTGACTCAGAGCTTCACGTTCTTTCTGCCAGAGAGCAGTAAAATGCAGGACCTATAGAAGCGTGATGTGCCATCTAGCGATCATGTTAGAATACATCGGGGTGCAGATTTCTTGTAATCCAGGTTTACAATCTTTCAGCAAGTTAATGCTAATGCTTTCCTAAATGCTAATTAATGCTTAATTAAATTGAATACAGAATTAATACACTTAAATATCATTATAAATAGCTATATGTAATTTGAATGTAAGTATGGCCTTATATTTTGAAACTAAGAGGCATTATTTCAATATTGGTATATTTCACAACAGCAAGGCTATTGCTATAGAACAAAAAAACTAACATATTCACCACCTGTTGAGCATCTGTTTTCCAAACAAGGGTGTAGTATTTCTGTTTATACTCATTACGTTCGTGTGATACAGTTCTGAACAAACATGTTGCAGTTATTGTGAGGTCATATGATGGACCATATACAGCTCTCAGCACAGTGTTATGTGTAAGGGAAAATTCTGTTGAATGTGAAAATAGTAAACATGAACAAAGTAAATGAGTGATTAAAAACGCCACTTAGTGACTGGACTCTCACATAAAAAACACTAGGTAGGCCACTCCCAAATCTGAATCTGTAGTAGCAAACAAAAAATTGATGCCTTAAGTTCAGTCCAGAAATTTACCAAAAAAGAAATGGATTTGTGGTTGTGAAGAAAGCAATGCTGTTTTTTGTTTTCCTTGTGTGTTATTTGGGGGAGATGTTCATTGGTGTAAGACTGGAGTAACTGATGTTGGGCATACATGGTCCAAAATGAAAGTACATGAAATGTCAAAGTGACACTTGAATAGTGTGCTTAGTCTTTCATTTCTAGGCAAAACCAATATTCAGCAGAAATTAGATTCACAATATAGACAAACAGTTGATAGCCACAACAAACATTAAAACGTTACTATGCGTTAATTTACTCATCGCAGCTGGAAATCTGTCGCAGCACAAGTCCTGGAAAACAGCTACCGTAAAAAAATAACTATAAAGTTATTTAAAGATTCACACAGTTACAGCTTTCAGCCATTAAGGCCTTTGTCAGCAGTAGACTCACATACACACACGCATATATACACACTCACATAAACACAACTTGCACACACATTTGCAGTCTCAGAGAGCTGAGATCACACTGTGAACTGCAGCACCAGTGCATGATGGGAGTGGTGACTGGGTGAGGAGGAGGCTGGGGCAGGGAGGGGGAGGTATAGTATGGTGGCACTGTCCGCCACTCCCCACCATCTGCGACAAAGACAGCCTACCATCCGAGCTGCAGCACCTGAGGGAAGTCTTCCACCAAAATGGCTACAGTGAAAGGCAGCTCAACAGGGTGCTCAAAAGGAAGGAGGAAGCAGTGAGAACCCCAGAAGAAGAAGAAGAAGAAGAAGACAAACGACTCACATTCCTTCCGTACGTGGGCCTGCTCTCCGCCAAAATTGCACGACTTCTGGGCAAATACAATATCAAAACCATTCTCCGACCACCACCAAAGACGAGGGAGCTCCTAGGTTCTGCCAAAGGCGCACTGAACCTCAACACACCAGGAGTATACAGCATACCATGCAAATGCGGTAAACAATACATTGAGCAAACACAGCGCTGTGTATCTAAAAGCTGCGAAGAACATATCAGATGTGTGCGACTAGGTCACACAGAAAAATAAGCCATAGCAGAACACAGCATAAATGAAGAACACACCTTCAACAACAAATAAATTTCCAATGGTGTGTCAAATATCAAAGAACAAATATCATGATGCTAAATGGGTGATTAAGGTTGTCTCCACAATTTCAGCTGTATCACATTCCTAAGTCCAAATTACAACAAATTCAAATGGTCCTACATAAAAATCAAACCACCCCCCAATCTATGCAAGGTAAAAGTATACACAAATTCAAATATACCCTTTTCAACCCCCACTCTATGAATAGACAAAATATAGGTAAAAATATGCAAATATTCACACACAAAAGAAATATGAATATAAACTACAAAAAATATTTTACAGTATTAGCTTCAAATGTGTTAAGTTATCCAATTTCTCACTTCTCAGTGTTTGCAAATGCAAAAAGCAGTGGACATTAATTGAGAGTTTCTTTCAATTAGTGTTTTTATTATTATTGGGTCAGAATATTCATAACGTGTCTTAACAAGGTGTACAGCATGGGTTCGTCTGTGTGGCATAGAGTATACATTCTTCAACACAAGTTTACTATTTGCTGGTTGTCTATTCGGTTTTGTGGTACTTTCAGTAACTGGGTACTGTAATTGTTTTTGCAGAGGTCCCTCAAATCTATCTGCAAGCTGCTGACTTCAACACACACACACACACACACACACACACACACACACACACACACACACTTCCTTCCTCCACTGCTTGTATACATTCACTAATCATATTACTATCAGGAGACTGTCCCAAATTTTTCATAGCAATATTATCATCTAAGTACACACTTTGACAAATTTCATTTAAGACCTTGCATTTTGATCACCATACTGACATTTGCTACTATAGTCATTGACTACACTTAGTACTCTATCACTAATT
Organism: Schistocerca piceifrons; assembly: GCF_021461385.2. NCBI lineage: Eukaryota > Metazoa > Arthropoda > Insecta > Orthoptera > Acrididae > Schistocerca > Schistocerca piceifrons. Next base: position 91,787,882 of record NC_060143.1, on the reverse strand, counting down.
AGATCTTCTTTTCCATTTTCACAAACACATTCAGACACAACATCACTAACATCAACTGGTAACATTAATCTATCAGGCACTGCTGTACTGGTATCTAACTCATTATTCGAACACACACCAGAATTTCCAGAATCATTCAGCATTAAATCGTCAACTTTAACTTCTACATGTACCATCCCATCTAATTCTATAAGTAACATATCACCATCAACATCATTATCATCATCATCATCATCTGAAACATTCTCCTCAGAACTATTATCATCACACTTAATAATTATTTTCAACACCAAACTCATTTCTCTCTTCACACACTTCTTCAACAACCTCAACACTGTGACTACTCTGTTCTACCACATCCTCATTTTCATGTCTATTATATACTGCAATTTCATCTGAAATTACTCTGTCATTTCCATTGCCAAGCACATGAACATCAGCTTCCACACATACAGCACTAGTATCAGCTTTTTCACTCATTTCACAGTCACTCAACGTTCTCACTAAACCATAATCATCAGATCAGTTCTCATCACTATCAACAACTACCACTGCATTACTACTGTTAAAGAAATTTGTCAAAGTGTTTTCTTCTAATTCAAATTCAGATTTTTTACTTTTTTTTCCAGCTTTGTTTTCAGAAAAAAATTTTCCCAAAATTCCCTATCAAACTTCATTCTATTCACTTCAGGTTGTATACTGGGTACAAAATTTTGGTATGTCCTATTTGTTCTGCCCCTTCCCCTTCTGAAATTACTACAATGTGCCTGATTGTAATTCCCATGTCTATTTGCCCCATTTTGCCAGACTCCGAAAGAGGCAGGTCTTAGTTTACCGGACCATTTCTTCTATTTTCAAAATTGTTACTGTTGTTTCCCTGATTTTGCCCCCACTGCCCATTTCTTGGTTCGAAATTCCTGTTCTCTGGTCTCTGCCTACCCTTGCTCTCCCCATTTCTTCTGTCGTCATTTCTGAATCTACTATTAAAATGATCATTGACAGCTCTGTTGTTGTTATTCCTGCTATCGTCAGGTCTGTCATTACATCTGTCATTTCTCTCCCATGCTATGTCCAATTTATCTTTATATCCAAGAAATTGTTCAATTGTATCATCAGGTCCGTAGACAAGACTCCATTGTACCCTGTTCAGCAATCTACGTTTTAATGCATCTATCTGGATCATCTCGTTCAGTAGTTTATCAAGATGCACCAAAGCTGTTCATGAAAGATTTTCATGTGTCCACTACCCAGTTTGAAATTTGGCCCTTTCAAAAATTCTGACTTAATTCTGGCTTGTTTAGTTTCTGACCAGAATTTGTTCATGAAAGCTTGTTCTACCTCATTAAACGACATTTTGGGTTTGATTGACTGGTTCACCCATGACAAAGCCTCCCCATCTAAAAACTTTTTAAAAAATTTAATTTTCAAATTATCGCTCATTTTATCATTGAAATTGTCTTTTATGTGGTACATGAAATCAACTAGATGTATATTGCCCTCCCCTGAAAATGTTTTTATGTTAACATTGTTCCACAATGGACTGTAACTACAGAAAGATTTCACAGCAACGGAATCTTCAGTTTCTTGAAATTTAGATTTGAAGCTCGAAATTTCGCCTAAGGAAGTGCCTACACCTTCTTTTAATTCTGCGAAATTCTCATTTGCGATATTAGTGAAGTTTTGTATATTTTGGTCTGTTTGTGTGAATTTCTTTACGAAATCTTTGTTGAGCTTTTTCAATTGTAACACTTCAACAGTAGCAACTTTTCCTAAATTTTCCATGGAATCTTGCCTCTCTTCAAATTTTTGGTATTCCTGTTTTAAGATAACAGTTTCCCCTTCTATAGTCAACACATTTTTGGTATTCTCGTCTACTTTTTCCCAGCATCTATCTAAACTTTCCTTTGTCTCGCGAATTTGTGTTCCATGGTTGTCTAATTTTTATCGATTGAATCCAGAAAAGTTTTCTGTTCATCAATTGATCTCTTTTGTTCTTCCATTAACTGAACTAACCCCTTTAAGGCTGATACATTTGATTCAAATCCACGAAAGGGTGAACATACACTACTGTGATCACTATCCTCTCCGATTTCATTGTCTCAATTAACTACATTATTGTCAGTAATATCTACGGTAGTTAGCATGTTTCCATTAACCTCCCCATTATCGTCAACTTCCCTGTTGTTGTTAACCTCCCTGTTATCCTCCATAATGACAATGCAGATTAAAAAAAAAAAAAAAAAAATCCAAAAGTAAAAATTCAAGTAAGCTTTTGTACTTACAGTTAGTTCTCCAAGTTGTGTTTTCACATAAGTATCATTAAGTTCTTTGTAGTGTTATTCACTGTCTTCGTTGTCCAGTTTTCGAAAAAATGGAATAATATTTCAACAAGTGAATTAACTCTGAAACAAAATACTAAATTAGTTTACAGAATTACACTGCATCCCAGCTCCTCCAACTCATAAAAC